>NW_017728993.1:40597873-40605770 GCF_001723915.1 Gavialis gangeticus | reverse complement strand
AGTCAGCTGACCAGAAGCAAACAGGGCCCTGCACAGATATAAGCCCCAGGGCTGGGTCTGGCAGGAGGTTAGTTCTCTGTCATCAGCCAGGGGGAAGAAGCTATTGCAGAAATGCTACTGAGAGATGCTTGGTTGCCTGTTCTGCTGCTGGTAAGACTAATGGGCTGTAGGAGTTCCTAAAGTATCTGGAGCTAGGAGGCGCACATTGCTGAGGGAGAAGCTTGGCTCCTTAAAGAGGCAGAGTGTAACTTCCAACGTTATTGTGGTTGTTATGTTATAGCCCAGGGGCTTGTATTTATGTTGTTAGTTGTTTGAATTGGTGGACCAGACTAAGGCTGTTGGGGAGGAGAAAGCCTCATTGGGGCACACTACAGTGTGGAGAGCCCAGCGCCAGTGAGGGTGCGCAGACAGGGCTGTGGAGAGCCCAGTGCCAGTGAGGGTGCGCAGACAGGGGCCAAGGGCCTAGTGATGACAGGAGGCCAAGCTAGATCAAGGCCTCAGAAGGACAATGCTTGAATACCACCTGCGAGGCACGGGGTGTGGTAAAGGGGCGGGTTTGGAGCCACGCATCTAGCCCATAAGGCTTTGGGTGTCCCACAAGGCCCTGACTTTGAGTGAGACCTGGCAAGGGATCCAAGATCAGCAGGATCTAGTGGGGTTCAGCAGGACTGTGACCACATAAAATCATGGGAAGCCTCCCAACTTATTTCAACCAATAAGACATGGCAGGTGAGATTAGAAGGTGCCTGTAGAGCGGAACAGGCATGGTCACGGAGCCCTAGGGTCATCACAGCCATCCCTGGGGACCCCATGCCACGACATGGCTCCATGCTGAGCAGAGCTGTCAGGGCTTAAGCCTGGAGGCCCCACTCTCAGTGCAGAGTTGCTGTCCATTTCAGTGAGAACAGAAGGCATTTTTACACGTGCTCTGGAAGGTATGGGGGGGGCACTTTAATTAGCAAGCCATGCTAATTAAAAGTGCCTGAGTGTCACGTGCATCAGCCTTCCTGTGCTGAAAAATGGCAGTGGGGCACTTTAAACTAAAGCTCATTGAATGAGCTCATCGAATGAGCTTTCGTTCAAAGCACCCCACCACCATTTTTCAGCTGATGCATGCGATGCTAGAATTTGGTGGAACGTGTTCATTTCTGCGCTCCAGCAGACTCGATTAATTGATTAATCGAGTCGGCTCCCTGCATGTGTATAGGAGCCCAGAGAAACCTGGGGAATCAGCTTCTCTGGGACACTCTGTTCTTGCTGAAACTGACACAGCGGTTTGGGATTGAAAGCAGGGCTGCCAAGCTTAAACCCTGATCGCCCTGCTGTCAGCATAGAGCTGCTATGTCAGTTTCATTGAGACCAGAGCTCCAAGGGGCCCAATCCTTTTTTCTCTGGAGCTCAAGTAAGAGCAGAGTCAGTCTGGGCAGTGACGGGAGACACTGCAGCCATCAGGTGCTCTGGGGAAAAAAGGTTTGGGTCCCTTGGAGCTCAGGCATGCCTGGCTGACTGACAGCCTGGCTGGTGGAGTGTGGGGAAGTGGGTGCTGCCTGAGTGCCAGAGAAAGAAAGGATTGGGACCCTCATAGCATTCTGGGATACTGGAGGATTTCAACTTGAATGGAATAGGTGTGAGAAGTGGCCGCATGGTAATGGAACAAGAACAAATTTAGACAGATTGGAGATAATACTACCCTGGAGTGGTGTAACTCTATGCTGAATCACTTGTGCTTTAAGCCAGATAAAAGGTGTTAATGTGCAGCCAGTCCAGGGGCTAAGAGCTCCAGAAGCCACCTAAACTTAACTGTGTACCAAGGCCCTTATGTGATTCAAAGTTATGCCACTCCAGGGCAGGATTGTCACTGATCTGTGTTAACCAGCTTGTGTTGCACTAAAGTGTAGCCACACCTACCCACTCCCTCTGGCCTCTAGTTGTTGAGGGCCTCTCTTCTTTCTTTACATTCACTTTTTATTTTATGATTATTTATTCATATGGCAATGGCACCTAGAAGATGCTACCATAAACCAAGACTCCATTTTGCTAGACAGTGTACAACTATAGGACACAATGTCCTTTCCATAAAAAGGTATAGGCAGTAGTGATAGTTACACCCTGTCTTCCACTTTGTTTTGAATTTCTCCTCTCGGCTTTCAGCAAAGAACTTTAACACTTGTGGCAACAAATAGAAGACCATTATCACATGACCAGTGAAGTCTGCAGACTACAGGGTGCATAGCCAAGAGTCTAGAAACCAATTGTTTAGGCTATTTCTTCTGTGGATAAAGTCTTAAAGGTAGAGGTTTTCATTTATGAGTATGGGCATTTAGTGATGCTGTTCACATTAGCTTACCCTCATCCTGCTTCTGTTGAAGTTGAAGGTAAAATTCTTTTTGGCTGTTCATAGGAGTAAGCCTGTAATCTGAAGTACTTTGAGTTCTTATGAAATACGATTTTCATTGTTGTCATGCAGTAAACTCTCTTGGACTATCTGGCTTATATTGAAGAAGGAATAGATTTAATAAATGTTTTTTTTCCTCCTTTTTCTGTGCTTCAGATTTATTTTGTAGAATTGTTGAAGTCTTCTCCATACATAGATATACTGGTTAGTAGCAGGGACTAGGGATTTTCAAACTTATCTTTAGAAATACTATGGTAGTAAATTATGCTCTGAGGGACCTGCTGATCTAGACGATGGCCTAGATGGTAGTGAGATATGCAGCCTTTAACATCCAGGTCACCAGTTCCAAGCCACTGTGAGCTAACAGAATGAAAATAATTGGAATCTAAGTGATAACCTGTGTCTTAAGGAAAATCAAATGGTGGCTTTAAACTATTTCCTATTGAACAGGTATTTATGTGTCACATTATCTCCCTCGCAACTCATAACTGGTTCACCTGACATCTTTCAGACAGGCTAGAACTAAATGAATCCCAAGGCTTCTGTATTGTGACCTGTGAGGCTTTAGTACCCTAAAATTGTATCCTCTCAGTTTCCCAAAGATGCACCTCCATTTTTAAAAACAGTTGCTAGCTCTTCTGTTTCTGAAAACAATCTGAATGACAATTGATGGAGTCTTTCTTCTCAAGTTTTAAGAAAACTTGAAACAATAGCCCTGTGCCATGTGACCACCCTATTTATATTATCCATATCCTAATGAAATTTAAATATCAGAATGTTAACTATTTCACTGCTATTTTAACAGAAGCACCTGATTAATGTGCTCATTGGTGAGAAGTTGTCGTAGACAAGTGAAATCACTTCCTGCATTGTTTTAAACAATTAAATTAGTATCAGCCAGCAGCTGGCAACCTTTGCAAGCCACAGGCCAGAACAACCCAGCTCTGGTCTGACTCAAGCCAAATGGCTTTGGCAGCACATCAATGGTGGGGGGCTTCCCTTGTGCCTGCACCATTCCGGGCAGCTGGGAGCTGTACCCACACCATCATCACTTCTCCCTGCTTCTCACTTCTCAGCTGGGATGCAACTGCTGCTTCCAGGCAGCAACGAGCAGTGTCCATGCTGCTGCCACTTCTCCTTGTGCCCCTGCACCAGCCTCCCAGCTGTAGTGCCAGTGCAGCTAGAAGCTGCCCAGCCCTGGCACAGCTCCCCACTGGCTGGAAGTTGTACCCCTGTCTCAACCTTGGAGAGGGTGTGGGAGGTGTGGAGAAGCAGCGGCACCATGGATGCAGCTGGATATTGCCCAGCCCTGACTCAGCTCCTCACTGCTTACCTCCAGCATAGGTACAGGTGTGGACACAGGCAAGGGCATGAGCATAGGTAAAGCCCTTTGGCTCTGTGGCTCTGATCCAGTGGCTCCATGGGCCAGATCTGGCCTGCAGACTGTATGTTGCCAACTCCTAGTATAAGCAATACTATTTCTTCTCTCTCTGATTTGCTGTGCCTGAGTTTGCCCACTCAGTGAGTTTTGTGTTCCCTTGTTTAGAGGAAGGATTGTTGTGTATAGAGAAGAATGACCCATCTCTATAGTTTTCTGAAAAGGCCCAGGAATAGAAAATTTGTTTGTGGGGGGGGGAGGAATTTGAATATTGAAATATTGACTTTCTGCCTCTAGAGTCAGCAGCTGACTCCTATCCTCCAGTCTTGTCACTGTTTTGTCTGTTGGTTGCACAGTGCGCCATGGGGGAGGATAAAGTAGGGAGGCACAGAAAATAACTATTTGAAAATAGCAACAAGAGGAGTCCTGATCTGTAGAAAGAAAAGATCATCTGCTTTTCTAATCCATCATCTGAATTCAGAGAGGGAAGAGGATAGGATGTGTTGCCCGTGATCATTGCTAAGGATCATTGTGCGGCCTGCACTGGGATTCGAGAGACATCAAGGAAACTAGGTACTTTTGAGGATGATGAGGAGGGAGCATAAATAAAGAGCTGAAACCCACTATCAAACTTCAAATCAACTCCCCCTTTATCCAGGGAAGTCAAGACATTAATATGTGACATTTATCTTCAGGGATCCATCTGAGACGTGGTACTTGGTTTATAAACATTGAAAATGTTATATTTACCTGAAAATATTTCTGTAGTGGTTAATTGGTCCAGTTAGCGCTCCAGGTTGAGAGAAGATGTAGAGATAAGCATCAATATCCTCTGCTGTTAATCTACAGCCTTTTCTTCCAATGCCAGTGGTCTGGCTGGTAAACAGGTTTTTCAGAACCTACAAAAGGATAGCACTTAAGCTATCTTGATGACAAGACTGTAACACTTTTCTCCCTGGGTAAGAATTATGCATCTAAAATCCATTTATCACTTTGTTTGAAGTACAGTTAATGGTAAGGATACTTTTTTATGTAGATATAAATAACAAAATATAGAGATTTTTTTCTGGTATGATTTATGTCAGAGTAACAAGCTATATATATATATATATATATATATATATATAAATAAAATATTACAAACTTCTTTACATTGGGTCCTAACACTGCCATAAGCAAAGGCAGGTATACAGATTTTAAGTGTCCTAGATTTCCTAGAAGAAAAATAGTTTTTAAATGCTGTGATTTGATTTAAAGCATTATTCTTTTAGAAACTTCAATTCAGCTTTTTTAGTTTGTTTTTTTGATGCTTGAAGCATGGTCTGGCCATACAGATTACTTAGGCAACTTACAGCACATAAAAAGTTTCATATTTTAGAAGTCCTTGCTGTGAACTAGGTAGCCCCTTCCTCAGAAGCTACTGTTGTATTACTGTGGAAGGAGGTTAACATGTAAATATTTTGGATTTGTTTTGAGAGAAAAAAGGGCTAACATTCCTTAGAGGAGGTTCCACTGTATACACAAATGCCCACTAAATTCAGTGAGCATTCTTTATACACAGAATTTGATTTCTGACAGAAACTGGTAGCATATGACCAGCTGGGTAGTCTTGTTGAAATATATATTATCATGCTGGAGGTCAAGAGTATCAAGCTGTATTGAAGTACCTACCAGGAAGCCTGGCTGAGATTATTTAAGTAATGGATATTATTCAGTTCTACACATACATAAGTTAGTCTGCTAAATGCTAAGGCTAATATAAATTAAGCCTTGCTAAAACCCAGATTGTAGTCAAGTCTTATTAGCCAACCTTAATATTTCCATAACCACCACTATGTCAGAAAAGAATAAGGCAAGTGATAGTATTTCCATCAGTAACACGTTAAACGTATAAACAAGAGCACTATTTTTGCTCACCTTGAAATCATTTATTGTAAACATGAATTCAGGAAACCATGGCATTTGGAAAAAGAAGTAGTAACCAGATTTAATCAGTTGTGAAGGATGCTGTAGAATATATTCTGGAACAAAAATGCCCATGCATTAAAAATGAAAACTGATGACAACAACAAGAATATTGTTTATATAATTATTTTAAAGGAACATTTTGAAAAGGATTTAGTTAGTTCTGCTGCATGACAATAAAATGAATACATTTTTAAAGGAACAAAATCTGGGATATAGTTCCAGGTGTTACACAGACCTCTGGAACTAAAAGCTGTCTATACCATTTCCAGTGCCAGTTAGTGTAGCTACCTTTAGTGTGGCATTGCAGGTGGGCTAATTAGTTCTGCTGACATGAGGCTGCATTGTGATGCATCTTCTCAGCAGGTGTATCAGTGTGCCAGGGATGTAGAACAATCCAGGACCAATTTTTCAAATTCAGGGCAGGAGTCTTATTGCAGATATTCTTTAGAGATAGAGATACCAGACATAGCCTTAAAATGTGGGTCTGTTCTGGAAAATTTGGAGGAGTACTTTGTGCCCAAAAGCTTGTCTTGGGTTCAATAAAATATCACCAATAAAAAGCAGGTCCATTAAAATATACTACCAAAAACACCTTGCTTCTGGAAAATCTGGGGTGGTTAGTTGCTTTATCTAAAAAGGAATGATTATAGTTTTAAAAATATATGAAGTGGTTGTTAACGTATAACCAATTTATTTTTCTCTGTCTTAAAACAGACCACAAAAGGGAGGCCAACCAAAAATTGAGAAATGAGTTCTGGTCTGGAAAGATTTGGTATCTTGTTCAGATTAATTGAAGAGATCTCTTGTTACTAGTCAAAAACATCTTCCAATTTTACAAAAATTAATATGCTAATATGTTTAATATGCTAATTACATCAATAGCATATTAAACATTTCCTCGTTAAGAATGTCCACAGATTTCTGTGCATCACAATAATCCTTTCCATTTTCTCAAAACAGCATCAATCCTGTTTATGAAAAGATAAAACCAAAGTCTTCTTTCTTAGCAGGTATAAAACTGTAACTAAGATACCATCCTACCACTTCAGAAGCACATTGAAAGCATGCATAATGTAGTTAAATTATTTTCTTTGTTGCTATTAAAGACCTTAAGCAAGTGGAAGTGCAATTTTGTGCTTGCAAAGCATTGTAATACAAATTTTCTGTGTAGCCCTTTTATTGTGTAGGTAGCAAGCACAGGAGGTCGAAGTCTAAAGGTTTCTAGATGTAAAGTTAGATATGCAGTTATTTGAAAGCAAAAAGTTGCCCCTAAAAAGGGAACTCTATCTCAACTGTCAGTTCTTAAAAATGAAATTAACTTTTAAAATGAAGTAAATGTAATTGCAATCAATAGCTAGAGTCCCAAGTGCCTTTTGAAACATTCAGGTTTTATAAATTCTTAAATGTCTTCACCTGTTATGCTTTTCCTTTGGCTCGCCAGCACTGGTCATTTGACTTTTCTGTACTATAAGACAATGGTAAAGTAACATATTTTCAGTATTGCCTGATCTCTAAAGTTTTCATTTAAATACTGTCATTCTACAAAGAGGACTATAGAGATCTGTTCAATATTGGAAAAAGTTAACTCACCATTTTCTAACAGGCAAACTTCCCCACTTTGCCACTGATTATCAGTAATACATACAGATGATCTGCCATGAGACCTTTGATATTTGGATATGTGCATATGATGGTAAGTCAAGCAATCCTTGTATGGAGACTTTGGGGAACTATGAAAGTTTTTTTTATCATTATTGCTATTATTTAACATTAAGAAATTATATGAACTAAGCAATTATAAAGAAATCTGAAGTGGTGTTATATAAGGCAGGTAGCTTAAGGTCAAGTGATTCTGACACATTAGAAATGCAATACTACCTTAGAAATTAATTTATGTATATTACTGCTACCATTAAATTCAATGTATGATTGAAAATTTAAGGAAAAGTCTGAAAATCAGACTTTCGGGTACTGCACATTGCAATAGTGATTATACCAATCAGAATGTTCCAGTTATATAACTTTAATATTTTTATTCAGTGCATAAAAGACCCTAACTAGTTTAAAAGATTTCATAGACATTAGGGCTGGAAGGGACCTCAGAAGATCATCGAGTCCAGCCCCCTGCCCCAGGGGCAGGAAGTCACCTGGGGTCA
>NW_017728993.1:40593416-40597758 GCF_001723915.1 Gavialis gangeticus | reverse complement strand
CTTTTCCAGGCTAAAGAGCCCCATGGCTCTCAGCCTGTCATCATAAGGTCTGTTTTCCTGACCTCTGATCATGCGCGTGGCTCTTCTCTGGACTCTCTCAAGCTTCTCCACATGCTTTTTGAATTGTGGAGCCCAAAACTGGATGCAGTACTCCGGCTGTGGCCTCACCAAAGCCGAGTACAAGGCGAGAATGACGTCCCAGGATTTGCTTGAGAAGCATCTAATGGATGCAAGCCAGCGTTTTGGTCGCTTTACTAGCTGCAGTATTTTATTAAAGGCTCATGTTCATCTTGTGGTCAATGATGACCCCCAAGTTTCTTTCTTCCGTAGTACTAGCCAGCGTAGCCAAGCCTGTAAGGATGCTGCAGGGTTTTCCTCCCAAGGTGGAGAACCTTGCATTTTTCAGTGTTGAACACCATCAGGTTCTCGTCCGCCCATTTGCTGAGCCTGTCCAGGTCAGCCTGGATCACCCTTCTGTCTTCAGGAGTGGATGCTTTGCCCCAGAGTTTGGTGTCATCAGTGAACTTGGCCAGTCCGCTTTGGAGTTAACGGTTTTTATGCCGATTGTACCAAATTGCAGAATGTAATTTATACATAGGTAGGCATATACACACTGGAAAGGCTATAATATTACTAACTGTGTTTTATTCATGGAAATCCTGGGCCTGCTCTCAGAACACTGATGAAGTTTCCTTTGGCTATAATGGTGCAGAATAAGCCTCTATTTTTGGTAAGTGTAGCTTAATTGTTCTTTAAAGTATTCTATAGTATGTTAGGAAAAAAACCTGTGATATATTTTGTGAGCAAGTGGTTATGATCTCATGTTGATTTTACTTCAGTATGACTTCATTGACTAACAGATTTACATCAAATAGAGATAATTATTAAGCCCTTGTTAAGTATTGTTCTGGTAAATATTTCTTGAGAAGTGGGGTGAAACCACATTTTTAATGACAAAAAACAGATCTGCAATTAAAGAATGGAAATTAAAGAGTGGCTACTGTTTATCTTAATACTGTATAGACACTTAATGCTTGGGAAAGTGTACATCAAGCACAGCTGGCTAGAGCCAGCTATACCACAGACATGCCCTTTGCATGCCACATGTCACAGATCTCCTAATATATCGCTATCCTTACCTTAAACTCCCTGCTTTTGCACATGTGGGCTTCTGTTAAATACATTGCTGTGATTGTTCTGTTATAACGTATAGTGTTCTAATGTAGTGCAAGACCATAACTTTTAATTTCACTGGTCAGCTATATCATGGTTACGTTCTAAAAGCCTGATTCTCATTTACACAAAGGCTGGTTAACACCATTCAGCCAATGTAAATGTAAACACTGCCCAAGTGGTCTAAAATGGCTTTCATATAAATGAGGATTAAGCTTCCTGTTTTTCAAAAACAAAAGCCAGTGTGTTTGCATGCAAGGACCCTTGCTTCCTATTGCGTAACTGTGCATTAATGAAAAATATCTGTCATGTCAGTATTTCATGTAATTGAAAATCCAAACTTTGGGAGCAGACAGAAATTATGTTTGTCATGTGATTGGCCTCTTGAAAGCATTCTAAAATGCTTGAGAGCACTTTAAAAAGACTTGATCCCACAACAATTTGAACCCTCATTACATGAGTGTTCAGATGAAGGTGCTTCAAAGCAGAGTGCCTTCATCAATGTCTGTGAGCACACGCTGGGAACAGAACTGAGCTGACAGAGCCCAACCCTGCTCCCAGCAGTCTTCAGAATGAGAGGGGAGGGGAGGGGAGGGAGTGGAGGGAACTCAGTCTGGGGTTTTTTCAGCCAGCGCTGGAGAGTGGGATGGGTAGATTGGAGCTTGGAGGTGAGGGGGGAGGGCTCCTATTTACCTGCCCCACCCTCCAGCACTGGCTGAAAACCCCCCATACTGAGTCCCCTCTGCTCCCTTCCTCCCCAACTATTCTGAAGACGGAGCCAGGAATGGGAAGTGGGAAGGAGCGGCACTAGGGGAGAGTGACTGGAGACTTGCAGTCACTCCAGACTGCAGCTAGATCCCTCAAACAGTGAAAGTCTGTTGGGTCGGGGGAATCACTGAAACTCATGGTGCTTCCTGCAGAGCAGCATGAATTACAGTGGGGAGCTGCACTTCTGTCTGCACCCACCGAGAGGTGCTGAGCATCTGTAGCCTTCTTTCACAGCACATCTTAGGGTCTGGCTCTTCAGAGCTTCTATGAATCTGCCCATAAATGAGCATCAGTGTCTACATGGGACCAAACAAAACTATGCAGAAATATCTGGGCTAGCCATGGGTGTCTGGTGCCTCTTGAGTCAGGGCGCGGGGGGGAGGGGGAATGTGCCCCCCCACCCTCAAACACCAGTCAGCGACCGGGGAGGAGGGTCCGATCCTGCTGGTTGCAAGGGAGCCGATCTCATTCACTGTAAAAGCAGCCATGCTGCTGCCAGAACTCCCACAGCCCCTTCTGGAAGTGGCGCAGCTGCTTTTGCTGTTGGCTCCGCTCCCTGGCCGGCACTCACGGGGGGGCACCGGTGTTCCCGCCTGACCCCCTATCTGCCGGCTAAACGGGGAGTGCGGCCTGACAGGGGGCACACCAGTGCTCTCAGGGGGTGCACATCGCCCCTGGAGTTAGCTCTGCCCAAGCACTATAGCCTAGTTTAAGAATGGGTAATTATTTCAGTTGGAGGGCTGCTTAATGACTTCGGTGAGCTGTCGGGGGCCACAGGGATAGTCCTGTCTTTTGACAGGTGCCCTGCCCCCTGGTCACCATCTTGAGACCAGAAGTCCCACCCCTAACCACTGACCTTTGCCACTATAAGTCCCTCCCCTTGCCTTTATATGGGGCTCCCAGCCAGAAGTACTCCTTTGGGGAGGGCGGGGTTCCCATCTTGGAACCAGGAAAAAAACCAAATCATATACTAAAAATCAAACATCTACTATAACATATTTTAATTTTATTTCAAAAAATATTTTCGTCTTGATTTTACATGTTTGCATTGTGTATATAGAGCGGATTGCGTAATAGCTCAAAATAAAGTTTTACTTTTGTATGGGGGGGATTGGTATGGGTGAAATGTGTGCATGTGGGATTTGTGGGGCATATGGGGGGCTGCAAAGGGGTGTGGGGTGGGGGGAACTTGTGAAGGGGTGCCCGAAGGAATGCCAGGAACTGCATGGGGTGACACGGAACCTGCCTGGCCCAATGGCACACAACTCCCTGTGGCTCCCAGTTCACATGACATCAGGCTGAGTGGGGTCTGCCCCATCACGTTGGGTTCCCACACTGCAGCCGGGAGAGTGTGCCATTGGGCTGGACGAGGCTGGCTCTGTGCCTCCGTGTGTGGCTCCCAGCACTGCAGGTGAGTAGGGAACTCCCCTCCCCACTCACAAGCTGTCCAGTTGTGTGCCATTGCACTTGGTACCTCTACATGGGGCTCCCAGCTGGAGTGCTGGGAACTCCACAGAGGTGCAGGTACAGAGATGGCCCAGTCTGATGGCATATGGCTTTTGAAAGCCCACCTCCTGCTGGCTTTCACAGGAGCAGCTGCGGGACGGTAATAATTGTTTCTTGGATGGGTCTCACGGGGCCGGATAGAATGGCCTGGTGGCCTGGATCTGGCCCAGGGGCTGCAATTGCCTGCCCCTGGCCTAGTTAATGTGGAACTACACTCTGTTGTGTATTGAATGTCTGTATGTTCAGCTCCCTACAGGAGCGAGTGCTGCCTAAGCTGCATTTTTATGTGGTACTATTTGCTGTTCTGCTCTTATATAGCTTCGTAGTTTTCATAGTAGCTAGGGTCAGGAGGGACCTGAACAGATCATCTAGCCTGACCCCCTGCCACAGGCAGGAATGAATGCTGGGTTCACAAGACTCCAGACAGGTGATCATCAACCTCCTCTTGAATTTGCCCAAGGTAGGGGTGAGGACCACTTTCCTGGGAAGTTGGTTCCAGATTTTGGCCACCCTAACTGTAAAATATTGCCTTATGATCTCTAATCTAAACCTATTCTCCATCAGCTTATTACCAGTGATCCTCATCACCCCAGGTGGTACTGGGGAGAAAAGGGCTCTACCTATTTGCTGTTGATCTCCCCTGATGAGTTTGTAGGCCCCCCTCAGCCTCCTCTTGCTGAGGCTGAACAGGTTCAGTTCCCTCAGTCTCTCCTCATAGGGCCTGTCCTGCTGCCCTCTTACCAAACGGGTGGCCCTCCTCTGAACCCTCTCCAGGCTGGCCACATCCGTTTTGAAGTGCGGTGCCCAGTACTGGATGCAGTACTCCAACTGCGGCCTGACCAAAGTCGTGTAGAGGGGGAGTATCACGTCTCTGGACCGGCTTGAGATGCATCTT
>NW_017728993.1:40580744-40588416 GCF_001723915.1 Gavialis gangeticus | reverse complement strand
CTGGGGTACCCCACTGCTCGCATCTCGCCAGGTTGAGTACAACCCGTCCACCCCTACTCTCTGGGTGCGCCCCCTCAGCCAATTTTTTACCCGTCCAACTGTGTAGGCATCAATGCCACAGTCACTTAATTGATTGATGAGGATGGGCTGAGAGACAGTGTCAAAGGCCTTCTTAAAGTCTAGAAAGACTACGTCCATGGTGACACCATCATCCAAGGATTTAGTCACCTGGTCATAAAAGGCAATCAGGTTGGTCAGGCAGGACCTTCCTTTGATGAACCCATGCTGATTACCCCTGAGCATGATCTCCCCTGCTGGCCCCCCACAGATGTGCTCCCTGATGATTTTCTCCAAGATCTTCCCAAGCACCAAGGTGAGGCTTACAGGCCTATAGTTACTTGGGTCCTCTTCCTCCCTTTCTTGAAAATTGGGACCACATTAGCCAGTTTCCAATCCCCTGTCACCTGGCCAGATGACCACGAATGCTCATACAGCCGGGCCAAGGGCTCCATGATGACTCCTGCCAGCTCCCTGAACACCCTTGGGTGGAGGGCATCTGGACCTGCAGATTTAAAAATGTCTAGCCCTTCCAGGAGATCCCTAACTACATCTGCGCTGACTGAAGGCCTGACAGAGCTATCCTTGAGATGGTCCCTACCTCTGGTGTCCCTACTTCTAGTGTTAGGGAGTTATTAGTTACTGTTAATAAAGATGGTTCTCCAGTTCTTCCTTGTGTGATATCTCAAGGACAAGAACCCCTCAGCTATACAAAAATATCCATTACTGAGAAACAGACTGGGGCAGCTGCCACACAACGGCAGCAGTGACTTCCAGCTGCTGGTGGTGGAGGCAGGATTGTATGGCTGTGGTGGCAGCTGTTTTTTGTTTGTTTGTTTGTTTTTCTGTGGCCCCTCTCCTCCCTCTGTCTTCTTTGACACCCAGGGTTGTTGCCCCAGTTGACCTGTCTTAGTTATGCCACTGAACATAGCAGTTTATACTAACATGACCATACTGCTTCCAGCTCCAGAGCTAAGGCATGCAAGTACCTCTGCATGGCACTTTGTTGCACTGCATAGACTCTAGTATGTGAGTGAGTGGCTTCACAACTACCTTAAGGTATCTCTATATGACACTGCATTGTACCATATAGACATGTCCCAAAACTGCCATGTTTGTGAAAATGTGGATATCTTAGATTAAAATAAAAATTTATTCAGAACTTACCTGTAAACACAGAGGGATGAGGGAAATTAACCACAATAAGCTTAGTCACCATTTCTGGGTAACAGATAGCAACCAACCAAGCGATCATTCCACCCCAGTCATGGCCAATCAACACACACTTGTTGTACCCTGGCGCAAAAACAGATTTGGACATTTTTACTGGCACTTATCTTCAGAAGAACTATCACATGAACTGAAATGACACATAATGATAAAATGTCCCAACATATTTGCTAACAATACTTCAAATTCTGCAGCTTTCTATTAAGAAATGATTCACACTACAACAGTTAAAACATCTGCACTTCTACTATTAAATGTAAAAATGAAGCCCAGTGTGCTAGTATGGTAAAAATATTTACAGATGATTAAAATCAGTTTTCCACTGCAGTTATACCTTGCTTGCATGCAGTATTTCTTCTTATTGTGTGGGTTAACTTCAGTGCTTTTCTGTATGTATGCATGTAACAGGAAACCCCTACCCTTGTTACTAGGAAGTGGGGAGTATATCTGGGGCAGGTTTCATAGATTCATAGACATTTGGGCTGGAAGGGACCTCGGAAGATCATTGAGTCCAGCCCCCACCGCCCAAAGGGCAGGAAGTCAGCTGGGGTCATAGGATCCCAGCAAGATAAGCATCCAATTTGCTCTTGAAGGTGTTCAATGTAGGTGCTTGAACCACCTCCAGTGGCAGGCCGTTCCAGACCTTGGGGGCTCGGACAGTAAAGAAATTCTTCCTTACATCCAGCCTGAAACAGTCTCACAGTAGTTTATGACCGTTCAACCTCGTCATCCCTTGGGGCGCTCTGGTGAACAAACGTTCCCCCAGAGAGCCTGACAGCAAAGGGACAACAGGTGTGAGCTGCCTATGTGAACTGAGCCACTGGGTGTAGAGGGCTACCCTGCTGATGTGGGAATCAGCACCACCGGAGCAATGGGAGTAGTGAACTGGATCAGATGACCAAAAGGTGGCTGGGCTGGGCTTGGGCTCTGGTTTTAGATGGGGCAATCTGAGCCTGCTTGTTACAGGGGAAGATGTTTTGAGTGGTAGTGATTGTAGTTTAAGTCAGACTGGCCCAGGTAAAGTACCTGGTAGACCAGGGGGTGGAAACAAGTCTACCTAAGTAGGAGGGCTTGAGGACCAGAGACCTGGAAAGATTTATATTTGAGTTAGAGCTGTTTAGGTTGCTGTTTTGAGTTTGACTGGAGATTTGGGTTGTGGCTATGGGTGAAGTTTTGAGGCCATTTGATAGGGTGCCAGGAACATTCTGTAGAACTAGATTTGCTCTGGGCAGGGATGCAAAGAGCTGAGGCCTAGGAGCAAAGGTCTGAGGCAGTGGATTAGGGCTGAGGGCTTGGCCAGAGAAAAATGGGCTGAGCCTGGGATGTCTGAAGACCCAGAAAGTGCTTTGCCTTGAAGGGGAAACATGGGGACCCCTCCTGAGCCTGAGTTTATGCAGAGAAGCTCAAGGACAGTGTCAGAAGGGAGAAGCTTCTCCCCTCAGGGACCTCCTGGGACTGCTTCCTCAGTAAAATAACAGGAATGGTAACACTGTGGCAAAAGAGACTAGAGGTGAAGGGGGACTAGTGAGTGCAACAGGTGGGTCAGACCTGGCGGGGGGAACAACAGGCACTGTGGGTGGACCCACAGCATTCTATAATGCAGTATAGCTAAATTACACACACTGTTCAAAATCTCAGCTGCAGAGGCAAATGTCTATTTCAATGTGTAGTCATGACAGAGTGTTCACTTAACTTTTTTTCCAGAATGCACAGTGACTTTAAAGTTTGAAATTAAACACTGCAGGCACAACGACTTTAAAGACCACCTTTTTTGTTCCAAATTAACCCTTATAAAATACTTTGAATATATGGGGTAGAATTCTATTACGCTTTACACACCTAAATGGCATTTACCAGCCATGTAAGTGGCACTTCTGCACTGTTTGTGATTCTATTACCAATAGAGTGTGGGTGCATAAGTGTCCACATGGCTATGCACACTCAGTAGGCTATGTACAAGCCAGGCAAGTACATGGCTCCACACATGCCTACATACCTGGGCACAGATTCCATCCTCCTGCCCTGCCTTTATCCCTGTGTTTAGGACACTCACTCAGGAAGCAGGAAAACAGGGTCCAGGTCTTCCCTCCCCCAGAGGGGTTGAACTTATGTCTTTCTGACATCTGAGAATAGTGCTTTATGTCATAAAGTAGGTGTTAATGAAGTCACTCCTCAGCTTTCCTTTCGAAGTGGAGCCACTGCACCTTGCATTTAGCAGTCCTTGAATAATATAGGTGGAAAGTAGTTGAAGCTTTTTGCTCCATTGCATGTAAGGATATAGGCTAGAAACCTGAGCTCCAGAGTAGCAGCACTCATTGAGCCTCACATCTAGTCTCGTTTCTTTCTTCTGGTCCCACATACCTCCCTTCCTTGGTTGCTCAGGGGAGTATGGGGGCTGGAGAAGGCATACTTCAATGACTTACCTGAGGTGTGGTACTTAGCACTGTGATGGGAGGGTAGAAAGAACTAGATTCAAGCCTGCTAGGTAAGGGGGACCTAAACTAGGGGTCTCCTTTTTCTTGGATGAGTACTTTAACAGCTCAGCTCTTGGGGCTAAAACATGAGGGCCTTTCTCTTCCCCTCCAACCAGTCATGGACTTTTGATGGGCAGAATTCTGTGACTAGTGCATCTATCAGTATACCTGCCTAGCAAGTGTATAATCAATTGAGCATGTGAGACAGCTGTATGCATGCTTACATGTCCACTAGGGGTGTATGAAGCAGGTCTTATTCGATTTGGATTCGGATTTGGCCTGAATCAGGGACACTGATTTGATTTGGATCACTGTCCCTGATTCAATTTGGCCGAATGCCAATCTGAGGATTTGATGCTGATTCAGAGAATCAGTGGTTTGGACATAGGCACAGCTTTAACATTTTCTATGTACCTTGAGGTACTAGGGCAGCTTGTGATGGCTGCGATATTCGGGCACAGGAGTCGTGGGGCGGGGGGGTTGGGGGGGGATCCTCCATGTGCTTGGCAGCAAACCAAGAAGTGGCTTTGGTCCACTTGCAGGTTTGCTGGGGAGTATGCCGGGGGGCCCCTGAGGGACAGCCACAGGGGGACCCTGGGTGCCCCCCCCCCCGACTCAGGAAGCACCAGTCACCGAGCCGGGGAGGGGGGTGGGGCCCAGCACGCTCCCTGGGATACAACTTCCGGGTTTGCTGCTGAGTGTGCTGGGGAGCTCCCTGCACTTTGTGGGACATTCCATGAGCCCCAGCATTGCAGCACTCACAAGCCTCTGCTACCTAGAGGTATGTAGAAAAAACATTTAAAGCTGTGTCTATGTCCGAATCTCCGAAACTTTCCGAATCTCTCCAAATCGATTCAGAGGGTTCCAATTTGAATCGGAGAGATTAGAGGGTCCTCTGATTCAATTCGGACATTTGGCCACTGAATCGGGCCAAATCTCCACCGAATCGAATCAGGGACCGAAGCTTCACACAGCCTTAATGTCCACACTGCACAGGTAATAGAACTGCTAACTGCATTCACGCCAAAAATGTGATATCATAAGGTTCTTAATGAAATTATGCTGCCATGGCATTACATTTAAGGTCTTCTTGTGGATGAGTAAGTGGCTAAGGGACAGGAAACAAAGAGTAGATATAAATGGCGAGTTCTCACAATAAAAAGAAGTAAGCAATTGTGCTGTTTAACACATTCTTCAATGATTTGGAAAGCGGGATGAATAGTGAGGTGGCCCAATTTTGCAGATGATACCAAATTAGTGTAGTAAAAAATCAAAACTGACTGTGAAGAATTGCAGAAGGATCTTACAGAATTGAGTGAATGGGCAATAAAATGGCAGATGAAGTTCAATGTTGATAAGTTCAAAGTAATGCAGGTGGGAAATAACTTGTGATGTGCACACATGATGATGGGCTTTACATTATCTGGTGCCACTCAAGAAAAATCTTAGAATTACTGTAGATAGTTCTATGAAAACATCAGCCCAGTGTTCAGCAGGTGTCAATTGGACAAACTGTTAGGAATTAAGAGAACTGAAAACAAAACAAAATGTCATTATGACACTGTATAAATCAGCGGTATGCCTACAAGGGGTGTAAGAAATGGGCCCTATTCAATTTGGAATTGGTCCGAAATCAGGGACAGTGATTCAGTTAATTGATTTGGATTGCTGTCCCTGATCCGATTTGGCCGCATCCAAATATGAAGATTTGATGCTGATTTGGAGAATCAGCAATTCGGCCATAGACACAGCTTTAAATGGGTTTTTTTTTTTCTACATATCTCCAGGTACCAGGTGTGGCTTGTGATCACTGCAATGCTGGGGTGGATAGAGCATCCCACAGGAGTGCAGGGGTGCCCCCCAGCTCAGCGATTGGACACAGGAGGACCCTGGGTGTCCCCCCCAAACCTGGAAGACACCAGTTGCTGAGCTGGGGAGGTGCAGAGGGCTCCCCAGCACACTACCCCGTAGACCTGGAAATGGACTGGAAGTGCTTCTGGTTCACTTCTGGGTCTGCTGCTGAGCATGCTGGGGAGCCCCTCGTGCCTCACTGGCTCAGCGACTGGTGTCTCCTGGGTCTGGTGGGGCACACAGGGTCTCCTTGCAGTCGATCGCCAAGCCAGGGGACCCCCCTGCACTCCTGTGGGATGCTCTATCTGCCCCAGCTTTGCAGCATTGATGAGCCACCTAGTACCTTGAGGTATGTAGAAGAAAAAACATTTAAAGCTGTATCTAAGTCCAAATTGCCAAATCTTTCTGTATTGATTCAGTAGGTTCCAGTTCGATTCGGAGACATTAAAGGGTCTCCTGATTCAATTCGGATTCAGAGATTTGGCCACCGAATTGGGCTGAACCAAATCAGCGACCAAAGCTTTGCAGAGCCCTAATGCCCACTTTGAATAATGCATGCAGTTCTGGTCCTCCTACCTCCAAAAGGGTATACCAGAACAGTAGCAGGCTGGCTGGCAAAGGCTTATAAGCAGACTGAACACTCCAGGCTGAAAGAATCTGCGGGCTTGCAGGGACTACAGTCAGCTGTAGGCAGTAAAGCTAATTACAGTCCTGCTCCTAGGACTGAGCCAGCTGTGAAAGACAAGGGGCTGGCCAAAAGAAATTAAAATGTTTCCAGGAAAGGAGTTGGAGAGACTGAGATAAGAGAGAGGAGGTGAAAGAACTGGAAGCAGTAAGATAAGAAAGCAAAAAGAGGAAGAGTGTCACTTTGGGAATCTATACACGTGCTCTAGGGTGGAGGGGAAGGTGCTTTAATTAGAGCAGCTTTGAGGGAGAAATCACTCCAAGGAAGAGAAGGAGGATTGTAGTACAGGAAGAAGGTAGCAGACAGCTGGAGGCACCTTCTCAGGGTCTGAGTTTACCTGTTGAGGACTGTGAGTGAACCCTGTGCGGACTGTGTTTAATGTTTGGGTACTGAATGGGTTTTATGCTGGTTTCCTGAGAGGCCAGTGGGCCCAGAAAAAACTCTCTGTATGGTTAAAGGACTATTTGAGCTAATTAAACCCAAATCCACTATAAAAGGTAGAAAAGGTACTCAGAAAGGCAACAGTGATGGCCAGATTTATGGAGAGGCTTCTATACAAGGCAAGACTAAAATAGACCAGTGCACCAAAGATAGCTGAAGGGGAACACTATAGTTTATAAAATAAGGAATGGTGTGGATATGGAAAGAAAATAAGGACATACTATTCATCTCTTACAATACTAGAGCTAGAGGATATGCAATAAAATTATTAGGGAGCAGCTTAAAAAAGTCTTTAATTTGTTTATCACCCAGTGTATAATTCCCTTGTGGAGCTTATTGCCACAAGATGTTGTAGAGGGTTGACAGCTTCAAAAGAGGATTAGAACAGTTCATGCAGGATAGGCCCATCAGTGGGTATTGAACATGATATCAGGACGGGAACCCTCAAGTTAGGAGTTTCTAGGCCTCTAATGCTAGCAGGTATAGGAGAAAAGGGACAGCTTAGTTGTGATAGGTTCTGCATAAGTACTTTTCCATTTAGAATTTGATCTGTGCCACTGTGAGACATGGAATACTGGGCTGGATGACCTATTGTCTGATGAGGAATAGCATCTTTTATATTCTTAGTAAATGAATTTGGATCTAAGTGTTGTCATCATCTGAAGAGTGGGGTCATACCTCCATTACAGCAGTTACTGCACACTTAAATGGGTGGGCTTGGAAGGCTTCTTCACATACTCATAATCTCTTTTTGAGTGGGGCTATCAAAAGCCAAAAAGGCGGCGTACGCCCGGTGGAAGGGGGGTGAAATCTCCAAAGAGGAGTATACCTCCTCTGCTCGGGCCTGTAGGCGAGCTGTTAGGAACGCCAAGGCGGACATAGAGCTCGGGCTAGCGTCCAAGATTAAGGATAACAAAAAGTCCTTTTTCAAATA
>NW_017728993.1:40545988-40580467 GCF_001723915.1 Gavialis gangeticus | reverse complement strand
CTAGGAGCTGGAACCAACTTCCAAGGGAAGTGGTGCTGGCCCCTACCCTGGGGGTCTTTAAGAAGAGGCTGGATGCCTACCTGGCTGGACTCATTCGAGTCCCGTTTCTCTTTTTGGGGTTTTTTGTTGTTCTCCCGCCCTGGCGGGGGGTCGGGCTAGAAGATCTACTAGGTCCCTTCCGACCCTTAATCTATGAATCTATAAGTACTCAGCATTGACCTGATTATGCCAAGTGGAATTTCACTATTGACTTCAGTGTGAGCAGA
Organism: Gavialis gangeticus; assembly: GCF_001723915.1. Classification (NCBI taxonomy): domain Eukaryota; kingdom Metazoa; phylum Chordata; order Crocodylia; family Gavialidae; genus Gavialis; species Gavialis gangeticus. Next base: position 40,580,201 of record NW_017728993.1, on the reverse strand, counting down.
GTCAAATTTTAAACTGAGCTTTCAGAAATTCCACCCTTTATTCCTTAACCAGTGCTCTTATACATTGCAGAGTCCTTATTCCTCACTGAGAATTACAATAGTGAACCTATATGCCAAGTCAGATATGTAAAATCTAAACTATTTTGCTATTCTGTGCTATTAGAATGACATCTCTCCCCCAGTTGCCAAATATGATGCATGTCTTTGAACCACTCTTTGATAAAAATGTTTGGCCACTTCTTAGTGAGACTTTCCAAACTAGTTCACCTTTGGGGTGAGAACAAACTTAGGAGACAAATGTCAGGAGTCACTTTTTCCTGAAGGCTTTAAATCCCTATGGAGAGGGGCTGCTTGTTAGAGCACTTCAGCAAACAAAACTATGGCTTTTTACCTTGGAGATTAATAAAGATAGCACAAATTGGAAAATGCAAACACAGTTTGTGGGTTGCATGTCCAATCTCTTGCTGAAGTTCAAAATGTCCAGGGCAGCTCTTAGTTCAAACCTGAGGGCTAGATTGTAACTTTATAGTTTGCCCAGCATAAGAAATAAAAATTTGTTTTGACTGCCACTTGAGTACCCAGCAAGAGAGACTGATTGTGACTCAGAGAATCTCCTCGAGGGCAAGTATCTTTTGCTGTGTCTATATGCAGCACAGCCACCTTTTTGCTGTATACAGCTGTGAGTCTCAACTAGGGTACCAGGGCACTGTAGTGTGCCAACAGATCTTTTGAAGGGTGCCCTGAGGTATGAGGCAGTAAGCAGGTGCAGGGAGAAAAGTGCAGACTTGAGCTAGTCCCTGCTGCTTGGCTGCTGCCCTGCCTCCACTACCCAAGCCCTTCTGCAGGGGTTTATACAATTTATCACAATAGTAATAAATAAAATAGCTTTAAAATGGGATGTTGCTAAATTCACAAGAGTTGGGGGGTGGGGGTGCCTGGAATTGAACAAAGGTGTGCCTCAAGTCTGAAAATGTTGAGAGCTACTGGTATAGGGTATTCATAGGAATTGTGCAGGGCTTACATCCCCGTGAGTGCTGCTACTAGTGTAGCTAGTGTAAGAAAAGGCAGGCCACTATTTATCACTTGCTTCTCCTTATGACTAGGCAAGCCAGACCATGTGCACCCTTGCATTAAGGGCCCAGTAAACACAGATGCATGTTAACAATTGAGAACATGCTGTAATATTTAGTGAGCTGTTTCCTTTTTTTCTCTTTTTAGCAACACCATGCAGTGCTCATACTACTGTCATATAGTGTAAAGCACACAAATTTTACTTTATGGATGCCAGAAAAGCTTGCCACATTGTTCTGAGTTATTTCTTTGAGAACTAAGACTCTGCAAGTGTGACTGAACCTTAAAACCCTAATCCTACACTTTTGAAAACCCTAATCCTGCATAGACTTCAGTGGAACACAGAGAGGTTTTGCTCCTGAATTCCAATGCTGGATTGGAGAAAGAGATATTTATAGGGCTTTATGGAAAAACAGGAGATATTTATAGGGCTTTATGGAAAAACAAGAGATATTTATAGGGCTTTATTTGATGGAAAAACAATTTTGTATATTGTCTATGCATTTGGCTTGAATACAATTTTTTTCATGTTGTTCAAGTGTTAATATGGATTAAGTCAAAACAAATTTACATCAAGACTACCCTCAGCTTTGTGAATGTATGCATTAAAACAAATACTTTGGAAAAGTTTTTTTGTAATTCACAGGAAAGCTATTCATATATCTTCAATAAATTCGGCAGTTTGGCTTGTGCTAACTTACCTAGAGATTCCAAAATGTCCTTTATATCTGTAATTAGGCAATCTAACTTGTAATTTTCTTTGTGAGAAGGAGCATCTGTTTCTCCATAGCCTCTCAAGTCCAGTGCCACAACTCGATATTCACTTTTAAATTCTCGCAATTGATGACGCCATGAATACCTAATAAAGGGGAAAAAGCTGTAGTTAAAAGGCTAAATGATATAATGCTGCAACTGTTATAGGTTCAGTTTTTGTAACACTACAGCCTGAATAGGCTAAATCATATTTACTTTTACTTGTATAAGTGCCTTTTACATAGTTGTGTGACAGGAATTTTTGGCACTTATGCAGTTTGGATTCTGTTTGGATTCCTTGTGGTAGCACAGGAACATTTGGGAGCATATGCATCAGAGGAGGAGTTTCCACCTTTTAGCTCACTAATGCACTAACTAGGAAACTTATCCAGGGAGCAGAATACCTGGGTTCTAGGCCCCCTCACCTAGAGAGGTTTTGAATCTGCATAGCCTACTTTCCTGTAAAGTGCTCACGCCACCAGGCCACAGTTTAGTGTGCTCTTCCCCCTTCCTGCAACTGGAATGCTGTAACTTGCTTTTAATAATCATTGTATAAAACAGTGAGATAATCTGAATAAACAGATGTGTGGGGGCTAGGTTATAGCCTGGTCTTTTCCCTACTGGGTGCATCTACATAAGACATTTTACTGTGCAGCTGCCTAGTTTATTGTGTGGTAAGTGCACATCTACACATGTGCATGCTTACTGCACAGTAAAATGCAGGTAGCACATTTAAGTGCGATTAGTAACTGAGCAGTAACTCATGTATAGATGTGACCCGGCAGCAAATTTGCTGCTTGGTCTGCCCAGCCACTAGGGTGCTAAAGCATAGGAGCCTCTCCTGTTCTAGGGCTGGGCTGCCTTTATGGCAGCCCCTGTCTGCAGGCTATAAAAGCCTGTGAATGTTTTGTGCCCTGGGGCACATGCACCAGGGAGCCTGAGGGCACTACAGGTGCTGTGTGTCCCCCTGGGCAGGCCACAGTCCTGCTGTGCCTGCTTCCCACCACCCCAGCAGTGCTTTGGGCAGGTAGGTGCAGCCCTGTCATCTCCCCAGGGCTGCCTGCAGGCTCTCTCTGGCAACAGGGCCAGCACCACCTCCCTGCTGCACACTCCCAGCAGCCTGCCCTGTGCCTGCAGGTGCTATGGGGCATAGCCTCTGCCTTACAGCTGTCAGTCTCTTGCCATGCCCCTGCACTGTGTGCTGCTGGCAGCTGTCCAAGGCCAGCAACAGAGGGACAGCCACATGGGGGCCCAGAGAGCTGGCATGGGACCCAGGATGGCATCCTCCTTCCCATCCAGACCTGACACTTCCCATGTGCACATGTCCTTGCCCTACACCCAGGGCGTCAACTGGGGCCAGGAGGAGGTTGGTGACCTTGTGGCACTCTGGGATGACATGGAGGTGCTGCACCAGATTGAGCAGGGTGGGAGCTCTGACACCCACATTTGAGGCCCTGTTGGGCAGGATGCAGGAGCGAGGGAACAACTGATCGGTGTGGCAGTGCTTGTGGGCACAGTGGGTGGCTGTGACTAAACACAATTGTTGGTCCAGCTGTGCCTACAAGACTATGCCCTTTATGTGGCAGCTGACCTCTGTTCTGGTACCCCAGGACTCAGGGTGCAACTGTGTGGTTTTATACTAGCATGGGCGGTCTCCCAAGCCCCCACCCCACCCCACCCCAGAACCACCAGCGATGTGTTGCCAGAGGGACACTCGGGTATTCAGCATTCTGTCTTGCCCAGCTCCCCACCTGCTCACTTCACCAGCAGCTCAGGGAGCCCTGGTCAGCACCTGCCTTGGCAGCTGTGCAGCCCCAGGGTCAGCTACAAGGAGCCACTGGCCGTGTCACTGCTAACCGTCAGCAATGCCAACCCCTCCCTAGGTGGAGCCCCTGGCCAGGCACCTGCATGCTGTGACCTATGGGCTGAGGACACCGGATGCCACCAGATGCCTTCATCTGCTGCAAGGACTGTGCTGAGCTGCTAGCTGTGCCAGCTCTGGATACATGGTAAGCCCTGATTTGTGGGGAAGGACCCTCCCTCCCCCAGCCCCCGCATCCCTCCCTGGCTTGCCTGCACATCCCTGACCCTGGGTTCCTCCTCCTCTCCCCCCCACCCTTAACAGCTCATGTTCCCGCAGCTAGGCAGGAACAGGCCATACCACACCATAAAGATCAGCTGCAGCAGGATGGAGTGGGCGGGGCACCCCTTGGCCTGCACAAACAGCTCATTGTGCGCTGTTTGGGGCACACGCAGCAGAGGCATGCTTGGGGCGCAGCAGCAGCGTGGCAGGGGGGTTGGCTCTGGGGAGCCTCCATAGAGAGGCCCTTAGCAGGGAGAGCTGTGGAATGGCCAGCTCCTTGTCCCAGTTGTCCAGGAGCCCCGAGTTTCCTGAGCCCAGGTGCTGTGGGCTGGGCAACAGCACAGCAGAACAGGTGGCCTGGAAGAGGGGGACAGGAACAGAGTCTGGAGCCCCAGCAGCAGGTGCTACCAGAAAATTGGCCTCTCCTGCCCTGGGAATGGAGCTGGGGAGGCAGGCTGCCTGTGTCCAGCACCCAGTGGGCCACCAGCCCCAGGGGAGCATGCAAGGATGGAGGGCTTGGCCAGCGGCTGCCTAGGCCCTGGCCTACCTGCCTGACTTACCATGGTCCCTGGGCACCCATGCACAGCTGACCCCGGATCTGAGACTGGGCAGTGCACAGCCCCTCATGCAGAGCATCTTATCTCTGAAATATTGCAAACTCACAACAAGCTTCTGTCTCATGGCTCTGCAGGTACAGCATCTGCACACGGGAGAAGCCACAGGCACCAATGGGGATGCTGGCTCAGGGAAGATGCTGCTCACCCCTGGGGCCCTCTGGATGCACTGGTTGTACCAGAGGTGCATCATGGACAGGGCTCTCCTCCTCCAAGAGCTGGTGGTGATGGCTCAGGAGCTGGAGGAGACCGCCAGGGGCTAGTGGGAGGAGGATTTGGCCTAGGAGGAGAGATGGCGGGAGGAGGACTTGGCCTACCAGGCCAGGTGGCGGAGGGAGGACATTGCCTGGGAGGAGGTTTTCCGGGCTGAGCTCCTGGACCTGTAATGGGAGTATATTGAGGTCCTGCAGGTGCAAAATACCATCCTGGGCCAGGCCATGCAGGCCACAGACAACTATCATTGGACCCTGAATACTCCTGGGCCTAGTGGCCTCGTTTGTGACTGCTGCTGCCTAGGCCCCAGCTATGGTCCCACAGGCCCCCTAGCAGTCACCCACTGCCCCATAGCATACCCCTTCCTGGGCTTGGGAGGAGGTCCTCTGCCCCCTCCCACCTCCAGGAGCTCCTGGCCCAGCCCTTGCCCCAGGCTCACTGCTCAACCCAGCCCTATGCAGGCATGGAGCCAGAGATGCCTGGAGCAGTGCCAGGACCGGATGCGTCATAGATTCATAGATGCTAGGGTCGGAAGGGACCTCAAAGAATCATCAAGTCCAACCCCTGCTGGGCCTGGACCCTGCCAGCTGGAGGGGAAGCCACCCACTTTGGCAGAGCATCACGTACTGTCGCCTCTGGACCAGCCTCCTGCCTGCTGCAGTCACTGCAGTGTACAGACCCATGGGGGGAATGGCCAGAGGCCGGAGTGGTGCTGGCTGCCTGCCCCCTAGGTACCCCATCCTGCAGCTCCCCACTCCAGGACTCCACAAAAAACGCACCTTGTATATAGCTTCCAGCAGGAAGAGGGTTTTTTATTGTTGGGGGTTAGGGTGGGTGGTGGAGGGGCTGTGTGTGTTGGGGAGGGAGGGGGGTCTGTTGTTTCTGAGGGAAATAAAGACTTGTTCTTCTGATGTGTGTCTACAGTGACCATGATGGGGGTGGGGAGAGGGGAGTCTGTGGGCAGCAGTGCAGGCAGGCTAGAGTGGGCAGTGCAGGAAGAGGTGGTTGGCCAGGTCCTCCCACACCTGGTGCACTGGGTACATGGCTCTCCTGGGACCTGGGTGGGGGTGCCTGCTGGGACCAGCAGGGTCAGCACCATGGCCAGCAGGAGCACAGGGTATTGGCTGTCACTGCTAATGGCAGGGGCTGGAGCAGTCATGGCGTCAGGAGGCAGAGTGGGCAGGAAAGGAGCTTCTGTATGCTGCCCCTAAGCTGGGCACACTGCTTCAAGGCAGGAAAGGGACTGCCCAGAGAGCAGAGAGTGGGACTGGCTTCTAAATATGGCTGCTGGGTGCTGGCAGCTGCAGCCAGAGCCTGGCCACAAGGGTGCATTGCCGGGCTGCAGGGACCTGGCAACAAATTTTCTCCCTAATTTCTGCCCATGTAGATAGCTACCCAAAAATGCTTACTGTGCAGTAAACTAGTGCAAAGTAAATCTAGGCTGGAATAAATGCATGTGTAGACATGTACACTAGGGCACTTAACTATATTCCCTCTGACTTGTGCTTCTTCTCCTGGACTAGCTGTGCTGAGAAGGAGATGTATGTTTAAACAATCTCAGGCTGAGGGGAACCTAGGCCAGGGGTTGTACATGTACCCCTGGGGGTACTTGAGAAGGCCGTGCAGGGTAGGCGGGGATGGAGCTCTGCCATGCACTATCCAGCACTGCTGCAGGCACTGCCCACCCAGCTGGATGCAGAGGGCAGATGAAGCTCACATGTGGCAGCTGCCGCCATGCCCCCCTCCCCACCAACTTGGCATCTGGCTGCACACCATTCCTCTCCAACCCTCCTTTCCCCGCTCAGCAGCCAGGAGTACACTGCTCCATGTCCAGCTGCCGAGGGGTACAATGATTCAAAAAGGTCGAAAACCCCTGGCCCAGTCCATAGGTGCCCTGCTCCTTGGGCAATATCCTAATGATGTAACTAGACCATTGAGTTAAGAGACAGAAGGGTCCTCTACTGGTGAGGTTTTTTTGGCAACTAAATTTTTGGGACTTACTCAGCATTATGCTCAGGTCTGGGCAATTCTGTTTCACTTAGGCACTTCTGTAGCTGCAGTGCAGCCTTCTTACCATGCTCATGAATCCCAAACTGTGTGTGTAAGTGTCAATAAATGTCAGTTGGTCTGTGCTCTTTCTGAATGGTATCATCCAGAAAGAGCACGGACCAACTGCGGATGCTTCCTTCGCCTGATGAAGGGTATTTATACCCGAAAGCTTGCAAAGAAGAATTTTTCCAACTATTTCATTTGGTCTAATAAAAGATATCAGATTTACCCAAAGAACTTTGTCTGCCCATGTCCTTAGACCAACATGGCTAAACCTATACCCCTGAAAAAATGGCACAGTTATGAAAGTGCCACTTGGGTGTGCAAAGGTAAAATAAGATTTAGTTCTTTAGGCTTTAGCTTGATGGTTTTGTCTGGGTAGGAATTCTACTATTAGAAGGGAAATCTCTGAGTGGAGATGAGTTGGTGTAATAGTTCTACCTTTCCAACCTATTGAAGCCCACAACACAAGAAACATAATTGAACAATGGTTGACCTGACTCCGGATGTTTTCAGTCATTTCTAGCTTCTGCAGTGGTTCCATGTAAGTTAGAGAAGCCTTGAGGTTGCACATCCCATGTTCTGGTACTATTTCACCTCAGTGTGAATTAAAACAAAGTCATCTCTCCTCCTTGCCTTGTTCATATGCCAAATAGGGTTTGGATAGAATGGAAACCAAGACTTCAGATGACAAGATAAACACACTTGTTTTTTCTTTTCAGGGAAAAAAATGTGTAACCCATCCACTAAGTGAAGTAAAGGATAATAAAGAATGTAACAAATTAATCTGATCAACTAATATGCTATGGTTCATCATCAATGTATTACTCAGTCTAATCCTAAAATAACAAAGAATAACAGCTATCACTGGATCAGTACTGAACACAGAATTTCAGTGTTTATGCTTCTATTTATAAAGGTAGAAATCACCTAAAGGAAATCCAGAATAAAGATGAGTTTAGTAATAATCTAGAGGTAGAGATTATTCTTGATTTTAGCAATAGTTGTTTGTGACTGCATAAAAATGGGGAAAGCTAAAATCACAAAAGGTAAAGGCCTTGATCCTGCAAAGTGCTACTTTCCCTAAACTCATTTTGAATTTAATTTTGAGGCTCTTCAACGCTGTCTAGGAGGTGCACAGCCCCATGAAGAACTGGGCCCCATTAGGACACAATTTAAGAGGACATGAAAAATAACGTGATCATTGTAACCATGGATAACATTTGATGAACTGTTCTGTGCTAAGAGTCAAGTTTTGCTGCAACAATTTCAAGTAAACAACATGAATGAAGCATTTGGGTAGTCAAATACCGTAAGGGAGATTCCTGAAAATTCTGCCAAACTGCAAATAATATTTTACATCAGACCCTGGCCTTTTCTGCATCAAGTCTAGCATGAACCAGTAAGGGGTTCTGCATACAATATGGCCATTACACTGGCACTGGATTAAGCAAAGAAAATTTTAGTTATATAAATATGGGATTTATCACCTTTCTATGTGACTGCCTTTACTTTAATGGAAGTAAAAGATTTAAGTAATGTAGTTCTCTAATAATGAATTTTAAAAAATCAGTATACACTGCCTCATGAGTTAAGTTTACCATGGTAACTGTAGGAGCTATGAGAAATACTTCACAAAGAAAAAGTAACGGCATAGCAAACATTTTCTTTTTTAAGAATATGCCCACTTTCTATGCCCACATCCTGCTGTCACAAGGGTCCATCAATCAATTAAAAGCTTGACTGAACAGTTAGTGCTTGCACTGCACCCAGAAGCTTACCAAATTCTAACCTTAGCAGACCATCAAAAGTAGCAGATCTGAGGCCTGGGCCTTCCAGTGAGGGTATTCTGCCTTTGACCTCAGAGAATTCTGTACATTTCGTAGAACACCTTCTTACTATGTATGAAGTATATCTAACCTGACCTCTGTTTTGCATGAACGATTTGGAAATGTTGGTAAATGCCTGTGTTTTTCTCAAGGCTAAGTAATTGTAACTTATTTTGGGGATTTTCTGATTGTGTTATTTTGGGAAGGCAGCTTATACAAAATTCAGCAGCTTAGATACCTTCTTACAGGCACTCAGCTGTCACAACATATTATCTTCACTTTAAAGTCTTTATATTGGCTTCTCATAACATTTTTATTGATTTAAAAATTCCTTTGCATATAAGGCACTTAATGCCTGTGGTGCTTTTTATATAGTAATTGACTGATTTTTGTTTTTATACATGCTCAGTTGCTCACTAAGGTCAGTCCTGGCTTGTTATATAGTTTGTCCTAGGTATAACCTTGAGACATTAAAAGTTAGATTTTGTAATTAAGTTTCCCAGTTATGGAATCACTCCTATTGCTTTTACTATCCAAACAGTATAGGTTCACTGCTGCCTTAAACAGCTCTAAAATTGCAGTTATTTTATTCAGCATTTTAAACACAGAATCTTGGTCTATACATAAGAATCCTTCAGTGTTATGACAACCCTAATTTTTTTAGCATGCATATTTTATTCTTATACATCTCAAACAGCACTTTTCATGCTTAATATTGTATTCCATTTGAACTGTCAGGTACTGAATGAGGCTAAAGCTATGACAAACAATCAATTTAGTAAATTTTGGAATCTTGTCTAATTTTCTTTAAAAATAATACTAGATGCTTTAAGTGGAACATAAGCATGATTTTCTAAATTATATCAGTATTATAAATTTAGTAGATTATTCGTACTATTACATTAGCAGAAAGTCTGAATTAAAGAAGAAACACAACACATGCACACAGAACAGGGTTGTTATTTAGATAAAATCTGTCATCTAAAATATCTTATTAGACTAGAATATGAAAAAAAAGATAGTTAACAACCAACTGGCAGATTTTAATCTATATTTATATTTCCTTACCCAATTAATTAGCAAGATATTATTAAAACAATCTGTTTTTTAAAATTAATATTTTAATGAGAAAAATTGCTCATGCTTTCACCAGCAGCCTCTATGCCTTCAATAGTTATAAAATATTGTAGATGTTGGGTAAATCTGAGATTGGTTGCCTATGTCAGCCCATCATGGACATAAACTGAGCACAATTTGATCTTCTCTATTTAGGAATCATTACCATCTTTCTTTTAAAATATTCAGATTCATTAGTTCAGTTATGATGAAGGTATGTTGGCAGTAAAACATTTCTAAGCACTCTAGTCAGTTTGACAGCTCAGAACTTTAAAATATCAATATAATATAAATACCAGTGTAAATGAAATCTGTTCACAACAATAAGAATAGCACCTCAAAGTTCGGAAAAGGAGTCATTGGGGGTGTCATTATTAGAAGTGCTCAAGACCCCTTTATGTCTCACTTGAACAGCAAGTCTCCACTAGTGAACCTAAACAAGCTAAAATCTGTGGTTTAGAAGGAAAGACAACCGTTTATTGAATTATCACATCCTGTATAACCTATTTGTTCCTTGAATGCAATTTCTCTAAATACTGAACAAACGATACTTCGCTTGTTAAATTTGGCAGCCATGGATTAAATTTTACAGCCAAAACAATCACAACAATTATTCTGAGCAAGTGTTTAAGGTTTGTTTAACTTTGATCCACTAGGCATAGTCATTTATTATAGGTACCATCATTTGTCTTCTGGTGAACTAATTATGGGCCCTGTCTTTGAAGAATGTCTTGTATTTGAAAGCTTGCGTTGGATCTATGCAGTTGGTCCAATGAAAGACATCACACTAAAAAAAATCCTTGCTTCCCACATAATTCCAGGACCATTATGGCTACGATTTCACTGTAACACTACCATGAAAACGATATACACTTCAAGAAATATTTTCTGATCTTGAATAGAAGCAGGAGATTTGGTATGTTGGTATGTTGGTTTGTAACAACCCCTCGAATTATGTTGCGGTTGGTGCAATTAGAAAAAAATGATGCAATTAAAAAAGACCATAATCAAATGTGATGGTTTGTCCTGTTCTAAAACTTAGCTTTACCAGGATACTTGAACATAGTTATGGAAAATATCAGAGGATGTAAGTATCGTAAGAGTGAGCAACTAAATCTTACAAAAGGACAGCAAGAAGTGAGTTTTACCAGAATTCTGGAAAGCCATGAAGCAGTAACATGAGCGGTTTGCCCCTTTCTCCTGCAGCTACGTAGTGGAATCTTAACCCTGAATCCTGGAAAGAAAAGAAAAGAAGTGTTCTGTTTGTATTGCTGTACAATGTTGCTGAAATTGGGATTTAAGTGGTGTTACTTCTCTGCCTATTCAGGCATTGCACTCTGATAATATTTCCAACTAATATGCCACCTGAGATGGTAACAGGGCATGTGGAATTTGCTAGGAACCATCACCCATTAATCTCCCACAGGATGCCAAACAGTGACTAAATGGGAAGGCTTTCAGTCAATACCAAGAGTACATTCTACTGTCAGTCTTGTCAGTTAGATGAGGCTATTCTTAGCTAATTAGAACTGTCTCACGTTGCAATCTGGTGTACAGCTGACAGACCAAATGGAATGTTTTAAATCAAACGTGATACAAATTAAGGTTGTTAAAAATCAGGTATTTCTGCCTCTCCTGCATGGATGTGGTTTAAAGCATGTTTATTTTTACCTTTAAAAGTTGGAGGTCCATAAAGATGTTATTCAGAGGGACAGAAAATAAGATTAATTAACTGTCTTCTTCCAACCCTGTCTGCATTCACTCTTATTGATTGGGGCCATGAGCCTTCTGAGAAATAAGCTTCAATCATTCATTATCATGATGAAAATTATCAATAGGCAAGTTACTTGTTGTTATTTTGCCAGAAGCAGAGCCATTCTCAGTTGACATAATGGAGTTTTGCTGACTTACGCTAGCTGAAGGTCAGGGTTAGTAGAATTTAAAAAGACTGAAATGAAGATCCAGTAGATTTGTTTGGATTCCTGCCTGCTTAATGAGGAAAACATCATGCTCAACAATAGACTAGACATGTCCAAAAGTTTATAGTTATAGAACTGAATAATATGGCCTGGATATTGCCCCTGAGCTTGTATGGTCTTCACCCAAGAAATCAGTTTAGTAGTAGATGCAAAAAGATGCTTGTCATGGAGTGCCCCAGGGGAGTACTTGCTTAGGCTCAGGAGACCCTGGCATTTCAGTCCCTGAACCCCTTGGTGGTCCATGCCCCTGATTCCATGAGATAGCTCTCAGTTCATTTCCTGGCAGAGGGACTTGGTCTCATTATTGGGCAGAATAAGTGCAAAGTTGTGACCAGCAAAATAGGTAGCTCTTCTTCCATAAAAACATTTACTGGGGAAGAGTACACCCAGCCAGAGGTTCTCTGCCCCTTCTAAAGGGTTAAGTAATCTCTTTGTCCTCGGTCCAGTGTGCACCCCAAAGTTACTTAGCTGTTCCCTCCCCAGTCTGCATAACTGGGAGCCCCAAGGCTGTTCTGTTGATTCCTGTCAACAGATTCCCCCCATCAGCAGACACTCTGCTTGTCTACTCTGTCATGACCATTATCACACTTATATCCTTCAGTTTCTCTGGAGCATCCTGGGTGTCCTGATCCTATCTTGTTGTGGTGTCAAAATGGCTATTCAAGCCCTGTTAATGCTGAAGATCCTGCACAGGGGCAGCTCTAGCACTTAGTAGGGAGATGTAAAGGAAAGTAATGTCTGTTTTGGAGGGTCCAGACCATCTCTTACAGTGTAGGCAAGATGTAAATTTGAAAGTTTTTCTATCAGGTGATTTTTCTCTGCAGGGATCAATTAAATGGATCCACTAGCAAACTGAATGCATACAATTGAATTTATAAATTGGTTTATAACACAGAGTAGTGCCTACTCTTTTACTATATATTGTTGACTCATTATCTCTGTCAAAATTTTCTTATGAAAAACAGCAGTTGCACCTTGCACCTTGCACATAGGTTCCCCATGGACTCTACAGAGTTATTGCTTATGTTTTATTAATACCTGGTACTTAGTGAAACAAATACTGAGGCTGAAATTCTATTTCACCAGGTTGGGAGATTACAGTTTCTGAATGCTTATCGCCAGCACTACTTTCAACAGTCCATCAGCAATTAATGAAAAGGTCAAGAAAATATAGTGTTTATATTGTTTTGACAAAAACCTTAAAATGTACTATATATATGCTTTCCTCACTGCAGCCAATGTCACTTCATTTAGTGTAGTTATTAGAGTAGGGGACCACAGGTAGAAGAGTCACCAGAAATATGACAGCAGTACAAGGGAAATAGGTCTTAAGTTGCAATGTCTTTGGCACAAAGGTGCCTTTTGGCCAGTCCTATGACTGGGACTTGAGGTGCTACTACATGAACAGTGAAGGATGACAGTAAAAAACAGAATATTGGAAAGAGTCATGGAGAAAGATCTGATAGAAACTAAGAAAAATGACAGGATAAAAGGATGAGAAAGCAAGAGACAGGAATGGAAGACTAGCTGTTAGGACAACACTGGGAGCCCTGCAATCTTGTAACTTAGGCAAAAGAGCCACCACCATCTGAACTCAGATCTGGCTTCCAAATGGTAGGATGGTGCAATCCCAGCTCAACCCTGTCCAGACCTCACTTCATTTAAAGTCAGGGCACACTCTGCAGCCCTGCAGGCTAGCACCAAGCAGCAGCAGCCTTGTTTGTTGGAGGCAAATCAGGTTATTTTTTGTGGGAGGCAGGACATCTTCCATCTTCAGAATCCAGCAGAAGGAATTCAGTCGGCCCAGAGGCGACTGGTAGGGGGTGCGTGGGGCTGCACATGCCCCCCCAACGGCCGACACTGATGCTGTTGGTAGGGCTGGTGCCCCCCCCGACAGGGTCGGTGGCTTCTGCGGGTGCCCCCCCAGATTCAGAAGCCTCCAGTCACTCGTGAGTCAGTCAGCAGGTGGGCAACCTAGTCTGGAGGCTCAAGACATCTCCAACCCAGACAACTTTGCTCTTCAAAACCCCATCCTGTTCTTACCAACATGGGAGCTGCTGCTCCCACCAAGGTGAGAGGCAGCTCAGCCCCAGGTGAGGACCGCGGTCACCTCAGGAAGGTGCGCGCAGTTCATGCCTGGTGCAGGACTCAGCCTCCTCGCATCTGGCAGCCCCAGAAGCATGGGGAGCGCCACCTCGCATTTCCCCTGGTCCCCGGGGCTTCCTGAGAGTAATTACCAGCAGCGGAGCGAGCTGGTTGTTAATGCCCTCTAGGGCAGTGCTTCTCAAACTAGCTGGTGTGGCGGACCGGCAATTTTTTTCCAGTGGGCCAGGGACCGGTGCCCGGTTCAGCCGGTGGCAGCAGCTGCGTGTAACAGCGCTACACAAATGCACGACCGGCCGTTTCTCTCTCTTTCCTCACTTCGCACGACGTGACGTCACCTGGGGTGCTGGAACGTAGGAACTGTGGCGCTATGACGTATCAATGTTTTGCTTCTGAAAATGTACGTCTTTCTTTCCTGGCAACTCGCTGCGGACCGGCGACCGGTGGCTCGTGACCACCACTTTGAGAAGCACTGCTCTAGGACACACGCCACGTCCCCTGGCTCAGCCGCCCTGGGTTATTGGCACGGGGTTTCCGGCGGCTCCTGCTGCGGGGAGGGAGTCAGGCCATCCCCGGCCTGAGCGGAGCCGATGCCGCTAAGGTCGAGCCGCTGGCGCGGAGGACGAAGGTGACCCGCAAGGATCCGGCGCTCGCGAAGCCAAGCCCTGGGCCGGCAACGAGCGGCGGCGGCGGCGAGGGGGAAGCTGCTCGGCGAGACCGTGAGCGTTTCAAAATGGATCGCTGCTCGCAAGCCCCATCTTTGTGATGCGCACGGAGCCGGGCGCGGGAGGGAGGGAGGCAGCCGGTCACCGCGGCCGGGTGCGGGTGTCCCCGGGGCCCCGAGGGCCGAGCACGGCAGCGCCGCCGCCCAGCTCGCGAGGGGCTCCCGCCCCGCAGGCGGACATGGCAAGTCATCCGGGCGGGCGGGGGCCCTTGCCGGCCGCCGCCCTGCCCCGCGCCCTTACCTTGATGCGCACGTAGCAGTGGGTGCCCAGGGACGGGTCATTGAGGCAGGCGGGGGGGGTCTCGCGGGTGACCCACTGGAAGGTCTTGCCCGGCCTCCTGCCGATGCTCCACAAAAGTTTCAGCAGCTCGAGGCAGGCGCAGAGCCCGCAGTAGCTATAGACCAGCGCCCAGAAGAGCAGAGCCCTGAGCGGCACCATGAACCTGCCGCGGATCCGCCCCGGAGGCTCCCCGGGTCTCGCCATGCGGCGGCGGCGGCGGCAGCTGCCTCTCGCCAGCCTCCCTCCCCGTCAGTGCCGAGGAGACGGGCTCCGCCAGCAGGGAGAGCAGCCGCGTGAATGGAGGCATGGAGACCAGCCCAGCCGGGAGAGGCAGCACGTCTGCCTCGCGCCAGCTGCAGGGAGCCAGCCGGGGCAGCCCAGAAATGCACCCCGCACCTTGCCCTCCTGCCTCCGCCCACCCCCTGGGCCGGGGCGCCCCGTCCTGGCAGAGGGCTCCCCCCTCCCCCGGCACTGCTCCCTGCCCCGCGCCGTACAACACGGGCACGCACATCATGAAAGTCGTGTCATCAACTGCAGTCACGTCCTCGTCTTCTAACAGCAGGTGTAAGCACGAGCACCTTATCACTTCCTCTTTCAACGGGAATTAAAAGCCATTAAAAAAAAAGGAATCGCCTCCCTTACGTTTTGTCTCTCCCCTTACATAAGCATGAACATATCACTTCTATAAATATTAATTGCTTGCATTTCAACTGCATCGGTTCAGCAAATCCTAAATATGTATATTAAAATGATGACACCGTGAGCCAAGTTACAGAGACATACGTGCATTGCAATAGACACTTGTTCTTTAAAAGATCACAACTTCGCTCTCTGCAGGTGCACTTATTCTTGACGATGTCTTCACAGTGGCCCTCCAGGGGGCAGGACCCCATGCACCCGCCTCTTGAGGGTGCCAGACATTACCTCTGAAAAACAGAAGCTAAAAAAGTGATGGGAGAGGTGCAATTATGCAAAATGTTATTCCAATTAACTCATGAAATAACACAATTGGTTTTTGATAGAATTGCTCCATGCAAGTTTGACTTTCTCACTAGATACGACCTGTAATCAGGATATGACTATAAACTATAAGTAAAATATTCATTAGAGTAGAAATTTTACATACCAGTACCTAACCCAGATTATTCAATCATGTTTATTTGTTGCTAGTGGATAGTCATTTTCTGTTTCCTTTTCTGCTCAAACACATGGTGTTTAAATACCACAAATTTCTGTTTCTTACCATTAAGCCTTCTTTTTTGCCCTTAATGTGGTTGTAGTAGTCTTCCATGCTCTCTTGAAAATCAGTATAAACTAATGTACAGGTGATTTCACAATGAGGAGAGCTACACTGAGATCCTAAGTGTTAGTTAATGCAATATGTATTGAAAAGATTCATTTGCAAATTTCTCATTTTTTACAAAAATTCCAGTCTGGGGCATTAGTGAAAAAGATGAAAGGTACATTAATCTATTTGTCTTATATAGTTACTCACTTTCATGGTGATAGATATAACTATCTCATCACTGACTGACATTGAAAGAACATTAAATAATTTTTCAGTTTGCATTGACAAAAGTCTTCATTTATTTATGCTCTGGCTTCATTAGAAATATGCCTCAAAGTTATTATGCAAATCTTTCATTAAGAGAATCACTACTTCTGTGCATACTTAGAGTCTTTCATATGGTTTCTGTGTGGGTGATACCGATGCTCCAAGTACATTCCTGCAAATAAATATATTCTAATTTTAAATTAATTTAAAAATTAATAATGATTGTACATGATGAATAAAAATAATAGTAAAAATCTGGCATTGAATATTCTGAGGCTGTGTGACCCATTGTTGTGTTTATCTTATTGTCTCTTGTATTGCCCAAACTTTCTTTATAGATGTACAGAGAGGTTTTGAAATGCATTACAAATAGTGAGTGTTTAATTTCATAAGATGTTTCATTTAAAAAAGTAACTATGATTATTTATTCCTTTTCTTGAATGAATAGTTGCAATCTGATTGCGTATATGTGTTCACTGGATCCTCTGTGTATCCACTCTGTTTTATACTATGGTGTATATCTATTGCCTGCTGAAATGGCATGTTGCATGTTGCTGATTTGTTCTTGTGCACACCCTATTCAGTGTTTTGTTTGCTGCCATTCTGGTGATTGGGTTTTTTGGGGATGTTGACAACAGGACTGCAAAATAAATTTGGACTAATTAAGATCTATTTAACTTGAGGTTGATACAGGCAAAGATTAAAGTCTGATGAACTCATTTGTGATTTTTTTTCACTTACAGTTATCACTGACAGTCCTCCAATTTAGTGAACTCATTTCATCAGAACATACTGTAACTTGCTGTGCCTGTCTTGAGCTTCCTGCTTAAGTTTTCTAGTTGCCCGGAACTAACCGTGGTCTTGCGGCCCAACAGTTTGACCACTGGCACCAGTTACCAAGACCACCAATGATTCTCGCCTGCCATGTCTTTGTTGGAACTTCAATCTTGGGGGAAAGGTGTCAATCCCAGCTCAGTGGTATCTTGTTAGGTCTAATCGTTAGCACAAGAAAATTGGGGCTTCACCTCCCCTACACCCCATCTAGCGTCAACCCATGGTTACTCCAGTGTTGCATGGATCTGATTTTACCTCGGATTTGTTCAGTCCCTTTTTTAGCTTGGTTCGCCCGGGCCAAGTCAATGTCTATACTTGGTTCCTCTTTGATTCAGTCCAGATGAACTAATATACCCCCAAAGGGGCAAGAGGGGCGTCAGCCTTCGCCTGTTCCTCACTCATGGTTCTTTACCAGTTGTCCCTCTCTTCTTGTCCTGCAGATCTGCTGCTGCCTTGGCTCCACTCTCTGGAGTCAGACTTCCACATCACCTCTCCAGGTAAGTTACCTGATTCCTCTGAGTCATCTTGTAGGGGCAGCTCCTCAGTCAGAGGCTGCCACCAGCCACCCCTCCTGGGGCTTGTAGCTTGGCTGCAGCATTCCCTCACTGCTGGGACCTTACTTCTGGTTCTGCCTTTGAACAGGCTTGTGGGGCTTTTAACTTTGCCCCGCCACCCCTGCTGGTGAATCGGCATGTGCTTATAAAGCATGTCCACACTAGTAGCAGATTTATTTTTCCTTTGGGAGTCCTCGCCCCTGCTGGCTGTGGCTCAGTGCCATGGCGCCACAGGTAAGTCCTGTGGTGTGGCGATTTTGCTGCTGCCACCATGTTCCTGCAGCTCAGCATGCTGTAGCACCATCAGTAAGACTTGCAGTGTGGTGATCTTGCTGTTGCCACCATGTTCCCATGGCTGAGCAACCTTACTGCCCCTGCCACACATAGGAACCATAGTGGGATGCCTGCTTCCTTTTCCAATTGGTCACTTGTTTAAAAAAGATCAAGTCCTCTATCAACCTGCTCAAGCAAAATTTCATATATCACCAAAAGCTGAAATTGCTGGACAGGAACTCTAATCCATTCCTAAATTTCACTATCCTAGTAGTGTTATGATGTGTAACACCATAAGCACTAATGAAACTTCAAACAGAATTGCCTAGGAATCCTAAGAAGGGGACTTTGTGCCTGAAAGTTTATCTAATATTTTTCCCAACTATGCAGTTGGTCCAATAAAAGATACCACCAAAAATCTTGTTTCTTGCCTAAGAAGGCATAGTGTTTGGACAGCTACAAGACCACTTTGGAATCAGAGAGGCATCACACTCCAGACCAAAATAAAAGTGTGTGCAGTGGTCCTGACATTCCTGCTTTGTGCACTATACCCAAAGTTTGGACTCATTCCACCTCAGCTGTCTCCAGAATACTGTGAAAGTGAGAATGGCAGATAATATTCTGAACACAGTAATTCACTGAGGTGCAGAGAACAATCATTCATGCCATGATCATCAAAGCACATTTGCAGTGTTTGGCCATATAAAGAAAAGTTATTGGATGACCACTTACCAGATAAGCTTTTCTGTTACAGGTTGCCCTCTGGTAAATGAACCAATGGTAAATTTCATACCTGCCCTACGGACTGCCTGAAGGTTCAGTTCCAGCCTTGCAATATTGACTCCCATACTTAGGAGCAACTGGTGTGGGATAGGATAACATGTTGTTACCTGACCTATGCAGATGTAGCCCTTTTTGAAAGCCAGTGCACTGGAGATGTTGAACTCAAGTGCCAGAAGAAAAATATTGGTTGATGTGTCCTCTACAATGGCCTGAAGAACAGTTTTGTCCAATGTGAGGAATCTTCAGTTGGTGAAAGAGAAGTTGAGTTTTTAGAGCATGAACTTGAGGGTATAGACACACATACTGATTGGACATTTCAAAAATCTCACTCTTCCTGGAAACAGAGGTGCACCGGACAGTCCCACCTGGCCCAGGTGCCTATCTGTTTCTGAAAGGTATTGTACAGGGTTGAACTAGGAAGGGCTGCAGTGAGGAAGGGGCACTCCTCCACAGTCATTTCACAATCTGGCTCTGTAAGTACACTTTCACCTGGCTGCAGCTGTGGTAATGACCACGTTGCGGCACCCCTGGAAGAGTCTTGCAGCACCTTGCAGAACCACTGGTCTGGATGACCGCAATTTAAACCATGTTTAAAATGATCTAATTCAGGGATAGGCAACCCCTGTCACGGGTGCCAGAATATGGCACTTGAAGGCATTTTGCTTGGCACACGTGCCTTGGTGTGGGTCATGGGGAGGGACCAGGGCTGCGCTGCCCACCACAAGGGTTAGGCCCTTCGCCACTCCCCCGCTGTCCACATCTTACAAGTCAATTTTGTGGGTGTTTTTGGTACTCTGCCCAAAAATGTTGCCAATCCCTGACCTTATTGTTACATGTGACATTCTCAGAGTCATGCTGAATGCTGCAATCTTACACCTAGTTTCTGCAATGCACTTCATAACATGCTCTAATTTTGTAAATACAGTGTTCAGTATTAAGATGATACAGCACATATATCCGTTATGTACTTTTAAATTTCTGTTTCTCTATTACTAACAATATTGTCCTGCAGAATTTTTATGACTTATTCATCCAAAATGTAATCACACACAGTTACAATTCTAATATTTAGTTTTTTATTAATATTTAATTATTGAAAAATCATCTCGAGTTCCTTAGAAAGACTCTTTCTTATGACTTTTCAGCAAATGAGATGTGGGGAGTGTGTGGAGGTGTCAACTGTTAGCATTTCTTTTGTTTCCATTATTTTTAAAATATAAATATATAGGTACATCACGGCCTAATATTTTATAATCATCTTTTAAAACAACTCATAAAAAATTTATTTTAGCATTTCACTGAGATTCATTTAAAATAACATTGTAAGGTATTTTTACTAAAACCACACCAAATGTACTCTTTACATATACATTATTTCAAGCAGAATTCATTTCTCAAAAAGAGTGACAATTTACTTCTGAATGGTAGTGCCAAAATTTAAAACCTGATATAGAAAATCTATTTTTGTATTTTTATTTTCAGCTTATTAAAACACTCCAATAGAGGTAGTTTGATAATAGCTATTAGCTCTAATTTAATAGTAGTATTTAGTACTGAAATGATTGATACAATCCATAACAAAGAACAATAACTACAATAAACCAATGATATCTGTGTTATAAGAAAGCAATAGTCAATGAGTTGTGTAATTCTGTGTTCCCTGAAAAATGGTAAAATAAAATCTAGAGTTATACTTGTTGATGACTCAAAAGATGAAGCTGAGATTATATGATATTTCTGATTAAACTGATTGGTCTAAATTGTGGCACTCAAGCTTTTATGGCTCTCTGGGAGCATGAAACACTGGTTCAAGAAACAAAACACTGGTCTAAAACATACTTCTTGCTGCGGAGATATACATGGCAACTTGGTGTCCTTGGGCCCATTTTGGACATAAAAGTCTATTTAACATTTACCTTTTTAGAAGTCATTTTCTTTGCTGTCTGTAGAATGTTAGTGGAAATTAATGCAAAGACAGAATGTGTCTGTTAACTCAAAAAACACTGAATTTAATCAGTCATTTAAAGATATAAGGTAGATAATATATAATCATATGTGTACAAAAAGGATATTCACTCTGTTTTTTAACATTAAACAGCTTATAGACAATATTCTGACTGTAAGAGACCAAATGCTCTCTCCTAGTTTTTCTAAATGCAGACTTACAAATATAGATACCAGTGGTGAAAGTGCTGGCTCCACTGAAATTAGTGACAAAACTAATGTTAATTTCAATAAGTCTAGGACTGTTTTATTAAAATCAACATACTGCAGTGCAGAAAGTACAACAGAATATTACATTTAGTTGTGCATTTTTACATTTGCATCACTCTAGCATTTTAAAGGTTACAAAAACATTATTTTAATGACTAGCAAATTGCCCATCGTGAATGATGAGGGAGGGGGGAATGGAGCACCGCCACCCAGCGCCCTGTGGTGCAGATGTTCTGACTCCAGCCCCATGCACTCCCCCACCCCCCACATTCTCCCCCAGTGGTGATTGCCGACACCCAGTGCTCTGTGCTGCCGCCAGTCTGTGTCCAGCCACACGCAACATCCCTCCCTTCCTTGCCTCCCCTCCCTCTCTCCTCCATCCCTCCCTGCCGCCTCCCCACTCTACTGGCTGTTGTCGGGGCCGGGCAGTGGCGGCAGCGGGGGGGTGGTGGGGGGTGGGCACCGCCACCAGAAACACCCCCATTCCCCATCCCACTCCCCTCTCTCCCTCCCTTCCTCCCCTCTTCCCTGCTGCCTCCCCGCTCCCTGCCAGGAGGGGAGGGCAGGGATGAAGCTCTGCTACACACCATCCCACGCCACCACTGCCTGCCAGGAGTGGGGGGGAAGCTTGCCTTGCCCCTTGTCCCCCCCCCACCCTGGCCCCGCTCCTTGGAGGCAGCAGCAGTGTGGGGAGCTGGCAGTATAGCGCTGGCCTTGCCTCTCCACTCTGTCCCCTGCATCATGGTGGTGTTCTGCCATGCCAGTCTGTCCCTGCTGTTCCCTGCGTCCCCTCTGCCAGGAACAGAGCACGACCATGATGATGGGGACAAAGTTGGCCAGCGCTGCCTCTGCCTCCAAGGAGCATGGGGGCTGGGAGTGAGGCCACCCCTTGGATACAGCAGCAAGGCCAGAGCAGTGGGGCAAAGGCAGCACTGCACCACCAGCATTCTGTGCTGCTGCCACCTCCAAGAAGCAGGGCTCAGGGGCCTTACCCCCCAGCTCCAGCCCTCAGTCCCCGCTGTCATGGCAGCGCTCCACTGTGTGTCTGTCTGTGCAGAGCATTCTGTTTGTTTCAGTCAGCATTGTGACTGACTGCTGATACAACCAATCAGAGTGCTCATAGAACATTACAGACAGACAGACAGACTAAGGCTTTTATTATATTAGAATGTTATTATTGATAACATTAATATTTCCAAGTAATAGAACAAGAAGTGACCTCCCTTTCCTTTTGCTTTATCAACACAACTCAAATATTTATGAATTACCTACGTAAGATGTTATAAAGTGTTAACATTTAAAAATGTTATGATTCATTTCAGTCACCATCCATATTTACTGTGCAAGTTCTTCAGTTTCAGAGACAGGGGGTCTTACCTACACTGGCCATGGATCTTAAGAATACTCTCCTCCCTTGGGATTTGTGGGGGGAATGTATCATCTAAGTAGATGGACAAACCAGTGGGGCCAATGTTACCCACACTCATCAATTTGTTCTAAATACAGACTTACGAATATAGATACCAGTGGTGAAAGTGCTGGCTCCATTGAAATCAGTGGCAAAATAAATGGTGATTTCAACAAGTCTGGATGGACCTAATGCAGGTGACCCTCTGAAAGAGTTCAAAGGAGGGCCATGTGCATGATTAGAGGTCTAGAGACCAGGAGAGGCTGAAAGACTTGGGACTGTTCAGCCTGGAGAGGAGAAGATTCAGAGGGGATTTGGTGGCAGCTGGTAAGTATATCAGGGGCAGGGCCATCCCTAGTGGGGGGTGAACTGGGGTGACCATCCTGGGCCCTGCGCTTCGGGGGGCCCTGCGGAGCCAGGCAGAGCAGCAGCGGCGTGGAGCTGGGCGGAGCAGCAGCAGTGTGGAGCTGGGCGGAGCAGCGGCTCTATGTCCAGCCATACACTACACGCCTCCCCTTGCCACCTCCGCCAATGGCGGCAGCATCTTCTTCGGGTCCAGGATCAGAGCGGGGGCAGGGCCCTGCATGAGCTGTTTTGCCCTGGGCCCTGCACCCTGCTCGGGTCGCCTCTGATCAAGGGAGTACATCAGGGCCTGGGGGAGCAACTATTCACCAAGGCCCCCAGGGGAGGACAAGAAATAATGGGCACAAACTGATTGAAGATTGCTTCAGACTCGACATGAAAAACTTTTTTTACAAGTTGAGTACTGAGGGTTTGGAACAGTCTCCCCCCGGGGTGGTACAGCCACCCACCCTGGCAATCTTCAAAAGAATCCTGACACCCGTCTTGCTGGGGTCATCTGACCACAGCGGTCTGTGCTGCCCAAGTGCAGGAGGGCTGGACCCGATGATCTGTAAGGTCCCTTCCAACCCCTAAGAACGATGACAGACCAATGGGGCCCATACTGCCTGCTGGCCTCTACATACTTCCCTCCAGCAGAAGCACAACAAGCAGTTTCTGCGGCTATTCTTGCAGTCCCTCAAAGTTGATGCCTGGTCACCCACCTTTGGTTACACTACTGCCCTTCAGTCTAAGCCTTCTCCTGCATCCAGATTAACAGATCCCAGCTCTGCTGGCATTACTGTAAAGTTTGTATCTATTGCCTATTCTGGAGACAGAGAGAGAACTTTCTTCTCACAGTGAGATTGGTTGGCATAGAGCAGGTTTTTTGCCTTCTTCAGAGCAGGCCACGGTCCCAGTTGGGTAGATCAGGAAATAAGTTCATGATGTCATGACTTGTCATGTGTCAGATGTCCAGTTCAGGTACTTATTCCAAAGAGGCTCTAGTTCCTTGGTAAGACAGAATTGGAAGTAGAACAGGAGAAGGCATCCCCTAAATCTTGAGGAACAGGTTTGAGACTCCTAATGTCTGGTATAATGAGGGGACAATCCTGTTTCCACGTCCCCTTAACCTGAATACAAGAAGAAAGTGACAGGGTCCTGTGAATGATTTAGAGGAATGGGGAGCTGACTGCAAGCCTCCACAGACATAAACTATTAAGGACAGCATACTGCAGGAGTTGTTACCAGATCGTTTCTCAATGAGTTAGGTTAATACAGTTGTGCCTAATTAAAATTGCATAATTGCATTCTTCATATCTTGCTTTCTTTCTGAACATCTGGGACAATGTATCCCACCATCCAACCAATCCTTGGCAAAACAGGGAAAGAAGAGTCATACAAATTGAATTTTCTTCCTTTGGCCTTTTATAGCTGGCTTGTTACTTTATGGCAGCAACTTTCTTTAATTAAAAACAAAACTTAACACGTATTTCCATTCAAATTATGACTGCATTTTTTTCTTTTTCACTATTCTTTTGTATGCTACCCTTTGCAAATTAAAAACCTTTTCTCTACCAGATAGGGTTTTTTTTTTTGTAAATTACATCAATTTATTAATCAGTCGCCTGTGTGAAACTATTCTTCATTTTCCATAATCATGTTATGTTATATTAGAACTGTCACTTGTAACTTCTGTTGCCATACATTTAATTTCTCTTCTGTGTGATCTCTAAGTATCATTACAGTTCATGGGTTGTTGGCTGTAGCTGTGTTGATCTAAGGACATAGGCAGACAAGGTTCTGTAGGTAAATGTCTTTTACCAGACCAACTAAATAGTTAGAAAAATTGTTTCTTGCAATTGTTCTTTGGAACAATTTTTCCAACTGTTTAGTTAGTCTAATAAAAGATATCACATTTACCTAAAGACCCTTGTCTGCATTACAGTTCTTGAACATATATATCTTTAATAACCTTTGGAAGAACTCATGGCACTTTCTGCTTCTGATACTCCATTTTCAGTATCTACTATTTATAGGTCTATTTTAACAGCTTTATGCTGAGGAACTACACATGTACCATAACTTGTTTGCTGACAAGTTTCCTGCTTTAATTTTTACTTACAATAGTGCTTAATTTGTGGGTATTTATAAGTGGATTTGAGCTGCTTTCTCTTTCTTGATCACGTTGAATTGAATAATATAATGCATTATTAAATATTACTTTTTATATTTAGAAATCCCTTTGATTTTGTTCTTTTTGCCAATTTTCTTGTTCTTTAGAAATATATTTACAGCCAATGAACTACAGGTGTGCATTTTTTAATTTCAATATGCTGTAGTACTCTAAGCAAATTTTGTTATCAGGACACTGCAGATATCCTGGCTGGATCAAGAAACAAAATCACAGAAGGCTCTGGTATTTAAATACCAGTACATCTGTCATGTAATGCCATACAAATTCTTTTGGAAATCTTACTTCTTGGGCATACATCAGTGAGAAGAAATGCTGTATTCTTTATATCATGTTTCAGTTACAAAGAAAATGGCTCCAATACATTCATCCCATTCTTCCTGATAATCATTCACCATCTTCCTTGTTGGTTGGTTTGTTAAAATATTAGGAAGCAAATTTCATGGGCAAGATAATTTTTATATGGAATTTGCCAAGTGTAAAGAGGGAAACAAATCATGCTGCATTGCTATGATAACTTTCTGTTTTAGATTTGATATGTAGTAATGTTATCAATGTAATAATTCAATGCTGAAGATCTTTCATAGTATGCAGTATGTACTATATTCCCCTCTATTTTCTATGGGTACTTAGAAAGTCCTTTAATTTTCAACCAATGCATTCATTTACTTGGTAAAGGTAACTTATATCCTCTGTCACAAAGGCAAAGACTAAGAAAATGAATATTTTCCTTAATCTTCCTATAATTCTTAATCCTGTGTGCTTCAGAAATATCTTCATTTATATTCCTGTCTCTAGATCTCACTAACATGATGGTTATTACAAAGGTTTGCTACTAATTTTTACTGTGTTAAAAGATTAGGAAATAAAGTTGATGAACAGGTGAATCCAAAAGTTAGTTTTTGGCTACATGAAGATACATACCAATGTTCACATTAACATTTTCTCCATTAAACATTATGAAGACAATGAAGGTTATGATCATTTTCAAATATCTGTTACATGGTTGTGTTGCTGAAAAAATAGGAACAGGAATGCCAAATAAGAATCATTACCTTTTTGTTGCATACAGAACCCTGATCATATGTGCTGTTTTATTTTTAAATACAAATGCATCCATTCACCTTGTAAAATAATCTGTATTGATCAATTTATCTTGGTTTGTATTATCTATTGCTTTGAATCACCCACTTAAAAATATCCCAGCTAATTCCCAGGGTTTCCCTACAGGGTTATAAGGTAGAATTACAAATGTAGTCTTTCCTATGAATTTTTTGAAAATCCAGTGTCATCCATTGCTGATCCAACTGATCAAATAACTTGATAATGTGCTTCTTATAATAGCTGGTAGCTCCACATAGAATCTTTTTTTCCAGAAGTGAATAAATAATATAAATGAGCTAGTCCAAAATCCATCAAATCATAACTTTTATGACTATCCTGTGTCAGTGCAGTGAACAATAGAAATTACTGTTGAATCGAGTTGGCTCAATAGCTAGTATAAAGCATTTGTACGCCTCATAATAGGCTTTATTTTGTTGCAATAATACATGCAGATAAGGATAAGTAATTAGCTTGGGTAATCTTTACATCCTTCCCTATTGATTTTTAAAGTAGTGAATAAAACTTTCTATCATGTAGATTTGGCCTGCAATTAAATCAATAATGCTTTGAGAATGAGAAGATGATGCCCACATTTATTAATACAGATAGGTAGGAGACAGTTAAGAATATAGGCCAGGTACAGAAGTTACACTTATTGCACTGTAGGTGCACAGAAACCGCTCTGCAGCCATAACTGAACAGAGGGTCAGGGCCCGTAGAGCACTGTAAAAATGGCAGATCCTGCTCTAAGATAACCTTGGATGGATGCAGTATCAGACTTCAGTTGTTGTAGGTTAGAGCTCCACAACAAACATCTGGCACCCTGACTCACGGTAGACCGCATTCTAGTGCCATCCCATGGAGCATTGTGGCACCGCGCTTACCCCCTTCACCGGGCGGTGGTTTAGCCTGGACCAGAACTCGTCTCCCCTGGCTGAGCACCTGGCTGGCCGGCCCCCTGGCTGTCACTGACAGGAGTCAGCGAAGCCCCTGTTTCCAACCCCCTCACTGCCTTGTTCCCCTTGGCCAGCAATGAGCCATTGTCTGGTATTAACCCTTAGCATGCAGATTCCATCTACCCTGTCTGGGGATTTGTAAAGATTGCAGCTTTTGATTAGGTGCTGTGCTGATTGAGGACATTGCATTCACACAGGAGGCTGTCCAAGATGTTCAGCTTGTACAGTGTTGTTTTTAAGTGTCTGTTTTCAGATCTCAGTCTGTTCAGCTTGACCCATGCTTCTCTGTCAAGGTCATGCCCAGTGGGGGACTTGTTTGGTGTTGGTATAAAATGCTGTAGGAATAGATTTCAGGCCAGATTCCTCTGAACAATCATGTCATTTCCATTCACCCCACCCCTTATCTAAATTTAGCACAACACCCAAGGCCACAGTACCCAGTCTGCCAGGTTCACCACAGGTCCAGAAACCTGGCAGCAGGGGAGCAGTTAGGATTTATCTTCTTATGTCACTTGGTCTAATGCCTGAGGGTGCTTGTACATGTCATGGGGGTTTAGTCCTCAGGGTTTTATTCTATGCCCCCTAAACTGAAATGGTGGGGTTTTAATTGAAACTATTTCAATTTTTCCATCATGTTATGGCATGGGGCCCATTCCTTTTTTTTTTTGGGGGGTCAGAGCTGGAGCCTGCCCACAGCTGGGAGGGTGAGCTGCCAGTGGGCCATGTGGCTCCTGAGCTGTGGGGGGCCCCAGTCCTTCCCTCCATAGTGGTGGAGCCCCCCAGGGCTGCCTGGGCTGGCTGCTAGTGGGCTGGCTGCTGCCCCAGCTCGGAGGCAGCGCCCGGCCCAATCCAACTATTCCCCTAGCCTGCCCAGGGAGCAGGCACCTGCTGAAGGTAGAAACGGTGAGGTCTTCCTGGCAGCCGGCCTTCCTGGCAGGTGAAAGGTTTAACTTTATAACTATCTTGAATAGTTTTTAGATGATAGTGAGACTGCTAAAACTCAGGTGGGAGTATTTATAGTAGTAGTGCAGTGATCCAGTTGGGCACCCAGGGCACGGGCCCAGTGTTGACTTTCAGTTGTCATTACAGTACTGGTACAATCATGTGGCTGCCTGTGAGAGGCCTGACCTTTTTTTTCCGTGGAGCCTGTCTGCCTCTCCTGTGGCCAGGGGGCGAGCTAACAGCTGCATTATTGATTTTTTGCAATGTTTGCAATGATGCAAACTCATCTAAAATCCCCAAATATGCATGTGTAATGTGTGATGCCATTAAGCCACACAAATGACATTTTCATCATGTGTACATTGTGATGACCATCACATGTACAAGCACCCTTGGAGTCCAAGAGATGCTGGATCCAGGATGGTTGGCCAGATACTTGTGGAGTGCTGGAGACGTGCATAATCAGCACCAGCAGCATGAGGACCAAAGGGGATCATTGATGCAGCGTGTTGGAATGGACAGGTTGGTGACTGCTTGTACCTGTGGTGCAAGAATAAGGTCTACAGATGGCCAGCTGCTCTCTGTGGTAGGCCACATGTGCCACTACAGAACTGAGAGTCACAGCACTAGGATAAGAAGTTTATGCACAGGGTCAAAGACTGCTTAGGATGCAGCAACAACACCCTGGAGTGGCATTAGTACTGCCTCCCATGGGAAGACCATTGCCTTCCTGGGCCATTCAGAGTGGTGGGGGGTCCATCTCCCCCACCATGGAAAGCCCTGGTTTAGGGACTGCTCCGTAGGACAATATGTCCTTGAGTACTATGGGGCGGGGCCCTGGATGGAGGTTGTGGGGCATGCTCCACACTGTGCATTGATTCGGAGATGCTAGGGGGTGGAGGGTATCACAGAACAGGAGTCATTGTGTGTGGGAGCTGCTGACCCATGATCTGAGGAGCCAGGAAGGCATCTGGCAGGGCCTGTTCTGGGAAGCAGCAGTGTGGGAGGGGGACCACGCTGCCTGAGACCCAATGCCAGGGTCGGCATTGGTTCAGCCTGTCTTCCAGGGCCAACTTGCTACACCCAGCTGCTGGCAGTTGCCAGTGTAGGCACAGGGCCCCAGAGAGAATGGAGGGTGGAGGGAAAAGATGAGATGGGCCACTTCAGGCCAGTGCCAGGGCTCCTGGGCTGAAAGCTGCCACTCCAGTTGCCAGATTTTAGGCCTGTGCTTCAATCGGAGCACTCGGAGTGTCTGTGAGGAAGGGGAACTCGGTGCGGCCAAAATGAATTTTCTTTTCTTTTTCAATTTTGGGGCAGCTGAGACCATTGAGGCCCAACCAATGAGGAAGCCATCAGTCCCAGAGGCTTGGGTTGTATCTCTGGAGTGGAGCATGATGCTGGCAGGGAAAAGGGGCAGGTTTGTGGCTGCCTGTGGCCTCTTCCTAAGGATACAACTGGCCACCCCTCAGTTCATGGATTTTTTTTTTGGTCAGGCGGTGGAATGCATATGTATGTGTGGTGTCTGATCTAGGCAGGGAGGGACATATCATTGATATCCTTGTCTGGCTTAGGGGTTTGTGTGCTGAGGTCCTGTCTGAACGGTGGTGAATTCAAGCATGGGTTCATACCTAGTACCTCACCTGGGCAACTTCCTGTCCTTTGGGCGGGGGGCTGGACTCAGTGAGCTTCCGAGGTCCCTTCCAGCACTAATGTCTATGAAATCTATGAAATATGGGTGCAAAAGAATTTTTTTTCACCCCGATACATAGGAAGATGAGATGGGCCACAGAACCCATCCAACCAGTGCCAGGGCTCTCACCAGACCACCTGGCCAGGCCCCTGTGAGCCCAAGCCCTACTGCAAGGAACCCCTCTGGGCTCTGGTTCAAGTTCTGGAGTGGGCAACATTCCAGTTTTTCTTTATTATGCACATTAAAAGTTTCAAAACTGCAAGATTTAATTAAACTGAGGGGTGGCAGTTTTTCACATGGCATTTTCCCTGCTGCCCCAAGGTTTCATGTTTAAGTTGAGCCCTCTGTGGTTGCCCACCCTGTTTCCCCCTCAACAGCATAACTGTCTGGTGCAGGCAGGGTCCTTCCCTACTCTCTCAGTGTTAACCGAGAAGAAGGTTCCAAGTTGTGGAGCAGGCAATATTGCACAGTTTTTGTTTAATAAACACATGAACTGTTTGGCAGTTTCAACATTTGGTTAAAATAAGGCACATCTCTTTCTCATGCTGCATTCTCCTGTACCCTGGTGTGTGGCCCTGGGGGTGGTTGGGGAGGAAAAGAGGGGGGTGGTGTCTGGACACCCTGGCTTGTAGGCAGCGGTGCCCGTGAGGCAAGGCCAGAGAAGCCCATGGCAGGCAACCCATGGCACCATGGCAAGGGCACTTGAAGCCCTCAGACCCTACTCAGCCAGGGAAGGATCCTGGTCCATGTGAGTGAGGAGGCAGTTGGCCAGGGCTTCACAGATCTAGATAGCCTGCGCATTGATGGGGTGCTTGCCCTTTTCCCCCATCCTTACACTGTGCCAGGCCTGGTCCGTAGTTGAAGTGCTCCTTCTGGTGGTCCAGCTGTACCCTACAGGGCCCCATGAGTCAGGGCAGGAGGGGATAGGCCAGGCCCCCAATGAGGGGCCCATAGACTGTCTCCTCCCAGGATACTGGATCTGGTGACTGGTCCAGCTGGTCAGGGACCTGTGCTGTGTGCAGCATAGATCCCAGAGGGGCCAGAATGAGAGCCACGTGCAGTGTAATGTGGATAAGGGTGTGTAGCACGGATCCCAGACTAGCTGGAGCAGGTGCTGTGCTACACACAGGGCCCACTCTGACAGGACTGCACTGCATGTGGTACCTGCTCTGGGAACTACGCTGCACACATTGCCTGCTTCTTCCAGTCCAGGACCTGTGGTGCATGTGGTACAGCTGGTCTGGGATCCACACTACGTGCCCCGCGCTGGACTACGCTTCATTCAGAAACCTGTTATGGCTACTCTGGGATCTGCACTGAATAAGCATGCAGCCAGTCCTGGAGTGGCTGGGGTGGGTGCCGCATACAACATGTGTCCCAAGCACAGGGCTGGTCCAGTATGCTGTGATCTGTGTGGGTCTGCTTAGACCCAAGGACAGCACTGCGGGGGCCAGATAGCAGGTTTTCATGGGCTGTATGTTTGACGCTCCAGATGTAAAGTAATCTTTTTGAATGTTCCAATCCTCCTAGCCCAGCCCCTTAGCCAAACAGCAGGTCTAATTTTTTTCCATTGACATTACTGTTAAAACTCCCAATGAACTTCAATGTTGCATTATCAGGTCCGTCATTTATGTGCCAAAAAATATTATGGTATCATACATTTGAAATAATGATTGCCTTTCAGTGAGAACTTAGCAGAATACCAACACAGAACTAGCCTCTTGTTTATCGATGATTTCAGGGAACATCCTGTTCTTGTATTCCAAAGCCTACAAGATACTTTTCGAAAAAGAATATTTGTCGGAGAAGATAATGCTTCATGTATTATTCGTATACATTTGAGAACTGCTAACACACAATGGCTACAGATATAGTGAGCATGTTATTCTGTGTTACAAGTTTATTTTAGATTTATAATCACCATTCTGCAATACAGCTGAATTTCAGGCCAAGGAAAAACTGACAATAAGGACTGCAGAGAGATGGACAGTAGCTCAGGTGCACTGGACCTTCTGGTGGTACTAAGAAGTCTCTCAGATGCTTAGATGATGGGTGTCTTTTATATGGTGAGGGTTAAACTGATTGGCTAGGACCTCTGTAGTGGTGTAGAGCATTGCCTATTTCCTAAGAATATCTTGGTGTATTTTAATTAATCCCTTGCTGTTTGAGGAGAGAAAGGCATTGGTGATATTACTGTCTCTTCTACTCATTTTTTATGGCACAGTTGTAGGTTTTTTTGCACTATAGATCATAAGCCTGACAGAGGGTATTAAAAGCAGCATTGAACCAGAGTGGACATTTTTGTGGACGCTTTTAGATAAGTAGTTACTTCCTTCTTGCTTGGGACTGCATGGCAACAGTCTTTTCCAGGTGCTCTATGTTCCAATGTGCAGCTTTGTGCCTAAATGCCAATTTGGCCATAGAAATCTTCATTAGTAAAGGTAGAGTTTTATTTGAATTAACTGGGGCACATGCAGTTTACTCAGTTAACTTATAATTAATGGGAATGAGAAATGTAATAGTGGCAGAACAATAAAAACATATTCAAGCAATCAAAAGGGGGTAAGTTATTGGTTTACTGTGTTTTAAGAAAACAACATTTACACAGCTGGCAAAAACTGTTCAACCTCTAGGGCTGAAAAATGTTTTCCTCTCAGTTCTGCCTCTAAGTCCACAAAAATACAATAGACTGGACTCCCCCATCCAACAAATGGCATCTTTATGAAATAAAATGAGAATAGCACACATCCATATTCAAAGAAGGTAATTTATTTATTACCAGCCACCTCCCATAGAAGATGCATCTCATCAAACCAGCCGCTAAACCTGAAGAGTTGCTATTAAGGCTAGGGACAGAAGTTGCATATAAATTTGTTTAAGTGATCAGAAACTGGTTTAAACCTGTAACAGAACAGAAGCTCAGTGCACATAAACCAGTTTCAAAATGGCTGAAACTGGTTTAAGATAAACCTGGCTGAATGTAGGTATCAGACTTAACTGATTTGGGTCAAACCGGTTTATGAAACTTCTGTCCCAGATCCCTACTTGGTTCAAATTAAGTCACAGTCCCCCAGCATTCAGCAGGCCTAGCATGGGCTGGGCTGGGCTGTCTGCTCCAGACAGCAGGGCTGGCCCTGCCCCTCTACTCCCTACCTGGAGCAGGGAGGGCTGGCTGACAAGGGGGCTGGGGACAAGCTCAGCTGGGGATGCAGCCCAGTCTGTGGGGTGGGGACTGCCTCCCAGGCAAACCCCAGCTGAGGTCTGGGACATGGGAGGAAGGTTGAACACCCCTTTCCACCCTCAAACTTACTGCTGGCTATGGCTGTGGACTATGAATCCCAGAGGCACATGGAGGCAGAATGAGCAACCCTGCAGAGTCCTGCTGTTTGTGATCTTGGACTGCAAATCCCAGAGACCTTGGGGGCAGCAGGAAGAGGAAGTGCTGGCTATGTACCAGAAATCCATGCTTTACCACCCCCTGGCTTCTGTCCTGAGCCACTGCAGGCATGTGACTGCATTTCATGAATCTAAGGTAAATGTCTGTTCACTGCTGTTTCAATTTAATTTCTGCAGTTTAGATTAACCTGCAAAGACTGAATCAATTCAGCCTCAGGCTTTTTGGCTGTCTGTACTTAGCTTAACTATTTATAAACTTCTTTCTCTTTAGCTCTGATTGACTCAGCTTTCCGATACTAAATATGGAAGTAACATACCAGACAGCTTTCCCACACTTAAATTCTGCATAGCTTTTGAAGATCTAAGTATGTCCAGTAACTACAATCATATATATGGGCATTTCTGGGAATTTATATCTGACCTACCTCCCTGCACTCTACATATATGCAAACACAGACTGTTCATATTCAAATCCAAGCCTCTTCCCTACTGTTTTTCTCCCTCCCTGTGATCTTTGCAAAATGAAACACTACAGTGCAAATATGCAGCTTGCACCTGGAACTTATAAAATTGAAACATTTTCCAAACAAAGCGAAGTCTAATGTTTTAAGGAATAAGCTCTGGAATATTGCCTGGTTGCCCTGATAGATGATGGTAAAACATGAATGAAGGAAACAAGAAATCTTTAGAAGACTATTAGGACAGGCTGTTTGTTGGCATCTCTCACTGTATTTTGGATTTCTTGTCTTTTTTTTTTAATGTTGTTGCTCTAATGCACATCAAGTAAATCAAATGTCAGGCCTAGTTGTCTAAGGGGCTTTCTTTCCTGCCATTCAGGATGTGGCTTCTGCTTGCTTGTCTGAGGCCACTTCAGCTAATCCTGCTTCTAGGAAAGAGATGGAAATGACGCCTGTCAAAACAACCCTGCCTCCAGCACCCTGATAGAAGCCTTCCTGGCAGCTGAAAGTTTTAACTTCATAACTATTTTGAATAGTTTTTAGATGAAAGTGAGACTACTAAAACTCAGGTGGGAGTATTCATAGTAGTAGTGCAGTGATCCAGTTGGGCACCCAGGGCAAAGGCCTAGTGTCAACTTTCAGTTGCCATCACACTACTGGTACAATCATGTGGCTGTCTGTAGCAGCTTTTTTTCACCC
>NW_017728993.1:40539880-40540988 GCF_001723915.1 Gavialis gangeticus | reverse complement strand
CACACTACTGGTACAATCATGTGGCTGTCTGTAGCAGCTTTTTTTCACCCTCCCCAAATTAGCACCTGGAACAATTGCCCCAGTTACCCCACCCTAGTTATACTACTAGTTTATAGCAGTATAAAAAATTATTTGTCTCAGTGCAAATAGTCCCTTTCCTGATAGGATTAAGCAGTGTAAATTATTTGTATACCAAAGAGTTGCATTACACTAGGGAGTTGTGCCACTAAACCCATTTTTTAAAATTTAAACGAGCACTTCTGACAAGAGCTTCTACCTTTTCTTTTCCTTCTTATTCTGTCTCTGTGTTGGGGTTGAAAAAATTAATTATCCTACTTATTGAGTGAACTGTTAAACTGTATTTATAACTGTCACAGAGTACCATCTCCAGTGGTGGCTGGAAAACCCCTGAAGGCCAAAAAAAAATTACTTTTACCCTACTTTATGGGCACTGTGCCCTCCCCCCACAACCCCATCCCCTTTAATTGCAATTAAAATATGAGAGTATGCCCTGGTTTTAATTGAATGACCACCAGCTGTGTGTGGTCCAAACCTTATGGGCGAATTGTGTGGCTCCATTCCATCCCTACACCATGCCCCAAGCCTTGCAGATGGCATCCTCACTGATGTTCTCTCATTATACCCAAAGCCTCACCCTGGTCTGCCAGACCCCAAGGTCTGTCCCTTAGCCCCTCTCTGGGCTGTCAGCCCCTTGGTCTCTCTCTCAGTCCCACTCTTCCCCAGCCCTTTACTGAGCCTCTGGACCCTTATGGTCCCAGTCTTGCTTTAGGCATCCAGTTCTCCCTGTGAGGACCCACTCTCAGCCTCAGGCTCCTGTTCTTTCTACTGGGCTCACTCTCAGACCTCAGGGCTCTTTTTCTTACCTTCTCCTTTGAACCCTCCTCAACTTGGATGGCCCCACTTTAGCTGTTGTCATGCAGGACCCCAATTTCCTTGATCCCCTTCCTCTGAGGCTGTAGCTACACATGGACCATGAGCATTCGTGGTCATCTGGCCAGGTGCTGGGGGATTGGAAACTAGCTAATGTGGTCCCCATTTTTAAGAAAGCAAGGAAAGAGGACCCAAGTAACTATAGGCCCATAAGCCT
>NW_017728993.1:40531714-40534880 GCF_001723915.1 Gavialis gangeticus | reverse complement strand
CACATCTGTGGGGGGCCAGCAGGGGTGATCATGCTCATGGGCAACCAGCATGGGTTCATCAAAGGCAGGTCCTGCCTGACCAACCTTTTATGACCAGGTAACTAAATCCTTGGATGATGGTGTTGCCATGGATGTAGTCTTTCTAGACTTTAGGAAGGCCTTTGACATGGTTTCTCACCCCATTCTCATTAAAAAATTAAACGACTGTGGTGTTGATGCCTACACAGTTGGATGGGTAAAAAAATGGCTGATGGGGAGCACCCAAAGAGTAGTGGTAGACAGGTCATACTCAACCTGGCGAGATGTGAGCAGTGGTGTCCCCCAGGGCTCAGTCCTTGGGCCTGCACTGTTTAACATCTTCATCAGCAACTTGGACGAGGGGGTTGAAAGCATATTGTCCAAGTTTGCTGATGACACTAAGATGTGGGGCAAGGTGGGCACACTTGAAGGGAGATAGAGGCTGCAACTAGATTTAGACAGACTACAAAAGTGGGCAGATGAGAATAGGATGGGGTTCAACATAGATAAATGCAGGGTGCTGCACCTTGGGAGAAGGAATCCATAGCATACATACAGGCTGGGGAGTTACCCGCTTGAAAGCAGAGAGGTGGAACGGGATCTTGGAGTCATTATTGACTCCAAGATGAACATGAACCACCAATGCCAGACCGCAGCCAGCCAGGCCAGCCGTACCTTGTCATGCATACAAAGATGCATCTCAAGCTGGTCCAGAGCGGTGATACTCCCCCTCTATGCGACATTGGTCAGGCCACAATTGGAGTACTGTGTCCAGTACTGGACACCGCACTTTAAAAAGATTTGGCCAACCTGGAGCGAGTTCAGAGGAGGGCCACCCGTTTGGTGAGGGGGCAGCAGGACAGGCTCCAAGCCACCCCTCACTGGGCCTCTAGGCCCATGGGTGCTCTGGCCCTGCTGGTAACTTCCCTGGCTATAGTCCCTCCACCTAGCCCCCTCTTGGACTCTAGGACCACTAGAAACCTCCTCTCAATGCTTTTCTATCAAGGTGTGCTCCCTTAACCTTACCCCACCAAAGGGTAACTCACTAGGCACTGGGGGCTGGGATTTTTGGGTGCTCCGTAGTCACCCTTCTCTGGGGTTTGCCATCAGTGGCACTTTCTGTTGTGCCACCACAACAGCCCGACCACTGTCACCACAAGCCTCAGTAGGGTGCAGATTTTGGTCATGCTCAAGACCCACCTGCCCTGGCAATCCTGATGTTACATGCCCCTCCTGGGCCATGGACTTCCAGCCCTATTCCTTGCCCCTCATGGGCTACAGACCTCTAGGCTCCCTGGCCCTACCTCATTCTCACCTCCAGGTCTTTTGGCCCCAGCTTTCTCCACCGCTAGTCTCTCTGGGCTCCCATACTCAGCACCTCAGAAGGCTCTGGACCCCTAACCAGCTCCCACATGCTTAGCTTCTCTTTAGGCCCCAGGCCTCTGACCCCTCATCAGGTCCCACATACTTGGCCCCTCTTTCTGGGCTCACGTGGACCCCACAGTAGGTCCCCATAGACATACCCCCTCTTTCTGGGCTCACCTGGACCTTTCAATAGGTTCTATACACACAGCCGCTTTTGCTCTGGGCTCACCCAGAACTCTCAATAATCAGCCTCACTCTTCTGGGGTCTGGACCCCGCCCTGGGTCTCTAGGAATCTCCTTCACCCCTTTAGTTTTTTCCCAAACCGCCAGACTGCTTCACAGGTTATCTCTGTACTGGTACCATAGACATTCACCTAGCAGCCCCCAAGAAGTTACTGTCAACTCTGTTGTTAGGGTTTGGGCTTTGCTTAAGCCTGGCCCTCCACCAGTCTGATGACTCCAACACTCAGCCCTAGCACCACCTGCAGCAGTGGAGACATGTAGCGGGTGCATGTGGGCACATGTGCACCACCTGAGCATCCCTGCTTGCCACTTAGGCAATGGGCAGGGGACGGCAGATGGGAGTGCCAGTGCCCCTACCCCCATAAGCACCAGCTGGGGAGTGGGATACCCCTCCCAGTCGCTGGGATCCGCTGCACCCCTCTCCCAGTCACTGACTGGTCACTGGGGCGCACGTAACTAAGGCGCCACTAATTGCCCATGACCTGCAGGCTCCCTGGGTCAGCTGATTGCAATTAGTGCTGGCTTGCTCCTGCAGGCTGCTCCAGTCCTTAGTGGCAGGCACCTTAAGTATCCTGCCACACTAACCAGTCAGACTGTCCTCAAAAGATGTGGGGATACATTGGAAATATGAACTCATTAATATTACCATATCAATTAGAAAACGTGCAAGAGACAAGGTTGAATGTTCTTAGTATCACATAGTTAAAAGACAAAACCTTAATCATGGTTACAGCAGCTATAGAGCAGGAAGCAGCTGTAATCATAAGGATTTCTCCTGTGATCAACAAGATTAATTGATTTTAGTAAGGGTACCATCATTTTATGTGATTTGGTTATAGAAGTGATTACCCATGGATAGAGAGCTGAACTGGACAGCGTGATATTGTCCATAAGGGCTACTACCACCACAAAGAAGGATCATCCAGGACATATGGAGTTTTAGTATTGGAGATCAAGAAAGGATACCCTGAGAAGCATTAGTCTGAGAGAAAGAACCAGGGTATCTTGAATACTAACATCAAGATTTCATAGTTTCATAGTTGGAAGGGTTGGAAGGGACCTGAGCAGATCATCAAGTCCGACCCCCTGCCATGGTCAGGAAAAAATGATGCAGTCAAATGACCCCAGCAAGGTGTCTATCTAGCTTCTTCTTAAAGACTCCCAGGGTAGGAGCTAGGCACCACTTCCCTTGGAAGTTGGTTACAGATACTAGCCACCCTGACTGTGAAGTAGCGCCTCCTGATATCTAGCCTGAATCTACTCTCCATCAACTTATGGCCGTTATTCCTTGTTACTCCCAGTAGCGCTCAGGGGAACAGGGACTGTCCCACTGCCTGCTGGTCCCCCTTGGCCAGTTTGTAGACGGCCACCAGATCCCCTCTCAGCCTTCTCTTGTGGAGGCTGAACAGGTTCAGGTCTCATAGCCTCTCCTCATAGGGCCTGCCATGCTGCCCCCTGCTCATGCGAGTGGCCCTTCTCTGGACCCTCTCCATGTTGTCCACATCCCTCCTGAAGTGCGGTGCCCAGAACTGGACGCAGT
>NW_017728993.1:40523323-40526714 GCF_001723915.1 Gavialis gangeticus | reverse complement strand
GGCTTGCTCCTGCAGGCTGCTCCAGTCCTTAGTGGCAGGCACCTTAAGTATCCTGCCACACTAACCAGTCAGACTGTCCTCAAAAGATGTGGGGATACATTGGAAATATGAACTCATTAATATTACCATATCAATTAGAAAACGTGCAAGAGACAAGGTTGAATGTTCTTAGTATCACATAGTTAAAAGACAAAACCTTAATCATGGTTACAGCAGCTATAGAGCAGGAAGCAGCTGTAATCATAAGGATTTCTCCTGTGATCAACAAGATTAATTGATTTTAGTAAGGGTACCATCATTTTATGTGATTTGGTTATAGAAGTGATTACCCATGGATAGAGAGCTGAACTGGACAGCGTGATATTGTCCATAAGGGCTACTACCACCACAAAGAAGGATCATCCAGGACATATGGAGTTTTAGTATTGGAGATCAAGAAAGGATACCCTGAGAAGCATTAGTCTGAGAGAAAGAACCAGGGTATCTTGAATACTAACATCAAGATTTCATAGTTTCATAGTTGGAAGGGTTGGAAGGGACCTGAGCAGATCATCAAGTCCGACCCCCTGCCATGGTCAGGAAAAAATGATGCAGTCAAATGACCCCAGCAAGGTGTCTATCTAGCTTCTTCTTAAAGACTCCCAGGGTAGGAGCTAGGCACCACTTCCCTTGGAAGTTGGTTACAGATACTAGCCACCCTGACTGTGAAGTAGCGCCTCCTGATATCTAGCCTGAATCTACTCTCCATCAACTTATGGCCGTTATTCCTTGTTACTCCCAGTAGCGCTCAGGGGAACAGGGACTGTCCCACTGCCTGCTGGTCCCCCTTGGCCAGTTTGTAGACGGCCACCAGATCCCCTCTCAGCCTTCTCTTGTGGAGGCTGAACAGGTTCAGGTCTCATAGCCTCTCCTCATAGGGCCTGCCATGCTGCCCCCTGCTCATGCGAGTGGCCCTTCTCTGGACCCTCTCCATGTTGTCCACATCCCTCCTGAAGTGCGGTGCCCAGAACTGGACGCAGTACTCCAACTGCAGCCTGACCAGTGTCACCATAGTGGGGGAGGATCACCTCCTTGGACCTGCTTGTGATGCATCTGTGGATGCATGACAAAAGTGCAGTTAGCCTTCCTGACTGCATCCCCCCATTGGTGGTCCATGCTCATCTTGGAGTCTATAATGACTCCAAGATCCTTTTCTGCCTCTGTGCTGATAAGAAGGGAGTTCCCCAGCCTGTAGGTTCTTTCTCCCTAGGTGCAGTACCCTGCACTTGTCAGTATTGAATCCCATCTTATTCTCATCCACCCACCCCTGTAACCTATTTCCCATACTGTTTTATCGGGCCAAAATTAAAACCTATGTAAGTGAGGCCCAGATCCACAGAAGGGTTTTGGCATGGCAATGCTCAACAGCAGTTCATAGACCTAGTCTAACCCAGGTTTGTGACTTCCACTGCCACAGTCAGGCAACTATAGTCTCATTTTAAGAGCAGTCCCCTTAGAAGAGTCATGCATTCTAGTCCTGATCCAAACATTGTATAATTATCCTCACAAATATTATACACCACATGTGCCTAGGCATTTACTCTCTCTCTCTCTCTCTATAGATCTATCTATCCTGAGACATCTACATCAAGTACAAGCTGGATTCAAAAGGCTGTTTGTAAATGCAATTTTCACCACAGAAGAAGAGAAATCCTAGCTGTCATGGTTGTAGAAGAAGCATTTGAAAGTGAGAAGCAAGTACATCCTAAATATTCAAACAACAACAAAAATAAGAGCGCCAAATGAAAAGCATTCCTCACCCCCAACTATTGGTGCATGACTTGTAATTTGAGGCACAGACAGAAGTGACAATTTGTCATAGTTTCATAGAAGTTAGGGTCGGAAAGGACCTATTAGATCATCAAGTCTGACCCCCTGCCCTGGGCAGGAAAGAGTGCTGGGGTCAGATGACCCCAGCCAGGTGTCTGTCCAATCTCCTTTTAAACACCTCCAAGGAAGGGTACAGCACCACCTCCCTTGGAAGCTTATTCCACATTTTGGCAACCCTCACTGTAAAGAATCTTCTTCCTGATGTCCAATCTGAATTTGCTCTCTTCCAGTTTGTGGCTATTATTTCTAGTTACCCTGACAGGTGCTGTGGTAAACATTGTATCCGCTATTTCTTGCTGCCTCCCACCACAATGAGTTTGTAGGCAGCCACGAGATCACCTCTCAGCCTCCTCTTGTGGAGGTTGAAGAGGTTCAGGTCTCCCAATCGGTCCCCATAGGGTTTTTCTGTAGGCCTTTAACCAGATGAGTGGCCCTCCTCTGGACCCTCTCCAGGCCATCCACCTCCCTCCTGAAGTGCAGTACCCAAAACTGGACGCAGTACTCCAGCTGCAGCCTGACTAGTGCTGCATAGAGGGGAAGTATCACGGCCCTGGACCTATTTGTGATGCACCTACTTATGCAAGAAAGGGTGCAGTTAGCTTTGCTTATTACTTCATCACACTGGTGACTCATGTTCATTTTGAAGTCGACTACGAGTATGAGATCCCTTACCGCAGTTGGCTACTTAGAGTGGTACCTCCCAGGCTATGGGAGTGTTGATGATTCTTCCTCCCCAGGTGCAACACACAACACTTACCCTTGTTAAACTGCATCCTATTCTGTTCAGCCCATTTCCACAGCCTGTCCAAAGCAGCCTGGATTCGCTCCCTGCTGTCTAGTTTGCATACCTCTCCCCATAGTTTGGTGTTGTCAGCAGACTTGGACAGAATGCTTTCTACTCCCTCGTCGAAGTCACCAATGAAGATATTGAATAGTACCAGTCCCAGGACAGAGCCTTGGGGGACTCCGCTGCCCACATTTCTCCAGGTAGAAACCGACCCATCCACCACCACTCTGGGTGCATCCCATAAGCCAATTTTCTGCCCACCGGACTGTGTAATAATCTACATTCCAACTGTTTAGTTTATTTATAAGAATTGGGTGTGACACTGTGTCAAAGGCCTTTTAAAAATCTAAGTAAATAACATCTACCTCTATTCCTTCATCCAAGATTTTTTGACCCAGTCATAAAATGAAACCAGGTTAGTCAGGCAGGACCTGCCCACTATGAACCCATGCTGATTGCCTCTTAGCATCATTTTACCCACTGGTCCCCCACAAATGTGATCCTTCACAATTTCCTCAAAGGTCTTGCCAAAGATAGAGGTGAGACTAACTGGCCTATAGTTACCCAGTTCCTCCTTCCTCCTCTTCTTGAAAATAGGGACCACATTGGCCCTTTTCTAATCCTCCAGGACCTCTCCTGAGCACTATGAGTGCTCAAACAGTTGTGCCAGTAGCTGTATGACTCCAGCTAATTCCCCAAGTACCATAGGATGAAGATCATCAGGACCTTTTAACT
>NW_017728993.1:40508179-40518323 GCF_001723915.1 Gavialis gangeticus | reverse complement strand
CTACTTATGCAAGAAAGGGTGCAGTTAGCTTTGCTTATTACTTCATCACACTGGTGACTCATGTTCATTTTGAAGTCGACTACGAGTATGAGATCCCTTACCGCAGTTGGCTACTTAGAGTGGTACCTCCCAGGCTATGGGAGTGTTGATGATTCTTCCTCCCCAGGTGCAACACACAACACTTACCCTTGTTAAACTGCATCCTATTCTGTTCAGCCCATTTCCACAGCCTGTCCAAAGCAGCCTGGATTCGCTCCCTGCTGTCTAGTTTGCATACCTCTCCCCATAGTTTGGTGTTGTCAGCAGACTTGGACAGAATGCTTTCTACTCCCTCGTCGAAGTCACCAATGAAGATATTGAATAGTACCAGTCCCAGGACAGAGCCTTGGGGGACTCCGCTGCCCACATTTCTCCAGGTAGAAACCGACCCATCCACCACCACTCTGGGTGCATCCCATAAGCCAATTTTCTGCCCACCGGACTGTGTAATAATCTACATTCCAACTGTTTAGTTTATTTATAAGAATTGGGTGTGACACTGTGTCAAAGGCCTTTTAAAAATCTAAGTAAATAACATCTACCTCTATTCCTTCATCCAAGATTTTTTGACCCAGTCATAAAATGAAACCAGGTTAGTCAGGCAGGACCTGCCCACTATGAACCCATGCTGATTGCCTCTTAGCATCATTTTACCCACTGGTCCCCCACAAATGTGATCCTTCACAATTTCCTCAAAGGTCTTGCCAAAGATAGAGGTGAGACTAACTGGCCTATAGTTACCCAGTTCCTCCTTCCTCCTCTTCTTGAAAATAGGGACCACATTGGCCCTTTTCTAATCCTCCAGGACCTCTCCTGAGCACTATGAGTGCTCAAACAGTTGTGCCAGTAGCTGTATGACTCCAGCTAATTCCCCAAGTACCATAGGATGAAGATCATCAGGACCTTTTAACTTAAATACATTCAACCCCTCCAGGTGCCCCTTTACTAGGTCAGCTCAAACAGTTGGTGGGTTTGTATCTAGACCAGGCTTACCTAAGGTCCTAATGGGATGCATATTTGTATTTGTGTCCAGGAACACTGATACAATGAAATCATTTAGAAGCTCCACTTTGACCGTCCTATCTGTTACCAGGTGCCCTAGTTCATCCTGAAGGGGCCCCAAGTTACCCTGCACCTTCTTTTTGCTTCCTATGTACTTAAAGAATGACTTTGTTATCCTTTACTTTTGCTGCCAGCCTAAGCTCCATTTCTGCTTTGGCTCTCCACACTGTTTCCTTACAAGTTTGAGCCAAGCAGGCATACTCCTCCTTGGTGGTAGCTTCCTGCTTCCACAGCCTGTTGGCTACTTTTTTCCCCTCCAGGCTTTCCTGGATTTCCCTGCTCCACCAAGAGGGTTTCTTTGCTTTTTTGCCCCTTTTTATGTGCCTGTGGGATTAGTTCCTTGAGAAATGCCCACCCTTCCTAGACTCCCATCTCTCCAAGGCTTTTACTAGTCAGTCCCTCCCTAACTAATCTCCTGAGCTTGTTTAAGTTAGCCTTCCTGAAGTCTAGCACTTCTGCTCTACTAGTTATCTTCTCCACCTTTCTCCAGATGGTGAACCCTAGCAATAGGTGGTCACTATCCCCTAGGTTACCTTGCACCTGCAGATCCCCCACCAAAATGTTCAGATTTTGCCTGATCTGGCCACAGGAAGTGGTCTATAGCTATGACCAAACAAGTGCAAAACTGCAGACCACTTAAAAAAAGAGTGGCCAATCTGGCAAAAATCTGAACCCTCATTGCATGAGAGGCCAGATGAAGATGTTTCAAAACACAGCATCTACTGTAATTTGTGTCTGCACTGCCTCAAACTATTTTCAGAGTGGGAGGGGGAAAAAGGGAGCAGAGGGAGTTTGGTCTAGGGGGTTTCTAGCCCCTGCTGAAAGGAGGGAAAGAAGAGTCCAATACATCTGCCCCACCCTCCAGCACTGGCTGGGGCACCCCTAGAACATGTTGCGTTTCCTCCCCTCTCCCTGCCCATTCTGAAACAGGGGCAGGTTGAGAGAAAGGAGGGGCCATTGCTAGGGGAAACTGGCTGCAGGCTCCCAGCCCACTGCTAGTTTCCCCTCCCCTTAAGAACCAACTGTAAACTTGCTTGGTTCAGGGGAACCTTACAACTCAGGACACTTCTTGGTAAGTGTTCTCAGTTACAGTGAGAAACTACACTTCTGTCTTCCCTTAAATTCTTGGCATTGCCAACAGTGTCTATGAATGCTTAGTAAAAGTTTCAGACTAGAAGTTTGCTCTTTAGGGAGATTTATTCTTTAGCTATAAGTTTATGTAGCACCCTCAATGGAATATTTGAGAAATAAATTTTACATGGAAGTGACAATTTGAAAAAACATGCAATATGCTGATTGGGAATTGATGTAGTAATATGTTCTGGACTTTGAAGCCAGTTAAAGTGGCACTGTGTAGTAGCACAGAACTCAAAACAGGATGCAGTAGGACCATACATTTTGTTATGGTATGAATACCATAAAAATAAGATGTTTTATTGTTGTGAAAACCTGTAAAACAGAGTCAACAGGAAGTCTAAAGTCATTTGTTCAAGTTTCTACTTTAAGGGCTTTAACGATTTCAGATATTCTTTTTAAACTCTAGCCAGAAAAAATTTAGTGTTAATGAATCTCTTT
Source organism: Gavialis gangeticus (assembly GCF_001723915.1). Lineage (NCBI taxonomy): Eukaryota > Metazoa > Chordata > Crocodylia > Gavialidae > Gavialis > Gavialis gangeticus. The sequence continues at coordinate 40,515,647 of NW_017728993.1, read as the reverse complement.
GAAAACAAAAGAAAAGATTGAGTTATTAAACACTCTTCCATGCTTGTTCTCACCTGCATATAAACATAAAAATAGCCTACTGTATTAACAAAAATATCATCATGCCTATACCTCAATTAAAAAAAATTGTAAGCGTATAGGATATAGCAAGTGAGAAATGGAGATCTAGTACAGAAAACAGGGAAATTTCCGCATATTGTAGTCTCTATATATAACATCCCTACAGATTTTATATTATTACATAGTCTTTTGGTACAATCAGTACTTAATAGCATATTTCTGTGGGCCAATAACAGTGATATTTGCTACTGGAAGGCACAAAACTATGGTTTAGAGAAGTTTTTGTAAAGTATGCACTTATACTTGGTGCTATGTGGAGGTTACCATTACCAGAAAAGTGGCTGGTGAAAACAAGATTGAAAATCAGCTGCAAACAATATATTAAAACAATTCTGAAAAACACTTAAACGTAAAATTTTAAATTCAAAACAGGGACACAGTTGTTTCAAAAAAAAAAAAAAAAAAGTCTCTGTAGAAACATGTCACTTAAAAAAACCTAGTAAAAAAATGACTGTCCTTAACTAGCTAGCAACAAGTAGATTTTGTACAGATAAAACACAAGGGAGGGAAATATCAGAATTATGCATTGACAAATTGGGGGTATTATAAGCAGTTAAGACCACTTTGAAGAGTCTGAACAATGTGCAGTTTAGCCATCTAAATAGCACACAGGCATTCAGCACTTATGAAGTTTATTGTACAAACAACATCGAATATTATCACTTAAGCTGTAGCCAGGTTGCAGCCATTTCCAGAGTCAAAGATTTCACTCAAGATTTTCTTCAAAAGTTGCCATTATAACACTCTGCATATTCATATCAATGGTACCAGTCATCTGCAGGAAACAATTAACAGTCTTACTTATGGTGATGAGTTTTGAAGAGCTAATATTATGTCACCCAGGATCTTTTCTAAAATGACAAATTATATTTTGTTTGTTTGTAGTAGCATCCACAGTTGTAATATTATCTGTTGTCCAGGTCGCATTAGAAAGAGTAACCAGTCCATAGTTTCATAGTTTGTAGGGTCGGAAAGAACCTGAGCAGATTGAGTCTGACCCCGTCTGTTCCACTGTTGCTTCACATAGACTTTAATACATGTTTCTAACAGGATTCCCATTTTAAAAGAGGCAGCCAGCTTTAGTCTGTGCTACTCCAGTCTAGTAATTATGACATTGGAAGCACTGGAATTATATCATGAAGCAAGCAGAAGTATTAGATAGCTGAGAGTGAGAGGAGCCCTTTGATTAGAAAAAAAGGGTATACAGCATTGATCAGATAGAAAGAAAAGTAGCCTTTGGGAATTTTGTTTTTTTAAAGGGGCTTTATTTTGGTATTGCAAAAAATCTGGTCACAAGGTAAGTATGTATGAAAGAACAACTTAAGCCTTTTGCCTTAAGCTTTTTAAGAGATCAAAAACTATTGGGAACTAAATCTTTTGAGCTGATGAGCATAAGGAAACAAATTGGTACATATAATTATACAAAAACCAAAAGATGCTTTTATAGCGTTTTTCTTTTGCGTCATGTTTGTTATTACATCTGTAGATTTTTTTAAGAAAACAGATTAGTCATATGCTTTGACAGAAGTATCGATGACCTACTGAGGTCCCTTCCGATCCCAACACCTATGAATGTATCAAACAGAAGAACAGTTGAGGAGCCTATAGCAGGCATAAGGGCATATCTACATGTTAAAAGCTATTTTAAATTAAAGCTAGGGTGTAAGTTTAAAGTGGTTTAATAACTTCTGGGAAGCCATCAGGATATTCATATTCCATAAGAGATGCCTTTTTCCAATTTTGTTTTATCTATGTTGGAAGCTAATGTGGAATAACAATTTCAGTTAATAGTTACTGCAGAAACAAAGTCCCAAGTTATGATAGATCCTTTAAAGGGCTGATCCAAAGTTCATCATAATCTGTGGGAGTCTTTCCATTCAAGTCAACAGGCTTTGCATACAACTAGAAAACTGGTAAACTTGGCTTGTGTCTATACTTGTGACCTCCTGTCCTCAGAAACAATATATTCAAGCAGTCTGTGCTTCTCTAGGCAGGCCTCCTCCTAAACTGTGATGCCACTGCATTTGGATGGGTGGACAAAAATTGACAAAACCAGGGGGCAAAATGGATAGACCAGTTTACTTAACTCACCCCCTTCAGTGCCACAGAGATGGCCACAGTGCTTCTGGTAAAGATAGCAGTGTGCCCAAAGCAGTGCAGAGTACTTGAGGAGGTTGCTCTTGGGAACTCTCATGTTTGCAGTATAGACACAGTCAGGGTGTCACTGGAGAGGGCTGAGGTGCAAAATGTAAGTGCCATGAAGTTCAGTTAGGATTCTGGGGAATCCACACCACGTTCAAGTTAGTTAAGGCATTTTTTCAGTGACTGGAAGAGAAAATACCTATATATTTTCCTTTCTATCTAGGTGAACTTCTACAATCTCTGCTCTCTCCTATGCCTGAAGGGTGTATGCCTAAAAGCATGCAGATAAATAAAATAATTTGTTTGCAAATATCTAGTTGGTCTAATAAGAGATATTCCCTCTTCCATTAGTTTCGATTCCATATACCCCTAGCACATACTTCAAGGCAGCATCTTATCACAATACAGCTGTCATTTAAGTGTCCTTTTCTGACCAGTCCAAAAGTAGCTGAAAGCCACCTTTGATTAACTCCTTTTCAGACCCTTTCCAACTGCATTTTGTACTGTGCCTCCTGGAGAGGGAGCATAGAGCCAAAACAGACATTTTATTTATTACCCAGAGACTCAACAGAACTTGAGTCAGCATGATCATTGTTTTCAATGATTAACACTAGCTGAGGACACTGGCAGTAACTTACTGCTTCCTTTCTCCTGCGTTCTTGCTCCATTTTTCTAGCCAAGTCACGGTCTTTGACAAGACCTTGTTGCAAATTTTGTTGTGCCCTCAGTGATTGTTGTTGTTCTTTTATTGGGTCCTCTTTCTGGGGCTCCTGGGCTTTTATTGCCACCGGTTCCAATTCCATTCTTTCTTGGTTCCTTATAAAAAAGTAGAGCAAATTATTCTTCTTTTTCCAGTATCCTCTACAGTTTTTGCATGTCAGTGTCAGCCAAAAAGTGTCAGTTAGTTTAAGCAACACAGCACACTTTATATGTGGTCCAACATCATTTAAATGTGGATTCACAATCCTTTTCCTCTCACAGATGTTATGCTGGTGAACAATCAAGTAGCAATGCTACAATAACTACTGATGTTCTCCTACATTAATGCCACAGGAATATTGATTTTTTTTCTTTAAAAGAAAGCCGTATGTAAGCCATATACTTATGCACAACACCTTTTCTCCCCCCAAAAACTAACTGCTAGAGATTGGAATGCATGTTATATGCAAGGAAATATGGTAAAAGCAGTTTCTGTTGCTTGAACTTTGGTTGGGCAAAAGCTAAAGCAGAGCCTGTTCTGCTCCCTGTGGATTGCATGCAATGTGCAGGCTCTGCTTTCCCTAGCTGGTACTACTCTGTCACTCATCTACAAGTAAAGACCCGCCCCCCCGCCATGTTCATTCTGCCTTTCAAAAAACAAGGCACGTATCTTATTCCAAGGCATACCGTATGCAAGAAAATATGGTATATAAACTGAGATTTTCCTGAGTCATGTTTGACATTTGCCTTACTAGGGAGCCTTGGAATCTTGGCTTCTGCCTTCTTCCTGAAAGCTTCCATACTAAGGGAGGCCTTGCTAGCCAAGATCAGGTAATTTTTTCAAAGAATAGATTCCATAGGTGTGTCTTGCATTATGAGATGTGGGAAAAACATGGAGAGAAACCAAGAGCAGCCTCATCCTACTCAGTCTATAGATTGTCTAAGGACTTGCAGAGAGGCTTTAAGAGGGCATGAAAGAGAAGGAAAAAAAAGGGATTGTTAACTCAAGAACTAAGGAGCTGTTCATTCTAGACAGAATCAGAGTTGACAGTGCCCTAATTGCGTGGACAGTACAGGTACAATGCACTGGCAGGGAGATGCAAGGCTTATGCTTACACATTAAAAAGAGTTGTATGGCATTTCCTTCCTTATAGAGAAAATTGGCTGAAGTATCTTGAAGTCAATAATTCTTGAAGTCAATATAAATTCTTCCAGCGTAGGAAGGGGCTTTAATGACGACACCAGCACCACTGTCTTTTCAAGAACATTAGTTCATAGGTGTAGGGTCGAAAGGGACCTGAGCAGATAATCAAGTCCGACCCCCTGCCATGGGCAGGAATGAATACTGGGCTCATATGACTACTGGTAAGTTTAAGCTCATGTGACCCCAGCTAGGTAATTATCAAGCCTCCTTTTAAAGATCCCCAAGGTAAGAGCCAGCATCACTTCCCTTGGAAGCTGAATCGGCTGAATCCAAATCTGAAGATTCAATGCAGATTCAGAAAAAAAAGTCAGCAATTCGGCCATTGACACAGCTTTAAATGTTCCCTCTACACACCTCAAGGTACCAGGCACAACTTCTGAACGGCGAGATGATGGGGCCCATGGGCACCCGACATGAGCAGCTTGATAGTGTTTGCATTTGCTTACAAGCAGACCACCTCAGGGATTCAACTTAGTCCTTACAGTATTTATTTTCTGTATTAAAACAGGGGTGCTGTTTAGTGTAATTTTGATCAGTGAGGCCTTCAACTGTTTCATGTAATTTTCATGCGAGGCAGGGAGGGAGATTCCCAGAATAGAGAAGCATTCATGCATGTCCACAAGTGACATCGCCTTGATGCAGTTTGGCACTAACTGAAGCTGCTTGGACTCTATACTCTCTGATCTCAAATAGGTATCAAACCACTACAAAAGGTGGAAGAAAGCCATTCCCAGTTGGACCTCCCCCAGGAGAAAATAAGTGAATTATTTTAAAATACCAAGAAGCAGACAACAGCTAAAGACAAGATTCAAAAGACACGATTCAGGCACCAGATGATAAATGTAGTTTTCCAAAAGGCCAAATAACCAAGTCAAGAGTAAGCCAATTTCTTTACTTGATTTCTGAAGGAGAAACTTTTTTGAAGGCATGCAAGTAGACATGTACGTTGTGCTTCTGATACTGCTGCACCACTCTTAAATTGGCATCTCTCAAAATAAAACTAATCGCTGTCATCAAGGAGTCTTGGATCCTAAGATACACAAACCTCTTGCAAGCTTAGTGTGCACAAAGAACTCTTAAAGCTGGGAGGAGATCAAGTCCCATTTAGTAAAAGCTGCAGAAAATGGGATCTGTTATTAAGGCTCCTGACAGACATTCTAATATGCAATTAACCTGTTAATATCTTAATTAGTAACCCAACCACATGGTCAGGTAATTAACATTGTGACAAAATGAGAAACCATTTTACAGAAACATCCCACAAAACATGTAATGTTTTATGGCTGTTTTCCTTCGTGCCTTAAGTTCAATTCATGGCAGGCTCCTGCTGTGCATGATGTCAGCTGCATAGTGGGGGTTGGTCAACAGCCTTGTTTTAGAATCGTAGCAAATTAGGGTTGGAAGGGACTTCAGGAGGTCATGTAGTCCAACCGCCAGCTCAAAAGCAGAACCATTCCCAGCTAGATCATCCTAGCCAAAGCTCTCTCTTAAAAACCTCCAAGGATGGAGTATCCACTACCTCTCTGGGTAGCTTGTTCCACTGCTTTACTACTCTCCTTGTGAGAGGTTTTTTCCCCCCGATGTCCAAGCTAAGCTTCCCTTGGTGCAACTTTCAGGGTGCTGAGTCAAGGGGAACTCATCAGCTGGGCCAGAGTGCAGGTTGTCAGGAGCCAGGGGACTCCCTGCAGCGTAGTAGGTTGATTGCTTTACCCTGCAGCTCTGAGTGAGAACCAGCTAGGGTGTGGCACTGCTCCCCCTGCTTGACACTAGCAGCCGAGTTATCCAAGTAGCTCAGCAAAGCCCTCTTGGATACGTCTTACTCTAGTATATGAGGAGCTGGCAGGGAGCAGCTAGGGCTACTCCTCTTCTCTCCATATAAGATGGGTGGAAGCAACTGCCTCCAGTACCTTCTCTAGAACAAGGTGACCCCAGGCTCCAGAAGGCATGGAAGCTTATCCCCTGTGACTCAGCTCCTCCTGAAGGCCAAGAGAAGTGAAGTCACAGCATACAGAAGTTTATTCTCAAGAGAAACCCTCCTTGGAGCAACTTCTGACTGGTTGGAACTGTTTTTTCCTCCTAGAACTGCCATTTTTTGCTCCAGGAGGAACATTAGGAACATCTGTTTTTTCTACCAGGAGAACAGCAGTTCTTCTTGTAGAAACAGGTCATACAGATATTCTACAAGTGGGGATAGTGAAAGCAGTTTTGAAGAAGCCCTCTCAAGTACTGAAGGTTGTCTAGATAGGGTAAAGAGATCAACACAGGCTAACGCACCATTTTTCATGGCAGAGCAAAGGCAGTGCTAAGGGTCCTCTTGCTGCTACAGAGGTTAGGATACTAATTAGACTGTGAACACTGTGCAAGCCAGCAGAAATCAAATATGACCCTAAGCAGCAGAGGGGGTGGTGGCAGCGGCAGCAGCGGCAGTGGCAGCAGCAAAGGGCTCCTTAGCCAGCCCACAGGAGTTGAACATACATTTCTGAGCACAAGACTGCTTGCTATGCATTTCTACTCTGTTCAGGAAGCTAGAATGGTACATTTTTTACATTAAAAATTACCACTATGAGCTATCACCAATTTTATATAGTAAGCTGAAACACCCAAAATTTTGGCTAAAAATGCAAGTCTTTTAGAGTTGAAGGAAATCAATGCACACAAAAGTTCTTTATTCCAGGTCCAACATTTAAAAAAAAGTGTCCTGCACCTTCTGGCTAATTAAGAGATCTGAATTATGCACCCTTTTTTCCAGCCAAAATTGCTGTTGTAGTGCACAGGTACAGTAGCATACTCCAAATAGAGAGGTGATTATCAAAATGGATGAGAATACAGGAGATTAGAAGTTTGTACATCTGTATCTTGCTTCTTTTTAGGTTTTTACAGAATTGGATACTCAAAATATTAGTAAGCCATCTTAAGAGAAAAATACTGATATAGCAAGTGTTGCATAGTTACTGTAGCAGTCTTCCATAGCGTTTTTGCACTGACAGTTTCAATTCTTAGCCATTGTAATGGAACACTGGCAATTTCTAGAAAAAAAATTAAGTTACTCTAGATATTAAAGACTACTAATGTCCATATTTCAATTATTGAAGGAGATACTATCAGCTTATAAAACAAAGAGCACTGCACATAATGTAGGCCTATCCATTAAAGCAGATTTTAGACAGTCATGTTGTATTGTTGTCAGTTAAGCAGATTCTTTTCAGCTTATGAGTAAGTGTAAGTGTGTGTTCCTCCCATATGAAGGCAAGAGAAAGTACTTAATGAATTCCACAGAGCCATCCAACCATAGTTTCATAGTTT
>NW_017728993.1:40497065-40507924 GCF_001723915.1 Gavialis gangeticus | reverse complement strand
CTCTGCCAGCTTGTGACCGTTATTTCTGGTCACTCCTGGCTGTGCTCGGGGGAACAGGGACTCCCCCAGTGCCTGCTGATCCCCCCTGACTAGTTTATAACAGGCCACAAGATCCCCCCTCAGCCTTCTCTTTTGGAGGCTGAACAGGTTCAGGTCCCTTAGCCTCTCCTCATAGGTCCTGCCTTGCTGTCCCCTGGTTATGCAAGTGGCCCTCCTCTGGACCCTCTCCATGTTGTCCACATCCCTCTTGAAGTGCGGCGCCCAGAACTGGACACAGTACTCCAACTGCGGCCTGACCAGTGCCATCTGGTCCACAGGCTCATGGTATAAAAGGAGCTAAGACTTAAGAAAATTGGACTGTTGGAGTTACCTTTCTTGAGGAAGAGGATTCCACTGCCCCTCAGCTTCTACTTGTCTCCTCAATTCCTGCACTCGCTCACTCTTTTCCTTTTCTAGTGCCACTTTCCTGAATTGTTTGAAGCTTTCAGTTGAAGCTTTTATGGGAGCTGGAAGTGCCATCTTCTTACATAAGCTTATCCAGGACTCTGTATTCTTCAGCTTTAAGTCCTGAAACAAAGAAAGTACCTGTCCAGTTTAAATAGTCTGTGTACTAAGGTACATTGCTATACAAAGTTCCTTAAGGTGCAGACAGAAGTGGCAATTTTTGCCTGGACTGGCCCCTGAAAGCACCCGAGTCGTGATCAAAGAAGTCCTTGGCTGCAAAGCACTTTAAAAGGGCACAATCCCACGAAAGTCTGACCCCTCATTGCATAAGGGCTCAGATGAAGACGTTTCAAAACATAGTATCTTCAGTAACTTGTGTCTGCCTGCCTCCCAGCCTGGGAGCTGTTTTCAGGATGGGAGGGGGGAAGGGAGAGGAGGGAGTTTGTTCTAGGGTTTCTTTCTGGGTCTATTGTAACCTGCAGAGGAGGTGGGGGCTCCAATCCACCCACCCCAGCCTCCAACAGTGACTGGGGAACCCCTAGAACTCCCATTCTGAAAACACAGTGCCTATGCTGGGAGGGAGGAAGGGGGTGGTCATTGCTGGAGGAAACCAGCTGCAAGTTTGTAACCTGCAGCTGGGATTTCCCAACCCCCAACCCTGCCCCCCCTCAACCCAACAGCCAACTTCTGTTTGGTCTAGAGGATTGTTGCAACTCATAATGCTTCCTGCAAAGCATAACAAGTTACAGCAGGGAGCTGCTCTTCTGTCTGTGTCCTTAATTTTTAGAGTAGAGTAGAGTACCAAAAGATGATGCAGTTTTCGTTTGACATATTTAAAAGGTTTTACATTACCGAAGTCGTAATCTATTTGCAGTTCAGTTTCTTAGTGACTGAAATTGCCAGTATGTTTAATCCAATTTCTTATAGCAAGATGGAATACCCATAATTTTGGCTAAGAAAACATCCCCAATGAAAGCTTCCAAAATTTTGGAATATATTCCAAGCACATCAGAAAAATGGGTTACTAGCCATTGGCACAGCTGCTGTCAAATAACTTCCCAAAACTCTCCTTATAAAAGACAATATGCCTTAATATTTTACTTCCAAGAAGTGCAAAATCCTTAAATAAGCCTTCTGCACAGAAGCATAACAGTATTTTCTCCTCTGCCTAGCTTCCATTATATTACAGTAAAACAAACAACAAATAGATGCATATGGCTCTGTTGGAAGTACTCTGGCTTTCTACCAGTATTTGCTTCATAGGTCCAGTAACCAATATTAGGTTAATAAACAACACCTTTAGAGGCACTGGGGTTTTTGGAGAATCTCACTGTTTGACTAATGATGCATCAGCATCTGAACAGTATGTACTACTGGAAGAGCGGAATTTAGTAGCATTACTTTACTGCTTCTGAAGCCACATGTGGAGAACAGTTTTAAGTATACGTTTTGCTGAATTGAGATTAAGTCCACTAATGTCTAGTGCTGATAAGACCAGCAACTTGTCTGGAGAATTAAACCTTGCTTTAAAATTTAGATGATCTGCAAGCATCAACTTTTCCTGCAGCCACAACTTAGTAGGGACTAGAAGATTTCAGGACATGAAGTTGAAACAGGTTCTTGAATCTTTGAATGTGTTCTATTAGCCACAAGTCTACCAGGCACCAAAGGCCTAAGCCATAAGAGTCGTATTTATGGAGAACTTGAGATAACTAACTACTACTTCATTATGCACTTGGTTAGACAAACATCCAAAACTGTTTCTTCAAATTAAGATTTACGAGGGATACTCAGAGGCTACTCCTACCTTCTTAGAAAGAATTTGAGATTTAGCCTCTAGTGGGTTTTTATCAGTGTCATCAGAATGACCTGTTGGAAAAACAGAATGAGCATAATCAGTATTGCATCAAATCAGTTAAACCTTCTGAAAAACTAGTTTATTTTGGGAAGAATTGGATGATCTAACAAAAAATGGCTTCTTTTTTTTTTAAAGAACATGCAGCTTTTTCCTTGTGGCAAGGTTGCTTTTTATTCAGTAACAATTAAGACCAGAAAAGAGGATTACAGAAGCACCAAGGAGATGTTGAAATGAATCAATGAGTGGTTATACACCCAAATACCACTTTGAACTTGGCCCACAAGGGCCTAAACCACTAAGACATATTTAAAAATACCTCTAACTGAGGGGCTGCTGTTTCACAATATGTTTTAATGACCAGACATCCAGAGGGCTTTCATTTTCCAAATAATAAAGGCCTACATCGGGATTGTAAATTTCATCCCACCTTCTTGTTCTAAGAAAGTAGGCAGGCGTGGTACCCTCTTTCTAATGGCTAGAATAGGAATCTCTCTATTCACTTCCTTCCCCTGAATTCTTCAAAAGAATGACTATATCCCTAGCTTGATGTTCCAACTTGCTCTAGAGGGAGTACTCCATTTCTAAGTAAACCCACAATTTAACCTGCCTATTTCTACCTTTTATAAAATAAGATGTCAGCCAGTAAGGTTGAGTCACATAAACCCTTCTCTTACTCCCAGTGGAAAGTGGTACAGGAGGCATAGGGAACAGTCATATTTGTTGTTGAACTGCTGAGATCATACATCCAAGGCAAAAAACTAGAAAGGCAATTTCAATAACATTACTTCAGAAGTAGTCAGGTTTTCCTTTGTATTGTATTAATTTAAGATTCCTACTTTGAAGTATGTTGATCATGTGCTTTTGCACAAGTTACTTTATATATAAATACAAGAAAACACACCTTCCTAAATCAGGCATTTTCATATTAGAGTATTAATAGTCAAGGTGCCTATTAGTTACATGTATAATTTTGCAATATTTCACTGCTTGAACTTACTTTGCCTGAAATAAGCAGGGGTAGGGGGAAAGAAAAGTTAAAAAAAAAAAAAAGAAATTAGCACAGTAACAGAAGAAGAGGCATATTCTACTTTTACTCCAGGTGTCATTTTTAGTATTAGGAGAGGATTTCTAATGTACTTTGTAGATAATAGCTTTTTAGCTTCCCAACCCCAAAGTACCTTGTTATCAACACACAACAGAACTACTGTTACTATATCTGCACCTTTTGTGAGGGGGCAATTACAACTGAACTCTGGTTAACTAAATGTAGTCAGCAATTTCATAGCTCCTGTAGCTTCAACAACTTATTAAATATTTGATAAAGTATTAAAAATACATAAAGCATCCTGGGCCCATAAGCTTCAAAAAAATTCATTACGATTTCAAAGAGGGGTATGTGTGCGCGCACGCGCAACTAGACTCTCCCAATGAAGTCTGTAAATATTTTCCTGTTGGCAACAAAAAGATTCTCAAAATATAACACACATATCCAGAACAGTTTAGGAGCCAAGATGACCAGCAGAATTTGGCTAGCCAGCCCTATGGCTAAATAAAATAGAAAGGTAGACTAATGTAACCTTGTGACAGGGCTCCAAGCCTGGTACTATTTAGTCTCCCTTGTACATTTCTGGGCCATTTAAAAAAAGCCAAATCAGCCTGCTTTAGATACTTTATGAGCGGTCTATGTGAAAGAGTCACTACCTTGTTTAGCAGAGTAGTCCTTTTGTTCTTCTGAATGTAGATGGCAACCTTCACCATCCTAATCTTTGACCCCACAAACAGATAGTGTTACAGTAATAGGACTCCTAAAGCATAATCTTAGCAGATGAAGCATTAAAGGAAGGCCAAAGCATGCCTGCTCTTGAGGCATGAATTTTGTCTTGGCACACTATCCAACTAGCCTGAAGAGGAAATTTACCATAATGCTGATGACTGATGAACAGATTTTCCTGAAGCAGACTGAAGATTTCATAACAGGTTAGGAGAAGTCAAGTAGCACCCACAATACTCCATTTCTTCTTCAGAACCATGGATGCTAGATTAAGTGGCTGGAAAGCTTAATAATGAAGCTGCCAGGGGCCAAGGGTTCACCAATGAGGCATGTCTAGATCTCTGCCATTGAAGGCCCTACCCCTTTAGCTAGTATTGAGCTTCAGCTAGCTTGGTTGAGACCCTGGAGCAGCCAACACTGAGCTCATGATGCTGGTGGTGTGGGCTTCCAGTAAAGCTTCCTTATGGTGCAGTTCTTACAGGACTGCTAAGTTGGCACCAACTTTGGTATTACCCATGTTGGAGTGCTAAACCTCAAAAAAAGCCACTCCACTATTTTTAGTAAGCCTGGGTGGTCTCAGACAGAAGCCTGATTGGATATCAGTTTTTTCAGAAACTGACAAGTGGTGGAGAAAAGTATACAGTTTTAAAAAAAAGTCAAAGTTGAAAACAAATTTGTCAGAAAGATGTACATAGTAGTACTAGCCGCTCCTACAGCATCTGTTATCCAAAGGCTACAAGAGTGCAATATTCTAAAAGGAGCAAAGACTGAAGTGTCTTTTTTTTTTAAACAAGGAAAAAGGAAAAGAAAATGTTTTACCAGGGTATTAAATAATGGAAGAGGAATTTAAGACTTAATAGCAAGCACAGACCAGAGGAGTGGGCTATGGCAGCTATGCTAAGGACCCCTGCAATAGCAAATCTGGTACAGGTACAAGCTCTGCTCATTCTTCCTTGTTTAATAAATTAGTTAGCTGCCTCTCTTCCAACATCCAGAAAATTTGAAGGAAACAGAATTAATACTGGTTAATAAAAGTTTGTGAAGAAGAAAATAGAAGAGGAAGAAGAAACAGACACACACACACTGAATAGAAACAACAACTCTATTTTTTGGAAAAGGTACATTTTAAAATCTCATTTAATCCCAGTAAGATTAGGATATTCATGGCAAGAACTTTGTCAGAATGTTTTAAAGCAGTAGGAGTCAATCCTTTTGGCAGGCATACCACAAATTAGCCCTGTACCCTCCTTGGCTAGGGAGAGACATTACACAAACTGGTTTAAGTGATCAGAAACTGGTTTAAACCCATAACAGAACAGACATTCAGTGCCCATAAAAACTGGTTCGAAAGTGGCTGAAGCCAGTTTGAGATAAGCCTGGTTGAACGTAGTGTCAGGCTTAACTGTTTTGGATCAAACCAGTTTATGTAACGTCTGTTCCAGACCCCCTCCTGATTTAAGTTAAACCAGAGTCCTCCAGCATCCCAGATGCTTTGCAGCACTGGGCAGCAACCTCTGCTCCAGAGACCTGGGCTGACCCCTCCTCTCTGCTCCCCGTCTGGAGCTCCCACAGAGACTTGCAGACACAGAGGCAGAAAAGGATCTTGGAGCTGCTATTGATTCCAAGATGAACATGGGCTGCCAATGTGAGGACGTGGTCAGGAGGGCTAACCACACCTTGTCATGCATCCACAGATGCATCGTGAGCAGGTCCAAGGAGGTGATCCTCCCCCTCTATGCAACATTGGTTAGGCTGCAGTTGGAATACTGTATCCAGTTCTGGGCTTTGCACTTCAGGAGGGATGTGGACAGCATCAAGAAGGTCCAAAGGAGGGCCACTCACATGATCAGGGGGCAGCAGGGCAGATCCTACAAGCAGAGGCTACAGGACCTGAACCTGTTCATCCTCCACAAGAGAAGGCTGAAAGGGGGTCTGGTGGCCATCTATAAACTGGCCAAGGGGGACCAGCAGGCAATGGGAGGAGTCCCTGTTCCCCTGAGTACTACCAGAAGTAACAACGGCCATAAGTTGATGGAGAGTAGATTCAGGCTAGACATCAGGAGGCACTACTTCACGGTCAGGGCAGCTAGGATTTGGAACCAATTTCCAAGGGAAGTGGCGTTCACTCCTACCCTGGGGGTCTTCAAAAAGGAGGCTAGATAGATGCTTTTCTGAGGTTGTTTGACCCCAACATTCTTTCCTACCCATGGCAGGGGGTCAGACTTGATGATCTGCTCAGGTCTCTTCCAACCCTACCAACTATGAAACTATGAAGCAGGGTCTGCCTGGCTCCCCGCCCCCAACCACTCAAGCAGGGATCTCTCCCTCCTCTCTCCCACAACATGGACTATAGCCAGCATGTGGTATGCTGGCTATTGCTGAGAGGTGTCTGTGCAAGACGGACAGGACAAAGGCAGACAGGACAGTGTCCGCTTAGGGCTTTTTGGAGCTAATCAACTGGTAGCTGGTAATGTCACCCTGTTCCTTCCTTAGAAAAGGCTGTTTAAGAGCTTGAATTAAGTGAGTCTATTATTTTGCTCCCTAATCAGAACACCCTGTTGGGGTCTGGCCGCTCCTACCCCCCTCAGCTCAGCACTATGGAAGGGAAGGGAGGGCTGCTATAGCACCCCCCCAGATTTGAGCCTGAGCCACTGCAGCCATGTGCCTGTATTTCCTCAGTCCAGAGGGGATGTCCATCTGTGTGGTTACAAGCTGGTTCAGCCTAGCCAGGTTAGACTAACCTGCAAATATTGAATCACTTCAGGCTCAGGCTTTTTGAATGTCTGTCCTGAGCCAGTGTCTGGGCTAGCTCATCCATAGGTCTCCATTCTAAGCCCTAGAACTGCAAACTAGTACGAAAAGATTTTAAATATTGGTACAACAATTTTTGTTCTTCTGTGAAAAGTGTGCCTTATTACTTCCTGGAAGGCAATGGATTTTCTAATAGTAGACTTAATTTTCTAGATGATGATTAGGGTGCAGCTTATTTCAAAGGGCAACTTATCCAATCAGCTGCATAGGACTGCTTATGAGCTCTGTCTGATCTAAGGGCACTACTTCACTGTAGAAAAAGCTGCAGCAAGATAGCTAAAGCTCTTTTTTCTTCATTCAGAAACCCACAATTAATGAATCAGATTGAAAGCCATCCAGATAGGAGTCATCTGGGTTTTATTGTGTATAATGCTGCAAAACGTTATGACATTGGTAGATGTTTCTGTCTCCATTAGTTTGGGCCCAGAAAAAAGTAAGTTTCATTCTCCGATGGCACTTTCCCCTGCTTCCAAGAAGGGGGCTAATCCATCCTTACCATGGACAATTGATTTTTAGCTCATCAAAATATATTTCAAAACTACTAAACTCTGTTGCATCCTTAAGTAAAGAAAGAGTTCTATGGACAAGATATTCCCAAACCACTCCCAAGACAGTCCTTCAGTCCCACTCTGAAAGTTACTCTGTGGTTATGGGCTATGTAAGACCTCTTTCCTGGGAAAACTTTGCCCTTTTCAGGCCATCTTGTAGAATTCCTTACTTCAGGATGCCCTATTGGAAGTCCTAAGAGAATGAAATTCTACAGGTAGGCATACTCTTCTTTTATTGCATGAGAAAAAAAAAATATATCAAAATTGTAGAAATCACTTAATTAGACACTTCAGAAAAATGGAGCATCTGTTTATTTTGGCGGTTACTTGCCAGAAATACAGCAGTTGCTATGTGGAGACATTCCAGGGAGCTTCAGAGAAGTTTTGAAGTTAAGCCAAGTTTTGTTATGTAACAAGTCATCAGTAAGCTGAATCTAGGTTCTTTTAAACTTTCTGAAGTATTAGGTTATTTGTTCCTTCTGCAAAAGTTCCAGTTAAAAATTAAGCCTTTAAAATGTTCATTGACTGTATATTTTCTTCCTATTGGATACAGCCAGAAGAACAGAACATCTTTTACCTAGCTTTATGAAAATCAGCAAAGAAAAAAAAAAAAAGAAAAATAGCAAAAGGAACAAAGTATACCTGGACAGAAAGAGCGCCCTCTCTCAAAAAATGTGCATGCAGCATTTCCATATTAGCTTGGAAACAAACATATTTGGATATCACTGGTCAAACAAAAGTACACATACACATGTATTTAAAATCTGTGCCTTCAATCTCTGTTATATTTCTATGATGACAATACATACTTTGTTCTTGATTTATGGATTTAGATTCAACTGTTCCTTCTGAGGTCTTGTTTTGAAGAGCATTTGATTTTTCTGGATGAAGTGGTGATGTTTTTTCTGCTTCTACTTTGACATCATCCACTGAAATATTCTGGGAAGAATTAGATGCCTAGGAGAGAAGGCAAGGCACTTTTCAAAGTATATCCTCAAGCTACTGAATGGGAGATTTATGTAGTTGTTCTACTGCAAGGAAGAATTAGGTTTCATTCCTATCATTTAGTGGTATGTTAAAAAAGGAGCGAAGTGAGGGGACAAGAGGAAGCTTATGGTTCAGATTCCATTTTGTTCACAACACTTAAATTGTGCCACATGGCAGAATTTGGTTCTTAGATCAGCTGAACTTGTACTAAATATTCTTGCTGACTTTCAAGGGCAACTGTCCTACTTCATCATGGGGGCAGTACCTTAATTCATGTATGCTCTTGTAGAGCATAAATCAAGAAAAAAAAATCATTTAAAAATAGCGGTGCAAGCTTAGGGGGCCAGAAGTCTTGCAATATTGGAACTACTCATTTGGATGGACAGTGTTAATTGCCAGAAGCTACCCCAAATTGTCTGTAGGTAGTTTTGTATAAACATAATGAATATTCACCTCTGGAACAATGCAAATAAGTTGGAAGACAAGAGGCTGGCAAAGTTTTAGATTATTTCAAGGAACTGGCTGGAATGGAGCAGGGTGCAAGGGAGATACAGCTTTGATTATACCCAAGGAAAAGGAAGTTAGATGTATAAAACTTTCCTAATATGCAACATCTCAATACTTAGTCAACTAATTTTGATGTATGTTGCATATTTAAAAACTGCAGCTAAACCAAGTATGTAGATAAACATTCCAGCTGGATACTTTGAAACAGTTATGCATTTTCAATTAGCTTCTCAGTTGGATTATTAGCAACCCATTCAGATTTTATATTAGAGCTCAGAAAGGCCCAATAAGACTATGGCGTTTTTGAAAATAGTTAACATTTGCTAATTACCCTTACAATGAACTGTATATGTAGTATTCTACCCCCATCCCAGGCATTTCAGCATGGGTCCACTTTTAATAATAGAAGTAGTAGTAGTATTTAAAATGATTCAATGGTGTTTAGAGCAGATGACTGATTTTTATGCATTTTAGATGTGTAGTTATAAATGGGTTACATTATTCTATTGGGATTATCCCTCTTTCCTGTTTTGTTGTACATGAATAGCAGAGCACCTCTTACTAGAGGCTCCAATACTTGAAATGACATCTGCCATCATGTCAAGCAACCAGACATTTTTTGCATTCCACCACAAAGTTAAATGTCAGCCCTAAATAAGTCAGGTGTTGTAGGATCAGAGTTTAATACTCCCCCCTGCACCTGCATGAAGACAAACATGGACAAGCAAACATCACTTTTCTTTCCTGTACATAATTTATATAAAAACAAAAAACAAAAAAACCCTTGTCAAACAAGCTTTAGTTCAAGTGCCCCAGCTGCCATTTAAGCACGGAGATGCTGATATACAAGATGCTGCAGCACTTTAGAGTGGTGCTCGGAGCTACTCCAATTAAAAAGTGCCTCCCCCCCCACCTTTGGAGCATGTGTAAAAGTGCCCTTTGCTCTTTAATAAATGCGCATTAAGACAGGCTAATGCGAGGTACTAGGAAAATGCACAATGGAAGTACTAGATGTAATGCACATTAACTAAAAACACATTAAGGTATATATAGAAATGCCCAATATAATCAAACATCCTATTTCAGTCATGACAGCAGGTTGTGGATGACAACCCAAATCTAGTATGAAGTCCAACTTAATGGTCTAGCAGTATCTTTCTGTAGTTTTGTTTTTCTAAAGGAGCAGAAGAGAACAACACCTAAGCAAAGGCTGTTTCCAATGCCTTAAGCATTCCCGTATTCTTTTCAGGGTCAAAGCCTCTGAATGAAAGGTATTTTGGAGCAAATCTTTCTCCTCCTCCCACCCCAAGGATGGATAAACAAGCTCCTGAATAAAATAATTGACAAATTAAGTTTCTGTAGCTGGAAACATAGAAGGGGCATGTGCTCTGCTTTAACAATGAAAAGGATATTTTGGGGTTATCAGGGTTTTTCTTTTAGAAAAGCCACTCAAGCTTTTCTAAAAGTAAAAAAACAAAACAAAACGGAATCTGCCTCAGACAGGCACATGTGATGACACGTTGCACATTAAACTGTGCAGAGAACTGCTAATTAGCATCTCTGGGGCAAAATTTGCTACTGGGGATTTCCTGCTAGCAAAAAAGCCTGCCTGCTGGCTAGCCCCATACTGAGGCACCCTGTGCCCCAGCCAGCCCCCATTGCAGCACATGGAGCAGCAGGACAATGTGTCCCACTGCAAGCCTCATGAGCAGTGGTATGCACCGCAGCACAAAGTAGTAGCACAAATTTGTGCCACTGCAAAGGCATGCCCCTGCTCATGTGGATGCAGTCAGTCAAAGGCTTTTCTATTAACTTACTTTGCCATATTAGATCTCCCCATCAGTGGGGTCTTTTGGGAATAGAGGACAAGCACAGAAAGTGGGAACCACAGCAGGTGGTTACACTGGCACATGAAATTAATATGCATGGGTGC
>NW_017728993.1:40486368-40492065 GCF_001723915.1 Gavialis gangeticus | reverse complement strand
GGGGGGGGGGGGGGGGGGGAAAGAAAGAGAGAGTCAGGACAAGTCTCACATTATACTGTTCCCACTTTAGTTCTGCTCACTGCTTGCCTGGCATTCAGCATTCCAGATAGTTTAATTGTCACTGTATCTGAACTAATGTGCTTAAAGACTTTTTGTAATAAGCTTATGGCTAAGATAGAATACAAGTATACCTCCCATGGTTTATTAACCCAATAAACAAGCAACAAGTCATCTTTTATTTAAAATTTAAAAAAAACATCTTTTCAAAAGAAGAAAATTCCTATCGTTGTTCCCATCCCAGGAGCTGGCATAGATCTACCTAGACTTCACACTGCTATGGTAAACACACACACACACACACACACACACACTTTATTGCAAGTGAGGTCAGCCAAAGAAACCACTGATATGAAAATCTCACTCGGCCTTCTACTCCAACCACTGACATCATACAGTAGTAGGTAGCAAGCGAGTGGCAAAGCATTTAAAGCTAGATTTAATATTACATTCACTCCAACAGAAAAAAAAAATGGAGGTTTACCTTCATTTGCTTGTTAGAAGTTAAGCTATTTTGACTTGAGCTGTTCTGTTTTGAGCATATTTCTGTAATTATAAACAGTGAAATAGGAAATGCAGCTATTTCCACAGATTACATTATTCACAAACACTAAATGTCTATGTTTAGATAGGACCTGGAAAGCCAAATCCTATTTCTCCAGGCACTCAAGAAACAGAAGAGGCATCTCCCCGTCCTGAAGAGCTTAGCTTTATGCACTGCGAGATGTCCTTCATAATGGAATTTGCTCCTGTGCTCAGTTACACCACACAGGTTTTTGCAGGAACAGGACTTTTATGGTAGTTAGTTTTTGCTCCTGCATTGTGTAAAAGGACACACACACACACACACACACACACACACACACACACACTGAAACAGGGCAAGAGTCTGGGTGAGATAAGGTTATGGTATTCTGAGATGCTTTACTAGTGTCTACAGTCCCCAGCATAATCTAAGGAGCACAGACTAGTCAGCCAGATGCTTTCTGTCAGGGCCAACCTTTGGACTGCAACACTATCCAGACTCTTAGCAGGATGCATGCATATAGCACTCTCGCCCCAACCAGTGCTTCAGCCCAACACACTTCAGAAAACAGTTTTCCAGCAGTCTATTCCTACTCTAGAGAATCCACCTAACTGCCTTCCCCACCCTGAGAATATAGCTTTTAGTGCCCCTTCATTTCATTGGATCTGGTGGAAAAGGGCCAGGACAGTTCTTTTCAGCACTTTTGCTCCTTAACCCCAAGACCACTCAATTCAGTGACCAATTTGACAACAGGAAATTGGACAGCTTTTTCTTCTTTAAAACAAACAAAGAAAACCACTCCAAATAAGCTTGTTATTGATCAACATTTTTGCTAAAAGAAACAAGGCCATAAATTTCAAGCTAAAAAGGATGTTTGGTGACACTTGCATTTGGGGTTTCTTTAAACAAATGCAGCTTCCATAACTTATTCTTGTTCAGAAGAGTCCAGGCTCCAGTCATTCATTAATAAAAGAGATATTTTCTAAAGTAAAGTAAACCATGAGGAATGAAACAAATCCATGTTATCAAGTAGTAAGAAGTGAATAAGCTTTAACTAAAGCAGCAAGACTCCTTTAGAATTTCAGTTGATGCAGTATTTGCAACCTAGATTACACAGTAATTAAAAAGTACATGGATGAACAGATATTTTCAAACTTTGCAAAAAAAATTAGCACAAAAACCTCAGGGGTCATAACTTTATGTTCAAAACTATCAAATAGGTTTAAGTTGGACATCAGGAGGCGCTACTTCACGGTCAGGGCGGCTAGGGTCTGGAACCAGCTTCCATGTGAGGTGGTGCAGGCTCCCACCCTGGGGGGTTTTAAGAGGAGGTTGGATGACCACTTTACTGGGGTCATTTGACCCCAGTGCTCTTCCTGCCATGGCAGGGGGTCGGACTAGATGATCTGCTTAGGTCCCTTCCGACCCTAGAAACTATGAAACTATGAAATACAGCTTTGGTTTAGTTTTCCAAATTCTGGACCTTCAGGTTCCACCATCAAGATCCTGCTTATGTCTAACGATGTGGTAAATACCCACCACCTAAGAAGGTACAAGAAAGGTACAAGGGTTTTTGTAGGCGATCCATTAGACCAACTGCATAATTGGGATAATATTATTGTATTTTGCTTGAAACTTAACAGACCTGAGAGAGGATAAAGTCAAGCATGAAAAGTATAAGCATTCTGCTCAAAAGCATCAAGTCTTCAGAACATTTCTTTAAATATCCTCAAGTCAAAATGTGGGACAAGTTTCACCTTTGTACCCCAACATGCAATCTTCAAAAACATTATGCCAATTCTCCCCATGAGTTAGGTGCTATACATGCAACTAATCTCTTTAATGCCATTTAAATTCCATATTAGAGAGGGTTTAAGGCTTTGTAAAAAGAGTGCAGCATTCCAGTATTTTCCTAATGGAGGGAGGAGTGGCAAGACAGACGAACATCAGTTCAATGTTCAGCAGTGACCAAATGATGCCAAAAACTCTCTTTATTGGCTTTTTAAGAAGAGAACTGAAGACCTCATCATGCCACTATATAAAATCCATATTATGCACATTGACTCCTGTATGCAGCTCTGGTCTCCACATCCTCAAGTAAAATGAAGTGGAATTAGAAAAGCTATACAGACAGTTGAGGATTCTCAAGCATATGGAAGAAATGCTGTACCAGGAGAGGCTAAAAGACTCTGACTAAGTTTGGAAGAGAAGGCTAGGAGTAGGGAACCCCCCCCCCCCATGCTAGGGATTAGGGCTGTGCAAAATTTCGGCATGTTTTATTTTGGAGGTGTTTCAACCCATTTGGGTGCCCAAAACACCAAAATCTAAAAATCTTAACAAAACCATCCAAAACCATTCCCCAACCAGTCTCCTCCACCACAGGAACTGCCAATGTGTTGGGGTCCAGAGGCACCAGACCCCGACATTGGGCAGATAGCACTAAGACCTCAGTGGCTACCTATCTCGCTGAGGACATGGAGCCACTGTTCTGTGACCCCTTGGCCTACCGGACAAGCCGCAGGATCTGGCCACAGTTGCCTGGGAACATTCATCCCGTCCACCAACCAGCGTTCCGAGCGAGAGGGCGTTCAGCATTGCTGGGCGTGTTGTGACACCACACTGCACCTCCTTGAATCCTCGTTTGGTGGAGCAGCTGGCATTCCGAGGTGAACCTCCCACTGCTGGGATTCCCCAAGCTCCGCATGGAGACTGAGCGAGTGCCACCTTCCTCACTCCATCTGCACTTATTTCTATTTTCTATTTTTATTTTTTAAAAACCATTTAAATGTTCTGCTCTCGGAGCTGGAGGCAGCACTCACTGCATCACCAGCCAGCAGGGGAAGAACATCTCCCTGCTGAGCTCCTGTGCCAGGACAAACTTGGAAGTGTGGGCTGGGGCTATGCAGGAGGCAGCCCAGGTCCTCAGCATGACCTAAAACAGCACCCTGCCAGGGTTGGGAGGCTTGATGGGAGTGCCAGTGGTGTGGCAGCTCCCAAGAAATGCCAGGACCCCAAACCTCCCTGGTAAAAGGTGGGTAGGAAGAGCCTTATAACCTCCAGCCACTACATGCAAGTGCTGTCCTGGCTAGGGAAAGCCCAGACCTGTAAGATCTTCGGGAGGCCTGAGGCTTGCTGGTTGCAGTGGAGCCGTGAGGCTTCAGGTGAGTGTAGCTGCCTGGGATGCCATCTACAGAGGCATGGGCCGCAGCATTAGGGGAAGCAGGAGCTGTGGAATGGCTGTCACCCCTAGACATCAGGGGCCTAAATGGGCAGGCTCCCACCGGGGAAACATCCAAAATCACTTTTCCATCAAGGCATGGCATGCAGTTGGCTGGCCCAGAAACAGGTGGGCAGGCTGAGATCTCACCTGCACTGGGAAGGCCCCCTGCTGTTCCTGCATGGAATGAATAGTGAAGAAGCCAGAGGCTGGCAAGCCAGTAAGTGAAAACATAAATTGAGGTGTCAGGGGGTGAGGGATTGAGCAGGTAAAAGTGGAGAGGTACCTGGGGAGTCAGATGCAAGACTGGATTTATGATGCACTATAACTTATGTCTATACCAAGTCCATGAGTTTCTGTATCTAGGAGGTTGATGAAATGCAGTTCATAGGCTCATCTTTGAGGATCAGGCCTGAGAGATTGGAGACAGAGTGGCTTTCTTGTGAGAAATGCGCCCCCACAAGTAGTTGGGTATTCTTGTCTTTAATAGATTGGATTAGTATGTTGACAGGTTTTGCATTTCTTGTCATGGCATGGTCTGGATCCATTTGGTGTGTTTTGGGCTGTAGGAAGTTTGCTTCTGGTGATGAGGTTAGCAAGGTTCAGTGCTTGTTTGAATTTACAAGCCATTTTTCCCCCACAGATGAGCCTATGAACTGCACTTCATCAACCTTCTAGATGCAGAAACTCATGAACTCTCCACTTTTACCTGCTAAATCCCCCTTCCCCCTCCCCACTCAGTCTGTCCCTCACCCCCCAACACCTCAATTTCTATTTTCACTGACTGGCTTTCTTGTCTGCATTGCATGCCAGTCTCTGGCTTCTTCACTATTCATTCCATCCAGGAAAAGCGCGCACACACACAACTAGATGCTTCATCAGCCTGACTAAGGGTTTTTAAACCTGAAAACTCACTAAGATATTTCTCCAACTATTCAGTTGGTTTAATAAAAGATATCAGAGGTACCCTCGACTAGTCTATGCTGGGGCCAGGACCCAAACGGGAGGTCAAAGGGTCAGAGGCCCAGCACAAGGAACGCCCAGAGCAGGAGGCTTAGGATTCTGACTGGCCTGAAGGCAGGGCCAGGGCCTAAGGGGGAACCAAAGGTCCCAGGGAGGGGACCACAGCTGAAGGGGGTGAAGGATTCAGTGTGTGAGGCATGGGCTACAGCATGAACAACATGTGCCCCCATTGGCTGGAGTGGCATGGTGACCACCTGCAGGCAGTGCTGGCAGCAGTGAGCAGGGAGCTCCCACAAGTGGCTGCAGCTTTGTCAGCAGTAGGGGATGGGGTGGCAAGTGCTGACTGGTGGTCCATGACCACCTGTAGATGCCGCTGGTGGTGTTGGTGATGAGTGGCAACTGCCTGTAGACGGCGCTTTTTTCAGAGGATGCACCAATCTCAGGGGGTGCATGTGCACCCACTACACAAAATCGCCAGTGGGCTGCAGTGTTAGGGAAGGTATGAAGCTGTGGAATGGATGTCACCCCAAGACACCAAATGGGCAGCCTCCCACCTGGGAAATATCCGAATCAGTTTTCCATTATGCATGGCAGGTAAAAAAAAAGAGGGGTGGCCAGTTGGCCCAGAAACAGGTGGGTGGGTGGAGATCTAACCAGCACCAGGAAGGCCCCCCATTACATGCTACCATCCCTGCTGATTTCATCCCCCTATGCCTTAACACACATGTCATGAGTTTTGTTTTGAACAGTTTGAGGTGCAGTTTTCGCACCCATCTCCTTGAAATCTTACTCGTATGATCAAGGGACAGCAGGGTAGGTCCTATGAGGAAAGGTTGCAGGACCTGAACCTGTTCAGCCTTCAAAAGAGAAGGCTGAGGGGGGATCTTGTGGCCTGTTATAAACTGGTTAGGGGGGATCAGCAGGCGCTGGGGGA
>NW_017728993.1:40485589-40486278 GCF_001723915.1 Gavialis gangeticus | reverse complement strand
GGATGACCACCTTATTGGGGTCATTTGACCCCAGTGCTCTTCCTGCCATGGCAGGGGGGTCGGACTAGATGATCTGCTCAGGTCCCTTCCGACCCTAGAAACTATGAAACTATGAAACCTGGCACGCATCATGCCCTAAGAAGGGGCTACCATCCCTGCAATTTTCATCTGAATCAGGAAAAAAAAAAAAAGATAAGTTATAGGCATTTCAGTGATTCCCCATTATAGCCAAATCACCGATACAGCGTCGAAACTCCAAAACAGATTTGGCCAAATCAAAATGGAACAGTGATCTGAAACGCCAAAAAGAATCACTGTCCTCTGAAGTGGCTGAATCTGAATCCAAAACCAAAGCATAGCCATTTCACTCAGCCCTACTAGGGATCTATGAAATCATGAAAGAGTATGGATAATGCAAATAGGGAATTGGTATTTTACCAAGGCCCAGAATACAGGAACTGAGGGGCACCTACTGCATTAAAAAGGAGTGACAGGTTTAAACAACCAACCCTCCTGCCCCTCTCCCCACCCCACCCCCAAAACCCAAACCAATGCACACACAAAAAAGCCACAGGAAGTATTTCTATACTCAACTGTACCATTAACTTGTGGAACTCATTGCTACAAGAGGTTCCAGAGGCAGATTGTGTTACCTCTCAGCTCCATGTTCTTGGGGAACCTTGACACAG
>NW_017728993.1:40482490-40484441 GCF_001723915.1 Gavialis gangeticus | reverse complement strand
GTTAAGCTTGAGCTAAGTTTCCCCAAATACTTAGTGAACCAGGGTAATACTGTAACTGTTTGTGTTTGTTTTTCTTTGCATGTCTGTTACTGCTAGTGTCATTATATATTGCATATACTTAACAATAAATAACTTTTATAGTCAAACTGGTGGCAACTGGGTATATTTTTCCTTCTCTACTTCTCCTTCCCACTTGCTCTGCAGCAATGCTCGTTTTACCTAAGCTAAAAATCCCTGTGAAGCCCAAAAATACTGTGGGGTCTGCTCATCAAGAGGCTAAGAGGTTGGGATGTGCCGAGTTTGAAACACATAAGGGGATCAGCTTGTACAGGCTGATTGACCCAGTTTGGCTCAGACGTGTCCTAATGAACTGAATGCTGGCCCATGAGGGCATCAGCTGGACACCCAGCCAGATTCAGAGGTATTCTGTTTAACTGCGTGCTTGTGTCTGACTGTAGTTATTGTTGCTCTGATGAACTGATTCTTGGCATGTGAGAGTGTCAGCCTGTCCATGCTGATCAACCCACTTAGGTCAGGCGCGTCACGTTAATCTGTGTGTGCATGACTGATTTGGGGACTGGAGGGACCCAGCCCCACTGAAACCAAGTCCTGCAAGATAGCTCCATTGGGGGTGAGGGCTTGCAGAAGGGAGAGAGACAGCTCTGTATAGAAACACAAGCAGCACATTCACAGAATTACCAAGACCCTAGCCCTAATAAATGAGCATACCCCAAAGTAGCAGGCAAGTCTGGTAACAATTGTACCATTCATTTTTGAACATGGCTATACTAATTCGTGGAGGACAGCTCCATCAAGAACCATCAAAAATATCCAGCTGTATATCCTCCAACATCCCTAAGCCAATGATGTGGATGCCAGGAATGGTAGGACAGGGGATGGATCACCTCTAGAAGGAGAACATATCAACAGGGCACATCTAAAGCACTAATTACAGCCATTGTAAGAGACGGGATGCTGTGACAAGTGGACTTTTGGCCTGACCCAGCATCGTACTGCTTATGTTTTAATATTCTTATAGGATGTAGGTTAGACCATGCATTTGTTTCAAGCTCTAAAGCATGTTACAGTTTTACCGAGCTGCTAAAAACATTAAGATTAACACTCATTCATGTGCCTCCTCCAAAGAGGAATTTATACCTCTTGAAAGTCATATTAATTGATAACACTCAAAAAAAATCATCATAAACCATTTCAAAATTAAAAGTTATAGTTCAAGATACAGGTATACTATTTGTTCTCTTTCCTCCATAGCAGCTTACATAGTCTTTCAAATCCTATTTCAAATCCTGTATTTCTTGAGCGGTTTATTTTGCTGTTCTGTTATAGACCCACACAAATGGAATTAGAGTCAAAAAAAGGAGAGTGCATTTTATATCCAAAAAAGTTGCCTTTAAGAAAAGAAAAAGTCAGATTTAATCCTTTTTTAAAAATAAAAACAAAAAGGCTGTAAACACCACTTTAGATGCTTTGAATTCAGGCATGAAAATATCTAGCAATTAAACATTAAATTATCCTGGATACTAAAAATCATGGACTAAAAATAGACATTGGATTTATGACACATTATAACCTGCCTGATGTCCAACTCCCCAGGTATCTCTCCACTATTCATCCCCCTTCTCTCTCTTCCCGCCCCAGCTCCTCTCTCACCCATTGACTCCTCCATCTATATTTTCACAGACTACCTATCTTGTACGTATACCAGACCAGCCTCTGGCTTCTTTACATTTCATTCCATCCAGGAAGAGCACACACCAACTGCTGAAGCTTCCTTAGCCTGATGAAGCATTTTTGAACCTGAAAGCTTGCTTAATGGTTTTCCAACTATTTAAGTTGGTCTAATAAAAGATATCAGATTCATCCAAAGAACCTTGTCTGTTTAGCAATTAAATGCTTTTTTTTTTTTTTTTTTTTTTTTTTTTTTTTTTTT
>NW_017728993.1:40475732-40482434 GCF_001723915.1 Gavialis gangeticus | reverse complement strand
TTTTTTTTTTTTTTTTTTTTTTTTTTTTTTTTTTTTTTTAAGTACTCTTGAAAAAGTAGAGAGAAAGAAAGAAAAAAAGTTAAGGGAAAAGGCCTAGTATTTCAGTTTTATAGCACTGCCCAAAACAAAAAGCAACCAAGTAGGCTTAGTGGTGGCCAGCTTCTTGGTAAAAATCTAAAACAAGCCCAGAATCTCACACGATAGGTGAGCTATCTGTACAGCTATGTAGTGAGGTGATCTGACCTGACTCCGAGTCACTGCTGTCTGATGAGGAGCTAGAATCACTGCTGCTACTACTGCTGCTGCCAGAGTCAGAGGAGCTGCTGCTGCTGCTCTCGCTTAGTCGGCTTGGGCCACCCATGTTTGGCAGAGCGTTGTTTTCAGCTGCAAGAACAGAGGGGGGAGTTAGAACATGTAGTAAAAAGTCTTATGACTACATAAACCAGAAATAGAAAGCCATACACCTAAGTTTGTGCTCCATGGGACTAACCATCTTTTCCAGGTTCTGGCCATTGTTTTGCCTCCTTCTAAACATGAAAAAAGAAAAAAACCCCTCATATTGCAGAGAATAGAGACTGGCAAATTATAGAGGAAAGGCCTTACTCTTTAGAACAGATACAATTCTAGAACAACAAACTTCAAGCAAAGATCTATGCCTATACACATGCACCAATGCATTCCAATTAGAATTGAGGATTAATCAAGTCAACTGGAGTGTTCTAATTAGCATTTTAGTTGAACTCAAATGAGCTTCAGTTAAAGCACCCCCATGCCCATTTTGGTACACAGGATGCTAAATACATGTGACACAATGTTTTAAAGTGGCTGTCTAATTAAAACACACCCTCATCCCACCCTGGGACACGTGTATAGACACTTGGGAGTTTTGGTATTTGTAGTACTAGAATCAGGATTCTTGGGGGCGGGGGTTGAGATTACCAAGAGCAATTTGGTATTGGTACTAGATTAAACCAACAACAGTTCACTATTTAGGAGCATAGGAATTGCCATGCCAGCTTTAATAGCACTGGTTTCTGGCTAGAAAAGTACATCAAGACACAAATTAATGCCACCAAGTACTCCATCTACCCACTTTACATTTGGTTGTTTTAGTTTGAGAACTTTGTTTTTTCCTCTGCATGTCAGTAATTTTCAGACTTGCATGGGTCTAGTGCATTACCTGAAGATTTGCCGGGAAGTAGCTATGGAATTACCTTTAATTGTTGTTCAAGTTAAATAGCCCTCCCACTGTCTCAAATGCTTTTTTGAAGAGAAGCATTGCTTTCAAGTGAAATGCTGTGAGGATTCTTCTGTTCCCTGTAAGTTAGAAGTACTTCTAGTAGTAAATATACTCTTTGGTTATTCTTCTTTCAAAAATCTATGCTCTAATGATTCTTTTAAACTGCATCCACCCATTGTATGTAGTCTTTCCTTACAGTATCAAAGATATTTTAGATGTGTATTGAACTCGAGAACCAAGCAAGATCTGCCTGCCAAGCTAATTCTATTTAAACAAGTTCTATTAGCTTGAATAGCAGCAATCTCTCTCATCAGAAGTCTCCACTTTAGCAGCTAAAGTGCAGCATTTACTATTGTGGCATCTGCTTACACAATACTGATAGTTTTGAGGGCAAATTTTGCATAATGTTCCATTGTATGCTGTGTTCTCTGTCTAGTGTCAGATTTGCGAAAAGAAGTCTGTATATTGATATAAACAGATATACCCTTATTGAGAAGGGGAGTCCGTTAGGAGCAACCCTAGACCATAGGAAAGTATGGCTGGAAGAGACCTCACAAGATTAACTAGTTCAGCCCTCTGCTCAAGCCAGGATCTTCCCTGACTATACCACCCCATTCAAGTGTCTGTTCAACCTGGAAAAATTTTCCAGGAATGGCTAGTCTCTAGGCAGCCTATTCCAATGCTTTACCACCCTCATGGTCAGAAAGTTCCTCCTAATCTCTAACCCAAGTTTCCTCTGCTGAAACTTGAAGCTGTTGGTCTTAGTCCTATCCCATACAGCCACAGGCTTTACTCTATAAAAATCACACTGTTATAAAATCCCTACTCGCCCCAGTCTTCTTTTCAACAGACTAAATAACCTTAACCCTTTCAGTCTGTCCTCATAAGCCATGCATCCCAGGCCTGTAATCATTTTTGTTGCTCTGCACTGAGACTCTTTCCAATTTGTTCACATCCTTCTCAAAGTGTAGGGCCCAAAACTGGACACTAGGGGCATTTATACACATGCTCCAGGGAGAGAGGGGGGCTTTAAATTGGAGCAGCTCCAAAAGCCGCTCTAATTAAAGCATCGGGATCATCTTATGCATCAGCATTCCTGCACTGAAAAAATGGTGGCAGGGGTGCTTTAACCTAAGCTCGAATGAAAAGCTCATTCAAGCTTTAGTATATATTTAGATGTATATTGAACTCAAGAACCAAGCAAGATCTGCCTGCCAAGCTAATTCTATTTAAACAAGTTCTATTAGCTTGTATAGCATATATAGCTTGAATATACAAGTGTGTTTTGGGGAGGGGCCCCATCAGTTCAGCTACCTGGTTCCAAAGGTTTGGTACTCAAATAGGCAACTGTTTTGGCTGCACTTGGACCTCTAAGTTTAGAGGCTTGCTATCAGGCCTACAAGGCAAGACAGACTTCTGCAACAATGCACAGGGTACCAGAACTTTTGAACTGACACTGCAAGGATAACTAAAGATGGGAAAAGATATAGAATACCTTTGCTACCATAAGAGGAAATATGCCATCATTGGGACAGCAGCAAAAGCTGATTATTCAGTTATGGGAGCATGACTTAAGAAAGCTGGAGTTACCAGAAGCCTTTGGAATCACGCCTGTGAGTCAAAGAAAAGGAAAAATGAAGTAGTGTCAGTTTCTGAACACATGCCTTGAAGTGTTTATTCGAAGTCAATGTGGCACACCAACACAGCAGGTGTTAATGCATTTCATTGTATACTTCACAACTGACATGGATTCCTTCAAAGAATTAAGTGAAGGCTTATTCCAACGAGTGCTGGAGGGACTGGTATTAAAATTGGCCTCTACCCAGGTGTGGCTCCTTACCAGTGTGCTTAGTTTTAGACTTAACAACAGAAATACAACTACAAATTGGACAGAAAGAGGGTCTCCCGAACTCCCATAGGAGTCACACTGGACTCTACTCCACCCTGGGTACCCTCTGAAGACCCTAGTGGATATTTTCAAAATAGCACATACAGACACTTTGAAGGTCTTTGGCTGCATCTTTGCCATCAGAAAGAAGATATCCGAAACAAAAGGGAGAGAGATTAAATTTTAATTTCTGTACTGCACAGAAGAACTTCTGAAGCATCTATTATTGGCCATTGTCAAACAGACACAGGATGCCAGGCTATATGCAGTATAGCCAGTCTTGCTGACACCCCATATGATTAGAGATGCTAAAGCCAGGAGGGCATAAGTTATTTTCTTTGATTTCTTAAAAATCTAGGAAAGAAGGATAGATCAAACAGCAGCTGTGTTTTATTTGACCCAGTACAGAAAACACTGTGCTAACTCTTAAGCGAGTATAATCTAGTGGCTAGGAATTTCTTGCGTTTCCAGAAAGAAAAAAAAAAGTCTCATCAGTTACATCATGGAGCACAAACCCGATAAGAGGAAATCCCATTTCAAAGCCACCCCTGCCCCACACTCCCTCCCCTTGCTTTTGGAAAGCACTACAGTAAAAGAGCCCATTACGTTTGGCGTTTTGCTTCTTGGGGTTTAGTTGCCCATTAACATCCAGAAGTCTCTTTTCTAACTCTCTTTTTTTCTCAAAATTAAGTTCTTCTTTTGACTTCACTGGTTTCTTAGCTGTATATGAAGAAAGAGCAGTTAAAATGTACATCCAAACCTGTAAGTTCTGGCCAATCACAGATTGATTATGTAGCTTACTCATGGTACATACATACCATGTTGTTTTCTTGTTTTTTTCCTTAAGCAAGCCACCACATATTTCTCTAGTTCTCTAAGTGTTGATGCTTTTAAAGTTTCAAAGTCTATTTCTATCTCATCAGGGTTAGAGTTTCTCAGTGAAGGCTCTCTTGACTGTATTATATGCACTACTCTTCCAAGTTTATCTCCAGGGAGTTTATTTATGTCCAAACTCAACTGTCTTTTTTCATCATAATTCATAGGCTTGGCACTATCCTCATCTTCTGACTTATGTGCCAATAAAACTTGCTGCTTGGTTCTCTTTGATTGGCTGAGAGAGAGACAGGGAAAAAAAAGGGTTAGTACATTGACAGCAATTTAAAATAATTTAGGACACCCACACAATCCTACACACTTACAGGTTTAACGCCAATTTTTTCTTTGGTTTTTTTGTGTGCTTTAGCTTCTTTTTTTTCTGAGTCACATTTTTCATTTTAGATTTTTCCTTGCTTCCTCTCTTTTCTTTCTTAGAGATTCCTTTTCTCTTCCTGGGTTTGGGGAAAGATGTTTTGGTCAAAGCCCGCAACTGCTGTTGAAGAACTTTAAGCTGTCAAGGGAAAGTAGAAAACTGCTTGAAATCATTATAGACATTACTGCATAGGGTGCAACTGGCCCTAGAAGTCATTAGGGAGTTTTGGCAGTTGGAATGGCACCAATAGGATGTTTATTGATGTTAACTTTTTTATGCTCCGACTAGCCCAGCTCTTATAAGTGGGGCAGGGTTTGCATGAAAAGGTCAAAGGAATGTTTTTGCTAACAGGTGCATTTGTATGTGGGCTTGTCCACAGGCATCCCCTCATTCTATGGAACCATGAAGTTGCCCGTCTTTTGCAGCCTTATTTAAACCAATACATAAAGCATTCAGAATAGACCTTGAAAATAGTTCTATTTGTTAGGGCTGTGCAAAACTTTGGTTGCCGATTTGATTCAGAGGAGAAAAAAAAAAAATCAGATCAGGAAACCAATAAAGGAGGTCTGAATTGATTTGGAGGCTTTGAATCTATTTAAAGATTTGGAGATTCGGCCAGTCTCTACTCACCACTGCAGGGAGCTGGACCTGAACTCCATACTAGCAAGTAGGGGTGGGCAGGAAGGGATCATGGTGGGTCCCCTGCCAGGCCCCACCCCCTGCCTGGTCCCCCAGCCCTGTCAATGGCTGCCCCACCCAGCCCCAGCATCCTGGCACTTTTTAAAAAAAACAAAACAAAATGCTGTCACTCACTGGCTGCTTCAGTGGCAATTAGGGCTTCTGGGGGCTCGTGACAGATTGCCCCCCTGCCTGGCAGAAGCTGGTGAGTGCGAGGCTTTAAACAAAAAAGTTCTGGGATGCTGGGGCCAGGCAGCCTTGATGGGACTGGGATCTGTTTGATTCAGAGATTCAGCTGATTCGGCGGTGGCCAAACTCGATTTGGGACAGCAATTCAAATCATTGAACTGAATCCCTGTCCCTCAAATTGGCCAAATCTGAAGCGAATACTAGCCACTTTGCAGGGGCCTACTATTTATATTACACAGAGATTATTAAAAGGATGGGTAAGTCTAGTCTAACCATATTTTCTGGTTAATTCTACCATGAAAGAAATGCTTACACACACCCAGATAAAAATTGAGTAGCATACATGCTTCTTGGTACCATTTATGGGCCTTTCAAACAATTAAATCAGTGGCCAAAATTATTCCGCTTTATGTTAGTTTCCAGCTTTTTGGCTAACATATGCTGCAATAAGAAATATTTTGTTTTGAAAACTAGTGATTTTTTTGTTTTGAAATTAAGTCTTTACCCAGATATTAGGAATGAACATTAAGTCTCCCACAACCAAATTTACCTTAAAGCAAGATAAACTATTTGAACCCAAAAGGCAGATATTCTCCTCCCCCCTGCCACTAGCAATCAAAGAAAAAAGATTCAGTTATTTGTAGAGCTTGCTAGTCATTAGAAGTTTCACATTACCATGAAGCTGAATGGATTTAAGACCATTTTTAAGACTAATCACAATTAATTATAAGCACAAGCAATAAGGAATGAGATTTCAAACAGTATTGGCAACTCATATTCAATAGTTATTCTAGTGATAGAAATGGAGGTCAATGGTGCCTGTAAGGATTTAACACAGGATGACAAATGTGGTTTGTGAAGCCATTTTAGGAGTCAGAAGGCCTGTTAAAAAAAAGTGTAGGCCAGAAGAAAGTGAAACAGAGCTAAATGGATGGATTAATTGAAGAGTCAAGAGCTAGATCCATGACTCCCGAAGATGTAGAGTAAGCAGAGCAATGGAGCTTGAGCAGCTTATCTTACTATTTATTAGCTGTCTTTGTCTTCTTTTGAGAAGAGAGAGGCAATTGTAATTAGATCACTAAGCAAGTCAACCCCAGATGGACTTAGGCACTTTGAAAGTGTTCAATGTAAGATTTCTCTTAGCAGATAAGAAATGTATTTCTCCTGAAAGCTCCAGAATCATCATCTAGAAGATTAAGTCTACTGTTAGAAAAATCCATTACCTTCCAGAAAGAAATAAGGCACACTTTCACATGAGAACAAAAAAATGCTACACCAATATTTAAAGTATTTTCATACTAGTTTGTAGTTCTAGGGCTTAGAATGGAGACCTGTGAATGAGAGCTAGCCCAGACATTGTAGCTAAGGACAGACAGAGCCTGAGCTGAAATTGATTCAATCTTTGCAGGTTTGTCTCACCTGGCTGGGCTAAAAAAAAAAAAAAAAAAAAAAAAAAAA
>NW_017728993.1:40474694-40475648 GCF_001723915.1 Gavialis gangeticus | reverse complement strand
AAAAAAAAAAAAAAAAAAAAAAAAAAAATCAGTAAGTTTTGTAACTGCACAGACATCCCAGAAATGCTACCATATGCCTGCAGTGGCTCAGGCTAGAAACCAGGGGGTGCTAAAGTAGCCCTCTAGTCCCTTTGACAGCACCGAGCTGAGGGGTGGGTGGCCAAACCCGGCAGGATGCTCCGATTAGCCCAGCAGGGAACTGGTAAGTGATAACAGTGTTCATCATCCTCTAACTCAGTTTTTAAATCACCCCATTAAGAAAACAGGGACATTACCAGCTACCTGGTGATTCAGCACAGACTATAGCCAGCATGTGGTCTGCTAGCTAATACACAGACACATCTCTGTAAGGCAGAGGGGAGGGGGGAGCAGCCTGTAGTCTGTTCCCCCCCTGCCCTACTCCCTGCACAGAGGGGAGGGGCCAGCCCTACTGTAGAGCAGAGAGCCCCACCCAGCTCAGAGAGTATGTCGGGATGCTGGAGGAGACTGGTTCAACTTAAACCAGCAAGGGGTCTGAGACAGACATTACATAACTGATTTGGGTCAAACCAGTTTAAGTCTGATACTACATTGAACCAGGTTTATCTCAAACCAGTTTCAGCCATTTTCAAACTAATTTATGTACACTGAACATCTGTTCTATTACAGGGTTAAACCAGTTTCTGATCACTTAAGTGGTCCCTATCCTGTGAGCTTATAATGGCCATACACACTGCTGCTTACTTGCTCCTGAAGCTTTGCAAGGCGCTGTGCTCTTTCATCTTCCGAGTCTTCAGAAGAGGACTTTTTTTCAGAGGAGTCTTCACTGCTGTTTTCAGTAGAAAAAGCTTTTACTAGTTCAGTTGTGGAGTGTGACAGAGGTAGGTTTGCAACAGGTTCATCTGGAATTTTAGCAAACTGTTTCTCAAAAATATCCTTTAAAAAACAGAACAAAACCATACACAACATACAATC
>NW_017728993.1:40469932-40474647 GCF_001723915.1 Gavialis gangeticus | reverse complement strand
GGGGGGGGGGGGGGGGGGGGGGGGAGAGGAAGAGGTTACTTCCTTTCTAGAATAGAAATCAAGAGTTTTACAAACTTTAGAGGTTAGATATTACTTTAAGATATGTGACAATGACTTATTGGTTCAAATTCTGTAAGAACCTAGTGATTCTTCTTATTTTGGGTAGGCTAGCATTTTAAAAAGATACCATAAGCCTGGAACTTTAGATTGAGATCCAATAATGGGAGCATTAAATCTGTCTAGTGATAACCCACCTGGAGTTTTCTTGCCAGAACAACCACTTCATGGTCTGGAGAATTGTATTTGTAGCAGTTCATAAACATTAACCGAACATCTGCAGCAAATTCTTGTGTATCTTTATATTCGTAGTTATCCATTTTTTTCTACAAAAGAGAAGAGTTTAGAAGATCACAGCTTTAGTGCTACACAGTACATTCCCGGAACTAAAAAAGGCAAACATACAACAATCAAAAGAAGAATAAAACCAGAACTTAAACTTACAACAGCAATGCTTTTATCTGGACTACTAGAGTTAGCTTATTATAGCAGCTCCAAAAACTAAATATAGAAAAGTGTGCTCTTTTCTCTCCATTTATGTTGCTGATAGCTGATTCCATGGTTGGATCTAGGATTTTGAAAAGAAGGGGGCAGATGGTGTGCTGTATCACCATATGTAAACACAAAAACACAGCACACTTTTTCTCCAGGTAAAAAGAAACAAGAAGCTTTATTATATGCTAGGGGTTGAGGGTTATACTATTTAGTTCAAAATCAAAGCAAAAGCAAATATAAAATTTTTATTGGAATATGCATTCATTTGCTATATCAGATATAATGTATAACACCACAAGCTACACAAAAAGTAAATCCAAAGACAAAACAAAAAATGTAGCCTTGAGGATCTTGACAATACACCCAAGGCTTCATTAAAAGTTATTTCCATACCCAAGCTGATGTTCACCCAAGTTAAATGTTTTCACAGTTGATTTATTATTTTTAGCTAGAGTTAAAAACAGATTTGCAGGGCTGTGATACAGGAGCTACATTAGGAGGAGCAGCAAACAAACAGCAGAATTGCAGAAGAAAGGAGAGCTTGACTAGTAGATCATAAAAAAAAAAAAAAGGAGAGGGTTGTTAATACTTGTAGTATGAAGAGTTTAGATGAAAATCAGGTAGATTATAATAAGCCACTAATTCAAGCAACTCCCTCGCTGCTGCCTGAATAGAAACACTGCTGCCACTGCTTTGCAAGGACCAGGCATCAAAAAAGAGAGGGGGCATAGCTGCATCACTGTAATGTTCCTGGATCTGCCCCTGGCTAGTTCAATTAAGCTTTGTTAATTAACCTAATTGGTTCTAAGCAGGGTTAAAAAACCAAGTCTAGTCTTTCAAAAGCTAGCATGGTAGTACTGAACTAGTTTGCCTTTCATTTTGTTTGTGTCCTATATTGCATGCTTTGAATATAGCATTTTTTATTGCAATATTTAAAAAAA
Source organism: Gavialis gangeticus (assembly GCF_001723915.1). Lineage (NCBI taxonomy): Eukaryota > Metazoa > Chordata > Crocodylia > Gavialidae > Gavialis > Gavialis gangeticus. Next base: position 40,473,154 of record NW_017728993.1, on the reverse strand, counting down.
ATTAAAGGATGAAAGTACCATCTTTAAAAAGTAGCTTCAGCACAGACTCTCTCTAAGAAAGGGTTTTGGCACAGGCACATAGAACTAGCCAGTACTGTTTGCTGTACATGATGCAGAGCATGCCAGAGGTTCACTGCTGTGAAGGAAGAAGTTACCTCCTTTCCTTCCTGCCAAAATGCATGCAAAGAGGCTATTTAAACACGAATTTTGGGTGGCAAAAAGGTGACATCTTTTCTGCAGTAGCTGGAGATTCACTGTTTTGAGGTGAGGTGCTAGGTGTGTATTGAGGGGCTAGTAACCCTCTAGCTCAATTCCATCACTGCTACCCCTTCTCCCCTCTGGCAGCAGTGTACCCCACTTGCCCATGCTGCTCAGTTTTTTGTAGCCATAGCAACTGACAGCTTTATTTAAAAATTCAGGGTTTTAAATAATATTTGGCTTCAATTAAAAAAAGGTATTTGTTAGATAGCCAAAAGAACTTTAGGGCACAAGATTCCACCAGAAGTGGGCACCTATTTTGCCCCTCCTCTTCCCCTCCCCTCAATTAATATAGTCCCTTGCAGTGTATTTCGTTATACAGGAGGACAAACAGGAGCACTTTAATAGTAGCCAAGTAACTAAGTCTAAAGCCATTCCTTCATTTAAAGGTGAGGCAGCACTTAGAATTGAGATACAAGGCTTTTGCATTTTCAGGTAACATTATGAAAATGGGCCCTGAATAGGTGGGTTAAAACAGGAAATACTAGAAGATTATACAAAAACCCCTGTGACCAACCAGGGTTAAAAAAAAAAAAAATCACTCTTGGGAGAGTGAGTGTTTGTCCATGCTGTGCCTTCTCTCAGAAAAGAATACAGTTCTCCAGCACTCCCACCCTCTGGGTGACTGTGTCAACTTGCTGGACTCTGCTGCTCCCCTCAATCCCTATACTGTGCTGCAGGGAAATTCAGAATGACCACAGGCAGTCTGTGCTGGCCAACCAGGGCTGCCCCCATGCACTACTGGCATCTAAGAAAGCCTGCAGAACATGGAGATGTGTGTACAGGCCACTCCTTCCCGACCTGCCAGCTGCAGTGTCGGCATTGCAGGCTCTCCCCTTTCCAGGGCCTCATCATTCAAATGTCTGTGCATGCAGCTCTGGATAAGTTTTTATACCAGGAGAACAAACCCGGGAGAATTCTCCTCGAGTATTTAAATATTTGTACACAGCCTTAAATAGCCCCTAGAAATTGATATACAGCTAAGGAAAATTTTTTGTTACTAGTAGCTCACTTGAATCATAAAGATAAATGTAATTTAGGATCATATATTCATTTTAGTTAAGATCAGATTAGCCTACAGGCAAGAAAAATAATTGTGTCAGTCATCTACAATGCAAAACAGCTAGCATATTCTTTGAATAAGCCACTGTGTATAGAAAGATGTAGCCTCTGTGCTTGTTTATTGCCTTCAAAAAAAAAGAGGACATTTGTTACATGTTTTCAGGTTACAAATAAGATACCTTGTTAGGGGACCAAAAAACCAGAAATATATTCAAGTCTGAAGCCACCTACCTTAATAATACTGAGGTCCATAGGGCATTTAATTATATCAGGTCCCAAGGCTGCAACATCTGCAGATTTATAAAAAGGCCAAGCATATGACGCATGTTTCTTCAAAAACATTTCTTTAAGAATCTCATTGCAATGTTTCAGTTGTTCTGAAAGTTGAACTTTTTTGACCACCTCAGGAGACTGTTGAGAATCTGGCACATCTCGCTTTGGAAACTTCTCTGGTAGACTACTTTCATTCTCTTCTCTACATGGTTTAGCAACTTTTGGTTCATTAAGTACAGGAGAAAATTCACTGCTTGCTGTAAATAATGCAGTAGGAGTTGTAGTATCAGCCTTCCTTTTCACACCTTTTTTAACCTGGAATACAGTTTTGCAGTTTCTCAGAATATTTCAAGTGACTAGAACAAGACAATCTCCTCATTAAAATGGAGCAAGAGAGGCAGGTTAATAACCAGCTAGTTTAGCACATGGGAGAAGTCTCTTGCTTCTTACCACATACAGGTTCTGTTCACTCACAGGATCTTTTATTAAAATGGCAGGGGCAACATGTAGGGGGTGCATGTGCATCCCCTGAGCGTGGCAGTGCACCCCCTACAAAAAGGCATTGCTGACACGGTTAACAGCACCTGCGGGTGGTTGCTGCTCACCACCCTGCTGCTGGCGGGCAGTCCACAATCCCTGCAAGCCTCTGCCGACACTGCCAGTGGTGGCTGCTGGCTGACCCTTGGGTCGATGCTCGCCACCCCCTCCGCCACTGACAGTGCCAGCGACATCTGCGGGAGCTCCCCCTGCTTACTGCCACCACACCCTCCCCAGCCTCTGGGGACACGAGTTGTTCACGTTAAAATGGTGTTACAGATGCAACGTGCCCCACAAAACAAAATGCACTGATTACTGCCTTGGGCAATATTGATATACTTCCCCTTAGAGAAGGTATTCAGGGTAACTTACTTTTGTTATAGGGACTGTGGCTGGCATTAAAGTACTCAAATGAGCTGTAGACAAAGATGCTAATGTACCCTTCTGTGACACTGGAGTCATAACTTGAGACTGCTCAAGACTTTTAAGTGGTTTCTGTGGAGGATTTTGCTTGACCTCAGAAGCCCCTGGATCAGTCTGCTGAGGTCCTAATAAAAAAAGAAGTCAAAACAGTTTACAAAAAGAGCACACACTTTTCAATTATATTCCAAACCAATTTACTTTTCTCATGTGACTGCTGTTCATTTTACATGGTTATTTAGAACTATGTGCAGGATAATGTTCCTTATTTTTAATGCTTATCTACCAGTGGTATATATTGGAGTGCCATAGGTTATGCCTTTTGGGTCTATGTTCCTAATGGAAGAACAAATCGAACAGCATTCACTTCTGATCAGAAGTTCTGGTTCAGTAGTAGTCACAGACACCCACCACAAGACAATGCTCTGGAAGAGGGAAAGCAAAAAACACACAAAAAAGAACCGCCACACACAGTAACTCGTATAAATATTCTTTATAAAACAACAAAGTGGCAAGTTGGCAAACTACTAATAGTTACAGATATTTATATTTGAAAACTATCATTTCTTCAAAAGATACACACAGTAGGTATTCTGGAAAAGAGAGCCCCTCCCCCCCCCCCCCCCCTATTAAAAAAAAAGAGGAAAAAAAAAAAAAATAATAATAACCCCA
>NW_017728993.1:40466378-40469728 GCF_001723915.1 Gavialis gangeticus | reverse complement strand
CCCCCCCCCCCCCCCCCCCCCATTATGAATAAAAAGTGGAAAACACAAAAGTTATTGTAATCCTCACTGGCACTAGAACCAGTCAGTGGACAGACTGTAAATGGTGAGAACTTCCCTTGATGAATTTTTAAAACAGCTCAGTGTTCCAGAATAAGTTTTCTTAAATAATAGCCATCTCATTTAAGCTTTCTGTTTTGTGTGAGGAATCCAAACAATGAATTCAAATTGTGCTTAGAAGGCAAAGTGGCTGTCCTTATGATTTCCTTGTAGAAACAAGTGCTTCTCCGATTTACAGGACCACAGCAGATACCTACCAAGGTCCCTGTCCTCAGCTGTATGTGATGATACAGCATAATATTGTAATGGTGATCAACAAGCTAGACAGATAAGTCCAGTACATTAGTGATTTTAGACAGGGTCTTTGAAACCTTTAGAAGAATGTGTGGGAATAGAATGGCTATGAAAATAATGGATTATTCATTACAACTGAATTTTGATATTAGCTCCAAAAGATGAATTTATAGCAGTGACTGGAAGAATTTACAAAAGCCTGAAATTCATTCCATTTAAACCACCGTGTTCCCTGGAAGATGGGAATGGGAAGGGTTGAGAGGGCAGAAAGAGCTGACGTTACCCCCTTGGAACCAAACTCTCTCTCCCTTCCTGCACCCAATGTTTACCATCAGGATAAAACATTAAAGTACTTCAAGAAACAGCCGGCCCAAGTATTGTATTGTAAAGAGTAGAACAGTTCACTGGCTCTCCTCTTAGGGAAGATCTAGCGCAAGAGAGCTCTCCCTTCTATTTTAGAGAAAGACGTCCATGGATTTAGCAAGGATCATGCTTGTGTAGTATTTCTCGATTTGCAGTAGGCTCAATGATCTTCTTAGCACACATTTTAGCACCAAATATCATTAAAGTCTGTGCTTGGTTCACAAGCAATGAAGTGCCCAGCAAGCCAAGAGCTCTGACACTTTGCATCTGGCAAGGTTTAACTAGATTGTAGCATGTATACATTTGAGAGGAAACAGTCGGCACAGTAGACATGGGACAATAGATCCTTAAGTGAGAGCCTTTAATGGATGTAGGTTTGTTTTCCAGAAATTGGATTTATATAGGAAGCATCGACTAGACCAGAAGCCATGAAGGTTACACTGCACCACAGAACAGCTGTAGCAGGATATTTAATGGATGCAGCCTCATCTCACCTTACCATAAGTCATTAGATGCCCTGTCCACTTGTTAAAAGTAAACAGATACAACCAGCTGTGAGACTAGAAAGGATCGCTAGAAGGAGTTGGAATAACTGGAGTGCTGTAGCTTCACTTAAGGCAACCCCCTCAACTAAGGTTAAGAGCTCATGAGCAAGCTTCATCCAATCTGCCAACAAGAGACAGGGACCAATAAGAGTTGATGCATGTGACACTGGCATTTCTGGAAAGGGTATCTCGTGCATTTGCCTTGCGATTCATTGGAATCGCAAGTAATTGTTGCAATTGCTATCAAATGTTTTTCACTGGCAACATTCAGTACACTGAAAGCAGAAGAGTATGATAGTTTAAAAAAATGCAGTAAATATTCATTAGCATTTAATGAAAAAGCAGCAGCAGAGAAGATTCACAAGGGTCAAGTCATATTCAGAGAGCATAATAGTGCCATTTTATAGAGGCAAAAGTCAGACATGTAGTTCATTTAAGAGGAGAAACATTTTTGTCATCATGAGAAGAAAGAAGAACAGACGTTGCTATGTAGACATTGCTTGGCTTAGTTTATATTTGATTTTTATGAAAAAATCACCACCTCGAGTCACATATTTTTTCCTCATATTTAAGTGGGTTTTAGTTTTTTTTTTTTTAAAAGATTAACCTGTTCAAGTATACACCCTAAAATTAGTTTCTTGACCCACGTTCATCTGCTCTTAAGACTAAATATCTCACAATAGTTGGAAAAGTGGAATGTACGCTGGTGGAGGACTCTAGAGACATGAGCTTTTCTACCTCAGTTCACATGTTTTAAAAGACAAGCATAAAGAATGCCTAGTTTGCTAAAGATCTTAATATTAACAGACACTGATATTAGTAGCCCTTTTTATCCCCCTTTTAAAAAAATGCTTTCAAAAGAAGTCAGGTGATCAGATTTGTTTTTCTAGAAGTGCGATATACCTTTTAATAGAAAATATAAAACTATTCAATATTTTTAATCAAGGACACAAAAAAGTTTAGACCTATAGGTGGAAGCCAAAGTTACTTGACCCTCAGAAGAGGCTTACAGACTTGCCTACACCTGCACCTCTTAGAAGTTAAAAATAGAAAAATATTGGTAAGTACTAACTCCCTAATTTGGCTGGACCAGTTAGTTCTGAAATGCAATCCAAATTTCATCTCCTAGCATATTTTTTGTCAGTGTTCATGAAAGGAACAGTGACCCGAGAAAAATAAATCGCAACTCTACTGTAGCCCTACTACCAGAACTGTTAAGTAGCAATAGAGCTTGTTCTTGAAACTCATATCAACAGAATATTAAGTTGTTTTAGCTAGAAGCAACAGGATTAATTGGGCTATTTAGCTACCAGAAACCTTGAAGCAGATTTTTTCCTCCTGCCTGTTGTGTTCCTAAAACAGTGTTATGGTACACTTTCATGTGACGACAATGTCAACCCTTATGCTGCTTTGAAAGTAGAGTGGCCAGTTCATAGGATGGCGATTGTATTTGACTTAATGGCTGCATATAAAACTTCCCCTGCAACTCCTTACAGGAACAAAGGAGTAACTGAGTTTACATTTAGCTTACTGTTAAGCTATTAATGCAGTACTTAACTCAATATTTACCTTCTGGTTTCTTTCCTTTTCTCTTCCCTTTATTGGCAATGGCTATTTTCTCTTCTGGTGGCATGTGTGCCAATTTCTGCATGAATACTTTTTCTAATGCTTGGGCCATGAACACAATGTCGTCACCTGGCTGCAAGATATAAATTTGTAGATTGCAGAATATAGGAGACAAGGTAATACTAGACATTCATCTTCTATATGAAGTCATGGGATAGTCTTATTACAGAAGTTGCCACACCAAAAACAAGAAAGGGATTACAAACTTCCCAACTAATTCCAGTGACAGCTATCTTCATGTTGAAAGCTTAAATGTTTTTCCCACTGCACCCTGGAGCACCTTTCTAATTCCCTTCTGTGCTTCTCTAAACATCCCACCCTCACAGTGAGGAAGTGTTGTGATCCACTTCAAAACTGCTCCAAGGATGTAACTGAGACTAGCTGGTAAGTGTCAGAATATGCTGTTTATGCTTGGAGATCTTTACCAAGTGCATCTAATCAGGAAAAAAAAAAAAAAAAAAAAAA
>NW_017728993.1:40465572-40466318 GCF_001723915.1 Gavialis gangeticus | reverse complement strand
AAAAAAAAAAAAAAAAAAAAAAAATGGAGCACAGAATTAGCAATAGTTGGCTGTGGGCTTTAACACACAGTTACTCTGAATATCAGTTAAATGGGTTGTGTAGAACAGTGTTCTAGTGGATACAATAGCAAAGCCTTCATACAGACACCACAGGAGTAGTTTTTTTAAGTATAAAATAAATACTAGAGACCAAATGCCACATTTACACAAGTCTAAGATGAGATTCTCCCCACTATTCAACATGGGGAGGGGAAGTCTCATCTTATATTCAAGTACAAGCAGAGGAGGGAAGCCTCCAGCCATGGCTGCAGCCTTGAGGTCAGGGTCAGAGCTGCAGGCACAGCCTCCTCCCCACCTGCCCTTGTAGCCTCTGCTTACCTCCGTCTTGCAGCTCCAGTTGGGGTCCTGCTCCATCTGGGGTTAGGGAGAACGAACGTGTACTGCCTCTGCCCCCAGCCCAGCCAGGCAGTGGCAGCTCTGACTCCAGGGCTGGGGCTGAAGCTGCCACAGACACCCTGACAGCTGCATGGCCAGGCTGGGGACAAGGAACACAGAGCATGCACTGGTCTCCAGCAGGAGCTGGAGCTGCAAAAGGGAAAGTAAGTAGCAGCAGGGCGCAAGGGCAGGGATGGAGCGGGGGTGTGTGGAGAAAGGGACAGGTACTCAGAGGTGCAGGCAATGCGAGGAGTAGCAGGCAGGGGCAGGGGTTAGATCAGGCTCCCGCCACCTGCCCTCCCCCCCCCCCC
>NW_017728993.1:40455686-40465325 GCF_001723915.1 Gavialis gangeticus | reverse complement strand
TGAAAAAAGTTACAACAAATTTATACATTTTCCATGTCTAGAATCTAATTTATTGGGGGGTGGGGGGGGGAGAAAGGGGTCCCTCTTAAAATTCAAATACATCTTGAATTTGGGTAAGTATGGTATATCCTTTTAAAAAGGATATGCATTTTCACTAAAGCATAAAAGAACTGGTGGCTACGTAACCCAGCTACATAACTAGCTAATATTTTCAGACTTGTTTCTATTCTCTGTTAATAGAAGCTATTGTCAATAAAGCCATTTTGATAATCTACATACCTTGTTATACACATAGCAATTTGTGAACATTGTTTTGAAGTCTTCAATGCACTCTGTAGCTTTTGTGTAATAGTTGTGTTCCAAACGTTTCTTAATTGTGCTCAAGTCCATGGGTTTCTTGATGATATTATAGTAATCCTGCAGTTTTGAAAGAGGTCAATTCTCAAGATACACAAAATTGCTTATTTAAAAAGATTAGACGCACATTCTTGTAAGTTAGCTACAATGGCAAACTTCTGTTCTCCTTCCGTTTGTACATTTAAGTTTTATTCAAAGAAGGTTTCCCTTCAGATTTTTAAATTGCAAGTGGTCACAACCATAAAAGGTACTATGGAACTTTGCTTCTCTACCTTGTACTTTATTGGTAGCTCTCCTGCAATAGACTGGGGGGCATCCATTTCAATAGTTTGAGGTCTATTGGGATAAGTAGCACTTTTACCAGGGAAGATGCTATACAAAAGACCCATCAGCAAATCGCTAAAGAGTTAGAGGTAAAAGCAAGCATTTCTATTTTTCAGGTGGAGAAAGAGAGATGAGAGCTTTGGAACCATTACCCAGTCAGACGCTCTATCCAGAGGGCTGTTGCCCCTCTACATGTCTATGTAAGTGCAATGATGGGCAGATGATAGTGCTAGTTAACCGATTAATACTAGTAAAGTTATTTTAAAAAATCGAGTCTACTTCTAGGAAAGAACATAATCCTTGGGCTAGGAGACATTGGGACCTCCTAACTACATAAATGGTTAATATTGTCAGATTTGTTTTGCAGTCCCATTAGTTAGCTTGCACATAATTCCTGTTATTAGTGGGGATCTTTGAAGCAGTCAGAACTAGTCATTGATCCACTTTAATGAAGACAGAAGGCCAAATACTTCACAATGCAGATAGTGTTTCTAATAGAGAGGTGACCAGTCTGTATCATGCATGCTACAGGTGGAACAAGGAGCCTCTGTGTGGGATGTAGCAGACTGAAGCGGGGATAGACAGCACCGTGGCTGATAGAGCAGCAGATTGGGCAGGTGAAGGGAATCAGAGTGGCACTTAGGAATGCCACTAGGGGCTAATTTGTAGCACACCCTCCAAAAAGGTTGCCCCCTATTACTCTAGCATAAATGACCAGTGGACCTGTAGAGCTAAATATCAATATTGTGACATGAATTCCTTCTGTCCACTTCTGGGATCAGAATATCAGCAAACCTTCACTGTCCTTGTCATGAGGCCTGAAAATTTATTGTTGACCATGCAAGGGTTGAAGCTACACAAATGTAATACATGCATTTAGAAATATAAGTGGCTGCTATGGAAATCTGAAGAGGCAGAACTGGCCTGAGGCTAGCTACAATTCTTGCTGCAACTGATTAAATGACCTTGAATATTCATCTCAAGTGACAGTTCCTCCTGAGAACAAAAGATGCACCCAAAACAGATACAGAGAGACAGTCACTGTAACAGGGCCTTTAGACAAACTGACCAAATGAGTTTGTCAAGAGAGAGATCCAGATAAACGGTTTGTCTGCTCCAAATAAAACCAGTGATTTGAAGGGACTAGTTTTGAGAAAACTGTAAGAACTAGGAGGTATGTTGTGGCTAGAACTAGGGAAGGGAGACTATAAGAATTCAACAAGCCAAAACAATAATGAAGAAAATGTAAAGTTTACTTAGGATTTAATAATACAGAATTAAGAAATTATTTAAACTGACTTCAGCATCTCTCAGGCTATTAGAAGTTATAACCATACTAATAATAGATATTTTGATATGGCTGCCAAATGGAAATAATGCTTTGGCTTGTCAAATCTTCTGAAACCTCAGTTTTTGATCAACTATTGGGTCACATAAAACATAGGGTTTTATACAGTGTTAATAAAATGGAAATTCTAGATTTTTAGTAAGATGTTAACAGAACTGGAGGAAGAAACTTAACCCAAGGAGTCTCACTCCTTGGGAGGATAGCCTAGTTTGCCTATAGGGTCATTCATGTTCAATGAGAATTTAACAGAATGGCATGGTTTCAGACAAGAGATGGACAGAGAAACTTAGAGCACCTATACATGAGCAGGGAGGTTGCTCAGATACATTGTAACTGCGGCACATTGGAGCAGACTCAGTTAAATAGTCTGCTGGAGCGTGATAATTACCATGCTTCAGCATCTCATGCTTCAGTGTCCCTGCATTTTAAAATGGTAGTGGTAGTGCTTTATCCAAACCTTATTCAATGAGCTTTAGATAAAAGTGCCCCTGCCACTGCTGTTTTGAAGCCTGGGGATGCTGATACACAAGACGCTCTGGGTGCTTTAATTTAAGGAGTTCTTGAAGCTGCTCTAAATAAAGCACCCAGTACTCCCCCTGCCCCTCCCCCCCCACTCCCAGAGCACATGTATAGAGCGCACACTCTTAGAGAGCAGGGATTAGGGCCGTCTCCTGGTAGGTGAAAGATACTAGGAGAGGGCCCTAGTCCCTGCACAGTATTAATTAGAGAGGAAATCTGCACTTGTCGGGAAACTTGCGTAGATATGGGAGAGCCAACTCGGTTATAGGGTAAGGCAGGTGGCCTTTTGCAAACAGTTATCAAGTCTCCTTGCAAACCTAACCCACTCCAAAAAACAAACATACAGGCACATTCTAGGATAGAGAGAAAGGAAGTCAGCTCTTTGCCTGAAGTTTTGCAAACTTCTTCGGCAATGAAGCTGGAACCCCCAGTTCTCAAGGCAAGATATTTAAAAACCCACGCACTTCTGGTGTGGGAAAGGAAAAAAAAGGCAATTATAATATGCATAAGGGGTTCAGTGATAGATTGTAAGAACAGTTAGATGAACAAGGTAAAGGTAAGAGTATAAAATAAAACCAATGCTATTGAGAAGATGGCTCAGAGGAAGAATAGTAGTTCATTCACTCCAGAAAAATGAAGGGAACGTTCAAAAACTTGACATTACAAAGTGTAGGACTATTAAAAGGAAGTGCATTGCATGGTGGTCACTGTTTGTGGAACTCATTATTATAGGAGATAGAGAGACACTCCTAGAACTAAAAGGGATGATAAGTTTGTAGATAAGTAAATGGTTCAAATACTGGAAATCGTAACAGGTAAGGGATTTGGAAAGGATAAAATCCCCCCATGCTTCAGTACACAAACCAAAAGATACTGAGGACTAGGAAGCAGCTTTTCTTAAAAGACATTATTGCCTACCAGACTCCCTTCAAGGTTCTCTCTCCGAATCTAGTTCTGGCCCTTGCTTAATGTCAGAGATTAAAATCGATGATTCAGAACCATGCCAGTTCCTAGGTTTAACTCTTAATAGGTAGGGAACTTAGAAAGAATAATCTTCAGTACCCATGAAGCTTTAAAATGCATTACCTAATGTACTGTGCATTGGAATTCTGCTATATTATATAAAAAAAGAATAGAGGATAAAATCAGTTTCCTTTTGGTATATTACACAGTTAGTTTCTAATATTTTAAGATATGGAAATTGTCTTTAATTTTGATGAAAGTAGTAGAAAGATTTTAGATAGATTTGATGGCTACTTTTTGGGGACAGTAAAGTTGACAAGTCAGATTAGTTGCCTGATACTTCCCATCATATCATAATATTGCAATTCATATGTAAAGGCCTTTTCCAAGATTGTTTCATACTTCTGAGAGGCATAAATTAAAACTCAGTCCAGAGGAAACTGCATGTGGCATTTTAAAGCCACCTTTACTCCTTCCAGCATTGGCTTTCACGGAGAGCTGGAAAGATCCTGGAATAACATGGCTAATGGACCTAAATTGCAATATGCAGCAGAATCTTTCTGCATTAAAAAAAATACAAAACAAAAATTAAATCTTCTAGTACCAAAATTTCAATTTACTCCTAAGGCCCAACTTATTTTACTGTTTTACAGGTTATTAAGGTTGCCATATAATACCAGACTGAGTTCTTACCGGAAGGTTTAGTGCAACAGCATCAACAGGCTGGTGAAATGGCCAGGAAAAGTTGTGCTTCCACACAGCTTTCATGACTACCTTCTGCAGATATTGAAGTTGATTTGTTAGACAACCATTGTTTTTAGGATTTATGTATTCTGGTGGTAGAGGATTAACAATAGTTGAACGGTGCTGGTTTGGAACAGACATCTTTAGTAGGTTTCTGTAGTCATGTGTTTCAAGGTCTTTATTATAGGCTAAACCTGGAGGAAGGAAGCAAGGCAAAAACAAAATTTATGATTTTTCGAACATAGTGGGAGAAACAAAAAGGTCACATAGTTGAGACTTTGAAGCTTGTGGGAAGGCTAGCTATGGTTAAGCAAACTATTTCCAATATTAACAGTCAAATTCAGAATAGGAAGTATTGTTATTTTAGCTTGCCTTTTGGTACCTGTAGGCAGTGCACTGTTCATTAATCTAAATAAAAATAAAATGAAATAGTGCTGACACTTAAATTTGTCTTCCTCTTAACCAATTAGAGTTTAACTTTTAAGTTGTGCAATTTATAAACTTAAATTCAAATTCTGGGTTCAACAGTTTCTTTTAAGGAAATTATACTCTATTTAATCTTATATCCCCTCCTGCCCCCCAAATATCTTTTAATGAAACAGTTAAGGCCTACAGCCTTCTTAGGGCCATAGATACAGCATTTAGCAACAACATGGATGTGCAAGACCAGTCAAATATCGTTCAAGCTGAGAAGTGTAATCTTAAATCATAGAAGCCATGAATAAGTGAGACTGGAAAACAAAATTAAAAAAAAACTCCAGAATTTTGAACCCTTGCCTTAGCAGGACACCAACATCCCTCACCCCCCTACTTTATCTGTGGCAGTTTAGCCTGCTTTCGGTGTCTTTTAGTTGTACAGCAGGGTTGATTGGGTAGTTTTAGGAATGTTTGGCTCATGCAAGTGCTTGCCTGTTAGGGTAGGAATGATTCTGCCTTGGGCAGAAGCTGTTGGACTAAATGACTTCCTGAAGTCCTTTCCAGCCCCTTTCCTAGCATCCCACTGCAACATGAATTCAAAAAAGTTAAACCTGTTCACTGCTCCCTCTACTATCTGTTTCTCCATTTACAGTCTTTGTAGGTCACCAGTTTGCTCAAATGGTTTGTTCTCCTTTTTTATTAATATTCTTCCTTAAAGGGAAAAAAAGCAACCTTAATTTTCATTTTTTAAACTCTCACACAGACAGAATGAAATTCTTTGCTATTGACTTCAGTTAGGCCACCTTGCATTAATTTCAGGGGGACAAGGATATCAATTGTAATACACAGATGACTAGATAAAGTCTTTAATTAGGGAGAAAACAAAAACTTCTACATAGCTATATGTGATTCTATGAACTGACACCTAAAGGTTTGGAGTATAGCAACGAAGAGCTGGAAGATGTTCTGCTTGTATTCAGAAAATTCTCAGGGAAGTTTTCCTTTACATGAAACTTGGTGTAGACATTTGAGCCATGGAAAGCTAAACAGATTTTCCACAGCTCTGCAGTTAGGATGTAGATTTACGTACATGTTCCAGGTCTGCTATAGACTAGAAGTCTATCATCACTGTCCTGAGTTCTCCAAGAAGCCACCTCAGTAATGACACAAATGATCACATAAACAAAAAAAACCCACACAAAACTGTGGGGGGAGCAATTTTAAGAATAAATGCTTACTTTGATGGCTTGCTTTTCAAGTTGGAAAATGTGCATGGAGATGCAAAGGGGACAGTTACATATAAACAAGGCTGTGAAAACTCTCTGTAATGCTACAGATACAGTTCTCAAATACCATCTTAGAGCAGTCAAAGTCTGATAAGTGGACATTGCCAGAAATTGCATGTAGTTAATTGACCAATATTAAGTTGTGTGGTACACTTAAACAAGTTCATATTCATGCAAGACTGAGTAAGTACATGCTGCTGTACTCCCCCACAATGTAAATTACAGGGCTAGGTGTCAAAGTTGGAAGGTTAAGAGAACACACAAAACAAGTCTCCTTTTCTTTACTACATTGGAAGACTATTTCTGCATCTTGTTGACAGACAACTATATTAAAAATAAAAGAATTTTATTTCCAAATGTTTGTATCAATGTGAATGTTTAAAAACCAGAAGCTGCGTGTCATTTTCTACTGACCTTGTCAAAGGAAATAATTATCTATTCACCTCTCAAATAATCTTACCTACTTTCTGCTCACAAGCTGATAAAAGCCACTTTTAAATCTTGGAATACAGTGGGATGTGAAATTTTAGGAGTTATTGTTAGCTTTGAGTACTTGCCTTGTTAAAATGTTTCACCTTTCCTACATTCTTACAGTGAGAATAGCTTCTCTCATTTTTCCATTTGAAGAGACAGGTATCTCGCTGCTCTTCTAGAAAAAGAACTGTTCCAATTTCTCCCCCATGTGTTCAATCTGTTTACTTACAGAAAGTGGAAGACACTTCAAATGAACAGCACTGTCATTATTAAGCTTAGTGGAAAATAAATTGTTTTACATTTCTACACAAAATGTTAGTCTAGTTTTGTGAACAATTCCAGAGATTTTACTAATAACTAAAATTTCAGACTTGAACAAACAAGAACTAGGTTGTCAATATGCCATTTTGCCAAGGCGCTATGTCAGAACAGGGCAGCCTGAAGGCCACATCTAACCTCCAAGATGTGGAGCTGAAGCTCCTGGGCTCCCTATCTGGGTGCTACTCACCCCACAGCTCAAGCTGCTGGTGTCTCCCAGCTGCGCATCCCTCCTCTGGCTCTCTCTGCCTGCCCCTAGGGATTGGGCAAGGCCAAGGGAGTCCACAGCCACATGGCTTATGGGTTGCTGGGGATCCCAATCAGCACAGTGTGGGGGTGCCAACAGGGTACAGTGAAGTCACATGTTGTGCAGCAGGTAGTATGCAGAACAGTCCTGGGTACGACCATAAACTGTATCCAACTGGAAAGCCTGGTGGCAATGTGGTAGGACTATTCACGGCAAAATAGCTATTATAAAATATGAATGTTGCAACCTCCAGAGTAAGGCAAGTCTGGGCACCTCAAAGCGCTATCCCCCACTCCTTGGTTGAAGAAAGGCTAAGGGACATCAGTCACCCCAACAGAAATATACCCTTGCTGAGGCATTAGGTAGTCAGCAGCAGTTTTCATTTGTAGCTCTTTGGCAGAAGCTACAACCATTGAGGAACTGAACATCTGGACTCAATGCAAAGGCCAGACTGTCTTAATGGTTTAAAGTTGGGAAGTAGGTCTTAGACATCCTCTACTCCTCCATACTCTTGCCTAGGCATATGCGTTGAATGTCTTGGTGCGATGGCTGCAAGCCTCTATATCAGCAGATTCATCAGGCTCCTAACTAGACTTCTTATACATACACCATGATCCAAAGGATTAACAGTTGCCTACTAGTGTGGGGCAGCATGCAGGGCATAGGGGTCTCTGCAGCATGTGGCTGTGAAGGGGGGGGGCGTGTGTGGCCCCAGCCACTCCAGAATTGGACAACCCTATATCAGAATATATCTTAATAAATAAGTCAGTTTGATCAAGTTGATTATTAGATAGGTTATGGAAATAGCTGTCACCAGAGTTACATAACTATGTAAAACAACAACACTGATATGCAAGCGAATGCTTGAACTTGAACAAAGACTAAAATGAGAACTTGTTTTTAGGTTGCATCAAGCCTCCCCCCCAAAAAAGAGTACCATGAAAATTACTTCTAAGCTGAAGAATCATTGGAAGACCAAAGTACAAAGAGGCTGAACTTATTGCATGACAAACCTCAAAAGCCAAGGTAAATTGAATACTGCTCATATCCCACACCAAGAGGCAAACTGATGCAGCTGCCAGACAGCCTGAAACAAGAGTTTGAAGTAAAGTGCAACTGCAGCTGCCTTTTATCTTAATATTATTTCTGTGGACTGAGACAGAGGTGTTAACTGTTCCTCAAGAAAATGCTTATTCAGAAAGACTAAATACAGTGGCAGATACAGGGGTAGGTTGTTTGAAAACATAAGTTTTCATGAGGTGAAGCTCACTTCATGAGATGTGCAAAGATATGCACAAAGGATCTCTCACAAAAAGAAAAATTTGAATACAAAAGCAAAAGGGAGGGGCAGAGAGGGAGAGAAGGGGGCAGTAATGGAGGGGGTAAACCAAGCCATAGAAGCAAAGGAGTCACAAAAACACAAACTAATCCAGGTAATGGGATAAGAATGCCTAGTCCTTTTTAAAACCATACTTAACACAATGCAGCCTGTGGATGATTTCGTATTCCACAATTTCCTATTCAAATCTGTTTTTAAAGGTTTGCTGCCTGAGAACAACCACCATTAATTTCCCTGGACACTCCTCTGAGCTAAAAAGCGTTTTCCCCCAGGACTGCACGTCTTCCTGCAACTGACGTCAGATTCATGTTCAGGGATCATCCTGTCTGTTCAACAGGGGCACTGCAAGTGTGTTATGGCATATGACACTGGTAGAATTGCAAGTGAATGAACCTCAGAGATTATAAATCAATATTTTTCAGTCCAGTGATGATGTAGTCCGTATTGATATTGGGGCACAGAGGACATCTGGGTTTGTTTGCAAGGCCTGATGCCTCAGTGAAACTGGGAGTTAGGCAACATATTGCTTCAGAAATGCTGTTTGAAGTTGGGGGGCTGCCTGTAAACCAGGGCAGGTTTGTCCTCCACGACTGCTTGCAGACGAACTCTTCCTGGAAAAGGATAACAGAGAGAGATCACTAATGATGAATCTCAGGTGTTCAAGCCAGGGGCTTTAGATGATAAACAAAGGGACCAGAGAAATGCTGTTGTCCTTGTCTTGGGATTGGTATTGTAGCAGGTCTGAGTCTGACTTTATTGATTCAAATGGCTGTAATTGTAAAAATCCCTGCTCCAGATCCTTAAAAGGTGTTCACCCCAGTCAGTGGGATCGGAGCAAATACTGTTGCAATGCAGAACTTGTCTGTAGATGGTGGATCTTGCCATGCTCTGTACTTGGAGTAAATAAACTAAGCACATCTTTATCTTGGATAAATTAATATTCTTTATCCAGGATAGGCCTAAGGAAACTCCAGCTGAGCCATCATAGTCCCTCCACATGTCCAACGGCTCCAACTGCCATGGGATCTTTCCCTTCCAACCGCTCCAAGCAGAAGCTCAAGAAGTGGCAGAGTCAATGTACTGCCCATTACTGCTCAGTCAGCATCTTGCAATAGATAAATTTACATTTTCCCCATTTGGAGTCACAAAAGAAACATCTATTTAGCTTACCAGAGTCCCTCAGATGCCAAATAAAATTGAAAGGTGGGGGGAGGGGAAGCTGATATAGGGGATAGAAGTTTAAGACCCCATATACTAGTAGGCACATGGTATTTACTTAAGGGTCCCAATAGTAAGGGGGGGG
>NW_017728993.1:40452602-40455538 GCF_001723915.1 Gavialis gangeticus | reverse complement strand
GGGGGGGGGGGGGGGAAGAGATAGTTATAGCAGTATCCAGGACATGGAAGACCAGAAACTGTGCATAAAGCTTTCTGTTATGCCACTAGAAGCAGCCCTACACACAAGGGAGGCAGGTTTTATGGATTTGGCTTCCTTTCTATATAATCCATATGGTGTATGTTCCAAGACAGGCTGCCATGTATAAAGATCTGAATGAAGATCACATTTGTGTACTAACAATATATACAGATACAAGAGGCAAGTCACTGCCCATTAAATAACTGGAGTTGAACTTCAGGCATACTAGTTAATATTTACATGAGCAGTGCTCCCCAGCTTCACAACAGCGATGCTCTTCAAGCAGAAGGCAAAGTGCTTTATAGAGGAAAGCAGACCAGTGGCAGAGCTGGAGCGGGGACAGGGGAGGGGAGAGACACAGGGAGAAAGCTCATGGTCACACAAGTCTCACATTCAAGTGCATGACTAGTCTTTCTACACAAAATGGGGTTTCTTTTTGCCAGAGGCAAAGGAAATTTAATAGCTGTGCACAAATTGTTCTACAGCTGCAGGTAAAGGCAAATTTTTTTCCCTTAAATTGTAGGAAGGCATCTTTACTTTTAAAAATTGATATTTAAGTCATTTTCTTATGATCCAGTCATAAGTCTATTAACCAGACAAAAAGGTGCAGAAGTAGTAAATTAAGATGTTTTCTAATATATTTAGTTAGCTAAAATAGAGAGTGCTGAAAAAAACCCAAATGGTTAAAACAGAGAAACTTATGACTACAACAGTTTAAAAATGGGGTTTCCATCAGGGAGCTATCATTACATCTACACCAAGAAGTTAAACATACACACATGCCCCCCCCCCCTTTATGGTACATTCTTTTAGTTTAAAGGAAACTTTTTTTTTGTATATTAAATGCAGAGATTGGTTCAGATTGCATCCAGCAAACCAGTTTGAAGTTTTTCCGAACTACTGCCCTCCAGCTATGAGAGTACAGTATTGCCAACCCCCAGGCATGCAAAAAATGCTGACTCAGGCTCCCAGAAAGTCATAAAATTTTTAGAAGATGAAGAGTTTTGGGTTCTTTTAAAAGCCAGAAGGCAAAGAATGTTTAGTTCAACCTGATCTAGACTTTATTTTAAAATGAACACTACATCACTCCAAATTTGTGTTTTTTAGAAAAAAAAAAAAAAAAAACCACAAAACCCAACCCCCCTACACACAAGCCACTAGAGACAACATGCACATAACATTTTTAAAAAATGGCAAAGCTGTTAAGAGATTTTAATTTATCTGTTCATTATAGTTAAGATGAAGTAATCTGCTGGAAGAAGCTTGTGAGAGGAGAAGGAAGAAAGGGAAGCTTTCCCTTTGTTAGTACATGGTTGTTTTTTTGTCTACCTTCCTGGAAATTCACATTTTCAGTCAGGAACAGCAACACACACACACATATCTATATATATATATATATATATATATATATATATATGGCAGATAATGAGGTTTTATTACTATATCCTGTAGCAAGTTATTATTTAACCAGACAGTTTCTATAGAAAGTCCCAAAAGGCTGATATAGCTGCTATCAGGGACCAACCAGCTTCTCACCATTCCCAGTCACCCACTGAAAAACAAAATGCAGCCCTAACAAAAACCCACCCAAACCTTTGCTACAGCCTCAGAGAAATCATCTTAACTCACCATTTCTTTTCCCACAAAGAAGAGAAAAAGGACCAGAGTCCTGGGGAAAAAAGAGGATACCTTATTATAATTCAACCCTTTCCACTATAACGTAGGTACAAATTAAGAATCCCAGTTTAACCCAAATTGCAGTTTTCATCCCTAACCCATTAAGGTTTTATCATTATGAAAAGGAAACAGCTGCGAAGAGGCTAGGAGTCAATTGTTACCACCTTAGCTGTTACACTCTGTGACCCACCCATGCATTAGTTAGCCAGCAAAACACCTGGGAAAAGGTAAAACCTAGTCCCACTTGGATTCAGATCATTTTTATCTTCTCCTAACTCCCTCTAATTTCTAATACTTCTGTAAAGAGCAAATACTTCCATTGCACTGATAATATTTGGGCGAAGATGAATCCTGGTACAGCAGAGAAGGTAAACTTGGATCAGCCAGGTTTTTGTCCCCAGTCCTTCAAAATCAATTGCTTCAATAAAATAATAATAATAAAAATGAATTACATGAGTTGAACTGGTGCACTTTACAAGTGTAGCTTCTCATATGGCTATATCACAAAAACTTGGAACCAGCGTTTGCAATCTGCCAGTTCCTGCAAATATTATCCAGACAGAAATTGTTATATAAACTAAGAAAACAAGTTTTGCTTTTACTCTTCCACCTAAAAATTGAGCCAGAATACATTTTGGAAGAAAAAAGTTGCAAAAAGTAAGATTTGTCTTGTGTCTCCTACATTCAGCTGAGTTTTGGAGCTTGGGGTCAAAAACTGCCTTAACTGAGCAGCAAGCACTAAATTCTTTTTCTTTTAAGGTATGTTGCACTGGGATGTGCCAATATCTGGGAATGATTTAGCCTGTAAGAATAGGTAGACTTTTCCTTTGTTTTGATGGTAGTAGTATGGGACTGAGCATAAAAAGACAGCAAGAATCTGTTTTTGGTCTTTATTCCTTTAGAAGTTAGTTAGATATGCCAGGTAATGCTGCAACTATGGAAACCCTCAACTAAAAATAATACTGGCTTTATTTACAATTAGTTGGAAAGCTACAGTTTGAAATGATAATTGCTTTGATATGTAACTGATGCTAATTTAAGACTATGGTACAATAATACCTAGTTTAATTTAAAGTTGATGAAAACATGGCTTAAATTGTTTCTTGCATTCTCAAAGCTGGGCAGACATAATGCTAGCTATTTCATAGTTTCTAGGTTTAATAGTTTCTAGGGTTGGAAGGGACCTGAGCAGATAATCT
>NW_017728993.1:40441384-40452591 GCF_001723915.1 Gavialis gangeticus | reverse complement strand
GCAGAATAGCCCTCCCTGATGATGACCCCTTCTTTCCATTTATTTTACAGCAATAAAATACCTCTCAGTTAAGCCTTTGGTCATCATGGTGAACTTGAATTATAGTATTAATTTTTATTCCCTCTCTATCTCTCACTTGCGCACACACATGCGTGTGCACCCTCCCCCCCCTTTCATAGTTTCATAGTTTTTAGGGTCGGAACGCACCTGAGCAGATCATCTAGTCCGACCCCCTGCCATGGCAGGAAAGAGCACTGGGGTCAAATGACCCCAGTAAGGTGGTCATCCAACCTCCTCTTAAAAACCCCCAGGGTGGGAGCCTGCACCACCTCACTTGGAAGCTGGTTCCAGACCCTAGCCGCCCTGACCGTGAAGTAGCGCCTCCTGATGTCCAACTTAAACCTTCCCTCTGCCAGCTTGTGGCCGTTGTTCCTGGTCACTCCTTGCAGCGCTTGGGGGAACAGGGGCTCCCCCAGCACCTGCTGATCGCCCCTAACCAGTTTATAACAGGCCACAAGATCCCCCCTCAGCCTTCTCTTTTGAAGGCTGAACAGGTTCAGGTCCCGCAACCTTTCCTCATAGGACCTACCCTGCTGTCCCTTGATCATACGAGTGGCCCTCCTCTGGACCCTCTCGATGCTGTCCACATCCCTCTTAAAGTGCGGCGCCCAGAACTGGACGCAGTACTCCAGCTGCGGCCTGACCAGTGCTGCATAGAGGGGGAGGATCACCTCCTTGGACCTGCTCGAGATGCATCTGTGGATGCACGACAAGGTGCAGTTGGCCTTCCTAGCCGCCTCCCCACATTGCCGACTCATGTTCATCTTGGAGTCAATAATGACTCCCAGATCCTTTTCCACCTCCGTGCTGACAAGAGGGGAGTTCCCCAGCCTGTATGTATGGTGCCGATTGTTCCTCCCCAGGTGCATCACCTTACACTTGTCTGTGTTAAACCCCATCCTGTTCTCCTCCGCCCATCCTTGTAACCTGTCTAGGTTCTACTGTAGCCTGTTGCTCCCCTCTATTGTGCCCACATCCCCCCACATCTTAGTGTCATCAGCAAACTGGAACAGGGTGCTTTGCACCCCTTCATCTTTTGACTGTGTGATATGCTGACAGGACTGGTTCTTCTGCCATAGGGAACAATGGCACCCTGTACCAACACCTGGTGAAAGGATAGAGAAAGGAAAGTGTGGAGAAGGAAAGGGGTGGCTATACCCATCCACAAATGAAGTCCTATCTTTAATTTAAAAACCAGTGACATACCCCACAATAAATGACCCTAACCATGATTTTTTTCAAATAAAGGAGCTTACTGAGAAGGGGTGACATCTTACTTGGAGATCCGTTGTGTATATTCTCTTCCTCCTGAAGTGGAATGAGGAATGTGTTCCTGAAGATGCACTGTACCTCTATTGGCCTCCTTTACTTTAGGGTTTGGAGCTTGAAACCTCGTATGTTCTAAGGTAAGGTGTTGGGATTCCATAAAGATGCCAAATGGCACAGTGAGTGTCCATTGGGGATTCAGGATTATACTTAAAGTGCTTATTGTAGTTTCCCTGTTGAAGAGAAGGTTCAAAAACAGCCTTATTATGATGTTTGAGTACCTACACAAACAGAAGATTCTTGATAGAAGAGAGCTCTTTTATCTGTTAGGCAATGGCATTTGAAGTATGGTGGTTAGAAGCTGAATTTTAAATATTGATATTGAAAATACAATGCTAGTTTCTAACAGGGAAGGTTATTCACCACTGGCAAAGGGAGCTGAGGAATGCAGTTAACTATGTCTCTTCTTGCAGTCTTTAAATCCACAGCTTATTGGGTTAGATGCAAGACCTACCTGTTATAGTGAATGGTTATATTTCAGATGGCCATTGGCCCTAGGATTAGCAGGAACCATTTCTGCTTATTAAAACCAACTTGTCTTTAAAATGCACTAGAAAGTATGATGATGATGCACAACTGGAATTGTTCCCTCTATGGTATTAGCAGACTTGCACTGATGAGCATGGACTGGTGAGAGCACTGGTGTAGATAAGTCTCCAGAAACTCTCAACATTTTACCATTTGAATATGGTTACATGAGAGTGTTGGTGTCTGGTCTAGACTAATACACACACCATTGCTAGTCTAGATGTAACCTTAGAGGTGCTGCATCTACAGTAAGTAAATGTCTGTAATGGTGTCACCAGCTTTGAAAATGAGCCTTGTATTTAGGCAAACACTTTACAGAATAATATATGCTGTGTTTTACAAACAAAACCTTAAAGTGACAGAGTGAAGAGATGGTATCATTAATAAATCAGCTCCATAATTACCAATTACCAGTCTTTTGTTTTATAACACCTCTGTTTTCAAATTGTAGTGATTTTAGAGTCTAATAACTAAAGGAGTTCCCTGTATTTTATTCATGTTAATTGATTGTGTTATACCTCTATATTCATAATTCACATGAGTATAGAGTGACCTTGCAGGTTTTGGCTGTTACTGTCAAACTCTGCTGAGTCTGCCTTATACCACAAAGAGTGCAAATAAATTGAAATCTTTTTGTGAATGAGGATTTAGTTTTGTTTTAATTTATTATGGTTGAATAGTATTTCCTGAAAGCATTTACTTACAATGAGCTCACTTTGGTATCCCAATGAATATTTTAAGAACTGTTTCACACTGTGAAAGCAATGTGATAGCATGCCATAATCCTACAGGTCACAAATACTAAAGAAATTGTGGAACAACAAAGTTAATAGGGATTTCAGCTTCACAAAGCTTTATTATACTACGCTGACCTTAATCACAGTTGGACACAAAATTAATCTGGCAACTGGTGTTTTAAATTACAGGCCAAATTTGGCGCTCAGATACACGATTGTAAATCTAGATTAACTCCATTGCTTTGAATAGGGTTATTCTGGTTTTACCTCAGTGCAACTGGCGGCAGAATCTGTGCTTACATTTATTTATTCATGTCTTGCATTCAAAAGCTTGTCTAACTCTATTCCAACTACACAGTTGGTCCAATAAAAGATATTACCCTAACAAATCCTTGCCTCCCACATTTAACTCATTATTTTTTCAGTTATTTGTAAAACATTAATTTATTTTATTTTGATTTCAGTCCACACTGAGACTACTTGCCAGAAGGTGCATAAAAGCTCTGGGTGCCTTTGGTATGCATTTAAACATGGTCAAATCAGTGTGGAATTTTTTTTTAACCATTTGAAGGCAGCTGTGCTTGTTCTAGCCCACTATTAATCACTAGCCATATGACTTGCACAGCTTTAAACCCTCCCACTATATTTTCCTACACGACAGAGAAATTTCCATCTCAGACCTCAACCAATGCCTGATAAAACACATTTTCAAAATAGTCCATTGGTTTGGATTATGTAAAGTGTTGAGCTGAGGCCCAAATTAATTGGCCAAGGTTGTAAACTAGATACTTCCCTCCAAGAAAAATGGTTTCTAAATTCTCATTCTGCATTCAGACAGATATTTCTGACCATCAGCCAGCTAAATAATATGTGCCTGTAGCTCCTCTGCTCTAACTCCCACACTGCTCTCCTCCTCTTGGAAGTGAGTGGCAGCAGGGGCACTTTAACTAAAGCTCATTGAACAAGGTTTATTTCAAGTGTCCCAGCCACCGGGATGCTAATACATGAGACACTGCAGTGCTTTAATTAGAGTGGCTCTTAGAGCTGCTCTAACAACCCCCCTCCTTCTGGAGCATGTGTGAAAGTGCCCAAGAGCTCCCTTCATGGATAGAACAGTGGTATGCAACCTGTTCCACCAGGGAGGCAAGTATATTGTGTCACAAAGGTCAATAGGCCACCATTAAAATTTAGGGCATTTATACATGTGCTCCGGGGGTGGAGGGCGGTGCTTTAATTAGAGTGGCTCTGACAGCACTTACATGTATCTCGTGTAGGTCATCAAACAAGCTTTAGTTAAAATGCCCCCAGCTCCATTTTGAAGCTTGGGGATGCTGATACACAAGATGCAGAGGCTGCTGGAGGAGCACTAATTAGCATGCCCCAGCAGACTTGATTAATCAAGCCTGCTCCGACGTGCTGTAATTACAGCAAGTTGGAGCAAACTCCTTGCATGTCTATAGGCACCCTTAGGGACTAACTGTCTTGTCTCAGTCCCTTTGTGGCTTGTAGCTGGCTTAAAGAGAATGGAAACTACCTACTAGTGCCCTGCTAAGGATTCCCTGGGCATGAAGGGGTTTCAAGGAGGCTTCCCTCTTCAGTGCCACTGGTGTAGGGGTGTTATCAAGAGCAGCCAGAAGAAATGGCTTGTGTCAACTGTATGCTGGTTATCCCCAGCTAGTGTGTGCTAACTGCGGGATCTTTTTACAAGTTACAGCATGCTAATTACAGCAGCTCCAAGGTGAAGGGAATGTATTAGAGAATCATAACTCCTTGTTGGCCTCAGCTTCCCCTCCCCTTTCCTGGGGTGTAATGGGTGTGAACCATGAATAGTGCATGCCCCTGGCGGCTGCGGGGGCACAGCTACACCGGTGGCGGTGGGAACTCAGTGGCAGTGAGCGTGGAGCTTCTGTAGATGCCACCGGCACTGTCAGCGGTGGGCGGGGGGGCGAGTGCTCACCAGGGGTCAGTGACCGCCGTCAGGTGCCGCCAGCAGTGTCAGCAGCGGCCAGGGGCAATCATGGACTGCCCACAGACGCTGCCGGTGGTGCCAATGGTGGGGTGGTGAGTGGCAACTGCCCACACGCACTGCTGACAGTGTTGGCGGCGCCTTTTTGCAGGGGGTGCGCTGCCATGCACAGGGGGTGCACGTGCACTCGCATGCACCTCCTACACATCACCCCAGGTGTGAACCATCCTTTTCTAGGGGTTCCCCTAAGGTCACCTGAAACTTTTAAAACATGTTAAACTCCAACTTTCCCAGTCTAAGCTAAGGTTTTAAATATAGAGATGCAAACACATTAGGTAACATGTATTATTGTAGTGTGGACAGGCTGAACTGCACTGAGGAAAATAGATGTTGCCAGGCCCTTCCTTCCTTTCCACTCTCTTTGCTTTGTGACTGGGAAAAGGGCAGGTATGTGCCACAACCACACAATTTGACTGACTTAGTGAAAACAGTGTAAAGAAACCAGTGTAAACCCTGCGTGGAAGATATTTTTCTGCTTTAAGAATGACTTATTTTAGTTTAGCCTTAACTTTAAGTTTAAACTAAACCTGGCTTGAACCAAAATAACTCTTTTGTGCTGACTTAACACAACTGGTTTAAAATCATACCATACGTTAAACCAGTACACCTATGTGTATTTTCCACATATGTAGATAAGGCCAAAGGCTTTCTGTTTGTTTTAAGGACTAAGAAGAGGCAATTTAATTGGTGAGATTTAGTCTTTTTATGGTATGTCTATACTGCCCTCTTCAGTGTCATGTAGAGATACCACAGCTAATTATAAATGAGCTAACTCCAGTACTAAAATCAGCCTACCTGTATTACCACAAAACTGCTCTGTGTAATTTGGTGAGCAGAGTAAATGAGCCCAGTTGGAGAGCCTCACTAATGAAGTTAGACTGCTTATAGCATCTGACTTACTGCATATGGAGAGAGCTGGGATATCGCTACCTGGCATTATATTGTGCCTTATAGACATACACTTGATTACTCATTACCAGATGCCACTGTGCCTGCCTAATTGCAGAGCCTAATTTTCATGGATGCTGAGCCTTCCCCAGCATTTACACACCTTATTTGGAAACTTGCATCTTTGGCACCTCTGCTAATCAATGGTCTCAATTTGTACACTCCTCAAATTAAAGAACCCAAACTAATGATGCTTTTGAAATGTAGGCCTTAGTTTCTTTGATGTTGTAGTTGCTCTGGGTATCATATATGTACATGGATGGATCCAGGATTTTGTAAAGGGAGTGCAGAAGCATTGAATGGTGTTGTAGGGGTGGCTGCATCCCTGCTCCCTGTCCCCTCATTATCCCTGCACCCTGGACAGGGCAGCAGCAGCAGTGGTGGGTGAGTTCCCACTTTTGCTCCCAGGCTGGCAGAGAATACCTAGGTGGGCCAGGCAGAGAGGAAGAACCCACCCACTGCTGCTATTGGTGCTGTTGTTCCTGGGTAGAGTGGGGTACGAGATGCTCTGGAGGGTTTCCTGCCCAATCAGCTGGGGACAGGGACAGCGGCAGCAGTGGGCAAGGGAGGGGATGAATGGGAGGAGAGGAGACTGAAGATGGAGAGGAAGGGAAAAGTTGCCCAGAGTGGGAGGGAATGGGGGAGGTGGGATTCTTACCACATGAGTCCCTGATGCTGCTTCTGTAGCATGGTCTGAAAGGGGAGAGGGAAGGAGAGGGCATCTATATCACTGCGTCCCTATCGTATGCCCATGAAATATAATCTGTTATATCCCTATGTTTTCAACCATCCAGATTTCTTTCAGTAAATTAGATTGACTTATATTTCCGAGTTATGTATAAAAAGAAATTTACAATGTTCTACCAGTAGATGTCATCTGAAAACTGGTGAAACTGTTTCATCAAGGCTTCAGTTGTATCTTTTTACATCAGAGCAACAGAGAGCATTATGTCAGTATTTAGAAGCACAGCATAAAGCTAGTTTAACAGTTACTTCCAAAAAAGGAGGATTCTTAAAATAGAAGTAATATGTGATTGAAAACATAAATGAAATAATTTATTCTACTTTATTTTTAATATAATTTTGAACTGAGAGAAAGCAAATTTTCAAAAGAGGATTCTGAGAACATCTCAGCCACAGGCAACATTCTGACAAAAACAGGGCTTGGTAGACTACTGCTTCAAGGCACTATTAATGCTAATAAGCACTATGTCCCTGTGTGAGACACTAATTCATAGAAGCCTTTCTATAGCCAAACCTGTGCTGCTCTACATGTCAGAAGTGCTATAGGATTGAGAAATATTGCTTTTCCTTATCTGTGACCCCATACTCTTTGGCCATCTACACTGGGATAGCAGTGTAGAGATGTATATTTTGGCTCTATGCAGCTCTTTCACAAGATAAATTCTTTCTTGTGGGCCCTGGCCCATTTAGAGACCTTGTATATTGTCTGAGCAAATTCTGGCTTTATTTATATCTTCTGCATTGGGTGGTGTGGAGCTGCTTTTAGGCTGCAAACAGCTATCAGATTTATCCCAGGACAAGCCATTGTATCTTGGGACAAAATGTATACATCCATGCATGCATCCATGTCCTCTGTCCTAGGATAAATCCAAACAAATTTTCCTAAATAAGAGGTTGTAACAGTTTATCTTAGGATTTTGTAAAGTAAATCTGTATGGTTATTCTGGAATTGCACTATTGTATCCATGGCAGAAAAGTGGCACTGCATTCAGCTGCTCACTAAACTCTAATTAGAAGGTCAGTGTGTGTACATACCAGTACCATGGTATTTTTGTTCTAGGACAAACACAGGCACAAGTTCTTGTGAAACAAACTTTAGTGCAGTGCATGCCAATTTGCATACCGGTGTATTAGTGTGGAAGAAGAGAGATCAGTGCTATTGTGCTTTCTCTTCTTTGCCTGCTTTAAAACATTCTGCCTCCAAGACACAGAGACAGACCCATTCCTGTGCTAACTTGAGTTCAGAGATGCAGTGTGCCTGATTCAAAGGATATGTCTACACTGTAGTGTGTACCTGTGTTTTGGTTTGTGAGCATGTAGGCATTAATTAGCCAAGCTCATCTCCAAGGCCCGTTCTCCACATTACAAGTATTGCACAATTAGCTGGTTAATTGTGCAATTAAATGAAACCAGCTACACAAGCAAAGTGCCTATCTCATCATAAAAAGGTCCAATCACCTACAAAGTTAGAAAAAAAAATGTGTACTAACTTTATTGCTGCTTGGTATTCATCTTTAATTTGCACATGTAGCAAAGTCTCCCCTGTGGCTGGGAGCCCTGTCAGCTGACTGGACTCCCAGCCACAGGGTGTACCATGCCTAGCTATGGCTGGGGGTCCTGCAACTGAGAGTACTTTTAACCCCAGCAGCTGCCAAATCTGTGTCCTGGCAGCACCCCACAGCTGCTGGGACTCAGGGTCCTTCAGCTGCAGACTCTGGGTCCTGGCAATGTATCTCCCAGTGCCAGGGGCCAGCTGGGTCCCAGCAGCCGCAGGGTGCAGCTGCGATCTCCCAGCCCTGGGGATGTGTGGAACACCTGAGACTAGGAAACCCCACCAAGCTGATGGGGCTCTCAACCACAGGAGCTTGATTCTTGTCAGTGCAGGGGAAGCCCAAGATTGGGATCTTCCTGCACTGGCAATAAAGCATGAAGGGGCCTGTGACAGGCTCATGACCACTGCATCGTTGATGATGTGCCCTGCCTTTTTGGTTGTCACACTGGGGTCTACTCATCTGCCACAACTTGTTGTTGTATGGGATTTTACCTCTGGAGGTGTTGTTTGGTGGTCTCCCTAGAACCCCAGGTGACTGAGTTGGCACTTCTTCTGTGGGGCTTCTCCTGCCCTACACCCCACCCCTTTCTACTCAGGTGTTATAGATTGGCCTTGATGGTGTTCTGATGTTAGGGTGGTGCTGTCTTCTCCTGTGTTGAGGCTCAGTAATGCAGCCACCTGCAGGTGTATGGCTGTGGCCTGGTAGACTAACAAAATCACAACAGAATAATTCAGCCAAAAACAGCTTGAATGATACGGTGGACAGGGCAACAATGCATGCTGTGCCTAACATTTCCCTTCAGCTCATGGGATTTCTTGGTGTGGGGTGCACCCTTTCCCCACATGGTCTCATATTGCAGATGCCCCTTTGTTGGGCCTGTGTCTTGGACCAGCTACCACCTGGCCATGTACTGTAATGTCTCAAGCAGCATTTCTCCATGCCTCTATGATGCTTATGGCTCTACCAACTACCTGCTGGGAAGCTTTGGGTCTGTGGACCTTTGGTCAGGATGTGAGGGGTTGGGGATTTCTCAGGCAGGGTCCTCCCCTTGGCGGGTCCCAGCAGTACCTACCAAGCTGCCCCCTCCCAGCCCCATCTAACCTGTACACTCCTGCAGGGGTTACTCTTCCCCACTGGAAGCTAGCTAGCCATACTACTCTAGGTCCATTGCAAAGTGGCATGGACTTCATAAGTCAGATGTTGAAGGTTGTTGTCATAAAGGTTTATAAAGTGACTGATATTGTGATTTATCCACATGATTAGGCACAAGAAATGTGTGAGAAATAATAGTTGGTTTTCAGACAATGGGGTTCCAACACTGCGCTTGGGTCATCAGTGGCATGTGTGTCCCTGGTTTGCTCCACTGGAAGGAACAAGAAATGCGTCAACTGTAAAGGGTCTACTTGCTGGAATTCTCTAACCACATATATGGGTTCACAAGCACTATGAAGTGCAGGAAAGATGCCCAGTCCCAGGATGCTAAGGAAATCATGCTCTTATTTCCTAGAAGAAGGGACCTTATTCCATTCGAATGACCCTGCTGTTAATGAAGTGTCAGTGGCACTGTTATTCCGGGATACTCCACCTATCTAGTTGTGCCATATCATATGAATCTATATACCTTTGGAGACATGGCAAGGAAGGGTATGTATTTGGCAGACTGAAGGGAAGATGACACTCCTTATAAACAATGTTTGGATGCCAACATGGCCAACATCACCTTTTAATTGTGGTGTACTCTACACTACTAAGGTCTCACAGATATTTTTTGTATAGGACCACAGGAAAGTAGGGCTGGAAGGGACCCCTAATCCAGCCCCCTGCTCAAGGCAGGGTCATTTATGAGTCAACAATCCCAGCCAAGTGTCTGCCTAACTTTGTCTTGGGTACCCCAGGTAACCTCTCTACTATTTACCAGCTACATTTTATTACCAAGTCTACATTCCCCTTCCCACCTCCCCACCTGTTTCTCACCCACTGACTTCCTTAATTTGCATTTTCACTGACAGGCATTTATTGCATTCTTGCATACTGGCCTCTGGCTTCTATTCTATCTCATCCAGTAAGAGCACAAAACAACTGCAGATACTTCCTCAGCCCTGAGAAAGGTGTTTGTACCTGAAAGCTTACAAGGAAGAATTTTTCCAACTATTTTAGTTGGTCTCATACAAGATACCAGATTTCCCCAAAGAACCTTATCTGCCAGTAGGCTTCCAAGGCACTTTCCAAGGTAAGCCTAGCAAATTTGCCCATGAATCTGAGTGACTAACTGACCTCAGCTCCCCCACCCTGCTCCCTGCAAGAGGCAGAACAGCAGCAGCATGGGTTGTTAGGTGGTGGTACTCCTCCCAGCCCCTCCCCACCCATCATTCTCGATGGGCAGTTGGCTAGTGACTACATATGTACCCAGAAACAAAATGCCATCTTGTGTGTAAGTAGCATTTCTTGAACATAGATGATCAAATCTGGTTATCTAAGAATCCAGAAAATAATTAAATACCATCCTAAATGTATCTTTTCAGATAGTATAATAGTTGGGGTGAACTGAATACATAACTTTAGAGGAGGCTCTTAAAAATGGCCTTTAATATAAAATTAAAATCTTAGTTGAGATTACCATATACTTAAAAGTATTTTTATGATTAGGATTTATTTTAGGATACGTGTTTCATGAATTTGAACAGTTTTATATTTGGCCAGGAATTAATATCTATGCCCACATATGGTGTCATATTTTATGGCTAGTTCCTGCTGTATTTTTGCAATGGGCCAAATCAAAACCACAGATTTGAAAGCAAAAAATGCCAAACTTTCAGAGTGATCAAAATGGAATCCTAACTTTGCAGCTTTGCTACATAGTTCATTTTCTGACTGAAGCATCATTTGATGCACAAGAATATATATTTGTCATTTGCTTCCAGTTTTGAATTTCATTCATTTTTGGGGGGGCTGCAGTGTCACCAAACAATTTTTGAGACAAAGAAGAGACTAATTTCTTCACTTGCACCAGGAACAAGGGATAAACAATGAAAATGTCTGTTTTATGTAAATGTATTTTCTATTTACATGCACTAACTGTTCACTAAAACTATAGGGTGTGTCCAGATGAGTGCGAATGTGCAGTATGTGGCATTGCAAACCCATCTGCAGCGCCACACACTGGACATGCAGGCATTCCCTGTGCTGCTACCTTGCATCGTGGAGGGGGGCAGGGGGTGTTTATTGACCCCAGGAGATCCTGCGGTAAAAAAAAAAAACATGCCAAAAAAAGCGGGGTGGCGCATT
>NW_017728993.1:40432773-40436384 GCF_001723915.1 Gavialis gangeticus | reverse complement strand
CCCAGGAGATCCTGCGGTAAAAAAAAAAAACATGCCAAAAAAAGCGGGGTGGCGCATGTGGCAGCAGCCACGCCAGAACCTGAACCTGGCTCGCTGGAGGCTCCCAACTGTAAGAGCGCCATGGCTACAGCTCCCTGACGCCCCCAGGACCCCAGGTAAGGCTGCTGGGGCCAGCACAGTTGCTGGCCCCAGCCTACCCTACCCATCCAGTGTAATCTGCTGTGCACCAGAGGGCACGTGGCATGGGCATTCCCCGGGGACAAGTAGCAGTGGGACAAGGTGTGCCACTGCTACTTGTCTCCAGGGAAATAAACATCCATGCTCATGTGGATGTGGCCTAGGAGTCTTTTCAATGCCTTCATGTGGACTTTGGATTAGACTTTGATTGTTTGTTGAAACTGTTCTTATGAAGGTTTCTTTGTCTGAATAAATTTTACATTCTTAAATGTTGCTGAATAAGTACAAATGAAAACTTACAAATCTTTAATTTTAAAAAGAGTGAAATTGGTGGGTAGTAAGCTCACTGTTGGCAGCTGTCAGTGAACAGGAAGGAGAGAGGCGCAGAGCTGCTTGAGAATTCCAGGACCATGTCTATATTGCCCTTTCTACCATATGTAAGACCACCACAAAGAAACAAGTTTTGCCCATTCACTCCTGCTTAGCCCACAACCAAAACCAGGTAGTCTGGATACTTAGCAAGATCATAAGCATGTTCCCCAGTGCTTCTCTCAGTTTCTCTGACTCAGGAGAGCCCAGGCTTAAGTTTCGGGGAGCATGCTCAGCACCTGTCAAACCATCTACCATGCCTAACTGCTGGACTTTTCAGGATTTCCAAGACTCCATTTCAATGTACTGAGAATTCATCTTTCATTTTTGCAATTTCTCTTATGCATTTGGATAAGACTACAGTGAAAATACAGTTGTTCCACAAAAGTCATTGGACATACACTGCTGTTGTACCTTCATATTTAACTATATGCTAGAATTAATCTAAGATGAGGTAATGTTTTGCCTCAGAGCAATTGTCCCAATGAACCTTAACCCTGATTTTAAACTGTCTCACAAACAGAGAATAAGTCTTTTGTTTATTCTTCACTTCAGGGCCTCTTTTGAGCTAAAACAGCCATTAAGAACAAATTATTCTAGACAGCTTATCTTCATTTAAAAGTAACAAAATCAGTGCAATTCATTTTCATGTTCCTCTGATTCTTTTTGCAAGTGATTGTATCATATATCCACCATGGTATCCATCTACCACTGTAATGATCTAAATGTAGATGAAAAAGCAACAAACGTGTTTGTTACTGATTAGTACTGTGAACTTTAGTCATACGAACAAGCTAAACAAATCAAAGATTAAAAAAAATGACTCGATACAAGGAGAGGAAAGCAGGATTAATTAGTACAATGATGTTGTTGTCATTCATTGTGAGGTATTTGCGTAACAGGAAAAAGACATAATTTTTCTCAGAGTACTCCACATAATTTGATTCTTTTTGTTGCTAGCTGATGCCAGTAATAGAGATAAAACAATCTTACAGGAATTAGGTTTCTTACATAAATTTGGGCTGGATCCTGAGAAGTGCTGAGTAACTACAGCTCTTTGAACTCCACAAAAATTATGGGTCCTTAGCATCAGGCCCTTCTAAAAAAAGTTGTAGTAACATTATGATGCACTTGCTTCTTAATGTTACCATATTTGGCAGTGTGGGTGTTAGGATTTTTCCCTCCTTTATTTAAAATTAATTTAGTATTTGTCAAAGGTGTAAAAGAACAGAAATAGACAGCGGTTTACAGCTATTAGAACAGCACAGGCCATGGCTCATGGAGAGAAATGGGGCCCAGTCCAGCAGTCACTAATGCAGGAGTACAGTTAAGCCTGTGTTCTTTAGCGTTCTTACTCAGTTGACAGAGTTATTGACTTCTTGTAACAGAGAGCCTGGGTCTCCCTCTTCCTTTAAGGAAGAAGCAGCCCAACCAGGGAGCTCTGCAGCTCAGGCAGGTGCAGCAGCTGCAGGGTGCCAGGGCAACAGGGCAGTGAGGTCCATCAGCAGGCACCTGCAGGCAGCCCAGGCAGTCTGCTGACTGGAAGGGGCAGGGCCCTGGGAGGATATAAGCCTGAGGCTTGAGCTAAGCAGTCTAGTCTCTCCCTGACAGCCACAAGGTAAAAAACTTCCAGTAGCAGGGCCCCTGAAGGGACCGTAGCGCTGCATTTGGATTCCTGGTGAGGCTAGGGGATCTCACTAGGGTATAGCCCAGGGCTGGGAGGCTATCCTAGGTGAGGGAAAGTTTTCCCCCTTAAAGGGGTAGAGGGCTGTTTCCTCTGTGTTATGTTATAGCTTGGGGGCTTATGTTTGTGTTGTATTTACACCACCGGTATAGGTTGAGACTATAGGGACAGTATATGGAGGTCCCATCAGCGTCCAAGGGGAACACAATTGCCTTGAGTCCTGCCAGGGGCAGGCTCAAGTGACTGTTGAGCCCAGAGAGGGGCAGAGTGCAACGTCACAGAGCTAGACAAGGACCAAGGGCCTGGCACCTGAAAGGGGTGCAATCAGACAGAGGCCAGGGTCCCGGCAGGCAGGGGCCTGGGGCCCGGTGCCTGAAGGGGATAGACTAGAGCTATTGCCTCAAAGCCAGATCTAATACCATGGGCCCAGGCTAGAAGGCCTAACTGAGAATAAAGGGATAGAGGCTGACAAGGCCAAAGCCTCAGCAAGGGAACAATGATACTGGAATGCTGCGAGGCTTAGGGTGAGGAAAGGATTGGAGCCACACTATTAGCCCCTAAGACTTGAGGTACCCTGTGACAGCACAGTTATAGAGTGAGGCCCAGAGAGGAGCTTGAGACCCAGTGAGGGGCCTGGGAAATAGTGAGGACCAATAGGGTGCCAAGGAACCCTAGCAGGGGTTCAGTCAAAGTGCAGCCAGGCAAAGGCCCAGGAGCAGCCTCCCTTTTAGAACCATAAGAAACATCAAGGCATGGCAGGTAAGATAGAAGGGCAGAGCGAGGCATGGTTGCAGAGCCACCAGGGACAAAATGACTGCCCCTGGGACCCCAACACTATACACTTCTGTAGCTATTGACTTCAATAGCACTAAACTAAAATAGAAAAAATAGCTTTCTACATTCATTAATGCACCATAGTTACGGTGCATTAAGTTTAGTACTTGTATAAATCAGGTACTAAATCAATTGCACAGTAACCAGTGCTACTGTGCATTAGTGCCTTTAGTGATGCTACTGCACATACCTTTAGGCTTAGTACAGATGATCAAAAAGCCTGAGGCTGAATTGATTCAGTCTTTTCAGGTTAGCCTAAACTGCAGAGATTGAGCTGATAAAGAAATTAATACACATTAACAAATATACAGATGGCTCAAGCTAGATGCCAGGGGGCACTAGAGCATGCCTGCCAGCCACTGCCAAAGGGAAGGGAGCTCTCCAAGACGTTTCCTCTCTTCCTGCTGGGACAGAGGAGGCATGGGCAGGGCCCAGCCTGTGCTCTTCCTGGGCAGGAGAGGGCATGGGGCGGGGGGGGAAGGGAAGGGAGGAAAAAAAAGGTAGTGGCATTTAAAGCGGCAGGCTTTAAACTAGGCTCGTCGGGGGA
>NW_017728993.1:40426368-40432210 GCF_001723915.1 Gavialis gangeticus | reverse complement strand
TTCCCCTCTGGTGGCCAAGGAAGGGGGAGCTCGGCCAGTGCAGAGAGAGGGGAGAAGCCTGGCTGCCTGAGCATTTCCTGGTTGCTGCCATGGGTTGGAGTATTTCCCAGTAGGAATTGGATGTAGTTCTGACTGGATGGTTTAGTTTTATGTTATAGTTCAGGGGCTTGTTACTGTTTATTGTTGTTGTTAGACTGGAGGACCGGGTGAGGCTATTAGGGGTTGGAGGAGGCCTCATAGGGGCTCCATGGTACTGTGGGGGCCCTGGTGCCAGAGAGGGCACCACATTTAGGGTGCATTGACCCCGGCCCCAGTGTGGGCAGTTGCGAGAGGCCCCAGTGCGGGCAGTTGTGAGGCAAGCCAGAGAGTGCCTGTGGGGGCGCAGGCTGCGAGACAAGCCAGAAAGTGCCCATGGGGTGTGGAGCGTGGAATTGACCAAACAATGTCCGGTACATCAGCGAGGCTTGGGGTGTGGTACAGGGGTGGTTGGAGCCACACATAGCCCATAAGGCTGGGGTGCACCGAGTCACCCAAGATAGAACTAAGACTGGGATACATCAGGGCACCATGTCAGAGAGGACAAAAGGGCAGCCTCCCTTAAACATTATTAACATCAAGGATGTGGCGGGCGAGTTGTGAGGGTGTTTTTTATATTACATTGGCATGGTAGGGGGCGCTAGGGGAGTTCACGGCCACCCCTAGGATCCCACACTGTCACAGTGGTACCCGGGGGAACAGAGCCTCCCCCAATTCTCACTGGTTCCCCCTGGTGAGTTTGTAAAGGGCCACCAGATCCTCTCTCAGCCTTCTCTTGTGGAGACTAAATAGGTTCAGGCCCTTTAGCCTCTCCTCGTAGGGCCTGCCCCCGCTGCTCCTTGACCATACAAGTGGCCCTCCTCTGGACCCTCTCAAAGCTAGCCACATCCGTCTTGAAGTGCGGTGCCCAGAACTGGACACAGTACTCCAACTGTGGCCTGACCAATGCCGCATAGAGGGGAAGAATCACCTCCCTGGACCTGCTTGCGATGCATCTGTAGATGCACGACAAGGTGCAGTTAGCCTTACTAACCACTTCCTCACATTGGCGGCTCATGTCCATCCTGGAGTCAACAATGCCTCCAAGATCCCTTTCTGCCACTGTGTTGACAAGAAGGGTGTTTCCTGGCCTATAGGCATGTTGCTGGTTCCTTCTCCCTAGACACAGTACCTTGCACTTGTCTGTGTTGAATTCCATCCTATTCTCATCCACCCACCTTTGCAACTTGTCAAGATCTAGCTGGATTCTCTCCCTCCCCTCCAGCGTGTCCACCTTGCCCCAGAACTTGGTGTCATCAGCGAATTTGGACAGCATGCATTCCACGCCCACATCTAGATTATTGATAAAGATGTTGAACAGTACAGGCCCCAGGACTGAGCCCTGGGGGACTTCACTGCCCACATCCCTCCAGGTCAAAAATGACCCATCCACCACCACTCTCTGGGTGCGACCATCTAGCCAATTTGCCACCCATCTGACTGTGTGGGCATCAATGCTGCAGTCACCTAGTTTTTTTTAAGAGAATGTGGTGGGAAACCATGTCAAAGGCCTTCTTAACGTCCAGGAAGATGACATCCACCCTGACACCTTCATCCAGGGACTTTGTGACCTGATCATAAAAAGAAACCAGGTTAGTCAGGCAGGACCTGCCCTCAGTAAACCCATGTTGGTTGCCCCTGAGCATTACCTCCCCTGCTGGGCCATTGCAGATGTGCTCCTTGATAATGTTTGCAAAGGTCTTCCCAAGGACTGAGGTAAGACTGACTGGCCTATAATTTCCTGGGTCCTCCTACCTCTCCTTTTTATAAATGGGGACCACGTTGACTCTTTTCCATTCCTCTGGTACCTGGCCAATGCCCCACGAGCACTCGTACATCTGTGCCAGGAGCCCTGCTATGACCCCCGCCAATTCCCTCAGCACCCTCGGGTGAAGGGCATCTGGACCTACTGATCTAAATACGTCCAGCCCCTCTGAGAGTTTCCTAACTAGGTCATCCCTGACCTTAGGCATGGCGGTGCTGCCCTGGGTCCATCCACAATTCTAGTGGGGGAAATGTCTTGGTCTCTGTTCAGGAACATGGAGGCAAAGAATTCATTAAAGAGGTCAGCTTTTTCGTTTGCTGCAATCACCAGATTACCTAGCCTATCCTAGCCCCACATTATCCGCTGCCTTCTTCTTACTCCCTGTGTATTTGAAAAAGGACTTTTTGTTATCCTTAATTCTGGTTGCTAGCCCTAGCTCCATCTCTGCCTTGGCTTTCCTAACTGCCTCTCTGCAGTCCCGAGCAACAGAGGTGTAATCCTCCTTGGTGATAGCCCCTTGCTTCCACTGTTTGTACGCCTCCTTTTTTGCCCTCGGGCATCTCTGGATGCCTCTGCCAAGCCATGGGGGCTTCTTAGCTCTCCTGCCCCCCTTGGTGTGCATTGGGACTGGCTCCGTTTGAGCTCGGAGGATCGTTTCCTTGAGGAACAGCCACCTTTCTTGGACCCCTTCTCATAGAGGCTCTGAGACCACAATGCCTCTCCTACCAGCCTTCTTAGCTTACAGAAGCCAGCCTTCCTGAAGTTGAGGACCTCTGCCTTGCTGCTTGGTTTCACCACCCGGCACTGGATAGTAAATTCCAGCAGGCGATGATCACTGTCGCGCAGGTGGTCAAGTACCCGCAGACCCCTCACCAGGTTGTCGCCTGTGATAAAGACCAAGTCCAGCAAGGCATTTCCCCTGGTGGGACTATGCACCTCCTGGATTAGGTGGAGGTCCTGAATCCTAGCTAGGAACCTACATGAGCGGTGGGATCTGGCTGACTGCTCCTCTCAGCAGATATCTGGGTAGTTTAGGACACCCATGACAACCACATCCCTTGACTTTACAGCCTCCATGATGTCACCTGAGAATTGCAGGTCCAGCTTGTCCCCCCAGTGAGGCAGTCTGTACTAGAAGCCCACTAACAAGTCCCTTTCCCCATGCCCCCCTTGCATTCTTACGCAGAGCGCCTCATTTTGCCCCTCCTCAGAGCCCATCCTGATCATTGAGGACATGTATTGCTCTTTGATGTATAGTGCTACCCCCCTCCCCACTTCTTCTACCTGCTGTGTCCCTCCTGTACAGCCTGTATTCCTGGATGTCCACTGCCCAGTCATGGGTAGAATCCCACCAGGTTTCTGTGAGCCCCACTAGGTCTGTGTTTTTGCTAGCTAGCAGGAGAGTGAGTCCCTCCTGCTTATTCCCCATGCTTTGAGAATTTGTGTAGAGGCATTTGAGGCCTCCTGCAGGTGCCTGTGCTGCCCCCTTGTTCCCAAGTCTGCCCTGGTTCCTGTTACTTACCTGGGTATTACCTGTGCTCGTCATTTGGCTTGACGGTGAAGTGTCCTTGTGTTCCTCTGCATCCCTGTCCCCCAGCGAACCTAGCTTAAAGCTTGCCCTACGAGATCAGCCAGCCTGGAAGAAAAAACACACTTACCTTTTGGGGGAGAGATGCAGCCCATCCCTCCTGAGCAAGTCCTCTTCCTGCTGCCTCTGAGGTCTCTAGGATTTGCAGTCCACAGTCACAGCAACAAGACTGTCAGGGTTGCTCATTACTTCCTCTCCCTGCTTCCAGGTGCCTCTGGGATTTGCAGTACAGTTGCAGCCAGCACTAAGTTTTAGTAGAGCAGGACAGCTCTGTATTCACCTCTGTACTTGGGGGGGGAAGGTGTGTTTATCCCCCCTCCCTGGTCCCAGACCCCATCTGGGTTTGCCTGAGGGCATGGGCAACTGGTGCCTCCTGAGTCGGGGGGGCACTTCCCCCCCGAAAAGCCAGTCAGAAACCGGGGGTGGGGTCCCCCCATGGGTGATTGCACCAATCTGGAAGTGCCAGGGGTGCTTCTCCTGGTCCTCCCACGCCCTGGCCAGCACTCTCGGGGGGAGCACCAGTGCTCCTGGCTGTTCCCCCTGCCTGTCACCTAAGCAGGGAATGCTGGCTGTCAGGGGGTGCACCTGCACTCTTTTATGGGGGGCATGTGCACCCCCTACATGTCACCACTGCCTGGGGGCCAGTGAGCCATCCAGTGAGGCCATTGAACCAGCCCTCACTGCTCCCCCAGGGCACAGACGGGCAGGGCCAGCTCTGCTCTCTGGGGCAGACGGCACGGCACAGCTCATCCCAGGGCTGAAAAGCATGCCGGGGGACTGAGATTTAAAATATAAACCAGGAAGCGGTCAGGAACAGGAGTTTCATAAACTGATTTGACACAAATCAGTTAAATCTGATACTAAAGTTAGCCAGGTTTATCTGCAACCAGTTTCAAAAAGGCTGAAACTGGTTTATATGCACTGAACTTTTGTTCTGTTACAGGTTTAAACCAGTTTCTGATCACTTAAATCAGTTTATGTGTAACTTCTGTCCCTAGCCTTAGTGACACTACTGAGCAGCAGTGTATTAGCACAGTTTTTGACATGACATGCTACTCTGCAGTAGTATTAGGCTACTATGCATTTAGCATCTCATAGATGTGCCCACTGAAGCAGAAGTAACTCCTAGGTAGACTAACATGATAAAACTTGGTTTATTAAATCCATTTTAATTAACCAAATACCACACATTATTTTAGAATTGAAATGCAAAAATAAATGTTACTTCAGGAATATTATTTTATGTTTTTTTAAATTTCAACTAAAATGAAACCAAACTAATTAGCGATGTAAATATCAAATTTATCCTATTATTATTGATTTCAGATCTTGGGTTAACAGTATAAACAAATAGGCTTACAATCATACAGTAAATGTATATTTTTCTAATTTCTAACTGAATTTGAATATTCTAAATGTAGTAGAAGTTGTAAAATGTTATTTGGAAACAAATGAAAGTATGGATTTCACAGAATATTTTCTCTTTATTGATGTAATTCCTTTGTTTCAGGTGAGATACTATAGCTTTGTCCTCAATACTGATAACAAAAAATCATCTCTGGCTGTTTGTGTGTTACTGGTAAAATTAAGACTTGAATTGTTGAAATTGAGAAATGATTGTGTAACTGTACAGATGTATACATACAGTATTTATATTTTTAAACAGAAACCTTAATTAATTTTAGTTTAACATTACTGAATTATTCCCTATTTACAAAATAATTATCACATTCTTATGGAAAACCTAAGAGGCCTGAAAATATTCTGTTAAAGCATTTGATACTTAATGATTCTTAGTCACTTTTATTTAATTTTTAAGCAGTATAACTTATGCAAATCTTAATAATACAGCCCATTATCCCACCCCAAATTTCTTTGTTGGCAATTGAATATAGAGCAGATTGTTCTAACAATGATGAGCTAAGTTGAGCCTCAACAAGGCTATTTAAATTAAAGTTTTTGGTGAATACTTCCTATCTGATGTTTTCATATTGAATTTTAAGAAGCAGGGCTAGATCCTGGTTCCATCTATTAGACATTTGAGTATGATCATGTTCAATCCAAGTCCCAGAAAAATCTTTTCTAGTTCTACTTTGGCACCTAATAGATATAAAAGGATTTGTTTAAGCTGGATGTGCTGAATTGAATTGGGGTAGATGCTACAGCATTCATTGTATGTATGAGACTATAGAGATGGGGGCTGTAACCAATGGAGCCTGAACACTCTAAGCCAGGGATTTTCAAACTTTAAGGAGTGTACCCCTTCTGGGTACACTTCTTGTAGAGTGGGGGTGAAGCAGGAAGGGAGGGTGACAGTGGCCAGATACAGAGCAGTTGGGGGGATGGCAGTGGCTGGACGTGGAGCCAAGGGGAGGAGGGCTTGCACATGGCAGCAGCAGCAGCATGGGGGGGGG
>NW_017728993.1:40425030-40426193 GCF_001723915.1 Gavialis gangeticus | reverse complement strand
GGTGGCAGCCGCTGCATGCAAGTTCCTCCTGTTGCATCCAGCTGGCTGGGCAGTGCCTGTGTGACCTGCAGAGGGGAGCTGTTGCCCTTGCCCCACTGGCCCTGTTCCTAGGAGGCAGTGGCACAGGGTGGTTGGTGGTTGTGCTTTGTGCCTGCCTGCCTGCAGGTACTCCCAGGCCCTTTCCAAGTAACTCCAGGTGTATTCGTACCCCCAGTTGGCAACCCTTGCTCTAAGCTAGGGGTAAGCAACATTTGTGGACAGAATGCCAAAAAAACCTGCAACGTATACTTATAATATGTTGGTGTTCCAGGCAAACAAAGTGGGGGAGAGGGTGCTTACAGGTTATCATTTAGTGTGGGGAAGGGAGGCAGCCAGGGAGGGGGGGAAAGAGAAGTGGTGTGGTGGCCCTAAAGTCAGCAGGGCAAGCAGGAGCAGAGGAGAGAGGAGGGGGAACTAGTACAGCAGGGAAGAGTGGGGAAGTCACAAAGTGCCCAGTCCTTCTTGTGGCAGCTCAGCCTGGCCCTTTCCCCACTGCCTGTCCCAAGGCACATATGCACCTGCTGCCTGCCCCAAGGCATACATGCACTCACCGCCAGCAATGGGCCAGGCCAGGACTCCAGAGACCCTAATGCAGCTTCTTGAAGCCTCCCTGCCACCTGCTGTGAGCAGCCCTGGCTCTAGGGACAGACATTACACATAAACTGGTTTAAGTGATCAGAAACTGATTTAAACCTGTAACAGAACAGGTGTTCAGTGCACATAAACCATTTGAAAATGGCTGAAACTGGTTTGAGATAAGCCCAGTTGAATGTAGTATCAGACTTATCAGATTTGGGTCAAGCTGGTTTATGCAATGTTTGTCCCAGACCTCATGCTGATTTAAATTAAACCAGACTCCCCCAACATCCTGATGTACTCTCGGGGCTGGCCCTTCCCCTGTGCTCCCTCTCTGGGGCTCTGGCAGAGACTTGCAGGCACAAAGTGTCTGCCTGGCTTCCTCCTGCTCCCCCCTCCTCACAGCTTGCAGCTTAAGCAGGGATCCCTTCCTCCTCCCTCCCACAGCATGAATGGTAGCCAGCATGTGGTGTGCTAGCTGAGAGGTGTTTGTGTAAAGCAGACAACACAGTGTCTGCTTAGGGCTTTTTGGAGCTAATCAACAGGTA
>NW_017728993.1:40415577-40419738 GCF_001723915.1 Gavialis gangeticus | reverse complement strand
TGTGGCAGCTCAGCCTGGCCCTTTCCCCACTGCCTGTCCCAAGGCACATATGCACCTGCTGCCTGCCCCAAGGCATACATGCACTCACCGCCAGCAATGGGCCAGGCCAGGACTCCAGAGACCCTAATGCAGCTTCTTGAAGCCTCCCTGCCACCTGCTGTGAGCAGCCCTGGCTCTAGGGACAGACATTACACATAAACTGGTTTAAGTGATCAGAAACTGATTTAAACCTGTAACAGAACAGGTGTTCAGTGCACATAAACCATTTGAAAATGGCTGAAACTGGTTTGAGATAAGCCCAGTTGAATGTAGTATCAGACTTATCAGATTTGGGTCAAGCTGGTTTATGCAATGTTTGTCCCAGACCTCATGCTGATTTAAATTAAACCAGACTCCCCCAACATCCTGATGTACTCTCGGGGCTGGCCCTTCCCCTGTGCTCCCTCTCTGGGGCTCTGGCAGAGACTTGCAGGCACAAAGTGTCTGCCTGGCTTCCTCCTGCTCCCCCCTCCTCACAGCTTGCAGCTTAAGCAGGGATCCCTTCCTCCTCCCTCCCACAGCATGAATGGTAGCCAGCATGTGGTGTGCTAGCTGAGAGGTGTTTGTGTAAAGCAGACAACACAGTGTCTGCTTAGGGCTTTTTGGAGCTAATCAACAGGTAACGTCCGTCCTTGGAATGTCCTCTTCCTTGCAAAAAGTTGTTTAAGAAGAGCTTGAACTAATGAGAGGGGCTTTGTTTTCTGATGGGGTGTTAAATGCTGATAACAGAGCTGATAAATCAAGGGTGGGGGTGAGGTGGGGAGGGGGCAGAATCCCTCCCTAGTCAGAACATCCTGCCTGGGCCTGGCCATACACCCCACCTCAGCTCAGCACTAAGGAAGGGAAGGGAAGGGAAGGGAGGGCTGCTCTAGAATCCCTGTCTTCTAGCCTGAGCTGCTGCAGGCATGTGCCTGCATTTCCTCAGTCCAGAGGGGACATCTGAGTGGTTATAAACAGGTTTAGCCTAGCCAGGTTAGACTAACTGTGATAAAGGTAAAACCCCAGAGGGGAACTCACCTGGGGTAGGAAATGCATGGAGGCAGTGGGAGACCAGAAGAAAAAACACCAAAGAAACAGCTGAGCCAGGAGGAGCCAGGATCAGCTCCTGCGCCAGTATGGTCACACTTTATGGCTGCGTGCTGGCACCGATTCGCCGGCCATCCCATGGAACTGGGGATAAAAGCCCCAACGAGCAGGAAGCCTGGGGAATGGAAGTGGGTTTCCCTGCAGGCGCTCAGCATCCCAGGACAGAGTCATGCCCCACAGAGGGAAAATGGTGGCAGCCCTGAGAGGGGAGAGAGAGAGAGTGTAGCCCAGGAGGGCACCATTACTTACCAGAACTAAATCCATGGATTCCGGATGGCTTCCAGGCAGACTGGGCTGTCTTGGAGCCTGTAGAGGGAAGGAGAGACAGCTGTCTACACCACGGTGATGACATGCCAAAAGGATTGAGACCAGCACTGGGAGACCAGGTA
The DNA here is from genome assembly GCF_001723915.1 of Gavialis gangeticus. Classification (NCBI taxonomy): domain Eukaryota; kingdom Metazoa; phylum Chordata; order Crocodylia; family Gavialidae; genus Gavialis; species Gavialis gangeticus. Next base: position 40,418,224 of record NW_017728993.1, on the reverse strand, counting down.
ACCCAGAGACAGATAGAAGCTAAGTCAGTCCCTCTGAGGCAAGCTCCAGGTGAGGCAAACTGACATCCAGACATGGCTTACCAGTTTGAACAGTTAAGACCTGTACCAAGACCGTGACCCAAACCCAGAAGACCGGGATACGACATCATTGGTTGGTGCTAGGTGGGGTGTAGGGAAGGCGGAGCCCCAAAATGGGAAGATCAATTGAAGGATCTAAGGAGGGAACCAGGTGGGACAGAACGTACATCTTCCTCCCTACTAAAACACATTTATTTCAGCAAAGTCATGGCAGGTGAGAACCACTGAGGACCCTCTGGAACCCGTCTCAACCATTGACTATCCTTCCCGCGGACAACGGTGACATCTGATAGACCGGCATACACCAGGCACTCTGGTGAATGGCACAGTTGCTTACACTAACCTGTAAAGTTTGAATCAATTCAGGCTCAGGCTTTTTGAACATCTGTCCCTAGCTTAGTGGGTGGCAGGGGCCAGCTCAGAGCCCCGGCTGGCTGTAGTAGGCAGCTGAGAAATTGCAAGTGGCTGCACCAAGGTCTGCAGAACTCCAGCCTGGCTTGTTGTTGGCAATGGGTGCACGTGCACCGTGGGGTGGTTGGCAGGGAAGGGGCCAGTGCTGCACTGCCACAACAAGGATCCTACCAGGAGGAGGTCACCAGCAACAGGCCAGGCCAGGGCTCCTCAGACCCTGGTGCAGCTGCTTGCAGTTTCCCAGCTGCCTGCCACAGCTGGCCTTGGCTCTGGGCAGGCCCCTGCCACCCACCATGGAAGTTTTACTCCAGTAAAACCTCAGGTCTGAAACAACCTTTCTGAAAAGGGCTGGTGTGCCAAGCAAAATGTCTTCTCATGCCATGCTCTGGCACACATGCTGGGGGTTACCAACTCCCAATCTAAGCATTCACCATCCCAGGGTTCAACATGCAGTAACAATATGGCAAGTGTAAAATGCAATAGCTTCCAGCTGGAGGAAGAATTCAACCTCTGCAGCCCCCTCCTCCCTTCAGGTTTCTGTGCAAAATCTCCTTACAGTATTTGTAATTTACATTTGTTGTGCGAGATCATCCATAATGCTTAACTAACATTTCTTTTCAGAAAAACAAATAGGAAATAGTTTATTTTCTTCAGGTAATTCTAATATTGCATTAAAGATAGATATAGAGAAAAATTCATCTAGTATTGTCTTTTTCCAGCTTCTTGGGCAAGTTCAGTTGAAAGTCCTAGCTTAAGCCTTTTTGAAGAGATGCGCTCCTAAAATTTAAAGACATGTCCTTTTCCTTTAAGTTTATACAGTTCTAGTTCTCTCACACTAATCCTTCTGATTAAAAGTTTCATCAGATGCAATTGCCTTGATATACAATATATCTAACCAGAGACATTAGGCTTGTCCTAAAATCACTGACCTAAGCTGCTGAAATGTGTTTCCATTTTTGCTTCTGAAGGCTGCATTTCTGCCAGGAGAAAGCAGATCTTTGTAGTTGTAGGAAAAAAAAGTCTGCTGAGAATAGAAATATAACAAAGGCACAAACCCACTCCTACCAAATGGAAAATGGCCTCAATTCCCATGACATTTAGTATTGCATTCCAGGGAGTGGCACTCAGCACCTTGCAGCCTTGAATGCATTGAACTCAATCAGAATGAAAGATGTGCAGGACCTGAAGTACATTCAGGAAGCGTGCTTCCTATCCCATCATTTATTCCATGCAGAATAAGGTTATACCTTAATTACATGTGCCACCAGAATGATTCATGGATGGAGAAACTCTCATATGAATAGATTGAAAACTTTGATTAAAATTGAAAGCAAGATTAACACTTTTTACCATATGAAATACTGATCTGATCCTGTTTCACAATTTCTATGTTCCTTCAGTGAAACTGTGTGCTCCTGTTATTGTGTTAAGAGATCTGCAAAACTATCTTTACAACATAATCAGACAGTACACTAGATTTCAATCAACAGCATGACTTTTGATTAGGAACTCTTATCTCTGGCACTCTGCTAGAAGCTGGTTCTTCCTGGGTTCTTATCAGCCAGGTACAGACATTACACTTTTACTAAGTGTTCAGTTTCACTAAGTGATCGGAAACTGGTCTTTGTCCATAACAGAACAGAAGTTCAGCACACAAAACTGGTCTATATTCATAACAGAATGGAGGCTTGGCACATATAGACTGGTTAAAAAATGAAGAAACCAGTCTAAGATTTGACCCACCCACGAAAGGGTTGAAGTTCTGTTCACTATGGATCTAAACTATGCCACTTAGAGAAAACTGCATAACTTAGATCGATTCAACTTTAGGCTTTTTGAATGTCTGTACCTAGCCATCATTGATAGATTCTTTCTTGATGGCCATCACTGGAATAGTTCCAATTAAAAGTTAATGGGAGTTTGTGAATGGGTGCCTATGTGTATCTAAGTTGTTCTAGATAAAGTTATGTAAACCCAGCCTGTCGCATGCAATTATTTTTACAAATCACCACAAGATAAAAAATCACTGTATTTACTTGAATAGAAGATGACCCTGATTATAAGATGACCCCCCCCCGGTAATTATAGTTTCATAGTTTCTAGGGGCGGAAGGGACCTGAGTAGATTATCTAGTCCGACCCCCTGCCATAGCAGGAAA
>NW_017728993.1:40399933-40415142 GCF_001723915.1 Gavialis gangeticus | reverse complement strand
CACCTCCTTGGACCTGCTTGAGATGCATCTGTGGATGCATGACAAGGTACGGTTGGCCTTCCTGACTGCATCCTCACACTGCCGGCCCATGTTCATCTTGGAGTCAATGATGACTCCAAGTTCCTTTTCTGCCTCTGTACTGATGAGAAGGGAGTTCCCCAACCTGTAGGTATGGTGCCGGTTGTTCTTTCCCAGGTGTATCACTTTAGATGATGCATCAAATTAGATTCTATATAAAGAAAATATATAAATGTTATAATTTTCCAAGTATAGAATCTGGCAGCATGCCAAAGTTGTCATCATCCTTAAGCCAAATAAACCACCAGAAGACCCAGGTAGCTATAGACCAACCAGTCATCTCTCAGTGGGATTTAAACTCATGATGGAGAGACTTCTCTACAATCACCTGTACCCCAACCCTGATTCCCAGCTCCCAGAGGAACAGGTTGGCTTCTGCTGGAGCCACTCAGCTACTGACCCAGGTCTCCCACCTCACTGTGGACAACGAGGCAGCTTTTGAGGAAGGGCAGAATTGCAGAGCATTCTCCACCAGAAATGTTACACAGATTATAAAGTCTCACTCGTGATTTGAGCAATTGGCAAAGGGGGATAAGGCAAGGTGCCACGTTTATTGATTACATGAATTAGACAAAGAGGTTCAGACACACCATTCATACAAACACACACAAATCATTATGCACATCATTACACACATGCATACACATACAAAAAACAACCATTTCATCCACATATACACCAGATATAGTTACCAGCAATAGTTGCTCAATATCAGCCCAGTGTGGCCAACCCAGGCTTATTGAGTAGGTGATGTTGATTTGAAGATAGCAGATTTGAAGATAACAGCTGGAGCGGGGTGAACAGATGCATCTGTGCTCCAATGAAACAGCAGTAGAGAAAGAGACTCACCCAACCTGGCATTTTTAAAGTGTTCTTTTATAGGGATTGGCATCCTTTGTTTCAGTGCTTTGGGGTTTTTCCATATCCAGCTTCTGTTTTTGTGGTTGTTCTTTTATCGTCAGCTTATCTTAGCCTTGGAGTGTTTTTGCTGCCTGCCTGGCAGGATGGGTGCACTTCTTCTCCTTGTTATCACCTTTGTGCCCAAGGCCTCAAAGGGATTCTTCAGCCATTTATTAATTAGTTTACTGACTGGTAACTTACATTTGGCACCTTGTTGCTTACATAAACAGTTAAATCTTTTTCTCCCATCTCTATGCCATTCTCTCACCATTCACCCTTTTACACACACTCATACATAAAGGCTATGCAGAGTTCATTCACTTATGTAAAGCAGAAGCATACAAAATGGAGCTTTCAAGTTGCTTACAGGACAAGACTAACATGATTACATTTTACTATTATTATATTCTATTTTAACATCAGCTACATTAGTTCAGTTCATGCTACAACCGCCTGGGCTTGCTGCTAATTGCCTTATTAGCCCTGTTGCCCTGGCAACTGGCAGCTGCTGCCCCCTGCCTAGCCTGCAGCCCTCCCTGGCTGGGCTGCTTTTCCTCTTAAAGGAACAGAGAGCCCCAGGCTCTCTGTTACATATAGCATGCTACTCATATCTGGCTGTTAGGGGTGTGCAAAGTGGGCCCTGTTTGATTTGGATTCAGATTCAGCCTGAATCAGGGACAGTGATTTGAGTCATTGATTCGTGCACTGTCCCTGATTCAATTTGGCCAAATCCAAATCTGAAGATTCAATGCTGATTTAGAGAATCAGCGATTTGGACATAGACAGCTTTAAATGTTTTTTCTACATACCTTGAGGTACCAGCACAGCTTGTGAATGCTGCGATGCTGAGGCATGTGGAGCATCCCACAGGAGTACAAGGGTGGCAGGGGGGCTCCATGTGCTTGACAGCAAACCCAGAAGTGGACCAGAAGTGCTTCTGGTCCACTTTCAGGTCTGCTTCCAAGCGTGCCCCTGTGGGACACTTCATGCACCCCAGCATCGCAGCATTCATAGACATTAGGGGCTGGAAGGGACCCCATGAAATCACCAGGTCCAGCCTCTCCACCAGATGAGGGAAGTCAGCTGGGATAGAGTGACCCCAGCAAGAGAAAAGTGTGACTCAAACCCAGAAACTTTGAATCCCTTCACAAGTCCAATGCGTTAGCCTTTGCTCCACGGAGCCACCTACTAGCTAGGGTCGCCTGCTACCTAGAGGTATGTAGAAAAAACATTTAAAGCTGTGTCTATGTCTGGATCTCCAAATCTTTCTGAATCTCTCCGAATCGATTCGGAGGGTTCCGATTCAACTCAGAGAGATTAAAGGGTCCTTGGATTCAATTCGGATTTGGAGATTTGGCCACCGAATCAGGCTGAATCTCTGCTGAATTGAATCAGGGACTGAAGCTTTGCACAGCCCTACTGGCTGTATTTGCTCTACACCTACATCACAGCTCCCACTCGTCAGCAGTATTGCTTCCCCGGACATCTGCCATGAGCCCAATGCTTCCGCCTCCTTCGCCACACTGAATTAGATCATAATCACTCCCTATATCAGCACATCTGCTCAGACCCTCCAGTTGGACAGCGCCTCCGAACTAGGAAACCCCTTCCCCTTGGCCTACCTGCACCACCTGTGCTATATTTCCAAAGGTTCTTCCCCAGATGACTGGGCTGCACAACTATGGGAAGAATGATGGGCCTCTTAGAACTGCAGACTCAAAACATTTATCTTAAACCCCTCTACGAGACCTTCCGGCTTTGATTTGGACGGACTCTCTTTGGTCTGCCTCAGTAGATTCCAAACTGGCTATGGCCACTTCCTTCATAACATGCCTGACAAATGGGCCTGCCATCCAGTGCCACTTGTGAATGTGGTGTCCTCTCACAGGCTGCAAACCACATAGTTACAGAATGCTCTATCTGCCGTTGCCCTGGAAACCTCAATGCCTTCGACAGCCCATCTCAATCCTGGCTCAGCTCTGTCCATTGTGAAATATGACTCTGGCACACTGTTTCTGCCATACAAAAAATAAATTAAATGGAGGTTTGTTTTGAATTTGTCCCCCTCCCACTGCTACAGGAGGGAAAATAAATATGAGTGGTCAGGTAGCCCCTTTGCTCTCTGCTTCCCCCCAGCTTTTTCTCCTGACAGCTCCTTCCCCCTCTTCTTACTGTTAGGTCTTGCTCTCCCTGAGCACATGGAAGGGAGGGGCAATTTTTTAAAACAATAACCTTGAAATTAAACATGGCTTTAGCAATTTGGATAGAGTACCAATTTACTTAGTTCTTCCCAAATTGATGCATATTACCTTTTCTGTTTTTTGAAGCTGCTGCCAGTTTTAGCGCAGGCACTCCATAAACACTTTTAAGTAGCACTTCAGCACCTACTTATATAGGACAAACTTTTTTTGGGGGGAGGGAATATATATGAGATTCATTCTTCACGGGCAAAGATGACCTCATCCAGCAGGGGTGGGGGAGGAGGGGAAGAAGATATAAGAGAAGTGGGAAAGAAACAGAGGGAGAAAAGAGAAAAGGAGAAAAAAAGGAAAAAGAAAAGAGAGAGAGGAAAGAGAAAGGAGGGGGATGGAGGCTAGATTGCGTGGGTATGTAGGTGACTTATAAGCAGGTCTGTTGGTGTTTCTGTCGATCAACGTGTATATGTTCCACATGCCCAGCTTGAGAGAGATTGGTTTCTTTCCTTTTTGACCGCTGTAGTGGGACCCCTGCCAGCTGCGGTATGCTGGCCAAAGTGAGGTGAAGCAGACAATGTTTGGGGCACCTTTTTTAGCCCCTTCCTCACCCTAGAAGGTGAGCAGTGCAGTCCTGAATAGGGTTGCTCAGTCACTCAGGGGATTGCTGGGTTCTACTGTTGCTTCTATCCAGTAGAAATCAACCCAAAGCCCCGCGCCACCTGTGTGCACGTTTGCGGGTACAGCTTTTAGTGTGTCTACACCTGCTGCTTTGTCATTGGCCCATTGCCACAGGGCTTGTGTTGTATGTGAGTTGCGTGGGATTTAGATTTAAGTGAGGAAGAGTTGCACAGCATTGGCTTCACTCTCTCATCTGAGCCAAATGGTAACCAGTGGCAGGACTGTGTCAAGATGGCTGGAGATTGGCCCAGATGCAGCAGATGATCACAACGTCTTTTGTACCTTGTCCTGCTCTGCACAATTCATGGCACGTTGCTGTACCACCATCATGGGCATTGGACCATACAAGGGAGCTGGAGTCAGACTTTGCATGCAGGGAGTCAGACTTTGCATGCATGCTGGGTCTGGCCTGGTTTTGCAGTGTCTCCAGGCCCAGCTCTTGGTCCCTCTTGAGGGCCACATAAAAAAAGAAAAAGTCTCCCATTAGCATCTTGGCTTTTTGGCTAAGATCAAACATTTTTGTGTCAGGGCTGGCTTTGGAGCTCCTGGTGCCAGCCTGATATTGCAGTACCTTCAGGCCCAATGTCAGAAGGGGAACACCCACCTGTTTTTTTTAAGCGGGGAGGACGTGTGTGTTTGTTTCTTTAAAGGCAGGAAAAAAAAGGTTCCCATCAGTATGTTTGCCTTATGTGGGCCATGTGTTTTACGGTCCTGATCAATGTTGGCTGCATGTAATTAATTTAAAAATTAATAGCTCCATTGCTGAGCACATGATGCTTTTGGCAGCAGTTACATGATTGACAGTGTATTTAGTGAGAAGTACTGTGTTGGGATTGTCTATAATAAGCAAGATGAGTATAGGACTAGAAGTTAATGGACCAAAGTTAGCATGTTAGAAATGAGGAAAAAAAAGTAATGACAAGATGGGCTATTCCTCCATTACCCCTTTTGGCAGCTCATAATTTGACACTGAGGCTAGCAAGAGGGATGGAGCGAAAGCCTAAAGCTTTCCTCTAGAATCTCCTGGGATGCCAGTTTCTACTGTGACACCTTTGGGGCCTTCATTTTCCAGAGGCTGAGAGATGTCAAGACCATACCAAGTCAGAGAAAAGTCCATCTCTGCCAGCTGAGGCTAAACTCTGAACATAACCTGGGATGCGACACTTGTGTTCTGCTGTCACCCTTTCTTTATGTAGCCTTTTCCCTCCTACTTTTTTTTCCTCTTTTTGCTTTCTGTTTAATAACTGGTTTATTTAGCCAAGTTGGCAATACTGCCACGAACCCATAAAAGCAAGAACTTAAATAGACTGATGCTGGTACGAGTTGGTGAATCTTAGAGGCTGGTAAGACTGTGGGCTGTACTTGTCTTTCATCAGTTACTGAGGTTGCACATTAGATTTAATACCAGAAACCATTGCTTCATTTTCCATCTGCTGGTTTTGCCTCTTCTCTTTTGTGTGTGTGTCTTGTTTTGTCTTCATGGAACTGTGATTGGAATCTTATAACAATGGTTTCAGCCCGTCTCAACTAAATTTGTCTCTTTTTCCCAAAAAGGGCAGTTCCTGCCACCTTTAATACCATCTAAAAGACTGTCAGACCAGGGAGTTTCCATAAAAAGACTCTTCAGCTAACGAGAAAGGGAATAAGGAATGTTTTTTAAATGCACGCCTTCATACTTTATTTTTCGAATGCTTTAACTATTTTCCCTTCTTTTTCTCTCGCATAATCTCAACAAAGGATTAAACAGACTTTTCATAGTGATTATTTGCCATGTGATTAAGCAGGCTGACATCTCAGTACTCAACTTCCCAAACAGTTTTTAACTGTTTAATCTTCTATCAGACATGGTTGTGTTAGCACCCTTGACTCCCTGAGCTCATTTATTTTATCAAAATTAACATAATATTTCTCACATTATTAACCAGAAAAAGGTTAAATCCCTTCACTGGACAGGAAGGAGGAAGATAACACTCACAAGCCTGAGCTGCCAAACCTGGAATGGAGAGTTGGACACTGTACTTTCTTAATATGTTGGGAAGTGGAAGTCCCAACACTGCTTCCTGTGTGGGTGGAGTTATCACAAAAATCATAGAATCATAGATTCTATGATTTTTCTGGGAAAAAAAAGCAGCTGTGGATTTTTTGTGGGAAAGGAAAAAGTTAAATTACTTAAGAAAAAACAGTGGAGCAGAGTCACTTTTTGTTACGATGAGCTCTTGTCCTGAAGAAGGCACTGGTTAAGGGAATGGAATAATGAGAGAATTAATTGCCTGCTTTGTAATGAGAAGAACTGTTCTGCTACTAAAAAACTGTAACCATTGTCATCAATGTTTCTTCCTTGTTTTATTTTTTAACAAATGGGCTCTTGGCTGGAGGAAGCAGCTCTAATGTTTCTGGGTACTTGTGCTAGGTAGAAGGTAACATCTGTGGAAGCGTTCTGTTGTGTTTGGACCTGAGATTGAACGACTACCTTGTGATTGATTTCTTTTCCTCTACTTAAGAATAGAACCCTTTTGCCCTCCTTCTGGGGATCTGGCTTTGGGAGGCAGTTTTCAGAACTCCCACACAGATACAGCAAGTGGGCCCATGGCAGGTGAAATATTCGTCATCCAGAAAACGTATTTCTGCAAGACAAGACTGGCAACTTGCAGACAATTGCTGAATAGCGAAACAATTTCTGAATTACTGTGTCATGGATTAATTTCTTTTTTAAGCCTTTGTTGGAGCAGAGATAATTTCTGAATGTCTTCAAAACACATCATATTAATTGTGCAGCTTTGACATTTGGATTGGTTAGGCTACCCAGTTACACCTGTAGGTTCTAAAACGAGCAGTTCACATGTATGCATTCTAGCCAGCTACATTTTCACTGGAGGACCCCCTTGCAGAACTGAACCCTCTTAATTATACATCTTTGAAAACTGGATTTGTGTTATGGATTAAAAGGAATATAATTTCCATCTCTGAGTCTTACTGCTGTAGAGGAAGAACATGCATATTCTGGGTAGTTTAGTTTCATTGTAAAATAAACTTTTTCACCTCCAGTGTGGCCAAGTTTTACAAAAGGGCTAAATCCGTTAACAGTTTTAAAGGTGCTGGCATGAATATCCAATGTTAATATAAATGTGCACAAATAGTTTATATTAAAAAGCTTCTCCCAGATGAGGTCATCTGAAACATGAGCCATGATAATATTTCACAGTAAATGAGTCACTCAGCATCATGACTTAATATTCACCATTGAAATTTAATTAACTATGTATTTAGAACCTAAGTTGGATATGGTTAGGTTAAGCTCTTCTAGATATGTATCAACTGCTTAATCTAAAGGTTTTTTATCAACGTGCACCAATGCATCAGTCCTATATGAAGAAAATTGTCTATATTGGCTATCGGCCCTATGGGGCCGATAATTTGGCCGATAAATGCCCATGCTGTGCACAGCTGCAGAGCAGCATGGAGCAGACCTGGCAACATGGAGAGCTGCCTCCAGCTGGTAAGTCAGAAGGGGAAGGGGGAAAAAAGGGGCTTGGGGGGGAAGATCAATGCCCCCCGCAGTGAGGAAGAAGCAGGGGCAGGCGCTGCCCAGCCAGGGCAGAGGGGGGCATGGAATGGAGCTGTGGCTCATGGGGTGGGGGTGGCTCCCACTGCTGCTTGCACTGTGGGAGGGCAGGAGGAGGGGGCACGTGTGTCCCCAGATCTGCGTGGCAGGGTGGGCAGCAGCTGTGGGGTGGAGCTGGAGCCAGCGCTGTGTGGCTCTTCTCACCAGGGGCTGGGCTTGGAGCAGGCTCTGGTGGCACTGGGAGGAGGCTGCAGCTCAGCTCCCAGCCCCATTTTGCCACCTGGTGCAGCCCCAGCTGAACACCCCTCCTCCACCCAAGTGCTGGGAAAAGCTGGGGCTGTGCCGAGTGGTGGCACAGGGCTGGGAGCAGAGCTGCGGTAAAATCTGGGGTGGCTGCAGTCTCCTCTCAGCCCTGCCAGAGCCTGCTCTGAGCCCAGCCCCCAGTGAGAAGAGCTGTGCAGCCCTGGCTCCGGCTCCATCTCGCAGCTGCCACCCGCCCCATGCCTTGCAGACCTGGGGGCACATGCCAGGATTGCAATTCGTAATAAAGCATGATAGGATCTGATGCTTGATGTCACAATCATGCTTTCTGCCATGCATGGCAGGAGGCATGACTGTGTGGATTGTACATTCGATCTTATCATACCTTACCTAAATGTTTAGAGGGGCCCTCAGATAGTGGAAATCCATTGATTCTCTAATCATTGAGCAGTGGATTAAATAAATGACAACTATTATATTAATGGAAAAGCTAACATTTGGGAGACCAAATAGCAGGTGAACACATGTATAAATTGTGAAATGCGAATTCTTTACTCTCAGATGGTCTGATTCTGCCAGCTTTACTTTAGTTTGAATAATACATGAGTAGTCCCAATGAGGCAGGTTGGCAGATTTGGAGCACCACCTGAGCAATATGATACACTCCAAATAATTATTCTTTTTTTATTTTGGCCTGATTCCAATCTCTGTTTGACCATTTACCTTTGCCTTTAAGATCACTGTACTATTACCAATATGAGATTACTGGTACATTGTTTGATCTAGATTTATCTAAATTATAGCAGAGAGGAGTGCCCTACTACATCCCTCCAGGTTCCCTCCTTGTTAAGGAAATGAAAGGAAATGAATGGAACTAATCCTGAGTTTAAGTGTAGGTTTATCTCTAAGTCTTTTGTTGAATTGGGGTTTGGTGAAATGAGCTGTAAATTCTGTTTCTGGCTTCTTAAGACCCCCATTGGCAAAGGTGGATAGGAAGACATCCCAAAGTAGTCCATCCTTTAACTACACTAGCCATTCACTGTTCCCAGGCAGAGACCGTTCTTTAGGCCTTGTACCAATTGGAACAGAGTTATAACCAAATCATAACACCCACGCTATAGACAGCTCCTTGACATGGACTGTATTTATAATACCCACAGGATCTTGGAATAAAAATGTAGAAATAAATTTTTATGATTTATTGAAAAGAAATGGTGGTTTTTTCCAATTATTTCATGAATATTTTTGCAATTATTCAACCATGCATTTGAAGAAAAAATATTTGTTTTCATATATTTTACAAAATAAAGCAAACTTTTTCAAAATGCTTGTTGCTTGGCTGTAGTATGTTCAGTTAATCCAGTGTTATATAACATATTTGGTGGAATGCTTTGTACATTAGGGATCCATTTACACTCTTGGGTGCAGACAATTCATGTGTATTTGTTGCTTCCTGTTTGTTAAATCTTTTTATGGCACATTAAATGCAAGTGACACAACATTTCTGCAAGGTGGTATCAAATAGGTGGCTCAGTAAATACTACTTTAATTATAATCCATATTCATAATAAAGAATGCTTCTTTGTTGGCATGCTTTCAAATGCTACCTGTGGGCTGTAAGAAAAAGGAAAGAAAGATGGGATGAGAAAAGTATGTTTTTATTGATGACATGCTATTGCTAATTTCACAAGGAGTTCCCATAAAACACTTACTTTAGCCTGTGATAAATTCTATTAGTTAGGCTTGCCCCAAAAGTGGGAGATATTTCTCACTGCTTTTTTACTACAGTATACAAGGAAGAAGGTAATATTTTTCTGCATTTGGCTATTTGTTGCCGAAAAGTATATTTGGTTATTAATAGTACGGACAGAGCCTCAACTAATAATTTGTGGTGGGCGTGGGAGTGAAGACCTCTAGCTGAGTTTGGGAATAGCTACCCTGGGAAATCTCTTTTAAAATAACTGTTATTTCATGCAGTGTGGTCCATTCCAAACACTAGCAATTTTGTCTTGAGATATTTTTCATGAGCCTTGGAGATATGATATCTCTAGGAAGAATGCTAAAGCAGTACACTGAGGAGAAATAAACACCCATCAGAGGTGGGGAAATCTCCCCAACTGTCATTTCAGTTTGGCAGAACATTAAGCAGGGACACCTCGGAGCCCCTAGATCTCCCCTCCAGCACGTTGGATTCCTATCAGAATTATTTATTTTCCTCTCGAAAGGTGACCCAGTTTCAACTGATATCATTTTTTGCTTAAGGAACACAGTGATTAAAGAAAATCTTTTTCTCAGATGCAATCTTTTTCCATATCGTGTGTTACTATGGTGGATGTGGTCACAACATTAAGATTGTGTTTAAGTTTCACCTTTTTGTGGATGATTTTTGGTACAGTGAAGGATGGTTAACTGCTTACTCATGTTTTGAAAAACCTGTAATTCTGAATAATGTGGTTTCTTTTAACAACAGAACATTTGTGGGAGAAGTACCAGTATCTGCTTTTATTTACCAGAAACCAGGTATTTTTAAAATCATGCAGGTACATAATATTGTTCAGATCTTGTTTCAAACATATTTGTGTGCATACTGTACTCTGCAATATGTGCAATGTGTAAAGACAATTTTACAACTTACACAGATGTTCACCACATGTGTAGCTCCAAATGGAAAACAAGCATGAACTAAGAATGCTCCCCAGCTTATACCCCTATGAGAAATGTAAATGGTTACAGTAAAAATGTACACATAGGCATAGTTAATAAAATACTAATAGTTACCATGGATGTAGTTTTGAGCACTACAAAAAGCCCATATTTCAAGAACTGGAAGTGGAACACAGAAATTCTATTAAAAGTGCTGAATGTATGATTTCTAAACCACAGAAGTAGAACAAATACACAAAACCTAGCTGGGTTTTAGTTTCACCATTTAGTACAAAAAATACTCTCAAATGTTAACTGTGTTTGTTGTAGTCAAAAAGAAAATGAGCCAGTCACTAAGACTTGAATTGTTCTTTGCATATATGGCCCTAGCCTAACCCTAATCTTTCTGCTCTGAAGATATTGCTTTCCCATTTTTATTACTGTAAAGAAAAGAAAATACATGTTCTTCCCCCTGCACAAGTCACATCCTCATACTAGTACAAAAAAGTCTATTTTTCTTCTCTCGGATTTATATGTTACTTATATGTGATCCCTTCCTTATCAGTGTATTTGTAACCTTTTATATGCATAACAATGACCTTTTAGACACAAAGCCTAAAAGTCAGTAGCTTTTCCTTAAGGAACCTGAAGAGTACTGGAAGACTTTTGCATTGCCTACAGTTAAATGTGCTTTTGTATAAAAGTATATTTTACCTTGATACAGCAGAACTACTGTAGTGATACCACAGGGATCCTTGTATCCCCCATGTGGGTATGCAAGGTCCCAAAAGCAGTGAAAGGACAAAGTTTGTATTGTGTAAGGTAGAAATTGGGGATCAGAGAAAGAAAAAAAATTGCAATACCATTGTGCACTATGGATGAAATTCAACTAGGCAAGAGGCCTGCACAAGACCTATGCACTAATTAAATATTAAAATAGGGCCACAGGGGGACAGAGTAATATGTTTGTCTGGATTCTTTGCATGAGGGAGATTTGCACCCGCTACAAGCAGAGCTTCAAGAAAGTTCTCTGCATTTTACCTGAAAGCTGTGTGTGGGCATGTGGATGGTGTCTTCTGTATTCACTGGATCATGAACCTTCTTGGGGGATGGAGTGAAGCTGTGAAGTGCATCTACTTGTTCTCCCTGTGCTCTGCAGTACCTCATCCACAAAGCTGAGCTAGTACCTGTGTATCCCCTCAACTCCACTTTTGTCTCTTTTCTTCAGGCCCTGCTTATGGAACTAGATTTTGGCCCTTAATAAATAGAATAGACATATCCATTTAAGTCACTGTAAATGTTGGCATATAAATAATAAGTGAGATGGTGAAGCCTTGCTTTATACACTCTGCTCATTGGCAAATCATCTGTTTTGTTACATGTTTACAGGAAAATTCCTTCTATTTTCTTATTCCTTCTGGAATTGCTTATTTCTCGTTAACAAAGTGGTGGGTCTCCTATTGTATGTGAAAGCTGGACGAGACAGATGGAGGCTAGCCAGTATTCTACAGTGCGAGACCTTTCTCACCCTCATACCAATAGCTTTATGGCTCGCAGATTAGGAATTGTTTTCTGTTTATTTAACCATTCTGTTTCTAAAGAGTTGGAAGCATGGCACACTTACATTGGTGTAATCAGCCCTTACAGTGCTGTAAGCAAGGAGCATACACATAGTGTAAACCCCAACATTGGTATAAGAGTTTAAAATCTGGGGTAAAGTTACTCTGGGAAAACTGTAGTAAAAATGCACCAGTATAAGTTACTTGGTGTAGGGAACATTTATCCATTTCCATTGTTCTAGGCCAATGATTCTCAGCTGGGATGATGCATCACCCTTGGATGCCATGAGAACTTTTTAAGAGTGCTACATAATGCTGTGCAATATTAGCACTACTCGGTGTGCAAAGACCTACATAGGATTTACAAGATAAACCAGAAATTTCAAATAGGAATCTATAGTCTCAAAAGACCTGTTGTGGTCTTTCTGATTTCTTTGCAACAGAAGATTTCCACTATTTTTTCATAGTCAAGAAAGGACAGGTAGCTAAGAGTTGGCATTTTGCATTCTCAGTTTGCTCTCATGTTACTTGCATGTATAAAGGTTTTTCTATCAGTCAGGATATGGTTCTGCTGTGCTTGGATCCATCAGTATATGGTTGGAGAAATCACAGGTCTAGTTCTCCTAGAGCACATGTTAAATATTAGCTTCTGCTGTTTAAAAATAGTGCCTTGCAGATTAACTATCTAATATATTTTATTTTACCTACATTGGGGTTTATAAATTCCTGTACCTGCCTTTATTTTTAACCACTGCTTTCTTGTGCATTTTAATCTATTATAGTAATGACACTCAAGTAGTGGACATGAAGTACATTTCCACTAGTACGAAGGTAAACAAGTTTTTGAATAAGAAGTCTGAAGCCCCATTGCCTGTCTATGCCAACCTAAAAATAACTAAAGAGCAAAAGTATTTTTGTGCAGAGGGGCCTCCCGGACTTCAGGATTGCAAGGAAGTTCTAAATCTAATCCCAAAGCTACAGAATAATCAAGAGATCAAATATAGTAACTGTGTTGGTTTTGTTAGTTGATGATCTTCTCTGACATGAACAAGGGTATAATGGGTTTACTAATTCTAGATGTCAGCAGCTCTGAGTAAGGTTGATCATAGGGCTTTGTTTTAACAGTCTGAGAACACCAGGAAGGCAATGGTTAGTAACAGTTTTTGGGACAAAAAAAATTTCTGCTCTGTGAGGTGTAACTGGAATCATTGCCATCACTTCCAACCAACACACACACACAAGGCCATTGGGAGAATTTGTGCGGGGGCACAGGTTCTGAAATACTTTGGTTTTCCTATGTCCTTTAGCTGTTTGTCTTAATGGTATATGACCTGGACAGAACTGGAAGAGAAATAGTCCAGTGCCTAGATGAGGCCTGATAAGGGCTATCTAGTTATTATGTAACCTGGGCAAGATGGAGAAACTTGGTGCATTGAGGGAAGCAGCTGAAAAAATACCGTTGCTGAGAAGCATCACTGCTATTTGTGAATAGTGTGCAGTCCAGGTGTGTTTGATATTATGTGGCTGCAGGGCTCCTTGACTGTAGTTTGTATCCTAGAATGCTTTATCTTTAGCATCTGGTAGGAGTAGTGCAACAGTTTCTACATGAGGGATCTGGTGCCACAATTTTCCATGTCTCCATTATCTCCGCAATTATGTGTAATGTCTGTCCCTAGCCAAAGAGGCTGCTGTGGGCCACTTATAAGCTGGAGTTTCATATATTACTGCTTTGAGATCTGCTGTGTCATCTGTGCTGGCTGCCAGTAAATTTCAAGGTGCTGCTTTAATTTTACACAGACCCTAAATAATTTTGGACCTGATGCTTGAGAAACTGCTGTTCCCCTGAGCTGTTGCCACAGTTGTGAAAGAGTGGTAGTGCTTGAGTTCAAATTCCTTTGCTGTAAACAGAATTGGTTGTTGGCAGGATATTTCTTCAGAGAGTGCCTCTCTCTTGGGACTCACCCTCTGATTGGCGAGCCTGGATTTGATCATTTCTGGGCATGCTGGAAATACCATCTTTTTGTTCAGTATTTTGGAAAGGCGACAGGTCAGGGTTGGTTTGAAATTTCTGGTGGCTATATATTTATTTATGTGGCAAGCAGGAGAAATATCCATTAAATTGTGTTTTGTTGTGTATTATAAGTTATGAATCAGGAGCACAGGGTAGGCATGGATAGCAGTTCACATACATCTGTACTACATAAATGATGCTTAGTGAAATAACACAGGCAAGAAAAGTCTGTGACACCAACAATTTTTGTAGTAAATTGTGTGCCAGTGAAGTGCAGACCCTTGTTACATTATACATACTGGCCTCCCAATCCTACTAGCCTCAAGGAAGGATAGTCAGGGTTGATATGATGCATTCTCTGGCACATCCCTTAGCATAATTCCAAAGATAAAACACTAAGACAGAGGGAGTCACAGGGAAAACAAATACAAATATCTACCATATGGCTTTAATTAGTAGTAGAATCTTGAATACATAGTGCTTAAGGAAAATAAGGTAATACAAATCATTTAGAAAAAAGTGGATATCAGTAACTTTCACTCCTATACATAATCTTGAATAGCAAACAGTACAAAGTGTATATACAAGGGAAAGTCTTTAAATGACATTCAGAATATCAGTAGAATCAAAATTAAGTTACACATAAAAGCCAAAGACAAACCATCCTTATGAAAATCTTTCCCGTTAGTCTGAGACAAAAACCACTGCTTTACTTTAAGCTCGCTGAGTCCAGCGCATGCCCAGAGGAGGCATCATGTTAGTTGGATCTGGCTCACCCAACACCTGCATAAATCAGGTGCTTTAGTGGGGCTTTTTGAGACTTTTATCGAATAGCTGATTGACTCAGCTCTAGATAAAAGTGTCAAAAAGCCCTGCTGAAGTGCCTGATCTATACAGATGCTGTGGAGTTGGGTCATACTACTGCACTGCTTCTTCCAGTAAAGCATAGTTTGTTTGTTAACATCTGCAAGCAGCCTAAAAGCTCAAAAGAAATATGTTACAGCCTCCAGACATAAGATCATAGAAAAGTAGGGCTAGAAGGCACCTTGTGAGATCATCTAGTTTAGCTCCCTGCTCAAGGCAGGATCATCCCTGACTAAAGCATCCTAGCCAAGTGTCTGCCTAACCTGCTCTTGAAAACTTCCAAAGTTTCTTTAGGAAGCCTGTTCTAATGCTTGACCACCCTCATAGTCAGAAAGTTCCTCCTAATCTCCAACCTAAATGTCCAATGCAGAAACTTGAGGCTATTGCTCCTAGTCCTGTCCCCTGCAGTCACAGGTTACATCTCATTTCCATCCTTTCTGTAATTACTCTTCAGGTAT
>NW_017728993.1:40392995-40394933 GCF_001723915.1 Gavialis gangeticus | reverse complement strand
TGTCCAATGCAGAAACTTGAGGCTATTGCTCCTAGTCCTGTCCCCTGCAGTCACAGGTTACATCTCATTTCCATCCTTTCTGTAATTACTCTTCAGGTATTTGAAGACTGTTATCAAATCCCCCCTCAATCTCCTCTTTTTCAGACTAAATAACCCTAGTTCTTTCAGCCTTTCCCCTTAAGTCTTGCACCTCAGAGTCCTAATAATTATTGTTGCTCTGTGCTCGACTCTTTCTAAACTTTTCACATCCTTCTTGAAGTGTTGGGTCCAAAGCTGAACACAGTACTCCAGGGTAAGCCTCACCAGTGCTGAATAGAGCAGAAGAATCATGTCCCTTGATTTGTAAGGGACACTGTCAATACAACCCAGTATACTGTAGGCTTTCATTGCAACAAGAATACACTGCTGGCTCATATTTGGCTTATTATTTACAGTAGCACCCAGGTCTTTCTCTACAGTACTGTAGCCTAGCCAGTCATTCCAGTCTGTATTTGTGCATGCAGTCATTCCATCCCAAGTGCAGGACTTTTCACTTGCCTTTGTTGAATCTTATCTGATTGATTGTATAAGCTACAGTGTGCCATTGGTTGATAATTAAATTGACATCCATTAATAAATTGTACTGAATGTTTCATGGGATGAGGGGAGCAGCTTTAGAAACCTTGGGCATATCTACATGTGCTAGTAGCATGCAGCAATAAACTCTGCTGCGTATTGCGTGGGAGTTTATTGCTCCTGGGTGCACTGTTTGAGCATGTGCCCGGGATCACAACACATTAAGCTGGGTTGGAACAACCCTGGCTGTCAGGGGGCACAGGGGGTCAGCCTGCCAGCTTGGGGCTGCTCCCCCTGGCTCAATATGCTGTGGAGTAGCTGGCTGGGACACAAGGGTGCTCCACTGCAAGGCTAGCCGGCAGGCAACTCCTGCATTGAAGCACCCTCATGCCCCAGCCAGCCACGTCAGTGTCTACATGTGCACTGCTGAGGAGTAAAAAATTCTGCAGCAGGATATTACTTATATTTACAAGTACTATCCCATTGCAGAGTTAATTAATTTCTTGCAGCCTAATAGGGCCACACATGTAGATGCGAGACATTTTACTGTGGAACTAATTAATCTGCTCTGCAGTAGACATTATGTGTAGATGTGCCCACTGTATCCAAACCAAAATCAGAAATCAGGAATCTATTTTATAGTTCTTACCTACTTCTATAGACGTAGGCCAGCATTTTCAAATGTGGTTAGCTAAATATATGTTCCTAAATCCAATTTTAATCACCTAATCATCTCTATTTCAAGGTTAGCTACATGTCCCTGCAAGTTGACACTGGCACCCAGGGAGGGCAACTAGAGGCCCTATGGGTTAAAATACATGGGGAACATGGCACAGGGGACACAATAGTAGGAGTCTAGTATAGGCCCCCTAACCAGGAACAAGAGATGGACCAGGAATTCACCAGGGAATTGGATGAACCTACACACTCTTGGTGCCTGGTTGTCATGGGAGACTTCAACTTCCCAGATATCTTGTGGGAAGAGCACTCAGCCAAAGCCAAATCCACATGGTCACAAAGCTTTCTCACATGCGTGGATGAACTCTACCTGACCCAAGAGTCTACGGACCCACAAGAAGTAAAGTACTGCTGGACCTGGTACTGGCTAAAAGAGATGATGTAGTCAGCAACCTAAAGATTGAAGGAGAGTTGGGAGACAGTGACCACGAACTGATCACTTTTACTATCCATCGCAAAGCTGGCAAGTCAGTCAGCAACGCAGAAGTCCTCAACTTTAGGAAAGATGACTTTGATAAACTCAGGAGGCTTATTGTCCAGGTACTAAGGGACCAAGACTCAGCAGGGAGAGGAGTCCAAGAGGAATGGTTGTTTCTTAAGGAAGTGATCCTGGAGGCACAAGGGATGTCCATCCCATCTCAGAGG
>NW_017728993.1:40385343-40392773 GCF_001723915.1 Gavialis gangeticus | reverse complement strand
GCCATGGCAGGGGGTCAGACTAGATGATCTGCTAAGGTCTCTTCCGACCCTACCAAGTATGAAACTATGACAACGAGCACCCAGGAAAAATCTAACCTGCTTAATGGGTACTTTGCATCGGTTTTTCATGAACTCCAAGGGTCCACCCCTTGCCTAGTGAGATGTGGGACGGCCAGAGTGAGGGTGAAATTATACCCAGAATCAGTGTAGACCTTGCAAAGGAACACCTTGAGAGGCTGGACACCTTCAAGTCAGTAGGTCCTGACAGATTGCACCCTAGAGTACTTAAGGAGCTGGCAGGAGTCATAGCCCAGCCACTGTCAAAATTTTTCAAAAACTCCTGGCACTTAGGTGAAGTACCTGAAGATTGGAAGAAGGCCAATGTGGTGCCCATCTTCAAGAAAGGGAGGAAAGTAGATCTATGGAACTACAGGCCAATCAGCTTGACCTCAATCCCTGGTAAGATTCTGGAAAAGATCATCAGAACCTATTCGTAACAAGCTGGCTGATGGCAACATCCTGAGGGACAGCCAGCATGGGTTTCTTGCAGGTAGGTCATGCCTGACCACTGTCATCTTCTTCTATGACCAGGTGACATATCATCTGGACAAGGGAGAAGAGATTGACGTCATATATCTGGACTTCAAAAAAGCCTTTGATCTGGTGTCTCATGATCTTCTCTTGGAAAAATTGGCCAACTGCAGCCTCGGCTACATCACAGTTCAATGGCTGGGGAATTGGCTCCGAGGCTGGACTCAGACAGTGGTGGTTGATGGAAGCAAATCATCATGGAGCTCTGTGACCAGTGGTGTCCCCCAAGGCTCTGTCCTTGGACCTGTTCTTTTCAGCATCTTTCAAAGTGGGCAGATACAAACCTGATGATTTTCAATACCGACAAAGGTAAGGTTCTCCACCTTGGGGAAAAAACCCCACAGCATACTTATAGGCTCGGCAGTGCTATGCTCACTAGCACCAGGGCTGAACGGGACTTGGGGGTCATGACTGATCATAAGATTAACATGAGCTACCAATGTGATGTTGCAGCTGGTAAAGCAAACCAAACTTTGGCTTGCATCCATAGATGCTTCTCAAGTAAATCGCAGGATGTCATCTTCCCACTGTACTCGGCCTTGATGAGGCCACATCTGGAGTACTGCATCAAATTCTGGGCTCCACAATTTAGGAAGGATGTGGAAAAGCTTGAGAAAGTCCAGAGGAGAGCCACGCGCATAATTAGGAGGCAGGAGAGTAGGCCTTATAAAAAGAGACTGAGAACCATGGGACTCTTCAGCCTGGAAAAGCGCAGGCTCAGGGGAGACCTGGTAGCAGCCTATATGTACATGAGGTGTGTGCATCAGGATCTGGGGAAACATCTGTTCACCAGAGAGCTCCATGGGATGACAAGGACCCATGGTCACACACTCATCCAAGGCTATTTTATGCTGGGCATAAGGAACAACTTCTTTACTGTCCAAGCCCCCAAGCCCTGGAATAGGTTCCCTCCAGAGGTGGTGCAAGCACCTACTCTGGACTCCTTTAAGAACCATTTGGATGCTTATCTTGCTGGGATCCTTTGACCACAGCTGACTTCCCGTCCTTGGGCCAGGGGGCTGGACTCAACAATCTCCCAGGGTCCTTTCCAGCCCTAATGTCTATGAAATCTATGAAATCTATGAAAAAGTAGCTTAATTTTGAAAGATGTTGAGCATCTGTAGCTCCTGTTCATTTCAACGGGACTGGCTGGCATAACTTGAAAATCAGACCATACTCACTTAAGGGCTTAAATACAGATTAAGAAGTCTTAATTTAGGCCTCAGAAACTAGATGTTTCACCTACTTCATTTTTTGCCTCTGTGCCTCTACCTATAAGGCTCTCTACACCTGCATTTCTTTCTGGACCTGACCCAGTCTGGCATTCCCTTGCAAAGCAAATGACCAAAAAATGGAGGAAAGAAAGAAGATATTTCACGTGAGAGGGGGAGAAATAAAAGATCAAAAGGAAAAAAAGAAAAACACCAAACGTAACTGTTCACATATCATTCGTTTCTTGTGTCTGTTTAGATTGTAAACTCTCCAGAACAGTGACCTGGAGTTCATACTTGTTAGTGAAGCACATGGCACATATTATGTACCATGTAAATAAAAAGTAACAAACTAATTTGAGCAGTGTATACATAAAAGGATTTTATCCTGTGATGTTTATGTCTCAGCCGCAAAAAATTCCATCTATAATAGGGCCTGGGATCCTCAAGGACATAGTATCTTTCACATTCAAGACAGCATTTGGTAACACAGGATTTACTCCTGACAACATGCACATCCATAACTTTATTCATATGTGAGTCTCATTGAAATCATGCATGTGTGTAAGTGTTTACATAAGTTCATTCTAAAATTATGTAATATATGGGCTTGAACCTGAAAAGTTGTGTGCATAATGTTTTTATTTATAATGGATTAATATAACATCTGAAGTATTCTAGATGACATGTCTTCATGTAAAAGGAAAAAGTCCCTGATCTGAAGAGCTTACAACTTGACTTTAATAGGTTCTGGATTAGGTCTGAATACCTAACACACAAGATGGGGGACTGGATACCACGAAACAGAAATGACTGAGCAGTGAAGGTATGTTATTACCAGATTTTTTCCCTTTGATCTCCTGTTGATTTTCCTCCCTCTCTCAAATACTATCTTTTTTTCCTCCTTCTCATTGTTTTTTGTTTGTACTTGTTAGGAGGAGGGTCTATAAAATCTTATCAGAAGAATGTCTAAAGGAGCAGAAGGGGCAGAGAGTGTCAGGGTTAGCGAAGCTTGACAGAAGGATAGAAGAAGACACACAGATAAACAGGGATTAGAGCATGGATCCTTAGCAACATTTATTTTTTATTTGTTTAGGATTATATATTACACCGATGGTGGAAAAAGTATGAGATCAGAATAAGATTTAAGTTCTCTGCCCCAATCAGTTCCGATTCTAAAGCCTTACAATGGAGAAATAGAAGAAAGTTCTATTAAACAAAACCCTCATAAGGCCATACTTGAGTTACTGCACTCATATTACTAGTTACTAACTTTGACAATGAATATTCATGTTTGTAAAACAGTGTGGAGAAAGGCTATGAGGTTTATCTGGAGATTCAAAGGTTTATAATATTGGGGAAAAGCTTCAAGATCTTAACGTATTCAATATTAAAAATGGACGAGTGAAATGTGACTTTTCAAATGTGATTATAGTGCAAAGAAACATTTGAAAGGGCCTATTGTAGCAATACCTTGAAAAGTCAAGTCTGAAAAGATGTGAAGCAAGGCAGTAAAGGCCCAGTCTTGCAAACCCTTCCCATGTGATTGATTCTTACTCCTCTGGGTATTCCAATTGATTTTGATAGGATTTTTGCTGCAACTTGCAGGGTCCTAAAAGTTTAGAATAGATGAGTTTCTTCTCCAATAAAAAAGGTGTGGAAAATACTAGGTGCAGTAGCATACAGTCATTTTAAGGTAAGTGCTGGCATTTACCTGGGGCCTAATTCTGCAGTATGCCGAGTGCTTTTTGCCAAGGTGAACTGTCACAACCTTCATGCACTTCAGGGGAAGTTAAGAGTATATAGCATATGGTTGGATGCAGCCCAGCAGCTGTAAAATGAAATAATTCAATCTTGTCCTGGATGAAAAAGTAATCACTAAAGAAGTTAATATTTTAAAAATAAATACAATGTAAATTATATATGTTTATATATGCCTTGTGCTTGCCAAGATTTAACATTATATCTAAGATTACAGGAATTTTTGTTGGTTATAGTAGGAAATGAAGAGTTTCCTATTTACTCGGCCATGAATCTTAAAAAAAACCCTTAAAAAAAGGTCCAAGCCAGCTTTGTTCAATCAGGTTCTCACATAGCCTATGCTGGTCCTTTAGCTGCATTTGCTATAACATTTTTTAGCCTCTTAATTCTTTAGACTCTGAGTAAATGCAGCTCCAATTCTGCCAGGAGCTGAGCACTTGTTAGGAAGTCTGTATACAGGCAGTCCTTGGCTTAAGATATTTTGAGTTACAATGAATGGCACTTACAATGTTTCTAAATTGAAACTTGCTGCATCGCCTGTCTTCCTGGAGAACATCTGTCCAAGCTTCCTTGGACACTTTCTTTAAGAAAGCAGACAAGACTCCAGAAAAACCTGCAGCCAAGACTCCTGAAAAGACTCCAGCCAAGAACCCTTCAAAAAGTCCAACCAAGAGCCATTCAAAAAGTCCAGCAAAGTCACCTCAAAGAAGTCCTTCCAAATCAATATGATTGCTGTTTACAATATAAATACATTAATGTAGCTATATTACTCATCTATAATTAATTGAGAACAAAATTCTGGGTTATTTTTGGTGAAAATAGGGTATCAGGTCTTGGTTCAGGAACCAATTCCCCATTTATAACATTTTTCCTTCAGGAAACTTGGTTTCAAGTTACAACATTTTGACTTAAAACACAGGTTTCAGGAAGTGGGTGAGCTGCTGAGTGGGTATAATACCAATTAGAAAAGCTAGACATTTATAAGTCAGTGGGACCGGATGGACTCCATCTGAAAGTGCAGAAGGAGGTGGCTGAGGTCATCACGGAACCCCTGGAAAAGCTCTTTCAGAATTCATGGTGCATGGGGGAAATCCCAGAGGATTGGAAGAGGACCAACATTGTGCCCATCTTCAAGAAGGGGAAGGGAGAGGACCCGGGCAACTATATGCCAATCAGCCTAACCTCCATCCCAGGGAAAATCCTGGAAAAGCTCATTAAAGAATCTATGTACGATACATGTTGCAGATGGTAAGATTCTGAATGACAGCCAGCGTGGCTTTGTCGCAGGTAGGTTTTGTCTTACCAATCTCATCTCCTTCTATGACCAGATTTCTTGCCACCTGGACATGGGAGACATGGTAGATGTTATATACCTAGAATTCTAAAAGGCTTTTGATCTTGTATCCCATGATATCCTTGTGGGAAAACTGAAAGATTGTGGGCTCAGCTGCTCAACGGTTCAGTGGGTGGGAAACTGGCTCCAGAGTAGGACCCAGAGAGTTTTCATGAACGGATCTATGTTGTCCTCATCCCAAGTGCCCAGTGGTGTCCCTCAGGGGTCTGTGCTTGGACCGGTGCTTTTCAACATCTTTATCAATTATTTGGATGGGGGAGTGAAAAGCTTGCTGGCCAAGTTCACGGACGACACAAAGTTATGGGGCAGTGTGGTCACGTCAGAAGATAGGTTGCAGATACAGGCAGACCTGGACAGGCTTGAGAGTTGGGCAGACCAGAACCAGATGAAGTTTAACACTTCTAAGTGTACGGTGCTCCATCTGGGGGCAAACAACCCTCAACATACATACAAGCTCAGTGGTGACAGCTTGACTTGCATCATGACCTAGGGGTAATGATTGACCATTGCAAGAATATAAGCCATCAGTGCGAGGCGGTGATACTCCAGCTGCACTCAGCACTGGTGAGACCGCAGTTGGAGTACTGCATCCAGTTCTGGGCACCGCAGTTCAATAAGGATGTGGAAAAACTTGAGATGGTCCAGAAAAGAGCCAAGCGTATGATCAGGGACTTGCGAGGCAAGTCATATGAGGAAAGGGTGAGGGACCTGGACCTCTTTTAGCCTAAAGAAGAGAAAGTTGAGAGGGGACTTGATAGCAGCTTACCACTATATCAGAGGAGTGCATCAGGAGCTTGGTGAACAACTGTTCACTAGGGCATCGCCAGGGAAGACCAGGACCAATGGATACAAACTCCTGGAATGCTGCTTCAGGCTTAATACCAGGGAAAACTCCTTCACAGTCAGGGTGTCCAGACTGTGGAATAAACTTCCTCCAGAGATGGTGCAAATCACCTACCCTGGAGGTTTTCAAGAGGAGACTAGACAGTCACCCTGCTGGGGTCACCTCACCTCAGTTGTCTTCCTGGCTGGACCTGATGATCTGCAAAGTCCCTTCCAGCCCCTAACAGTCTATGAATGTATGAATCTATGAACCAATTGTGTAATAAGTCTGAGGACTGCCTGTACCACAAAATCTTCTAGATTAGAGGTTCACAAACTTTTTCTTATTGCATACCCCCTTCCAGATTTACCAGTTGCCTGCATACCCCTACCAGCATACGTTTTATATTTTAACCCCTTAAATAGCAATTATTATTATAATGAAAATTAAGTCCGCCATTACACATACCACCCACCCTCTGAGATGTCTTGTGTACTCCCAGGGGTACTGTGGCAGCTATGGGGCCTGGGGTGCCGTGACCTCCCCTAGCGCCCCCTACCGACCGTGCCAGATCAGGTCTAATGCACCCTCAATATCTCACCCGCTACGTCTTTGATGTTAATATTGAAGGGAGGCTGCCTTTTTACCTTTCCTTGGCACGGTGCTCTGATGTCTTCTGGCTAATGCTCTGCCTAATTACCCTGGTGCACCCTAACCTCCGGGGCCTGTCTCCACGCCCTCGCAGCCCGCACTGGGGCCTTGCTCCGAGCCCTCGCCCACACTGGGGCCTTGCTCCGAGCCCTCGCCCGCACCGGGGCCTTGCTCTGAGCCCTCTGGTCTTATCTCCCTCTTCTCCCAATGTACTCGCCCTGTCTGGGGCCTTCTCCCAGTGTACTCACCCCCCTCTCCGGGGCTTTTCCCAATGAGTGATTCTCTCACCCTCCCTGGGCTTTAGCCCTCCCTGGGGCTCTACTTGCACTCCCGCCTGCACTGGGGCCTGTCCCGCGCTCGCGCCGCCTGCACTGGGGCCTGTCTCCCGCGCTCGCGCCGTCCGCACTGGGGCCTGTCTCCCGCACTCGCGCCGCCTGCACTGGGGCCTGTCTCCCGCGCTCACGCCGCCCGCACTGTGGCCTGTCTCCCGTGCTCGCGCCGCCTGCACTGGGGCCTGTCTCCCGCACTTGTGTCGCCCGCACTGGGGCTCTGCTCAATAGGGCTCAGGCGGCCTCGGCCTTACCTGGCCCTCAGGACCCCTTTTCCAGGTCCTACGTCCCACTGGGGCTTTCCCACAATTGGGGCTCAGGCGGCCTCAGCCTTACCTGGCCCCCAGACCCCCTTTCTGGGTCTTACGCCCCACTGGGGCTTCTTGCCACGCTCACGCCCGCACTGTGGCCAGTCTCGCGCTCACGCCCGCACTGGGGCTGGTTTTGTGCTCACGCCCACACTGGGGCCGGTCTCGCGCTCACGCCCACACTGGGGCCAGTCTCGCGCTCACGATTCCCGCAGTCGGGGCTCAGGCGGCCTCAGCCTTACCTGGCCCCCAGATCCCCTTTCGGGTCCTACGCCCCACTGGGGCTTCTCCCCTGAGGCCTTCTCCAACCCCTACAGCCTCACCTGGTCCTCCGGTGTTACTCAACAACAAACAGAAAATACAAAGCCCCTGGCTATAACGTAAATTCCCAGCCAAACTGGC
>NW_017728993.1:40375117-40380343 GCF_001723915.1 Gavialis gangeticus | reverse complement strand
GTCCTCCGGTCTTACTCAACAACAAACAGAAAATACAAAGCCCCTGGCTATAACGTAAATTCCCAGCCAACCTGGGTATCCTCCATGTCTGTCCCCATCAGGGTTTTCTCCACACAGTATCCTCACCGCAAACTCAGGCCATCTGGCTTTCCTGCTATGCCTGCTTGGCTTGCTTCCACCCAGTATCATCCTACTGCAAACTCAGGCCATCAGGCTTCTCTGCTAGGCCTGCCCGGCTTGCTCCAGCTGAGCTCCACCTTCCCTGGCTGCCAGAGGGGAACTGACTTTCCGGCCTCAGCCTGGCTGTTTATAAAGGCCAGGCCCTGACCCCTTCCGGTCAGCTGACCAGACTGGCTGCCCCGGCAACCCGCCTCTGTGCTGCCCTGGTGACTGGCAGCTGAGCTCCTTTTACTGTGTTTCAGTAGCAGGCACCGTAGTGCCCTGCTACAGGTACACATACCATAGTTTGGGAACCCCTGTTCTAGATGGCAATGGGAGTAGGATGGATCATCAGTAAGGGCATGGAAGAGGAGCCGGGGAGCAAGGAGTGGTGTCCTGGGACCAGGGCCATCTGGTGGGGCTTTCCCATCCCTGAAGAACTGACAGGGAATCAGCAATAGAGCTCTGGGGGCTCTGTTTAGCTGAGAGACCCGGTTGTGAGAACACCATGAAGAGAAGCGGTGGGGGGGCAGGAACTCTGCCGGAGACAGGCCAGCCTCAAACAAGTGGCTGAGCCCATTGAGTAAGTCAACGCTTTTTTTCCCCCCTTTCTACTGTTTTTATGCAGCATGAGTGGGCAAAAAGGGGAAGTGGGTCTGAGAGCCAGAGACCCTTCCCGAAGAATAAAAAGGGATAAAGACCAAGTTGGTCAATTAACCTTGGTGGACAAAGGGCAAGGGCCTGGGGAAGGTTTTTTCTCTTTGCTTCTTTTTTTTTGATGAGTGATTATCCCCACAATTAGTGTGCAAACCCTTTCCAAGGGAGAGAGAACACCAAGTTACCCAAACTCATGCGAGACTTGCTTGTGGCTGAAAAAAAGTCCAGTAGTCCATGCTGTCCCATTCTGTTAAGGTAGGCAGTAATGAAAATCATGAACCTAGAAGATAAAAGAAGGAATTAAAGCAAAATTGTCCAGGAAGACCTAAAAGTGTATGTGGTAGCACATAACGTCTGGGTGGTACTAGGGAGGGGTGTAGGGGAGGTTGGAGTCCTAGAAGAAAGTCTAGTGTGTTTGCTGTTGACCAACTGTAGTGAAAGCAAACACCTCCTGATCATTTACTTCAAAGAAACACCAAGACGTGGGAGGAGAAATTTAGGACTCACCACCGTGGATAACAGGCAAACGACTGTGAGACACTCGAGCAGGGCAGGGAAGGTGCTAGGCAGCCATATGTGTAGACCTATTGGGCTAAGCCTGTACTAAGTGGTGCATTGGCCAGGAACTCAACGACAGCCTAAGGGAAGCCAGAAACATGGACCTCTCAGTGGGGATATGAGAGACCCAGGACCCCTTCAACAAACCTTGCATTTTGTGGGTCAGTTGTTACAACAATGCCAGCAACAACAGGTGACATGTCAGATTGCCCTAGATGAAAAATGGCTGCAGCAACAGGCATGGGTACAGAGTTGAACTGAAAGCCCCCAGATGGCACCACGGAACAACCCAGAAGCCTTTTTGGAAATTTTGAGTGGGCAGCTTTGGCTTTGGGGTTCGACCAGAGCCATTGAGCAGGACAGTTAGACATGCTCTTGATCAGGTGGGGGCAAATCACCTATCAGGAAATGCCTCGTGGGGAAGCCATCGATTATGATAAAGTAAAGAAGGAAATCTTGTATCATCTGGAGAGGTACCCGGAGAGGTACCGGCATTCCTTCCAAGCAAGGAAGAAGAAAGAGGAGTGTGACCACTGAGCTTCCAGCACCCTGTCATGTGCGGCTTTAGACCGAGCGCAGGGTGATGTATGTCTCACCATGATTGGCAGAATAGTTGTTCCCTCCAGGAGCCGTCATCCCCTAACTCTCCTGCCATGACTTTGAATGTTCCCAGTGGGGGGTTGACCATCCTGGGTCCCTCTGCGGTTCACGGTGGGCTCGACAGTCACTCGCGGGGCTCTGCCATCCCTACACCCTGGCCTCACTCCACCTCCAGTCGCATTCCTGGCCATGTCCCCTTGCTCCTACAATTAAGGCACCTCTCAGATTTCTTACTGGCATCCCGTTCTTGGAGCCTACTCAGCCTACTGTGGATAGGTAAACCCTATCCTTTACCTTGAGCACTCCAGGAGTCAGGTTCAAATCATCACCTGACGTCCTATGGGCTATACTATCTAGCTCCCCTCTCTCTCAACCCCTTCACTTGGGGAAACCAAAAGAAATGCACAAAAAAACCCATTAAACACTGCCTCTATCACCTCGCTAGGAATTAGGAGGGTTTCCTTCCTTGCTTCCACACAAGTAAGGCTCCAGCAGCCTAATTCATCTGTAATAGATCTGGGGAAACCCTCCCCTTTTTAGGAGACTCCTAATCTATACCCATACAGGTTATCAGCTTCTCCCTCCCAGATTCTAACGTATGCTTAGGCCACCTTTCTTCTTTCTCACTGACGGCGTCCCCTCTCCTGGAGTTCCACTGTTCCCCTTGTGCAGGGTTGGTCACCTTGCTATAGGTACTAGAGGTGCCCTGCTTGTCCAGTGCCCTCCCTGGGCTCTTGCTGGGTTTCTTCTGCCAGGGACTCCTCCTCCTCCCCCTCCCCAGCATTCCTGATACTCCCACCTGCAGTATTGAAGATCTTGCCACGCCTTCCTTTCTGGGCTCCACTGTTGCTGTGGTCGCAGCTTGCAGGAATGGTTCTCAGCCCGCTTCTCATGCTGGTGGCTGGTCTGCTGCTGCTGTCATTGGGCTTGGGGCCAGGAGTCTCTTCTGATTCTTTACCCAGCCCTCTCTCCCTCCTGGTGGCTTCCCAGCAGGGGTCCTGAGGGCACATGCTGTAGCT
This sequence comes from Gavialis gangeticus, assembly GCF_001723915.1. Lineage (NCBI taxonomy): Eukaryota > Metazoa > Chordata > Crocodylia > Gavialidae > Gavialis > Gavialis gangeticus. The sequence goes on along the minus strand of NW_017728993.1, from coordinate 40,377,350 downwards.
GTCCATCTCCTCCTTTCCGCTTTTCCTGCCAACCTCCATTTTTATCTTTGCCAACCGGTGATTGCTGGTGACATCACCGGTCCCAGCTGAATAAAGACGCAGCTGATGAGCCGCGCAGGCTTCTCCTCTTCTCCCCGCTGTGCCGCGGCTCCAGCTGCAGGCAAGTGGTGTTTTTCTGTTTCTTTAGTTCTCCCCTTTATCCCCTCTCTCTCCCGTTCTCTCCCATGACAAGGAGAAATCTCTGAGGATCTTGTTTCAGCATCTGGCGGACCTGCTGAAAAAATGGTTGAAACCACAGGAGGTGTCCAAGGTCAACATCTGGGATCAGGTCTTGCTGGAACAATTTATCTTTGATCTGAATGAGAGTACACAGCAGTGGGTGCAGTGTCATGATCCAAAGTCATTGGCAGAAGCACTGCATCTAGCCAAGGACTTTGACAGTGCCCAAGTTGAAAACACACCTAGGAGAAAGGGCTAAAGGGAGGACCGAATTCCAGGTTGCATGAGACAGAACAGAAAGAAACCCAAGAAGTTCGCTAGGTCCAGAGTGCCTCAGTGATTTGCTTCCAGTGTGGAAAGGCGGGACACATAGCAAGGAAGTGTAACAGTATCCCCCCCACCCCCAAACAGTCCTGTGATCAGGGGAATCACATTTTGAAGCATGGACGTACCAGTCCGATCTGAGGGACAATGGACACGTAGAGCTGCTGGATTGCAGCATAGGCAAAAACAGTTGGGATGGAAAGAAATAGAACCCCACGGTGTGGACCAATGTTGGGGGCAAGAAGGTACTAGCCATTGTTGATATGGGCTGTGCCCAGATGTTGATTTGGGCAGATATGGCCCCTGACAGCTGGGCCCAGGAGGCAATAGCAGTGAAGATGGTCTGCATTCATGGACAACCCTCCATGTACCCCTGAAGGAAGTAATGGGTAAAAGTGCTTAACATGGCAAGGGAGATGGCCCTTGGCATTGCGCATGATCTACTGTATCCGATGGTGCTGGGCTGCGACTGGGCTGAAATTTACCAGGTCCTGGATGTTGTAAGAGCACAGGGTGAGAGCTGCCTTGGACTGGCAGGGGAGCAATTGGACTTACTTGTGGAATTAAAGAATTAAAGCAAAATTGCCTGGGAAGATCTAAAAGTGTATGTGGTGGCACATAACATCTGGGTGGCACTAGGAAGGGGTGTAGGTGAGGTTGGAGCCCTAGAAGAAAGTCCAGTGTGTTTGCCATTGAGCAACTGTGGTGAAAGCAAACACCTCCCGATCATTTACTTCAAAGGAGCACCAAGACATGGCAGGCAAGAGTCAGAATTCACTACTGTGGATAACAGGCAAGTGATCGTAAGACACTCAAGCAGTGCAGGGGAGGTGCTGGACAGCCAGATGCATAGACTTAGCAGGGTTAAGTCCCTAGACCCTTTAATAGAAATCAGCATGAAGACTGTAGTAGACAGGCAAGTGGAACAAGGAATCTCTTCGTATATACAACTTCCAGAACACAAGAGTAACCATCACTTTTTCAATTTATTTTCCATCTTCTTGGGACTAGCACTGATACATTTTCTGCCTAAGAATGTAACATGCACGTTCAATGTAAGCGTCACGCTCCTTTCAGTATGAACACAACACCTGCTTCTTCATTCTAGGCAGAAGGCAAGTTGGAGAGGCACCTTCTAGACTAACTGCATCAGAGGTGTGAGAGCTGTCCTGCACCAGAGCTCATTTCATCAGATGCTCGGAAAGGCCAGGTGCAGGGAGCAGGCTGGCAACCAGACAGAGTGATCTGACAGAGGAGGGCAGTGCTGAGAGAGTCATAAACCCCTAAGGACAAAGGTGTGACAGCAGCTGCCCTGCGCACTTTGATGGTCCTGGATACCGTGAAAGCTTGTGCACCTCTGCCTCCCTTAGCCCAGAAGGTGCATCTCCACCCTGCCCCTGCCCGGCTTCGGAGGGAGGAGCGCGGCGGAGCCCCTGGCACCGCTCCCTCCCGCCCTGTCACTGGCCCAGGCCAGGGCAGCGCTGCCCTGGCGCCCTACTCCTTGCCGCGGGGCAGGGCACGGGCGCTGGGTGCCAGGTGGCCGCAGAGGCCCCGAGGGCTCCCGCTGAGCCCGGGTCTCGGGGTGCAGCGGCAGAGGGAGCCAGCCTCACTGCCCGCGGCGGGGGCCGGCCTGAGGAAGCTCCGCGCGCACCCCCGGCCCGGTCCCGTAGCAGGAGGCGGCGCCGGGCGC
>NW_017728993.1:40362853-40374826 GCF_001723915.1 Gavialis gangeticus | reverse complement strand
GGGCGGGGCGGCCGCGCCTCCCCTGCCAGCTGTCAGCAGCCGCGCGGGGCCAGGGCCGGGGCTGGGGCTGGGGCTGCGTCACTGAGGCGCAGCTCCCGTCCCGCCCGCCTCGCTCCTCCGACGGCGGCGGTTGAGCCGAGCTGCCCGCGGGCGCGTCCGCTGCTTTGTCACCGAGTCACTGCGCGGCCTCGGCGTCTCGTCCTCCGCAGGCCCAGGCAGGCTTCCTCCTCCGGGTAGGACCCGCCGGGTGAATCCCATCGTGGCTCTGGGCACGCGGAGTCTCTCGTGGGGACTGTGGCAAGGCAGTGCAGGAAGTAGGTGGCAGGTGTTGGCTACAGGTGTTGTAAGGCAAAGACCTGTAGGATTCAGACGTTTTCCCTTCGGGGAAGGTGAGGAGGTGCCTGTCCACAGAAACCTGCTGTCCACGCACCACCTCAGTGCCGTCACCTCACCGCTGAATTTTAGTCGCTGGGTTCTTTCTTTTCAGCATAGCCTTGCCCTGTGAAGTGGCTCAGTGTTTGGCGTGGCATGAAGATAACAGAAATACCGATAGCGTGCTGCGTGGATGTCCTTTAATTGACATTGCCACCGAAAAATCTTCCTAGCCTTTTGGTTGGCTTTTCTGGCTGCTTGTTTTGTAATGGAATTACACTTGTGTACTCGTTACAGCTTCATAAGTAATTGCCACTTTTATAAACAGCGCTAAGCAAAGCAGTCCGTGCAACTGACTTGAGTGAAATGTAAATAAAACACATTCTTTTTGCCCTTTCACTACTTGAATTATGTAAATATTTCCAAAGTTTTGTAACTTCAAGTTGAGTCATATTAAAAGATGTTTGCGGCTGTTCTCAGAAGAACAGAATTCCTGCAGGGTTGTTAATAGAAAGGGGTTTCAAGCTTATATTTATGCACATTTCTACTCACCCCCTCTTTCAGGTTTCACGCTATTAGGTTGATAAAACCTATGTTATTTCTCAGTGCCTCAACTTGTATTAAGTTATGGTTATTTTGATTTAACTCTTACTATGCATTGTCTTGTTTTTCAGCAAGCATTTATCAGTATAATGTAGCTGGTCTTGGAAGTATTTTGATAGGGGGCTGTTGCTTCTTGCACTGAGGCAGTCAGTGATCCGTGCATCAATAAAATCAAACTAACTTCACTTTTTCCCTTAGTCAGAAATAAGTTGTCCTGTGGCTTCTGTGTTTTTACAAATGTAAATGTATGTATTAACTTTTCTTTCGGGGATTGAGGTTTGCTTGAGTAAACTCACTGAGGCTCAATCCTGATAAGACTGAGCGAATTCAGGTTCACGTGAAAGAAACGATATTGTTGTCTCCACTTCAAGCCTCTGTTCTGCATCCAGTTAGAATCTAAGCTGCTTTTAGGGGCTTGGAAAACAGCAGTGCTCAGGACTGCTTTTAAGGAACTCATCTTAGAGCTACCCAGTAACTATCCTTAATGCAAAATGCAGATATTTGTTTAGTTAATATCTTTTTCTGCAAAGAGCACTTTATACCTGTTCTGTAGTATTCACTGAATCTCAGAGGAACGTAAGGTACTTGTTTGTTTGAACTAGAACTATATGGCTTTTATTTATCAAAATATCACAAGCACTGTAGTGAAAACTTTTGTCTGTTTTGGACTATTCCAATGTAAGTTGTAATGCTGTAGATAGTTTGTATTCTATCCATCTTCTTGGCAGCTGTTATAATGTATAATAGATATGTATCTGCCTCCAGCCGCCCCCCACCACCATTCAATCGAGGAAATTTAGCTTGTATTCTCTATATAGATCCCATAGAATCTATAGAGAGAGAATAAAAGAGAGCTAAATTTCCTTGGTTTAATCAGGAAGGGGCTGGAGGCAGAGTTATTTCCTTGAAGGAAGAACCCTCCATTCTGAAACCTGCTTCCCCCAAATGTTTATGACAGCCCCACTTTGTTTACCTTGAGGACACCCTGCATAGTTTCTCTTTTCTGTCAGGCTTTCTGTAGCAACCTGAGTAGAGACAGGTAGTTATCTGTGTTTTTGTCTGAGTTTAATGGCCAACCAGAGAGTGAGCAGTAGTTTGGCCGCTGGTTCTAGTAATATGTTGTTTTAACTTTTGTGTGCTCAGAACCTCAAATCATCAGATCATGTGAACAAGTAATTTAAAAATGGGATGAGCATAGATCCATCTAACAGATACGACTTCCACTTTTATTTTTCTGTCACAACAAAACGTCTTTGAATACCAGCATCCTCCAATGAGGTCAAGCTCTCAGAAAGCATTTGTAAGTTAGTTGCAAAACCAGCAGGGGGAACACAGAACACTGTTAGTTACATTTTGGACCTGTGGGTTTTGATAGTGTTTCTTTAAAGGGTGAACTTTAGTCCACCTGACAAAATTGCACTGTATTGATTATTAATTTTTTTGCTTTCTTAATGCAGGGGCCTGAATCCAGCCTGGCCTGGCACAGGCCATATTGTACAAATCTCCTTCAGGTTAGTAGATGTGTAAATCAGGGTTGAATTTGGTCTAAATATTTAAGATGCTGAAGTGAAATTGTTCTTTTAACATGTTTGAAGGTTAGGTATTCAAAACTGAAGTGGTATATTATGACTAATTACCTAAAGTATTTGATTTGGATGATGGTAACATACTTTTACCTGTTGTCGTGCTATATTCAAAGTAGTGTAGCAGCAATCCTGAATATAGAGCTTTAAGTTGCCAAGGAATTGTAGCTGCCTAAATTATTTTTGCTGTATAAGATTGCCACATGGTTCTCACGACAGAAGTGAATATTTTTAGATACCAATTCTTTAATATTTAGAAGGATAGCTAATATCCTTGCCTTATTACTTTGTCAAAGACTAGCCAACTCTCTTAGCATCATTCAACAATAACCAATATTTCTGTATTGGTTTACTTGTTGACTGCCTTTTCTTTAAATACTAAAGTATATTGTTTTTGATGACTGGTATGGGCCCCTGTCACTGTTGGTGCATTCAGTTAGGAAAGACTTGGAGCCAAATGAGGTCCCCAGTTCGCTATGTGATGGCAGGTTCAGGACCCAAACACAGAATGAATGTGGTAAAGAATGAGTCTTCCCCAACTTCAGTACCCAAGTGCTTTCTTATTTCAGAAGGTCACATGTTTGTCATCATTTCCTTTTGAGTCCTATTAAATGCTAGAAGGCAATGAGTATACTCAAAAGGATCAATAGTGTATTTGCCTTCGAATTTCTGCCATTACTTATATCGCACTTCTATTTTTTTTAGTGTTTGTTGTGCCTCATAGGGAAAGATGCAGTGCTTTTTGTGCTTAGCACTTCCTACGAAACTGATTCACTGAGATGGGAAAGTAACATACATTATGAATACAAACTTAGGGTTTTCTATCTTTAATGTTATTTTAACATAGCTTTTTAAGGATAATATTATTGCCTTGTAATACTTTTATCTAATGATTCAGCTTTATGCTAAATATATTCCTCATGATCAAATGATCTGGCTCTAGACCATTTCTCCAGAGTACAATAGGGCATACTGCAACCTTCAGATTTTGAAATACCATTGTAGTGGGCTGATAAGGACTTCAATTCCAAAAAGTATATGAATACAATAAATATGGGGATACTTCTTCCAGGGCTATAATATGTCTGAAGACTAACAAATGCATGCTAGTGTCTAACAGTTTCAGTAGTATATTATGATCAGGGATCCTGGTTTTCTCTTTTAAAAAGTTGCAAAGTCTCTGATTAAACCCCCCCCAAATCTCGGATTAAAAAACTCCCAAATCCACATTTTTCTGCGATTAAAATGAAACTCCACTAATTTTATATATATATATGGGTTGGCATGGGATATATATATATATATATATATATATATCACAAAGTTTTATTGGTATATTTACAGTTTTAAAGCAATTTGGAAGTCTACCAGTACCTCAGTCATTATAATACAATAAGTTCTAAGTACCTATATATATTGGCGTTTGATTTTGGTTTTATTTATCATGGAAAATCAGAGCTTCCCCTTCACTCACCAGGGTGAAGGTCCAGCTGTAGCTCTCCCCTCACTACTTTGTGGTGCTGAGCAACCCTGATGTGCTGGCGCCCTGGCCCTGCTGGTGTCCCACATGCCCGACCCACAGTCCCTTGCCACCCCCCCCCCCCAGCGCCCCTCACTCCTAAGCCACAGCTCCCCAGCCCTGCTGGTGTCCACCCCACACCCATGGCCCTACTGGAGGGAGCCCCCAGTTGCCCCTGTCTCACCTGGGCCAGAGTGTAGTGGTTGCAGAGTCCAACTCGTGTGGGTGGCAGTGGAGCAAATCTGGCCTTGGCGCAGGCTGGAGGAAGGAGAAGCACCCTGTGCACCTCCTGCCATGGGCTGGGGCTCCCATGCCATGCCAAGTGGCATGGCCACATCCCCTCCTGGCCAGTGTCTCCTGGTCGTTCTGCCCTTGTGAATGTGGGCACTGGCCCCGGTGCTGCTGGCCCACCCATGCAGCTCCCTGCTACCCCTGAAGGGCCTCCTTTCACTGCTGGAGGGACAGGTGCTTCACCCCACCCTGCTGCTGCCCCAGCACCTGGGCATCTTCCCCCAGCGCTAGCAGGCACCCCTCCACACACCCATCCCTTCCACGTGCACGTACACCCCTGCTTGGACAGTCCCCAAGCCTTGGCCCTCCAACCTCCACACCCCTTGACAGCCTGCAAGGGGAAATGTGTGGTTTCCTATGGTTTTCTCCTTTAAGGAGGGAAATCCATGTTTTCCTTTTTTAAAGGGTAACATCTGTTTTTTTTCCACAGCAGATACAAAACTTGTATCCTTGATTATCATTGAGCATACCTCAGTCCACTAGTAATAGCACATAACTGTATAATTTCACATTTACGTGATGGATAGCATTCAGTAGACCAGCTCACCTTTATAATATGACAGTAGTGATTAGATTTATGATAGTCAGACTGAAACAAATGAATACAACTCTGGAAGTCTGGACTTCAGAGCACTTTTTTAGTTTCTTTCCATTCCAAAATTTCTAATCCTCTTTTTTTAGTGACATAAACAATTAGAAGGAATAATCCTTTATGTTGATATGTATTCAACGTCTTTGATTTGTAGAGGTAAGCTGACCTGAGCTTTGCATTGAGGATGGTAGTATATGCATCTAATAAATACTAGTAGTAATAAAATTAAGATTGTTTTTATATAACACTAAAATAAAATCTAGCGATTAATTTAACATTTAAGTCTATTAAAACATGCAAGTTAATTTCAGTATTTATAATGAAATAATAGCATTTGATTGTCTACTGGAAACCGTGAGTAGTAGTATTGTTTCACATATGCTTTTTGTGAATACTACTTTTAAATGGATGGTCCTGGGTTCTTTCTTTTTTTTTTTTTGCTGTTGCCAAAATTTATTTACTGCAGCAAAAATATTTGTAATAATAACTATCTGCTCTTGTCCTGTAAGTAATAAAAGTGATTCCAGCTAAGATACATTTTATTTTTTTTTCTGTGAAATGTAAGTTTTGAAGAAAGCTGAGTGAAGAGTTTATTTTACATAGATCAAAATGTGACCTTGAATAGAACCTTTTTTAGATTCCAGGAGAATGTCTTATCTAAAGGTCATGATCTGAAACTGGTTGAAACTTTGGACTAATACACGTAGGTTGTTTTCCTGTAGACAAATGAAGCAAGGGCCACAGGCTGCTTGCTGATGGTAAGAAAATTCTGCTGATGGTAAGAAAATATGGATATTTATTTAAGGCTTATTTTATTATCCACTGCATTTTCTACAGATATTGGTGGTGGTTCTTTGTGAGAGTCAAGGGCAGTCAAGACTCTGTGTGGGTGGGCCAGGCAGCAAGGCACATGGCAGCACCTGCCGCTTTCAAAGTGGCGGCAGTAAGGCACGGAGACACGGAACAGAGGCTGAGCCCAGCTTGCAGCTGCGGCCCGCCTTCAGCCATGCAAAGGTCGGGGGGCCACGTGCCCTCTCGCCCAACCCTTGGCTGCCCAGCGCTGCGCTTCTGGAGGAGCCGCTGGGCTTTGATTGTTCCACGATCTGGCCGGGCCGAGGCCCCAGTCACGGTACATGGGGGTTGGGCTGGGCCGGGTGGGACAATCCCCACAGTGCAGGAGGGAGTGGGCTATACCAAATAGAGGGGAATAATCACTTCCTTTGATTTGCTGGCAACACTCCTACTAATGCAGTCCAGTATGTCATTAGCCTTCTTCTCAACAAGGACACAGTGCTGGCTCATATTGATCTTATTGTCCCTGTAACTTCCAGGTCCTTTTCTGCAGAGCTGCTACTTAGGCCGTCAGTCCCAGGCTTGTATTGGTGCATGGGACTGTCCCATCCTAAGTGCAGGACTTTACACTTGTCCTTACTGAGCCTTATGAGATTTCTTTTGGTCCAGTCCTCCAATTTGTCTAGGGCTCTCTGGACACTAGCCCTACCCTCCAGCATATCTACTACTCCCCACAGCTTGGTGTCATCTGCAAATTTGTCCAGAGTACACTCCATCCTATCTTCCAGGTTGTTGATGAAACTATTGAACAAACGGCCCCAGGACTGACCCCAGGGTACTCCACTTGATACTGGCCTCCAACTAGACATTGAGACATTACTTACTACCCTTTGAGCCTGATGATCCAGCCAGTTTCCTGTCCACCTTACAGTCTACTCATCCAACCCATACTTCCTTAGCTTGCTTGCTTGTTTCCTTAGCTTGCCTTCCTACCTCCCCTCCCCATTCCTCCCCCTCCTTGCACTAGGGTGGGCAGGCCATACTCCAGCAACAGCAGGCAGACTTCTAAGACCCCAGAGCAAGTAAAAGTTATCTCCCCCACCCACTTTCCTTCTCTGTTCAGAGGCATGTCCCCTTGCCTCCCTTCCTCCGTCTTTCCCCACCTGCTGTTGCTTTTGTCTCCAGAGCTGCTCCTGCCCACTCCAGTTGGGCTTCACAGTGGCTGGGCTCAGCCTGCGAGAGAGGTGGGGGTGGGCAGGGTTCCCCCTCTCTGTGCCTGCCCTGGGGCTGGTGGAGAACACCTGGGGGGACCAGACAGGGTGGGAAACCCCACATGCCCCCCCCCCACTGTCTTGAGCCGAGCCCAACCCCCCATGCAGACTGCTTACAGCGGGCAGCAGTAGCTCTAGAGTCTCCCCTTGCCCTGGGTTCAGTGAGGACAGCAGCACTGAGAGGCAGAGCAGGGGAGGGGATGTGCCTCTGAACACAGAGGGGAAGGGAGACAGGAATTCTTGCCTTTGGATACTTGAGTCCCTTGCTGCTGCTCCGGCAGCATGGTCAGAAGGGGGTGTGTGGCTGCACCACTGTCCCTTCCTGGATCCATCCCTGTTTCTGAGTAATGCTTCATGGTATGCAGGATGTAAATAAAGCCTGGGGAGGCTCATGGACTCATTGTAATCTCCCCTTTCCCCCCCTAATCATTACAAGTTACTTAGTGTCCAGGGCCTTTTATTATCTTTGTGGCTAAATTTAGTGTAAATCAATAAGATGTTTATTTTCCTGTGACATGGTACATTGAATGGAAATATGTGGACTGCAAATTCAGAGTGGTATGTGCAAGTGATGCATTTAAAATTGAACCAAATCCTGGTAGCCCCTAAAAACCATTTTGAAATATGCCCTTATGCCATGTTAATTATAAGAGCAAATATCTTGCTTCAATCAAAATGTACTTCTTAGCCCAATGAAACTATTAAAATGATTATTTGGCAGACATAGTGAGAGGATGGATGACTCCTACTCAAAGGGAAGCACATTTTGACTCGGTGTTTTACCAATGTTGCACTACAAGGTCTTCCCTACATGTGTGGGAGAAGTTTCCTATCTCATAAATGTGCAGTTGAAGATTTAGAGGCTGATCGCTAACTGTTAGTAGAAGCTTATCTTAATTGTTTTTTTGCTTAACGGCCTGAAGAAACAACCTACCTTCTTTCTAAAGTGTATGTTATTCTAGAGAGCAAAATTCAGAACATGCTGTTCCAAAGTAAAATTTATTTTTATCTCTTAAAATGTGTTTTTAATGCTGGTACTTTCTAGTTTTGATATTAGTTTATTTCCTAATAATTTTAACCTTTTTATTCAGTCTTCTAACTTCTTTTTCAAAACAACAGTGAGGATGATTTATTTGTAAATGTATTATCCATTTTTCCTGTTGTTGGTTCTTTGTATGCTAATCTGTGCAGTCTTATTTCACTCTAAAGGGAATACGCTTACTATCCCAGATTTAAATATGGCAAGGATTAATATAGTTTGTTTTCTAGTAAAGAGGTTTTGGATATTGGATAGGATTTGTCTTAGTCTTCTGCAGTTTTCTTATCTATGAAGGACTAATAGCATCAAGGATTTGTTATGAGGACAGTTTATGTGCGATCTTTAAATCAGGCAGTACCTGGGTAAAGGAATCCTGGGGCTGTAGTAGGATTCCAACTTCTTGTGGCCCTAGTTTAAGGTAGGCTACAAAATGATTTTCATTCAGGGTTACAGCAAGTAGTTTTGATATCTGTATTTGAGAGATTATCTGTTTGGTTTAGGTGTAGAGCGAGAGATTGAGCCAAGTAAAACTAAGATTAATGGCGTTTTGTGTGAGGTACTTGGCAACCTTTATATTTGTGACAAGTAAGATACTCCAATGCCAGGAAACCTATTCCATTTCCATATAGAAGCCATAAAAAAATAAGACAATTAGGCCAAAGAAATGTAAGTTTGAGGAGGAATGATTGTGCCTACTTTGTAGGTTGCTAAATTATCTTGATCATTTCCAGGTCTGTCCTGAAGATTTCTATGTAGTAGCTACTGCAGATTCTGTTTTTCTTGTTTCAGGGTAACGTTTTCAAAATTGTCAAAGTGACTTTTGGATCTCAAGTCCCATATTCTAAGATGACTTGGGTTGCCATTGCCTTTGAATTAAAATTGCTCTCTCCAGCCTCATTGAAATCCACTTTACTTGGAGCTTAAGTTGGTTTAGAATGTGGGATTTAGGCTTGTGCCTATACATGAGCAAGGAGGTTGCTCTGATGTGCTATAATTCCAGCACATTGGAGCAGACTTGATTAACTGAGTCTGCTGGAGTGTGGCAGTTACTGTGCTGCAGCAGCCTCTTGCATCTTGTGTGTCAGCATCCCTGCGCTTCAAAATGGCAATGGGCACTTTAGATAAAGCTTGTTTGACAAACTTTAGATGAAGCGCCCCATCACCATTTTGAACCATGGGGATGCTGATACACAAGACACTCCAGATGCTTTAATTAGAGCAGCTCTTGGAGCACTCTAGATTATTTACAAATAAACCCCACTCCCAGAGGACATGTATAAATGCCTTGGCCAAGCACCAGAATTACTCCTGTCATCTCACTAGATGTATTGGCTTCTTTCTGTCTCTTTCTTCCTGAACATTGTATTGGATGAAGAGGACAGCAAGATCTTTGTTAGTTCATAGGCTTTGTTATGTTACTTAATGACAGACTACCTGAGGATCTTCCAGACACACTTGGAATTAGTTTAGTGAAGTACTGGATGCCATATCATTGCAGTGCTAGGGGCAACTGAATAATCCAGTGATTCAACACAGGAGGTCTTTTGTAGAGCTGAGAACTGGGAAGTGGTCCCAGATTACTTGGGTCACAATCTGATTTGTCAAGCACAGATTCCAACATCTCCTTCTTTTGTCTTTCATAAAGATTTCATAGATTTCATAGACATTCGGGCTGGAAGGGACCTTGGAAGATCATCGAGTCCAGCCCCCCGCCCAAAGGGCAGGAAGTCAGCAGGGGTCATAGGATCCCAGCAAGATAAGCATCCAATTTGCTCTTGAAGGTGTTCAATGTAGGTGCTTGAACCACCTCTGATGGCAGGCCATTCCAGACCTTAGGGGCTCAGACAGTAAAGAAATTCTTCCTTATGTCCAGCCTGAAACAGACTCGCAGTAGTTTATGACCGTTCAACCTCATCATCCCTTGGGATGCTCTGGTGAACAAACGTTCCCCCAGATACTGATATTATGGCTTATGTTGTTGCTGAAGAAAATTCCAGTTTTAATAGTTATAGTAACATGTGTATGTTACTATAGTATGTGAAGTGTCTGCCACTGCACTCTGTGCTCCATTTTATTTCTGTCAGACTCCATCCTTAGTGCTGTATACTTTCTTCTCGTTAGAGATTTATGTGCAGTAGAACTCCAAACAGTTGTAGTCCAGTTAACTGCATGCTACCACATGGCAATTGTGAAAATAACAAAAAATACAGTACATATTTATTGATTATTGTTTTAGAATTGCTTTAATGTAATTTTGTTAATACTGTACCACTACTGGACTGTGTAGTATTTCAGGTTTATGAACAGTTTTAGTGAACGGGTCCTTTTGGAGGTTACTGACTGGCCACATGTTTTCATAAGTGCATGCAGATTGGCCTTAATTAGTGTAGCTGTTTAGCATTCTACTGTACTTTCACAGGTATCATTGTAAAGAGAATGCATGTTTGTCTGTATGGAGACTTTCAGACACATCCTCTGTAGGACTTTGTGCTTTCACTTACTTCCATGCAGAGCTCCATATACTGTTATTTTATGAGGGGCTCTCTTCATTTGTTCTCCACTTATTTTTCACAGGCTTTTTTAAGTGCTGCTCTCCCACCTGCATTTTTCCTCATTCTCCCAACAAAGAAACCCTCGCCTCTTGACCTAAAAGACTTAACTGGCTGGTTCACTCTGCAAAACCTTATTACCTGCAGGAGGATGGTATGGCCTCGCTTCTTTTGACTGCCTCTTAACTTTGGGCCTTATCTTCCAATGATTATTCAGCCAAAACTCCCACAGCGTCTGGTTTCATGATTTTACTTTACTGATGTAAATTCACAACTGTTAAAATCAGACGACACCAAATTTGTGTGGGCCGAAGGGAAATTTGAACATAGAATGATGGTGAGAATGGCTGTCTCCTGTCCTAACCACATCTTTGTGCCAGTTATTTGCAAGATATATGCTGTGGTGCAGAACTGATTCATTACTTTATTAGGGCTCTGCAAGCAAAAAAGGGTGACATTTTCTAACTTACTTTTAAAAGCTGATTTATGTGTATTTTGTGGCTTCCTGTAATTTGACAGAAAGCATTGTAGTACATTAATGTGAAATTAAATAAACAAAATGTTAAAAACAAAAGTCACATGGGAGAGAGGGGGCACAATTGCTAAGTGCCAGAAAACATCTTCCTTTGGCACTCTTCCAGTTCTCATAGCCTTTAGCTTTGACTTGTTGAAATGTCTCACAACAAGCATGGCAGCATGTGAACTGTAAGGCATCAGAGTTACTTTTCCCCTGGCTTTTGATTTGTCATGATATTTGCTTTTATTACTTTCCTTATTCCCTGGAAATGAAATTGCTTGCATGCTTGTAAAACAGAATGTCTCCTTTAATTGTTTATGAATAAGTTACTGTTTAAATTCTGAATGTGGGGATTTATGTACATACCGGTATCTTGGACATAGTCATGAACCTCACAGTAGTATTTGGTAGTACTAGTTGTCTGCTTTCCAGTCAGTATATATGCAAATCAAACAGAATTAACACAGTTGAAATGTCATCTGTAAAAAAATAATCTTTTAAAAACAGATGTTTAATAAGATTGGGTTTGTAAATGTTTCTTTAAAAAAGCTTGTTTTGTTCAGTGTATTGAATAGCTTGTATAATTTAATTTACCATCTGTTAAATCTTTACGGGTCTTTTGCATACCTGATTACATGCAATTATTTTTTTCCTTAAACATAGAACATACATTTTTACAGCATAAAGAAGAAATGGGAACCTGTGGGAGGAAAACAGGTTAAATAAGTGAAATGGTTGCCATGTTTTAAACAAACAAACAAAAAGTGAAAAAGCTTAGGCCATGAACAGCTTTCTTGGATACCCTAGAAACTTTGGTACATGTTGCTATGACAAAACAACATGAA
>NW_017728993.1:40356309-40357853 GCF_001723915.1 Gavialis gangeticus | reverse complement strand
TTTTCCTTAAACATAGAACATACATTTTTACAGCATAAAGAAGAAATGGGAACCTGTGGGAGGAAAACAGGTTAAATAAGTGAAATGGTTGCCATGTTTTAAACAAACAAACAAAAAGTGAAAAAGCTTAGGCCATGAACAGCTTTCTTGGATACCCTAGAAACTTTGGTACATGTTGCTATGACAAAACAACATGAGGGACAAATTCTGCTTGCTTTGCTCAAGTAAACCCATTGCCTTTTCCCATGATTAAGGTAAGTAGGATTCAGCTTGCTTTTCTAACTGGAGTGTTTGTGAGCAGTGGCAGATAGAAGAATCTTGTGCTGTGATATTTTTCCTAACAAGAGTAAAATAATCTCTCATTGTGAGCATGGAAGGGACATGGCTTTACAAGAGAGCCTGTGGAGATGAGAAGATGAAGTTGAAGCTATTCTTTAGGCAACAAAGGAAAAAGTTAGACAGAGAAGCTGATAGAGTGGAGAGGGTGTTTCCCCAAGGGGGAAAATGCATTGGAGGGAGAGGGGAAGGGCTTAGAGGAGCTGAAATTAAAGAAAAAATAGAACATTGAGGATCCACTTGAACAATGAATGTGTCCAATTTTAATGTTGTGCAAACTCAAATTAGGAAATGGAAATACTAGAAAAACTGTCTGTTGCTTTGTGTGGAAGTATTTATTGACTGTAGTGAGCCTTGCATTGTTCAGAAGGGCCACAGGATCAGTGTAGTGACAACTAGGGCTGTGCAAAGCTTTGGTCCCTGATTTGATTTGGTCTGATTTGGTGGCTGAATCTCCAAATCTGAATTAAATAAGAGGACCCTTTAATCTCTCTGAATTGAATCAGAACCCTCTGAATCAATTTGGAGAGCCTTGGATTTGGAGATTTGGACAAAGAAACAGCTTTAAATGTTTTTTCTACATACCTCTAGGTAGCAGGGGCTCGTGAGTACTGTGATGCTGGGGTACATGGAGTGTCCCACAGAAGCACAGGGGCTCCCCAGTGTGCTCAGCAGCAGACCTGGAAATGGAGCAGAAGCACTTCTGGTCCACTTCTGAGTCTGCCAGGGAGCACATGGGGGACCCCCGGTGCCCCTGTGGCTCAGTGACTGGTGCCTTCTGGGTTGGGAGGGGCACCCAGGGTCCCCCTGCAGCCGATCACTGAGCTGGGGAGGCATGGCGGGGGGCGCCCAGCATGATCCCTGGCAGACCTGGATGTGGACTGGAAGTACTTTCGGGTTTGCTACTGAGCACGTGGAGGGTCCCCCCACACTCCTGTGGGACACTCCATGCACCCCAGTATCGCAGCAATCATGAGCTGTGCCTGCTACTTCAAGGTATGTAGAAAAAACTTTTAAAGCTGTGTCTATGCCTGAATCGCCGATTCTCCGAATCGGCATCAAATCTTCAGATTCAGATTTGGTGTAATTGAATTGGGGACAGTGATCCAAATCCAAATTGAATAGGGCCCGCTTTGCACACCCCAGTGACAACCATCTGTATGCTTATAGATTTATTATGCTTAGACTGATGTATTTTTTTTTAATTA
>NW_017728993.1:40339804-40351309 GCF_001723915.1 Gavialis gangeticus | reverse complement strand
TTTTTTAATTATAAAAAAAAAAAAAAAAAAAAAAAAAAAGACATAGAGCTGTCATAGACTCCCCCAGGCAAACCCCAGCTTGGATCTGGGCCAGAGAGGGGGGGTTAAACACCCCATCCCCTACTCAAACTTACTACTGGCTGCTGCTGTGGACTACAGATCCCAGAGACACCTGGAAGCAGCACCTGGCTGGAAGAGTCCTGTTGGTGTAAGTCTGGGTTGCAAATCCCAGAGACCTCAGGGGTGCCAAGAAGAGGAAGTGAACATGCAGCCCATGTTTGCTATGTGCTAGCCATGTTCTACTATCCCCTGGCTTCTGGCTAGAGTCACTGCAGGCATGTGTCTGCATTCCCTGAATCAAAAGTAAATGTATGTCTAGTTGTTTCTCAGTTTAATCTCTGCAGTTTAGACTAACCTGCAAAGACTAAATAGATTCAGCCTCAGGGTTTTTGACTGTCTGTACTTAGCCAAAAGGGGCCTGACTGGACCCAAGACAGATGCAACATTTGGTTCTAGCCTTAAATCCATTAAAATATAGAATAAATGTTTTCTTGATTTGGTCATGTGATATACACCTTCATGATTGCACGATTGCATGATTACTGGCTTTTCCCTTTAAATTTGGTTCTGCTATGGCTCTTGGGAACTACTGCATTATTAGGACCATGGCCCTTAATAAAGATTTCCTATAACGTGCATTCTCAGACTCTGGAGTGGGATGAGCTGCAGACACCCTTCCTTGCCTGCCCCTTCTTGGAAGTTATCTTGCCTCTCTATCATAGTTCATGTGAATCCTCTGCTTAAAACCAGCTGAGTTACAGTAACACAAGATTTATTATGAATAAAGAGAGACAACTGGATTAAAAGAAACAATCTGTATAGCATGAGTAGTTTTAGATTGTATAGATCTCATAGACATTAGGGCTGAAAGGGACCTCAGAAGATCGAGTCCAGCCCCCTGCCCCAGGGGCAGGAAGTCAGCTGGGGTCAAAGGATCCCAGCAGGATAGGCATCCAAATGTTTCTTGAAAGTGTCCAAATATTTCTTGAAAGAGTCCAGAGTAGGTGCTGGAGGCGGTCTTGGAGGAGTTTGTGACCGTTTGATCTTGTCATCCCATGGGGTGCTCTGGTGAACAGGCATTCCCTCAGATCCTGATGTACACCCCTTATATAGGCAGCCACCAGGTCCCTCCTGCGCCTGTGGTTTTCCAGGCTGAAGAGTCTCATGGCTCTCAGCCTCTCATCATAGGGCCTGTTTTCATTCTGTGTAATTAATCTAGATGTCCCCATCATGTCACAGTGGGAAAATAGCAGCATTTTGCTTTTCTGCCATTTTTCTGGGGTGCATCTTGGCTCTGTCTCTTGTGCTATGCTGGCAACCAGGATTTCACATATTCTGTTAACTGTAAATTTCAGTCCTGAAGCCAGATCCTGTGTGCTATGTACCAGTCTAAGAAAGAATAACTTTAAAAAAATGCTCAACATACACTTTACTCTGACAGTTATAGCAATTTAGCATAGATTCCCCTGAACTCTATGCCCAGATTCATAAAGTAATTTAGGTACCTAACTTTTACTAGGGACCTTAACTTGCATTGATTTCAGATATAAAGAGACCGGTATCAAAATGTTATCAAACGCTCAGATTTTTTCCTTGGTATGGATCCATTGAAAAATTTTAACTTTTTAAGATATCCATTTGTCAACTATTGAGCTACATGTTGATGGTATCTTTTTAGCCTCAGAAGATGGTATTTCATTTTTCTGTAAATATAAAAAAAGTTCCATATTTAGTAGGCATCAGAGTGATTCTTAACTAGATTTTATTTAAACTAGGAACATTTGGAAATCCAAGTAATTATCTAAAGTACAAATGCCTTGTGACATTTGCCATTTGCCCTTTTATAACTGCTTTTTTTTCTTGTTAACTTTTCAAAAATAGTCATGAATGGCCTTTATCTCTCTAACCTGCTCTAAAGGCTGTCTGTTTATATCTAACATAGGCCTGCATGCTCCATGGTTAAAAGAGAGTTTATTTGCAGTGCTTTCTTATGCAATTTTTAAAAAATGTGGTGGTAATTTTTAAACTGGATACTACAGTTCCTTAGAGCCTACTGCATTTCAGAGTTCATCACTAGTATTTCTAACAGGGTTTTTAATTATAGGGTTAGGCTTGAATTACTTTAGAACAGAAATCTGTAGATAGGTGGGTGCTTGGGAGTGGCCTAAATCAGGTTCCTAAAATGATGTAGTCATGAGGTGAGTTGAAGGAGTCACTGAGCATGTCTACGTGTGCATTAATGTGCTGTAATTACTGCACATTAAGCTTAGTACCTGTAATAACAGGTCCTAAATGCTCCATAATCAGTGCTACTGCGTAGTAGCGCTGGCACATGTTTTTTATGTGATGCTAATGTGCAGTAGTCTAATTCTATTGTGCATTAGCATGACTTTCACTATGACATACTAATGTGCGGTAGAAACACCTCTTGCTAATACACCCACTGTTTCCCACTACCTGTCAGTTGGTTGAAATTTGCTGTGCATAACTCTTATTTCTGTTAAGTACACAAATATCTTCTAATAAATCTTCTATCCAGAGAGTCCTTTCTTAGGGCAGTTCATAGTGATTCAATCATTATTTCTGGAATTTATCTCCTGTGAACTGGTGGTATCAGGCAGCAGAGTAGAAGCCTGGGGCTTTTCCATGTATATGAAAATATGATGAGATCTTTATTAATCAGTGGATTAGGGCATGGCTGAAACCTCTAATTTGTTTCTGTTTTGGAGGCAAGGGGGAGCTATAAGAGAGCTATCAAACCTGAATTAAACTCCACATTTCCAATCAACAACATTAATGGTCTCTGTGAGGAAGGGTAAGGGCTGGGGTCCTTAATAATAATAACAACGAAGGGCAATATAGCTTTATCTCCCACTCTTCTCTGTGTGCAATACTTCAGCATGGCTCTTTACATTATGAAAATGCAACTGCTGGATTGTACTCTTATGTTAATAAAAGAATGATCTAACCAGTGCTTCAAATTTTCCTATTTCAGTGTATTATTGAGTGCCCTCTGTTTAGCCCATCTGTTTCTCGTTGATCTCTTTTGTTCATTGTTGTTCATAAAAGGGTTATGCATTGCTAACTCAAGTTTCCGATTACTTATTTATAGCTTGTTTGGATGTATGACTTTTTTGCAGCATGTTATGAAGTTCACTTATAATTAGGATTGACTTAAAAATTTACACATGCTAAATTTGATAATTTATCATTTGCCTCTGTAACTATTAAAAAGTTGAGTTAGATAGCAGATACATTAATTGAACTTTTTGTTTTTCATTAGCTTTTTTAATCTAGTAAAATAGCAGCAAGTGGTTCCAACTTGCATTTGACTTCTGAAATGATGTTCAAGATCTGGCATAAACTCACCATGACTTGCTTTTTTGGTATTAAACCCACTTGATTCATTTTTTCAGCAGTCTAAACTGCTGTGTTACATGAGTGTCCAACATTTTTGTCAACAATTTACTGTCTTTATTGAATAAAATAGGCTGACCTTCATGTATCTTAGAGTTGATCTCTCTTGGGTTTGAGGATTTACAATTTGACCTTACATGGTAGGAAAGAGTGACATTGGAATCTAAGACTTCATTAAATACTTCCAGTAGTTCCAAGATCAGTAGTTTTTATAAGCCTTAAATATTCTCCAAGGAAGTTGTCATTTCTGAGGCTTTCCTGTTTTGAGCTTTTCACTGTTTCCAATATTTTGTGTGTTGATCTTTTTCCAGTACTACTTTCCTGAAAAGGTACCTCTACCATATATTTGAGAATAAGTTAAGTAAATTGTTCCTGTTTAGAGCTCCTAAGAAGGATCATTTAGTAGTCTGTAATATTGCTTGGGTTGTTTTTGAAGTATGTTGGGGACAGGAAGTTTTTGGAGAGTACTGGGGACAACTTCCTGGTGCAGGTGCTGGAGTGGCCAACTAGGGGCCATGCTTTTCTTGACCTGCTGCTCATAAACAGGAAAGAATTGGAGTGGAACGTAGTAGTGGATAGCAACTTGGGCAGCAGTGACCATGAGATGATTTGAGTTCAGGATCCTGAGAAAAGGAAGGATGAACAGCAGAGTAAGGATCCTGGACTTCAGAAGAGCAGACTTTGACTCACTCAGGGAACTCATGGGCAGGTTCCCCTGGGAAGCTAGACTGAGGGGGAGAGGAGTCCAAGAGAGCTAGCTGTATTTGAAAGAAGCCTTACTGAGAGTGCAGGAACAAACCATCCCAATGTGCAGGAAGACTTGCAAGCATGACAGAAGACCAGGATGGCTTAGCAGGGAACGCTTCAGTAAACTAACTCACAAAAAGGAAGCTTATAAGAAGTGGAAACTTGGACAAATAACTAGAGAAGAATATAAGAGCATTGCTCGGGCACGCAGGGATGAAGTCAGGAAGGCCAAAGCACAATTGGAGTTGCAGCTAGTAAGGGATGAGAAGGGTAACAAGAAGGGTTTCTACAAGTATGTTGGTAGCAAGAGGAGGATCAGGAAAAGTGTGGGTCCCGTACTGAATGGGGGAGGCAACCTTATGATAAAGGATGCAGAAAAGGCTGAAGTGCTCAATACTTTTTTTGCCTCAGTATTCACAGGTAAGGCCAACTCCCAGACTACTACACTGGGCAGCACACTTTGGGAGAAGGTGAGCAGCCCTCAATGGCAAAAGAACAGATTAGGGACTACTTAAAAAAACTGGACGTGTACAAATCCATGGGGCCAGATGGAATGCATCCGAGGGTGCTGAGGGAGTTGGCTGATGTGACTGCAGAGCCATCATCTTGGCCATCTTCTTGGAAAACTCATGGTGATCAGGAGAAGTTCTGGATAATTAAAAAAGGGCAAACATAGTGCCAATATTTAAGAAAAGGAAGAAGAAGGATCCAGGGAACTACAGACCAGTCAGCTTCACCTCAGTCCGTGGAAAAATCATGGAGCAGATCCTCAAGGAATCCATTTTTAAACACTTGGAGGAGAAAAAGGGTAATTAGGAACAGTCTGCATGGATTCACCAGGGACAAGTCATGCCTGACCAACCTCATTGCTTTCTATGATGTGGGGAGACCAGTGGATGTGGTGTACCTTGATTTTAGCAAGGCTTTTGATAGTCTCCCATAACATTCTTACAGGGAAGCTAAGGAAGTATGGGCTGAATGAATGGACTGTAAGGTAAATAGAAAACTGGCTGGAGTATTGGGTTCAGAGAATAGTAATCAATGGCTCGATGTCTAGTTGGCAGCTGGTATCAAGTGGAGTGCCCCAAGGATTGGTCCTGGGGCCTGTCTTGTTCAGTATCTTCATCAGTAACCTGGGAGATGGGATGGAGTGCATCCTTAACAAGTTTTCAGATGACACCAAGCTGGGAGACTAGTAGATATGCTGGAGGGTAGGACTAGGATTCATAGTGACCTAGACAAATTGGAGGATTGGGCCCAAAAGAATCTCATGAGGTTCAACAAGGACAAGTGCTAAATCCTGCATTTAGGATGAAATAATCCCATGCACAAGTACAGGCTGGGGGCTGAGTGGCTGGGCAGAAAAGGACCTGGGGGTTACAGTGGACAATAAGCTGAATATGATCTAGCAATGTGCCCTTCTTGCCATGAAGGCTAATGGCATACTGGGCTGCATTGGTAGGTGTGTTGCCAGTAGGTCAAGGGAAGTCATTATTCCCCTCTATTCAGCACTGGTGGGGCACATCTGGAGTACTGTGTTCAGTTTTGGGCCCTCCACTACAGAAAGGATGTGGAGAAATTAGAGAGAGTCCAGCAGAGGGCAACAAAAATGGTGGAGGCACTGGGGGACATTACTTATGAGGAAAGACTGAGGGAATTTTCTCACTAGGAGGGTAGTAGAACACAGGAACAAGTTACCCAGAGAGGTGGTGGAAGCTCCATCTTTCTGGGTTTTCAAAACCTGGCTAGACAAAGCTTTGGCTGGGAAGATCTAGTTGGGGATGGTCCTGCCTTGAGCAGGAGATTGGACTAGATGACTTCCTGAGGTCCCTTCCAACCCTAACTTTCTATGATTCTATGACTTCTCTTACTGCTGAGAATATAAGTGCATATGAAATGCTGTCTCTTCATAAGACAAATATTAACGCTACAACCTCCAATCCAAACTTATAAAATCATATATTAATTTTACAGGGAGTGATGGAACAAATAATGCAGCTGTGGCAGGGATCTTACCTTCTAAAGATGAAGGAATATGTATTTTCAGTATGTTTATTGCCACTTAAAACAATACATTCAAATATGCCCATGATAGTTCAGGTTGGTCTGAAGAAAATGCTTACTGGTCTCATTTAAAGACTATAGCAACATGGTGAATTGTATGCATTTTGTTAAGCTGGACAACTAACGTTAATATTTTAAGCATCCCACTTTTTATTTAAGGTTTCCATGTACTATTAGGTGTTCACATATATTAATTATGGTCTCATATAACCTTTATCCAATAAGAAAAAAAATCTGTATTTTTAAATAAAAATATCTAGTCACATGTATCTTACATGTTAGATTTGGGAATTTTAAAATAGCAAATACACATAAATGATGGAAAAAGACTTCCAGTAAATCTATAGCTATACATTTAAATGGTCTGCACAAAGCAAGCTGTTCCTTTCCAAAGTCAGCAATGAACTGCTGTCCATAATGAGTGTAGACTTATGGTTTTAACTTATTTTCCGTAGGTCAGGAAGACCTGATGAATCTAGACTCTTCCTCTCCCCCTTCCCTCCCCGCCCACTAAATCGCACTCTCTGGGTGCTTTGAAATCAGCACTGAAAGAAGGGTGGAAAATTGTGTTTATGTGATAATTTAGGGCCTGGTTAATTGTCTAGGATTGTTTTGAGACTACATGAAGAGCCCTTTTTCAGCAGGTTAAGTTCTATGTGGCAAACAAAACTTCTATGCTTTTTTCTTTTCCCCTCACCCTATGGGACACTGCAGGGTCAAGATTTACTTGTAGGGGGGTGGAAAAGGTGGAGATGTGGGTGAACTGTTCTCTGCACAACAGATAGCAGTTATTAGTGTAAGGCTTCTGTATGTGAAGATGTTGCAATCCTTTTCCTAAAGGTGGGATGTGTGACAAAGGGGTAATTAGGTGAGGCCCTATTAAGTCCATTAAAGGAAGTTCCTGTAGAACGGTGTTTTCAACCTTTTTTTCATTTGTGAACCCCTAAAAATTTTTGAACAGAGGTGCAGATCCCTTTGGAACTTTTGAATGGAGGTGCAGACCCCTTTGAATGGTAAGTGTAGGTATTCACATACTTTTGATTGATCATAGGCATCTTTTGATGACCCTTAGACATAGTCTGTGGACCCCCAGGGGTCTGTGGACCGCCCGTTGAAAACCGCAGCTGTAGAGGAAGAGTCAGTGGACAGGCCCTGGGTCATTGCACTGACAGCCCTTGCCTAGAGTTTAACTGAAGTTCATTCTATGGGGGAAACTCTCTTTGAGAATTATTTGTAGAGGCCTACCTAAATCACAGGGGGGACTTACCACTTTTCACGGGCTGATTGCAGGGTGAAGCTCTAATTTTGTGGTCATTTCTCAGTGGCTCCAGCCCTCAGTGCTGATTGGTGGAGAGGTCCCAGGTGGGAGGAGGGATGAGGGGGTGGCCAGCATTTTGACTGCTAGCTGCCCTTCGTGCAGTCCCACTCTTTGGTGCTTATTGGCTGAGAGGCCCTGGCAGGGGAGGAGGGATTAAGGGGTAGCTGCCATCTTGTCTGCTGCTCTTTGTACCACCTTGCCAGCTGGTGCCTTCCCCTTCTGGCAGTGCTTCCACTGGAAAGCCAGCATTTGATTTATTTATTTATTTTGTTGATGTAGTGGACAATCCCAAATTTCATGCTTCCTGTGAAATCCGGTAAACCGCTAATAAGATAGGTCCTTAATTATTTGGAGGACAAATCCTCAAAGAGGTTCTTGGAAGTTTCCTCTCAACCCCTTATGTTGCTTCTGGGAAATGATAATCCAGTGATGGCACAGGCTGCTGATCATTCAAAATTATAGCCTGTATAGCAGATCATGGTGAAGTTCAGGCCTAGCCCTGAGTTTCTATGACCTTATTTTGATTCCACCCAAGATGCGCAAGGGTTTTTTGTTTTGTTTTGTTTGTTTGTTTGTTTGTTTGTTTGTTTTTTAAACTATTAATTTTTGCCTTGGTTTGGAATTCTGTCTTGGCTCAGCTACATTCTGGCACTCAACCTGAAATGCTTATTTTCAGTAGTTTGATCTGATTTCTAATATGTAGTTATGGTTACTGAGCCATCATCTGTTTGTAAAGGTTGGTAGGGAAATAAAATATTTTTGCTTCTTATTTGGTTGGATCTGATAAACAGCCTTCTAATTCCCTGTATACTGACTTGAGATTCTCATTCTTGGCAGTTAGCTCAGGGGTTTTCAACTGGGGGTATGCATACCCCTGGGGGTACTTTGGAAGGCCCCAGGGGGTATGCGGTACTTCCAGCTTTGGGGAGACTGTTGCATTGTATGGTAACTGATGCACTCAAAAATCTATAAAGTTAGTTTGGAAATTTTGATTAAAAATTTTAAACTCTAAATAATATCCACTGGTATTTAATGTGTTGTAATTTAAGCTATACAGCATATCTAAGATGTATTTACTTTATCATTGTGAATATTTATGGTAATTCCTATGGCCTGGGCCCAAAACATTTTTTAAATAAAAATTCTATAAACTCTCTGTTAGTGTTATGAATCTACAAATGGTTTTCAAGTTAGTAGTACTGAGAAATGTCTCAGAATCACTGTGTTACCTGAAAATAACTTGTGCATGTCTGTAGTATCTTCCAATATTTTAAGGTGGGTTAGTGTATTTCCTGACATCAGTGACTCAAGGAAACTCTGTATATTTAAACTAACATAAGCCCATAGGAACTACTTCCAGACTTCAGCAGGACTCCAAGGCTAGCTTTATGATGCAATACATTGTAGATCACCACTCTGGTGTGGTTTTTGAGGGTTTTTTTTTTGTTTTTTGAGCAAGGAGGGAGGAGGAGGGGGCAGAAAAGGGAGTGGAAGCCAATATGAAAAATGAAAAGATTCGTTATGGACTAAATGACCCTCTTGCTACCTATAATATTCAGAAGTATAAAATACACTTGTGTAATAGTCTAAAAATATCTTTTGCTAGATATAATAAAAAGATGTAATTTTACATAAATGTCTTCAACTATTTAACACAATGTATTTTACTTTTCTTTCTAGGCCATTAGAATTCTGAAAGACTTGATTGCAAAGTATATTCCACTGGTTTTCAAAGGAAGTGCAGCTACATGAAGAACAACAAAGGAAGCTGATTTTTTTTAAAAAATAGCGTTTGCAAAAATGACTTCAAGTTGTACGACTCCAGTATTTGCTTTGATGATTTTGTATTTAGCTGCTGCAGGTAGGTGGCATTATATAAAACATACTCATTGTAACTCATTCTCTGCATTTGGAATTATTAATTATAAATGGCTTTTCATGCCAAAAGACTGCTATAAGCTAAGGTTTTTATGTCGCCTAAATGCAGAATAAAGCAGTACTGTGCAATTATGATACTCAGTCTGTTAGACTCTCTCTGTGCAGTACTTCTAAGCTGTCTTACCGATATAACATGTTAGTGCCAGTTAAGGTCCTTATGCTCAGGATTGGGGGAAAAAACGCTTACCTTGGGCCAGTAGGTATCTTTCTGGGTGTTTGTTCCCATCCATATAATCCAAACTTTCTTTTTAAAAAGGATTTAAATTTGTAGTCCAGTTAACCACATAGGTATCCTTACAAAGCTGAACCAGACGTAAACCAATGTTGTTGTTTTCCGGAGTCTGAAGAGACTGTCCCAGTGCTGTTCTTCCCACAAGTGTGGGTGCTGTGTTATTTCAGTTACCATTTTTGCAAGTACCTTGGGGTTCAGGAAAAGACAGTTTGTCATCCAGCGTATGAGTGCGAGGGCTGTCAACACTAGTTTGTCAGCTGAGTAGCATGTTCTGTGGCAGAGGTGTTCTTGTCGCTTAAAAAGGATTTGATGTATAAACTCAGAATAAATTGATGGATTGATGTTTGGCTACCTATCATTTGTTGGTTTTTTCGGTTTTTTTTTTAAATTTAGAACTGATTTACTGAAAAATAGTGCTTGCTAGTGGATTGAGCACTGCATCTGGGCTTTGATCTTGTTTCTTGTTGGGCCAGTATTCTGCTGGATGATGTTAGCTGAGTCGCTCAACCTTTTCGTGTCTCTCTCCCAGTCTGTCTTTCCTCCATTAAAATTTCAAGCTTTACACACTCACACTGTGTATGTGACACTTAGCATAATAGTTTTAATTGATACGGGAGGTTGTATTAATAAGCAGTCTGGCCAGTGGGGCACCAGGGCTTTCAGACCTAAGCGGATGTGGGATACAAAGGAAAAAGGCTGAGATTCAGGATACTGGGGTATTTCAGCCTGTGGAATAGGCTTAACTTTGAGCTAGCAAGTGCTGCATAAATTTTTACAAGTCCTGTCACTAGCCATGGTAGGCAGACTTATCTGCAGGATCAGGGCCTATGATTGATCTGTACATTATAGTTTCCAAGCGCACACAAACATGCTTCTATTTTGACATTAATTTTTTGCAAGTGGGACTTCAAGAAGTACATTAAAATAAGGTACATTTGTTAAAGACATCTCTCCCTTAGCTACAACAGCCGGCCTTCTATTTGTGTCCAGCTTGCACGCAAGCATGGGTCATCGGGGAAGTGGCCAGAGATGCAGTCAGTCAGAATGAGGTAGTGGGAAGAATGGACAGATGGCTTGTGTCTATCTCTGCTGTCCTCACTGTGGAAAAGATGACTGACTTTGGAAGAGACATGTCTGAGCAATAAAGCATATAACAATCTGGCTTCCTTTCATCACTGACATGGAAAATGATGCTTTTGCAAGAATGTCCTTAAACCTCAAGGGATTTTCTCCAGGGCTGAGCTCCCCTGGAAGCATCCAGCCAGTATTACTAATTTTGCTTATTTAATTGTACTTGCTGTTAAAATTCTCTAGAAAGCTTATTCTGTTTTAAACAGACTTACAGTGATGTGGAATGTATCTCTCCTGTAAGCACACTTGTATATGGAGATGAGGGCATAACTGCCCATGTGGGATGGGAAGAGAAGGTAACTATCCAGTCGAGCAAGCAGTCAGGACCACACTAAAGAGACGTTACTGGAACAAGCTCCAATGTAGCATCAAAGTTGGGTTTTTTTGGAGGGGGTTTTCTGTTTCTTGCTAATTATGTTGACAAGGCCATTTTGTGTCTGGGTAGCAGAGGGATAATTTTTTACTGATCCAAGCACAACCCACAGCCCAGTGTTGATGTTAGCATTATTTTGACGTTGTATTTTTAGTTATCAAACCCAGTCTCATTTTTTGAAAGTAATTCAGACTTTATGGGAACCTTAATCTGTCCATCCTTGAA
>NW_017728993.1:40322811-40334804 GCF_001723915.1 Gavialis gangeticus | reverse complement strand
TTCCACCTCTGTGCTGACAAGAGGGGAGTTCCCCAGCCCAGTGTTGATGTTAGCATTATTTTGACGTTGTATTTTTAGTTATCAAACCCAGTCTCATTTTTTGAAAGTAATTCAGACTTTATGGGAACCTTAATCTGTCCATCCTTGAAACTTGTTTCACTGATTCCTTCCTCCTCAGCCATCCTGGTTGCCTTATTTTTATAAGGCATTTTCAGGGAAACAACATCCCTGTTGCCTCTGAGCTTGTCAGGTGTTTATCACACAGAAATGGATGCACCTTTTTATTACATGGGCAAAAGCGAGCAAAAGTGGGTGGTTCTGCAATGTGTGGGGATATGGAGCAGATCTCATAGACATTAGGGGCTGGAAGGGACCTCGTGAGATCATTGAGTTCAGCCTCCCTGCCAGATTCAGGAAGTCTTCAGGGATCAAATGATCCTAGCAAGATAAACATCCAAACACCTTTTGAATGAGTCCAGGGTAGGTGCTTACACCACCTCTGAGGTGGTGTAAGCACCTCAAGTGTCCAAGGACTGTTCCAGACCTTGGACACTTGGACTGTAAAGTTTTTCCTGGTATTGAGTCTGAGTCGGCCTTCTAGAAGTTTGTAGCTGTTAGACGTGGTTATCCTCTGGGGAGCCCTGGTGAACAAGTGTTCCCCCAGATCCTGATGTACCCAACTTATATACTTATAGGCAACCACCAAGACACCTCCGAGCCTTCTCTTTGCCAGGCTGAAGAGTTCCATGTCCCTCAGCCTCTCCTTGTAAGGCTTGCTTTCTTGGCCTTTGATCATATGGGTAGATTGGTTGTCCCCTTCCTATGGATTTTTCTGCTTCAGTCCTACCTACCATCAGGTCACAATCAATCTCCAAAGCAGCCAACTTTCTTGTTTCTAATAATGTTATTACTTTTGATATGTATAAGCTGAAAGCAAAATCTGGGTTTCTATGAAACATTTTCAGTAATGGAAAGTATTGAATGCTCTTCTACAGGACAGAACAAGGAGCTGCTACCAAACTACGTGCAACCTAAAAGAACTGTTATTTTTTTTGAAGTGTGGTGAAACAAAGATCTGGCAGGATATAGTTCATTATAAGTAGGGCTGTGCAAAGCTTCTGTCCCTGACTTGATTCGGCAGAGATTCAGCCCAATTTGGTGGCCGAATCTCTGAATCCAAATCAAATCAGAGGACCCTTTAATCCCTCTGAATCGAATCAGAACCCTCCGCGTTGATTTTTGAGAGATTCGGCAATTCGGACGTAGGGACAGCTTTAAATGTTTTTTCTGCATACCTCTAGGTAGCAGGCGGTGGTGAATGCCATGATGTTGGGGTGCATAGTGTCCCACAGAAGTATGGGGGGCTCCCCAGCGCACTCATCAGCAGACCCAAAAGTGGATCAGAGGCACTTCCAGTCCACTTCCAGGTCCTCTGGGGAGCATGCAGGGGGACCCCCCCATGCCACTCCAGCTTGGCGACTGGTGCCTCCTGGGTTGGGGGGGACCCAGAGTCCCCCCGTGGCTGATCGCCAAGCCGGGGGGGGCCCCAGTGTACTCCCCAGTGGACCAGAAATATACTTCCCAGTCCACTTCCAGGTTCACTGCTGAGCATGCGGGGGCCCCCCCACGCTCCTGTGGGACTCTCCATCCACCCCAACATCATGGCAATCACGAGCTGTGCCTACCGCCTCAAGGTATGTAGAAAAGACACTTAAAGCTGTGTCTATTTCCGAATTGCCGATTCTCTGAATCGGCATCAAATCTTCAGATTCGGATTCGGCCAAATTGAATTGGGGACAGTGAACTGAATCAATTAATCGAATCAGTGTCCCTGATTCAGGCTGAATCTGAATGGAGTAGGGCCCATTTTGCCCACCCCTAATTATAAAAGCACATAAATAACTAAAACTGCAAATAACCCAATCCTGGATCACCAAAGAGCAAATTTGGCTGTGTAGTCTTTAAAAGCACGGTTCTTCTGATGAATTACCAATTTGATATGTGTTCAGTCCTTTGATTTAAGCCACATTCATTTTGATTCCTGGCAAATCTGTCTGTTTCTGTGCATGGTGTATGTGATGATGAAATGATTTAACAGAGGTGAACAGAAAAGAATCGATGCTGAAAACCATGAGGGCCAAATAGCCAGCTACGTGGGTTATTTCCACAATGGATGGAATTTTTTTTTCTTGAATGTTGCTCTCTCTTTCTTTGCAAACTTGTTTGAAGAGGGTGATGGAGTTTGCTCTCCCATAGAGTAAGGAGGCAGTTTAGCACCTGAAAGCTGTGGATAACCAGGGTAATATAGTTATCTAGTTGTGTTAGTCTGAAGTCTGGGTAGATTTGTACCTTATAGACTTAACTAAATCAGAGGTGCATATGCTTTCATAGAGATGCTTATGTAGCTCTGATTTAGTTAGTCCCAAATCAGGTACAAATCTGTCCTGCTTTCTGAGTAGCTAGAATGCTACCTCCAGGAGAATTTGGGTCAGATCTTTAGCTGGTGTAAGTGGTTGTAGCACTATGGAGGTCAGGGGAACTATAACAGTTTACATTTGTTGAGAAGCTGCTCCCCCATACTTGTGTACCACTTCCAAGTCATTTTCCCTTTGGGCCCTTTGGTGTCTGCTACAGCTCCTTGAAACCTTAAAGCCCACCTCATTCCCTGGGCCAAGTTGCCACAGTTGTGATCTGGAAGAGTGGGGATGGAGAGGGAGTAATGGCAAGTTGACAGCTACAGGCTTAAACCAGTAGGCTTCTTGTGAGAGTGGCTTGATCAGCTACTCTGGCCTCTAAAATTTTTCTTTCAACAGTTTTCTTCCCAACTGCTGCTCTCAGTCTTCTGTTAACAACTTCAGTAGTTCTTGTAAATAATCATGCCTTGAGAAGCATGCCTTACTTGCTGGCAGCTTGCTTTTCCAAGTTCTGTTTGATATGACAGTTCATTTTCGATAAGGCTTCTTGCTTGTATATTAATGTGTGTCTTGGATCTGAGCCCCCAAGATACTGTGGTGAAGGGCGCCATAGGAACGGATGTAACATTAGGAATAAACAGGCCAATTCATGCCATCATTTTTTGAAGAGGAACTTCCCATTGGCTCTGTATGCTGTATTTGCTAGAGCACAAGGACCCTCTAAAAGTATAAAAGAAACTGCTTCCCTAGTAAGGTGAAGGATACAGACCAAGGATAAAGATTGGTATGTTGGGAGATGGTCACGCAGGTCTTTTTCCTTCTTAAACAGACTGCTGGGCATGCTTCAGATTTACTTAAACTGCAGGCTTTATTTTTACTCAAAACATTTACTTCAGATGTTTTCAATAGAAAGTTATTTTGTGGTTAGGAAACAACAACTAAGAGGCAGAATTTGTAGTGTTACTGTCAAAGCTATAGTGAAACACAGCTTTCTATGTTAAACTGTGGTAAATGTTTTGAAGGAGTAAACATTTTTACATTTTTTTTTTTTTTTCCTGAGGCCCTCGCGCACAAATTTTATTTTTGTACCCTCAGAGTCTACACTATTGCAAACAGACGCTCTGAGTTTCCTAGCTGACAGGATTAGCTAGGCCTAAGAAAGATATCCTGTAAAGCTGCAGAAATAAGCAAGGTGCAAGGACAGTATTTGAAGAAGGCCAGAAAGCTGTAGATGTGCTTGTTCCTGTGTGCCTAGCTCTACAGTTAAGATCAGAAGGTAGGTTGGAAGGTCAGAAATCCTGCATGAGGTGGCCTACCTATTTGAGCCCCTGACTCTTAAAATATGAGATCTTGTTGGCGGTGAGAATGAATGACTGGGAGCCTCTGCTTAGAAGCTCAAGGTGCTCTCTGCAACAGGAAACGTGTGGGGTTTTTTGTTTTTTGTTTTAAATACCTAACCGCACAGTTGGGTTTTTTTGTTTTGCTTTTTTAGTAGAAAAATGTCCCAACACTGTTTGGAGGTTGTGAAACTTTATCTTCACCTACCAGGAAGGAAATGATCAGTGCCTGACTTCTGAGGGGTTGGGTGCTGGGTGATAAAAGTGTATGAAGCAGAGGTAGGATAGGCCAAAGAAAGATTGCTTGTTTCTAAAACTATCGTAGTTGGCAGTAAAAAAAATGCAGGAAGGAGTCCTTCATGTACAGTAGATTGTATTTAAATGCTTTTTAATAAAAAAAAAAAAAAAAAAAAAAAAAAAAAAAGAAAAATTTTTCTTTTTTTTTTTTTTTAAAAAAAAAAAAAAAAAAAAAAAAAAAAAAAAAGCTAAATATTGCTCTTGCACCTACTTTATTTCTGCAGCCTCACGGGATATCTTTCTTGGGCCTAGTTTCCTGCATGCTAAGAAATTCAGAGTGTCTGTTTGCAACAGGGCAGGCTCTGATAGTACAAGGGTAAGGTTTGGGAATCTAGACCAAATTAACAAGCCCTCAGACAAAGTTTCTACTAATATTGACATCATAGGTTTTATTCTTTAATGATTTTTTTCTGGGTATTTGTTTTCTGCTTTGGCACTAACTCTTAATCTGGATATGAGATTCTTAACCAGGGTGTTGTGACAGCTGGGGTATCTTGAGATCCTTTTGAGGATGCAAGGTGCCACACAACATTAGCATTGGTAGATGTGCGAACATTATTCACTAGATGAACCCCGAGATTTCAAATAGGAATCTATAGTGGTAAAACTTTCTTGCCTGTCTTTCTGCTTTTTTTGCAACAGAGGAATTGCTCTATTATTTTTCTGTAGTAAAAAAGAGTGGCATTTTTTGGGTGGTGCCTTGGATCTAGAAAGGTTGAAAAATGCCAACCTAGATGATACAGCCAAATCCTATTCTGCCCTCAAAACAGAGTGAATCATATAGGCTTTATACTTTTGAATGATAAGTGATGAGAAGAGGCTTACGTATATCTTAGAAACTGTACAAGAGGAGCTAGAGCTGGTCCAATTGAGCAGACTTTAATTGTCCTTCATCAGCAGGGCTCTGGTAATACAAATTGCTCGCTGGTAGACTTGCATCCCCAAGAAGCACATGGCAAGACTGAGACCTTAGGTTCTGATTCATCAAAACGCCTAAGCAAGTCTTTATGTGCTTTGCAGAATTAGAGCCTTTGTGAGTAAACATGAAAGTCTGGCACTTAAATTTAAGCTGACTCTAGATGATGCTAGAGGAATTCTTAGAAACCCCAAGCTGATCTTGCAATATTTTTTTTTGTATAGTCCCAGGCAACAGTGGAACTATTCAATACCTCTGTAAGAAAGCCCCAAAAAAGCCTTGGACTGCAGGCTTCTATAATATTGTTTTTGTACACTACAAATAAGTGCTATTTGTCCATGTCTATTTAAGGGTATTTATTATAGAAGTTAGGGTAAGTCTGTTGTTTACCAGTCTTCTAATACCACAACCACTTTGTAAATAGCACACAAAAATCATTCCTCTTTTCTAAAGGGAAGTGGGATATAGTATCTTCTAGGGCTGTGCGAAATTTCGCTGTCTGTTTCGCTTCAACTTGTTTTGAGCTTGAAACAGCTAAATTGAAATGAAACAAAAGGCTTCAAAACAGCCTTGAAACAAAATGAAGGCAGTCAAAATGTTTCAAAAGTTTTGAAAGGTTTTGAAGCTGGGCTTGCTTGCAGTTAAAGAGAAACTAAAGAGTGGGAGGGGGAAGAGGGGGAAGGACTGCTCTGATATGGACACGTGTAGCTGGCCAGTGACTGTGATCCTTCCCTGAGGTCTCTTCCAATCCCAGTGCTCTCGGGGAGGGATGGAAAAACAACATAAAAAGCATTGTTTGAACTGAGCTTTCTTTGTGCCTTCACACTTACAAGTGACACAAGTTTTGCTCTGAACAGTTTGAGGTGCAGTTTCCCAGAAGCCCCTGCACCTACCGCGTTGAAACTTGGCAGGCTTCATGGCCTCAAAAGGAGCTACTATCCCTGCAAGTTTCATCGGAACCAGGCATGAAATGACAAAGTTATAGGCAGTTTTGTGGTTCCCCATTATAGACTATGGATGAAACAATGAAACAGTTTTGACAAATGAAACTCTAAATGAAACCCTGTCCCATCGAAACTAAATTTTAAATGAAATGGTGCTTTCTGCGCCTTATGTTAGGAAGGCAATGAGTGTCCCTTCTCTTCCTCCCTATTCTGTCCTCCCTCCCAACCTCACCTTTGGGGTTAAGAAACACATTATTAAAAGAGAAATTGAGATTAAGAATTTAAGAAAGCCTTTGGTAACTGAAAACTAATGCATGCTTGTCTCTCTTCAACTTGAGGAAAAACTATGTGTAGTTGCCTTAATCCCAGAGATGCAAGGTAAACCCTATATGGATTCTGGGATTTTTTTCCAGACATCTGCTCACTAATCTCTGTCCTTAAAAAAAAAACAACAAAAAAAAAAAAACCAAAACTCTTTGATCCATATTATAATGAATCTCTTGCACAGTTCCTGAAGATGCCTTTAACTGGCTTTACTTGCTCTGCCCTACGGACATCTTGAACTTGCTTACCTTGTCCTCAGAGAATCATAATTTTATTTTGCATTCACTTCAGTATGCAGGAAGGAGTGGGAGAGTAAAACTCTCTGTTCCTGCTTAGTTATTTCATTTGCAGTAGAATAGCATAAAGCTGTGAGTCTCAACCAGGGTGTTGTGGCACCCTGAGGTGCCTTGATCCTTTCACACAATGTTAGCACAAGATTCACAAGATAGACCCAGAGATTTCAAATAGGAATTTTTAGTATTAGAAACTGTAATAACTGACCTGTTGTGGTCTTTTTGAGTTATTTGTAACAGAAGAATTGCTCAATTATTTCCACAGTCAAAAAAATAAGAGAAAGCCAAGAGTTGGTATTTTCTGAGGGCAGCCTTGAATGTAAGGAGGGTGTCTTGAGTCTAAAAAGGTTGAGAACCATTGGTATAAAGTCGGCCAGTGGGACTTCGAGGCCCACCGAGTAGATCAACCAGAAAATTCATCCAGACTGGTCCCATATACTTCTCTTAATTTAACCATTTGAAAACTTTCCCTGTGATAGTTTGTACCCAAAGAACGGACATACTATGAAACAGATTACTGGATAAAGAATACTCATACATGTCATATAGCATACAGTGCCTGCAGGAGAAATTAGGCTATTCAAGCGATACCGTCAAAGAAATCGAGACATGTAGGATTATATTTAAGTGAGAAATAGAGCATCTGCTATTGAAAAAACAATTACCATCTTGGTCATCTTAATGTCATTGTGCTTCTGCAGCTTTCTTGTGATTAAACTTTTTTCCATTTTAATATATTTGTATGTGCCAACACTTGTACAAGCCATTGGTGATGGTTTTGGTTACATATGTTGTATGTAGAATAAATGAACCAGATGTGTTACAGTGCTCCCCGCACCTCCTTTTACAAAGTATCTGCCTTGCCAATGATAGAATAAAAGGATTTGAAATCCTTTAGGCCATTAGTGCCAAGGCAGGTGAACTAAAGGAAGAAATGATTTTACCACAAAAATTACATGCCTCATGTTTTCATTATTTGGAGGCATTAGGCCAAATTCTTCCATAGTGCAGGCTTTTTTGAAGTCAGTGGAACTTTACCAGAGATATGTTTGATCTAAAGTGACAGTAGGAAGGGTTGTATATCATTCCATGAAAATGCAGCTGGTTTAAGCACATTGTACTTTTTTCTTTTAAATAAAATTTATGAAACATGCGGCTATTGTTCCATTATCTGGCAACTGCTATATTATGGGACTTGTTAATAGGCAGTTAATAAAAACAGGATTTTACCTGGCAGGAAAAATAGTAAACTGAGAACATATTTACCACGCCATTGATTTTTAGTGAGGAGGGCTCTATGGAATAGAAAGAAAAAAAGGAAGAGTTCTGATGAACAGGCCTGTCTCGTCCTGGCGAGAAGTGGCCAGTGGTGTCCCTCAGGGGTCCATGCTTGGTCCAGTGCTTTTCAACATCTTTATCAGTGATTTGGATGCAAGGGGGAAGAGCTCACTGGCCAAGTTCGTAGATGACATGTTATGGGGGAGTGTGATCACGCTTGAAAATAGGTTGCAGATATAGGCGGACCTAGACAAGCTGACAAGTTGGGTGGATTGGAACCAGATGAAGTTCAACATTGAGAAGTGTAAAGTACTCCACCTGGGGATGAGCAATCCCCAACATACTTACAGGCTCAGTGGTGCCAAACTGACTAGCACCATGACTGAAAGGGACCTAGGGGTAATAACAGACCATAGTATGAATGTGAGCTGTCAGTGCGATGCTGTAGCCAGCGGGGCAAACAATATTCTGGCATTCATCAACTGATGCATCTCAAGCAAAACTAGGGAAGTGATTTTTCCACTTTGCTCAGCATTGGTGAGACCGGAACTGGAGTACTATGTCCAGTTCTGGGCGCCACACTTCAACAAGGACGAGGAAAAGCTTGAGAGAGTTCAGGGAAGCCAGCTGTTGATCAGGGACTTAGAAGACAAGCCATATAAGGAAAGGCTGAGAGACCTGGATCTCTTCATCCTAAAAAAGGGAAGGCAGAGAGGGGACTTAGTAGCGGCTTACCCCTATATCAAGGGAATACATCAAGGGCTTGGCAATCAGCTGTTCACCAGGGCACCCTTGGGGAAAACCAGGAGTAATGGCCACTAACTCCTGGAAGACAGTTTCAGGCTTATCGCTAGGAAGAACTTCTTCACAGTTAGGGCGTCCAGACTGTGGAACAAGTTTCCTCCAGAGGTGGTGCAAATTGCCTACCCTGGAAATCTTCAAGAGGAGACTGAACAGTCACCTCACTGGGGTCACTTGACCCCAGTTGTCTTTCCTTCCTAGTGCAGGGGGGCTGGGCCTGATGATCTTGCAAGGTCCCTTCCAGCCCCTTACAATCTATAAATCAATCTATGAAAAAATCAGAGTTTTTGTAGTAGTAAGACTGGTAGGGTTTGATGTCATTTTTCCTTGGTCATAAACTTTACTCTTTTCTGGAACTACTTAAAAAAAGTTAGTTCCTAAGAGCCAAAATCTGAAGATTTCATTTTGTTTCTTTACTCCACATCTTGTCTTTCTTCTTTAACTTTTCTCTAAGCAGAAAATGAATGTTTGTACAGTAGGTCCTAAAAATCTGCCTTTTATCATATGTGACTAGTTATTCATTATAGAGTAAATCTAGTTCCTCTCTATTTTTGGTCATTTCCACCCCTTAAATGGCACGTGGAAACATTGCAGATTAGAAATCCTCTTCATTGACTAGACTGACTGTGCTAGGGTAGCAACATTGTTCATTCACAATATGGTGTACCCATTTATTATGTGTACTAATCAAAGACTGGGGAGGGATAGGGGTCAGGTAACATCAAGTCTGACTGTATTGCACCAAAGCAGAAATGCAAAAGTAAATTACTGTATTTACTTGAACACAAGACAAAGGTTTTTTTTCCCCTTTTCTTACATTTGCATACAAGGAAACCTCACTAAATATACTGTATATCATTAAACTGCTGCCAAAAGCAGCATGTGCTCAGTAATGGAAAACAACTATGAAGTAGATTAAATTCAGCCAGCACTGAACACGATTATAAAATGCGTGGCCCATAGTGGGCAAACATGCTAATGGAAACCTATGAAGATAGGTTAGTGCAGCCCATATGAATAAGATATATGGTAGTGCCTATTGAACACAGTCCTCCTCAGTGCCGACTCTTCCACCCCTCTCCCAAGTCATACTGAGTCACTACATTGCATACATTTCAATTTCCACTTCATTCCCACAGCTGAACTGTACCTTTTTCCCATATCCAGTGATTCCTCTTTCTTCACAGCTTTACATATCTGGCAAGCATCACCAAACAAGTCCCAAACAGTTCACCTAAAATCCCTTCCTCACCCTTTCTCTCAGCCTATTGCGTATGATTAGTGTGACCCTGTCCATGAGATGGAGCCAGGTTAGGTTCTGTGCCTCATCTGCATATACAGTTTTGGAGCTTCCCAGGACTCGTAAGACCTGGTTCTAGTTATGGGTGTGGGCTAATTAGCACATGGATCCTTTGTGGGGGTTGGGGGGGGGAACGACACGTATCTGAAGTACACACACGTACGTACACACTTCTGAGCTGTGGGGTCACCACACCTTGAAATGCTGTTGATTTTGCTGGGGCCCAGCCCAGTGAACTGTATAGTAAATCATGAGTGTTTTGGCTTTTGACTAATATTATGCATAGTGTATCCTATACAGAAGTAGGTATAAAATGCTTAAAATGTCTTTATGGAGAAACTGCTGTAAATTTTAGCACGGGTACAAAAGAGGTGAAATACATACATTCTGGATGAACTAAGTCTATGGGTACCATATGCAAGTTACTATGGGTCTGTTTATTTTGAGGTCAACGTTTTCAAGTTTGGTCTTCACTTCCATGTACTTGGGGAAAGCAGGGTCTGACTGTAAGGAGAGGGGTAAAGCGCTGCAGAGGGAAGAAGCTGGGGGGAGGCAGAGGACAAGGGGTCTACCTGACCCACCAGATTTATTTTCCCTGCTGTAGCAGTGGGAGGGGGACAAATTCAAGGTAAATCTCCAATAAGTAGATTTTATACCTGGAAAAATTATAAAATTGTAAATTTATAAATTATATTTATAAAATATAACAACTATAATTTATAAATTTTCCAGGTATAGAATCCAACTACAG
This sequence comes from Gavialis gangeticus, assembly GCF_001723915.1. Taxonomy (NCBI): domain Eukaryota; kingdom Metazoa; phylum Chordata; order Crocodylia; family Gavialidae; genus Gavialis; species Gavialis gangeticus. The sequence goes on along the minus strand of NW_017728993.1, from coordinate 40,324,149 downwards.
GGATGGTCATCTTATATTCAAGTAAATATGGCAAGAAAAGTCTAAATGCCCAGTTGAGAATATTGCCGTTGCTTAAGTATAGACTTGTCTGTTTTGGAGAACTGCGTCCAAGCTGAGAAAATTATGGCAACAGTGGTGGACAGTTTTTTGTTGTAGTGAGTAGATTCAGCTTGAGTGAAGGATTTCTTCTCTGCCCCTGAACTCTAACCCCATGGAGGTTCCTGGTGTATCTTTGGGGTTTAAGACCGCTCCTTATTATCACTGACAAAATAGTGGATCACCATCATTTTATGCAGCTTTACCTTCCACACACAGAAACCTCCCAAGAAGAATATGGTGCATGTTCACTAGATATAAGAGGAATCTTCCAAGTCTTTTTCCAATGTTGTGAGGCCTGGAGGATTTTACTTTGGCTCTGAAGACTTAAGTAGGATAGGAGACCATGCCTCTTGCTGTCTTATTGGAGGGAAGAATGAACAAGGATTAAGATTCTGATGAGAAAATTCAGTAAAAGCCTCCCTGAACTAAATGTCAGTGGGCCCCATTATTCTGTTTTTGACTTCCTGTCTGACATAGTGTAAGAAAGTTCAGGCTCCAGAAGTGACCATGAAACCCCCCACTGACCATGCTACCCTTGCCTTGCTCCAGCTCTAGGATACCCTCCCCTTCTCACTTGCCATGCCTTTGATGTATTTGTTTGATCAAAAGGGAAGCTGCCAGAAGGTCCTAGAGAGAGCCCCAGTACTTCTGGCCAGTAGCAGGCCCCTCCTGGACCTGCTGGTTTCAATCATGCCCCTCAGGTTAAGTAAGCTCTCCTGACCTGCCCATGCCCTCAGGACACCTATAGCTTTAAGGGCTATTGGCAGCCTGTAACCTCCCCTACAGCCATGCTCATGACTCATAGTATTGTACACTCACTCCCATGTCAGGGCCTCAGCCTTCTCGGCCTCCACCCCTTTTCTCTTGCTGGGGCTCCTAGCCCAGGCCCTCTCTGCAGGACCCGGCTTCTAGGTTCCAGCTCGTGTCTCAATTTACTTCAGTCCTGGGCCCCCTGACCCTGTCTCGGCCCTCCTTGGGTGCTGAGTCTGCCTCAGCTCCATCTGGCTTGATTTGTTTCATAGTTTCATAGATTTAGGGTTGGAAGGGACCTAGTAGATCTTCTAGCCCGACCCCCTGCCAGGGCGGGAGAACAACAAAACCCCAAAACAAAAACGGGACTCAAATGAGTCCAGCCAGGTAGGCATCCAGCCTCTTCTTAAAGACCCCCAGGGTAGGGGCCAGCACCACTTCCCTTGGAAGTTGGTTCCAGCTCCTAGCCGCCCTAACTGTGAAGTAGTT
>NW_017728993.1:40320911-40321811 GCF_001723915.1 Gavialis gangeticus | reverse complement strand
GCTGACTGCTCCTCCCAGCAGATGTCTGGGTAATTAAAATCGCCCATGACAACTACATCCCTTGCTTTTAGTGCCTCTGCAAGCTGGCCTGAAAATTCCCTGTCCAGCTCCTCCTCTTGGTTGGGGGGTCTGTAGTAGACCCCCACCGTCAAATCCCTCTCCCCCTGCCCCCCCTGAATCTTGACCCAGAGCACTTCAGCTTGCCCTTCCTCTGACCCCATTCTGCTGGCTACAGTGTTGGGCTACAGTGTGCATCTTGACCTCCTAGCCCCTGGCTCTTGTGCCCTTGGACACTATTGGGACCCCGACTAGTCCCAGTTCCAATCTGCCAGTATAAACTGTGACCAGGGAATAAGCATATTGGCTATAACATAAACTCTTTGGATGCAGTCATTAATATTAGTTTGCTATGTTGCAGCAAGGCTTCCCCTTACCTGTGGTGGTATTCCTCTGCAAGGCATAGACCTCTTACAGATAGTCCCCAGGGCAGCTCAGAAGTGAGCAAGGCAGCCTTCCACACCAGGAGCCCTTTGCTCTGGACCTTGCTGAGCTAGACTGCCTGACTTGGCTCATATAGTACCTAAGCCCTGCCCCTTCTGGTCAGGGATTGCCCCCAGCCCTGCCAGGGTTTCTTGTTAGGGCCTGAAGGCTGGTTGCCATGACAGCTTATTCTGCAACAGGCAATCATTTCCTCTTGCCCTATTCCCCTGCTGCCAGCTCCCTTAGGCAGAGCTCTTCTGACTATCTGCAGATGTGTACCTTTTCTCTAATGGGCAGCTCCCTTCCTAGGCAACAGTTTTCTTAGCTGCCTTCCCTCTGGCTGGCATGTGATCAGCTGCCTGGGCTCTATCAACTGCGGTTTCTCTCCTTAAAGTAACCGGGGGGGGGGGTTTGTACACG
>NW_017728993.1:40317288-40320778 GCF_001723915.1 Gavialis gangeticus | reverse complement strand
CCACTCTTTTTTTTTTTTTTTTTCTCATTGGTGCTGGAGCTTGCCTGCGGTGGGGGGGCAGGGGTTGGTGAACTGCAGGTGAGCCAAGCGGTCCCTGAGCTGCAGGTGCCCCCGGTCCTTCCCTCCACGGCAGCTGCGCCCCATGAGACCACCTGGATGAGTTGCTAGCAGGCTAGGTGCTGCCCCTGCTGGGACAGCACCCAACCCAATCCAACTGTTCCCAGAGCCCGCCTGGGGAGCAGCGCTCAGCAGACTTCCAGCAGGTGGACTCAGGGAATAGTTGGATCGACCCCAGTGCTGCCTCTGAGCTGGGGAAGCACCCGGCTCACTAGCAGGCTGCCTGGACAGCCTTGGAGGGTGTTGCTGCTGTGGAGGGAAGTACCTGGGCCCCCCAAAGCTCAGGGGTTGCTTGCCCCACCTGCAGCTTACCGCCCAGCCACAGGAGAGGTGCGCAGGGTCCTCTGGGGAAAGAAAAAAGGATCGGGCCCCTCGTTGTTTTTGCCTTCAGCAGGTTCCTACTGAAGGCAGAAGTGGTGTGGGGCCCGATCCTTTTTTTCTGTGCAGCCTGCCTGCTTCTCCCACAGCCAGGGGGTGATCTGACAGCTCTGGATGTAGTTTAGTTTGCAATGATGCAAAGTCATTTAAAACCCTCCAAAGTCTTGCATGCATACACTGTGACACCATTAAGCCACATAAACTTGACATTTTCATCGTGTGTACATGTTAATGGTGTCACATGTACAAGCGCTCAGGAAGTGCCAGGCTTTCTTACACACAAGAACATATTAGATGTACTAGGCTATCTGCTGAGCCAGAGTGTTGGAAGCACCAATTTACTGTCTGTAAAATACGCAAGTCAAATAAGGTGCTAATTGATACTGTTTTGTTGATTTAATACTCTTAATTCTTCAGATGCCTTCTGTGGTTTCCCCCTGCCCCTCATCCCCCCTCTTAGGAATGAAAATGGCAAAGGTTACATTTAAAATCCCACCAGACTTCAGGCATTCTTCTAATTTTTTTAGGACGAGTTACGTATGTTTAAGAAAAGTTGCGCAGGGGAACAGAATTATCTTGTGTTTTCAGATAAGAAGAGAGCAGGCTGAGGTTTTGGGAACTCTTTGATGCCCTGAATAGTGCCTCCCTTATTGGACCTAATTTTATTTTCTAGAGTCTCATCCATATTTTAAACGTATCACTACTTTCAGTGGTAGTAGAACTAACAGTACTAATAGGAGCAAAGTAGCATGGGCTAGAGCTGCTTATTCACTGCAGGCAGCAGTGAATAAGTCTCAGTCCATTGTGATTCATTCTCAACAGATCACTTGGAATGAGTGCATAGGGCCTGTGTAGTCCCATGCATTTTTTGATTGATACTATAGAGGCTTAATTTATTTGGGCTGCCTGCATTGAGGTAAACTTTACTCACAGAGAGAATAAGTAATACTACATTAACTATCTGCTTTCTAAGAAGATGGGAATTTTTTTTTCTTATTTTCATACATTTATTTCTGTTGAAACATTATAGCAGAGGTACTCTGGCACAATTTCATTTCATGGTGCTAATGAATTCAACAAAGCAATTTATTAATCGTTTTAGCGCATGTTTTCCCCTTGAAGCTGAATCTGGAAAAAAACCTGATGTCTGTTTGAGAAAATTGGCAAGAAAACTGTTCAGAGATTAAGTTGGATATTACCAGTCTCAATTGCTTTTTGGAAGAGGGCCAATAGAGTTGTTTTTCTTACTGAAATAGTGCTCATGGCCATATTGTTCCCTGCATTCCCCTTCATTTCTTCAGACACTTATATTTGATCTGTCTGATAGCAGATATCTTCACAGATGGAAATAGGAGGGCTAAAATGTGCATTGTCGGAAGGACTTTCTTTAACATCTTTTTTTTTTTTAAGAGAGAAGCACAATTGCCTCAACTGTATTAACTAAGCAAATACTTCCTAAATGTTTCTTGTTGGGAGGCCAGCCGGTTAACTTTAGCCTTTATAATAGCAATACATTTTCATTATTAATGTTTAAAGTGCTGAGGCACTAGAAACGTGATTTTCAGCAGTGGAAAATGGCTCTGGAAAACATCCTGTTCAGTTGCTTGTATAGTCTGTTGAATTTTCTTCTATCTTTTAGCTACAGTAAGCAAAGCCAGATCTTCCATGAGTTTCAGGCCTAAGATAGCCATGTAGAAGTGTCTCTACAATGGTTGCATTTAAACACAGTCATCTTAAGATCTTTCAGTTAGTCGACTCTAGCCCTCCGTTATATTTACAGGATCTTAGATATACATCTGTAGTGAAAAGCCTGCAAGCAAATCAGTATTTATGAATACCAGACCAAACCTTGACTTTATTGACATGATTCAGAAGAAAAGAATTCTAATGAAATTGTTTTGCATGCTGAGCCATTTAATAGCATTGTTAAATCTTCCTGTATGCAGAAAATGCCTAACAGAATCAGCTGTTTCTTCTATTTGTTTCTTCAGTCGAAATGTCTTAGACAAATCTTACACTGCAAGGTTTTGTCTGGTGTTTGTTAACAGAAAAATATTTCCTCCAGTCTAAAGGTGTGTGCGCAGATTCACTCTTTTAACATAATTATATCGTACTTAGTGAGAAGCAAGACATAGACAAGCTTTCAGGTGTCACAGTACCTGTTCTCAGGTTTTTGCAGTGATCTGAGGAAATTACTATGATACCTGAAAGCTTGTCTGTGTCTTTCCTAACCATGCAGTTAGTAAATTAAAAGATATGACCAGGAATCTAGGTTTTTGCCACGGACAAAAGTGGAAAAACACAAATGTTCTCATTTTAAGGAAAAAAAATGCGGATTTTCTCTTTTTAGGGAGAAAAACTGAGGAAACAGCAGGTTTCCCCTTGTAGACTGGCATGGCTCCAGATTGCAAGGGGCTGGGGGGAGTGGGAGGAGGGCGGGAGGAAGGCGATTAGGCAGGAGCCTGACATATGCATGCGGCAGTCAGATGGCATGGAGACCAGAGGTGGGATTGAGGTTCACTGCAGTAAAGTCTGGGGAGTACGAGGGGATTGAGGCTCCCATAGTAAAGGATTTGGGCAGGGCTGGGGGCACTGGCCAGCCAGTGTAGGGCTTGGGGTCTGGGGCAGGAATGTGTAGCTGCAGGGCCTGGGTGGGAAATGAGACAAAGCTGTGGGCAGCTCATCTATGGCAGGGGCTGGCTCTCCACCACTGAGCATACTCCTGGGGGTGGCATATTGAGCACATGCCCCCCAGATTTGTGCTTGGGGCTGAGGGGCAGATGCAGACTGGTAGCTGTAGGCTTGGGGCTCCCTACCCTGCTACATTCCCCCAGAGGCCTCTGTGGCCCAGCAGGGGATCAGGGAATTTGTGATTTTTTTTTCTTTGTGGTTACTTTCACTAGAGGAGAGCTAGTTAGGCTGAGCTCTGGCACTGGGACCATGAGAGTGAGGAACCAGTGACTGGCTGGGCCGGAGAGATGCAGGACTAAAGCCA
>NW_017728993.1:40307073-40312288 GCF_001723915.1 Gavialis gangeticus | reverse complement strand
CTCTGTGGGCCAGCAGGGGATCAGGGAATTTTTGATTTTTTTTTTTTTTTTTAAACTTTATTTATTTTTATTTTTTAATATCCGAGAACTTGCGATTTTTAAACAGAGAAAACCAGGATCTTTGGATATCACCCACAAGAACTCTTGCATCTTTCTCGGACAATCACAGCAACAACATCACTTCAACACTACCAAAACATAATAGTTTTCTACTATGAAAACTGCTCCCTGGTGGCTGGGAGCCCCATCAGTTGAAGGGCTCCCAGCCACAGGGGAGTACCACCAGCTGCAAGCCCTGCAGCTGACAAGACTTATAGCCCTGGCAGTGCTGTCAGCTGTGGGCTTGGAGCTGTGACAGTGTTCCACCATGTTACCACTGCTGTGAGTCTCACAGCTGACTTTGCTGCATGGCTTGCAGCAGCAAAAGCTGGGGGGAAAGTTGCTGCCACTGTGAGCCTTGTGAAGTACTGAGCTTGCAATGGGGGCAGTTGAGTGGAATGCTGCCCCTGCTGCAAGCCCAGCACCTTATGAAACTCACGGCAGGAGCAGCGTTCTTTCTGCTGCCCTGGCTGCAAGCCCTACAGCTGCTAATGCTCACAGCAGGTGTAATGCAGGGAACTCTGGCCCCACTGCAAGACTTGATTGTCTGTACCTAGCCTAAGAGACCACCTCCTTCCACCTCCCCAATTACTTGCAATAGTTTTGATGACAGCAGTGCTCTTCGCACCCAGGAAAAGCTAGATGTGACTTATAGGAACTTTTTAGAGGAAATCCAAGCATGGGCATGCTTGATCTACCTGGGAGATTCCATCTCTGGCACTCTTTACTGAGGATTCAATCTGCTGCTTCCTAGTGTTGCTAGCCCCAGCAGCTAAGGATGAATTCAAGATGAGATTCTGGATTTCCACATAATGGGGACACTTCTTCTGTTGCTAAATCATATGCGAGCTAGCCTGTGTGTGTCTGCATTACTATAATAGCATATAGCTCTGTCTTCTAGACCTTTTTATAGAAGACATTTTGGTGCATTTCATGCCTGGGTTTTCTTCAAGGGATTTAGTTTTGAGGTGTTTTTGTCTTGACATGTTGACAACAGGATTGTCTTGATTGTGGTCTTCTGTGGTTTCTTTTCCATCTGTGATGTAGATTCAGGAGAAAAATCCACTTTTTTCATTAACCTTTCCATTTTTAGTCTTTCATACAGGCCAGGAGTGCTACAGTTATAGCAGCTGAAATAGCTATTTAAGTGGGAGGCTGCTATGAGCTGGCCAGTCCTCAAAGTAACCCAATAAATATTCTCTTTTCCAGAAATAAAATAATCTGACTCGCTTCTCTAGTCTTCACTGTCACAGAGGAACAGACTTTGTCTAGTATTTTATTGTAAATATCAGTACCATAGATATGGCCAGATATCATCTTAATTTTTTGTATTCCCAATATAGTTTGATGTCTTGTAATGCTTTTAATATATGCATCTGAGTCTAAATGCGTGTTTAATATAGACCTTTAAACCACCAGCCCTCTAAACTCCCCAGTAATCTCCAGGGAACATTTAATCATAACACTGTAGTTAAATTGCAATCTCTCCATATAAACAAAATAAATATTTGCATACAATGGAAATGAGATTACCTTGTATTTATTTTTGGTGTCTGTCTGCATATACAGTTTTTACAGCAAGTAAAAATTTTCAGCTGGCTTTCTCAAGCATGTGACTGAACTTTTGATTCTCTTACACGCAGGGATACAGTTGGTGGTCAAGGATATACTTGAATGCTGTAACTTTTGAGATATTTGATTTGCAAATGCAGCTTTACTAAACCATGACTAGGGAATTTGTGTTTAACGGAGAAATTTTTTTTCCTGTCAAACGAGTCAGATTTGAAGGATGGGGACACAGAGGGCTACTGAATCACATAGGTTGTTCTGGTCAAAGAGTCCTCTCCCCATTTTTCTCCTCTGATGTTGTATGTTGCTGCCTCTATCTTTCCAATTAAGTGTTCCTTTCGAATCTGTCTGTGCGGTTTTTAAATCACCCAGAAGGGGGTCACTATTAAGCAGTGGCAGGCACTGCCCCTTCAATCTTGAAACACAGGTACTTCATCTACTGCGTTCCTGTCCCATGCTGGCCAAGAAAAAGGGAAACTGAGGCAGTTTAAAGGCACTGACTCTGGGATCAGCAACAGGCAAAAGTCTGGTTCAACATTTTAAGAGTTAAATCTCCTTTTAAGCGATTTCCTTGAAGATAACTGTTATAACAGATAAAGCGTGGAAATAAGTCATTGTTCCCTGGTTACTATCTAATTTCCTTTTGGTTTTTGTAGTAAGTAGAACCCTGCAGCAACAACCATTTACCACTTGTATTGTATTGGTCTTTCTGCAGTGTTGGTGGGACTGTTGCTGTTTACTTCCTATATGATATGATTAATACTTGTGTCAGTTAGTGAGCACAGGATGAAATCAGTGGGACTTGATATTAAAAAAGAAAAGAAATTAGCCCTGGAGGAGGAGCCTGAGGGCTTGTCAATGCTAGACGATCCTCTTCTGCTAAATCTAAGCAGCATAGCTGTATCAGTAGAGTCTGTAATGGACATGGAGCATATGCTGACAGACAGCTGCACCTCCTTCCCACACAGCACAAAGAAAGACGACACAAACACTTTTCTGTTGAGACAGCTGTATCCACACTAGGGGTTTTGCTGGCATGGACATGTCTGCTACAAGGTGGGATGTTTTCCACACCCCTAACCGCTGATATAACTATGCTGATAAAACTGTGTAGTGTAGACTTGGCCTGAGACATTCCCATTGACACTCCATGCCACCACATTGTTTGTACTACAGAAAGTATGAGTGTTTTAATGCTGCAAGACCAGTCTCACTGAAACTGATATGCATCAGTGTAATATGCAATTATAAAATTATACCCATAGTCAGTGATGCTGATAAGTGGTGAAGTATATATGGAAAATTAATTGGATCAATATATACTACAGTAGGACTTCAAACTTGCATTTTGCTAGTTAGCTACTGTATTAAATGACAGCTGAGTCCTTACTAAGACCTTGATCTAAAGCCCTTTTAAATCAACAAATTATGCCATGGACTATGTTAGGTCAAGTCTAGACTCTCATGGCCTGATCTTAACCCTACTAATTGACAGGGAAAGATTTCTGTTGCCTTTAAGCCTTGGATCGGACCATCCACCTGTTTATTTTTATAGTTATGATTATTTAAATAACACATTTAAAATGCAGACTTTTGTCTGCCAGAGAGTTGGCCAAAAAAAAAATCTGCAACCATAAAAGTAGCTTCTATTCAAGGTGAATAGTTTTCTTAAAATGGATCCTATGTACAGCTTGCATGGCAGTGGCTAGCCTGATATAATTTCAAACTATTATAAAATCCTGCAAAACAGATTTTATGATGGAAACTGTCACAGCTGAGTGCTGACTCAGTAGTAATAGTTTTTGCCCATATCGCTAAGTAAAATGAGTAATGTCTCTTCTTGTAAATATTAATGTATTGTGTGAACTTCTTAAGTCCTTTGTGGGGGACAGCGACAGCATCAAAGCAGATGTAAGTAATTTGTGGAGCCTAAAAAGTGGTTTAAACCATGCACTGCAAGGATGGGTGCTACCTGGGAAGTGCAAGATATTTTGGCTATTTTGTAAATGTCTCTGCCATTTTTTTTCCAAAGACAAATAGTAAGAAAGCTGCTTTTACAAATGTGGAGGACATCAGAGGCAAATTCTGCATCCACTTATACAAACGCTTCTTGACTAATCACTTACTGAAGTTATTCCCTAGGAATGGGCTAATATGTTGAAAGCTGTTAGCAAGTGCTACATTTAGCACTAACTTACACTCCTTGCAAATAAGTCCTGTGCTGTTCCATTGGATATATCACATAGTATTAAGGCAAGTATACAGTTACGCTGCCTGCTGGATGCAGTCTTTCAGAAATTATTTTTGTGCCAGAGTGTACAGTTGGAAGTTTGTACTCTCCACTGATTACAGATTGGCACACCTGATGTTGTACATTAGTATTTCCGGAATGCCTAGATGGTTTAGTTATAGACCCGGGCTCCACTGTGCTAAGAAGTCAATAGGGTTGCATGGCCTTAACTGTATACAGAATTGACACATCTTACATTACAGAGTAAAGGAAGATCATGTCTTAAGGAGCACTAAAATCTGCCTTTCAAAATATTTCTTTATAGTTGTACTTCACCTCAGCATAACCTGGGATGGTGTAGCAGGGCACTAAGGTGCCTGCTACTGGAGGCAGTGTTATGAGGTCAGCTGCCAATCACCAGGGCAGCACAGGTGCAGGGTTGCCGTGACAACCGGTCTGGTCAGCTGACCGGAAGGGGGCAGGGCCTGGCCTTTATAAACAACATAGGCTGAGGCCAGAGCCCAGTCCCCCTCTGGCCGCCAAGGAAGATGGAGCTCGAGGAAACCCTGATGAGGAGATACGTGGAAGCAAGCCAGGTGGGCTAGGAATTTGTTATGGCACAGGGGTTTTGTGTTTATGGTTTTTGGCGCGAGAAGTGCAATGTTACGGGAGGACCGGCCGAGGCTGTAAGGGTGGAGGAGGCCTCATTAGGAGCTCCCCAATGGGGGGGGGGTTCCTAGTGCCATAGGGGGTGCTGCGTTTGGGGTGTCCCAACCCCGGCCCCAGTGTGGGCGATATCAGGACAAGCCCAGTGGGCGCAAGACCCAGGAAAGGGGTCTGGGGGCCAGGGAAGGCTAAGGCTGCCTGAGCCCCAATCGGGAGAAGCCCAAGTCGGGCATAGGACCCTAGAAGGGGTCTGGGGCCAGGTAAGGCCAAGGCCGCCTGAGCCCCGAGCGCAAGGAGCGCAAGCACAGGCCCGAGTGTGGGTGAGGAGCGCAAGCACAGGCCCCAGCGTGGGCGGGAACAAGCGCGGTGAGTGTGGGGAGACAGGCCCAGTGGGGCACTGTCGGTGAGGAAAAAGCCCTGGAAGCGAGTGAGCTGTTTGAGAAGCCCGGGAGGGGGCACGTACCTAGGGAAGCCCCGGTGAGGGTGAGTGTGCAGTGAGCCCTGGGAGAGGGCATGTACGCAGTAAGCTTCAGGATGGGCGAACAGACCGAGCAGACCCGAGGGGGGAGCAACCACGTCGGATAGAGACCCGGTATAGCAAAGCAGGCCCTGTGCCAAGGAGGGCAGGAAGGCAGCCTCCCATTAATGATA
>NW_017728993.1:40303843-40307062 GCF_001723915.1 Gavialis gangeticus | reverse complement strand
GCACGGTAGGTAGGGGCGCTAGGGGAGGTCATGGCACCCCTAAGGGTGCCCTGCCACAGATGGGTAAACAGGGCACCAACCCTGGGTTCCAATTTAGGGGTGCCAGAATGGCACACCCACCCCTGCAGAGACCATGCTGTGGCAACAGAAGCAGCTCTACAGCCCTGCTGTTGCAATAGCAGCTGGGTGCATGGACACAGCAACAGCCCGGGTGGGCAGAGCATACTTTAGCAGCTGGAGACTGTTTGTTGAGTCCATACAGTAGGTAAGGATTGCTTCTCCCTCCCTCCCTTAGTTGTCTCTTGCAGAGTTTGCCCAGGACACAAACCCTGCTTGTTAAGCCCTTGCTCTATATGCCCACAATTTAGGCCCATAACCACAAGCCTCTTCGAGCGCAAACAAACTGGAAATGAAAGTCCAAATTACTTTAATCTCTTCATGGCTTACACTAGGCCATGACTCCTTCAGTGCATGACAGTGTCTAGGACCTCAAATCATAATCATCTGATGAAAACAAACACAAAGCCTGGAGAATTAGAAATGTTGCCTGCTATATGTTGTGAAAACTATGCGCATACTAGGTTGAAATGTTCAATTCACAGCATTAAAATCACTGTAAATTGGAAATGTAGCCACAGACATTGGAATCATATGGTAGATGTGGGACATCTTGCTTTTTTGGTAACTTATAGTTGTTTGAAGTATCTTTTTTTTTTTTTAAGCATTGAGCAAGGCAGTGAAATACTGTCAAAAATAAATTCTGAAACTTTTTGTTTTAATCAGAGAGAACAATAAGAATACATTCACTTTGTTCTTTAGGACAGAATAACTGGAAAAAGATTCTCCAGGCAGGACAGAAATAGACATTCTGCTTTTTCCTTGTCATTGACAGTCACCCCATCCATCTCCAGCTCTTATGCAATGGTCTTTTTGCTGGGTCCATTAGAACTGGACAGTGTGAAGCCGACTAAGACCCCATCTCTGAAATGCTACAGCTTCAGGACGAGGATTTCACTTAGATTCACTCTACTTGTCTACTATGTACAAAGTGAAATTTATATCAGTTTTAAATGGCGGAAGCACCTTGCGTTGTGCACAGAAGCAGTGCTGTAACAAAGCAGTTTGGTGCCTGGGGCAAAGCCTGCAGTGGCAGCCTGCCCTCACCCCCCACACACGCACACATCTGGGCGGCACCTCCCTGCCATGCTTGTCCAGGAGTGCATGCAGCGGTAGGACCCACCCTTCCCCCATCCCTGCGCCCCTCCCAGAGAGCTGCTCATGGCTTCGTCCTGTGCCCTGTTGTGGCTGGGGAACGCCTAGTGGTGCCCCTTCGCTTTGGTACCTGAGGTGGTTGCCCCATTTGTGCCCCACTCCCCCTCTTTGCTACAGCACTTGCACAGAAGAGAATTTAGCATACAGCTCAAAAAACAGCACTGTAGGTAAGACAGGTGGTGCTACATGGATGACTTCACACCTATGTTTATTAAAGATAGGTGTTTGTGCTGAATCCTGTTGTTTTGGATCACAGTTACATTATACAAGAAATTTTCTGAGATTTTTTTTCTTATAACACAGTTGTCTTCCTGTTACCATTTTGTAGTGTGACTCAGCTGCATTTTGTGTAGATAGAATCCTAGCAGTTTGCAAGTGTTAAAAATTGTGGTTCAGTCTGTTCTACACTAAAGAATAGAGGTAATTGTAGCTAGAGGATGGGCTTGCTATATTGCAAGTGGATCCGAAGCAGATTTAGTTCTAGTTATATTGCAAATAGAACTGTAAGTCCTTGTATAGCAAAACCCCTAAACTTGTGCCAAATAGGGATCTGTGGAATGGGTGACCTTTAGGTGTTTCTGTGTTGTTTTTGAAAGCGTAATCAATTTTTCAGTTGAATAATACTATGTGTTTTTTTTTCAAGGTGGCAATGATACTGAGGGTCATATATTATGAAACTTTATCCGTATTGGATACAAATGACTTATTTCCTGAAATAGCTCCTTTCTCTGCTTCTCTTCTGTCAAAAATAAAAGTAAAAAAAGGAAAATGTATTTGAAGAATTATTTGAGAAGTTGTTCTTAAGGAACCTATCTCGATTTTCCTCTTATGCCTAAGGCTGGTTTGGGAGGAGTGTGGGATGGTGTACTGAATTTGAATTGTTTTTAACTCAAGAGTTTGGAAAATGAGTTTACCAGTAGGCAGCTGATGTGCACTTTCTCTTTTGTTACAGCTAACAAGCAGAGCAGCTGGTCATTGCATTAACAAAATACAGTCAGTTAACTCTTAAGGACCAGTGTTTGTTTTTTTTTCTAAGTATTGCTATCTCAGTACAACATAAAAATCTGGTGGCATAGATAAAAAGGGGCATATATTTTGAAAAAGAGGCAGAAGGAAAACATGAGGGAAAAGATCTATCTTTATTTTTGTCAGAATGGAGGGTGCTGATAACAGGAAGCAATTTCTGCTAGCCTCCTAGACAGACAAAAAAGTATGTTAAACATTTAACAGAGACATTTTTAAACAAAACATACTGCAGGGCAAATGGGAATAGAACATCAGTGTTGTCATCTGTAGTTGGTTCATGCAAAATCCCTAGTTCCCTCTTTTCCTGGGTAGTCTTCCTCCAGACTTCCGGTCTGAGGGGATGCCCCCAAACAGGACTTCTTTTACTTGCGCTGTGGAGTTTTGTGTTTGTTTTTAATTGGAAAACCAATTTGCTTTTCATTTTAGAATTTGCTCATTTACTTTTGTTCGTGGTTACCTTTAAAAACACCAATCCAGTTTCAGAATTAGAAAAGTTGACTTGTTCTGCTATATTATAAATTAATTAGTTTTCAGAATAATCTGAGCTATGATTGTTTCCCGGCTGAGCAAAAAAAGGAGGTGGTGCAAGCGTAGGATAAATATGGCCAGATCTTAAACATGTGGTTGCCATCTGCATGAACTATGAGTTATCCCTTATGAATCAAGTGTGCAATATGCACTCTGTTCTGTATAAAAGATCTGTTCCCAAGTTGTTTAGAACCATCCTTTCTCGCTCTTCATTTAGTTATTTCTTTGGCAAATCTCCCATGAACTTCAACTGGAATCTTGCCTGATTAAGGACTGAGGGTTTGACCCTGTGAGATAATAAAAAATGTCAACTCCACAGATTTCAATGGGAGTTGAGAGCAGCAAGAACTTTTTTAGGAGGTTCTCGGCCTAGATCAGGGGTGGGCGATTATT
>NW_017728993.1:40302370-40303832 GCF_001723915.1 Gavialis gangeticus | reverse complement strand
TGGCCTGGCAGGCCGCATCCGGCCCCTGGGCCACATTTTGCTCACCCCGGCCTAGATGCATCGCAGGGGAGGGCAAAATATGTCCCGTGGGCTGGATGCGGCCCACCAAAGGATTTTGTCCAGCCTGCAGCAGGTTTCTTGGTCCTGGCCAGCCTGGGCCTTGGCACGTGTGGCCAGTCCTGCTACCCCCAGGTGTACAGCAGGGCTGGGATGGCATGGGTGCCAGACTCGCTTCCCAGCAGCAGCAGCTCCTTTTGGATGCCAGTGCTACTGAATCCAGCCTCACTGCCTGGGCACCCCAGCAAGTCCACCCTGTACCCACTGCCAGGGATGGGATCCATGAAGACAAGGGTGCACAACCAGGTGGATGGGATGGGGCCATGGGTGAGCGGGGAGTGGTGTTCAGGAGCAGGAAGGGTGGGTGAGGCCAGGATCACTGGTGGGATCATGGGGTGGTGCCAGTGTAGGGAAGAGCCATGATCTGCTACCTGCAAGCCTCTGAGACAGGCATGGATTCCACAGGGAGGGGCATGCAGGGAGTAGATCATGGCTCTGCACAGGGCTCTGGCTTCATGCTGCCTGCCCCAAGATTCTGGCCCTGGATGCAGCTCCCTACCTGCCTTTGGGTTTATCCTGTCTTCCTGGCCATGCACCCTCCCTGCACGGGTCCTGGCTGGTCTCCATGGAGATCCTGGGATGGCAGGGCCATGACATAATAGGATTGGGGCCTGGGACAGATCTGTGATCTGCTCCCCACACTTCTCATCATAGGTGCATGTGGGCAGTGGATCATATCTCAGTCCTGGGCCCCATCTCCACCCCACTGCCCCTTGATCCCTGTCACTGTCCCTTGATCCCAGCCCCAGCCCTGCTTGCCTATCACGTTCCCAGATGCCACTCTCCATTTGCCTGTGGCTCCATCCCAGCGGCCCGGCCAAGAGTGGAGCAGAGCCACTCGGGGAGTTGTGGTGAACTGTTGCATGGAAGGGTGGAGGTGGTGCTGACTCAGCCTGCAACAGCTCACCAAAACTCTCTGTGTGGCTCTTAGGCCCAAATAATTGCCCACCTCTGATGCATCATGTCTAAAATACTGGTGTCAATATTTGGCTGTCTTACAATTTATATATTAGCTTGTCCTTAACTTGATTAAATTGCAAGTATATTACCCTGAATTGAATTATCTCTGGAAATGAAGGAATATGGTAATTCTGGGTGCTTGTACACACCATGGTGTTACCACGTGCCCATGACAAAAAATTCCCTTTTTATGGCTTAATGGTATCACACTTTAAATGTATGCAAGTTTGGGGATTTTAAATGAGTTTGCATTGTTACAAACTAAACCACATCCTGATGTAATTTAGTTTGCAGTGTTGCAACTTGGAACCTTGCAGCCATTAATTTGTCAGCTCACCCCCCCCCCCCCCAAAGGGGGGGGGGGCGGGAGGTCCTCCCTGCCAAA
>NW_017728993.1:40286146-40297370 GCF_001723915.1 Gavialis gangeticus | reverse complement strand
CAGAAAAGCCCTTCACCATGAGGGGCTCTTGCCCCATCTGCCCCTCGCCGCATCTGCCTTCAGCAGGCATCTGCTGCTGTCAGGACACCTGGGAATAGACTGGCTTGCTCCTGGGCAGTGTGGGGAGGCAGCAGGAGTGTAGCTAGATGTGCTGGTCCTGGAGAATGCAGTGGGGACAGTGCACAGGGTGCTGGAAGCCCAGGCGGGCTCAGGGAAGAGCTGGATCAGGCACTGTCAAGCTGGGGCAGCACCTGGCCCGCTAGCAGCCTGCCCAGCTGGACCTGAGGGGTGCTGCCTCTGTAGAGGGAAGGATCAGGGTTCCCCACAGCTCAGGAGCTGCTTGGCCCTCTGGCAGCTCACTCCCCAGCTGGAACAGAGGCAGGCAGGCTCCACTGGGAGGGGGGGAGGCAGAAGCAGCAAGGGGCCCAATCCTTCCGTGTGCACCTGCAGCTGCCAGGATAATGACATGTATACAGCAATGGAGAAATAAAACCCCCCATTTCAATTTAAGGAACTCTGAAGGACTAAACCCCCGTCACGTATCCAAGTGCCCTCTGTGGATGTGCTGGCTCATTTAAAATTACTTTTATTTGTTAAGTGTATATATTAGTATATTTCTCACCAAAAGTACCAGTTAATTGTTAGCAGCCTTTCCCGTGGTCGTTTTTGGTGACTAAACTGGCACCCCAACCTGGATTTGCCTGGGTGAGGAGGGTGTGTGGACACCCAGCAGGACTAAAAACAAGACTGTTGGCTCCCTGTGAACCAACGGCCACCCATACCCGGAGAGGAAATGGGTGCCCACCACCAGGTCACTTTGCCTGAAGACTCACCAATGATGCACAGCATCTAAGGTGCCCCAACGGTTGCAGCGTCCTTGGGACTGACTTGACTTGACTCATTCTTATGGAACCCAGTTGTGCAGTGGTTTAGTTAGTAGACTCCTTTGTGGGATTTTGCCCATGGAAGATCAAGTCTAAGAAATAAAATAATTCTGCTTGGTACCTGAACCCAGTCTTCTAAAGCGTTTCATACTGAATTTCCTTTGCATGTGAAGGTATATTCATATGTTTGGCAAAAACAGATATTCATAGCTAATTACTGAAGTAGAAAGGGAGACATGTCCAAGCTAAGAAAATTAGATTGTGTAATAATCAGTAAGCTGATGGTAAGCTGCACATATGAATAATATATTTTTCTTGGCTGTTAGAATGTTAACAGAACAGATGTCTCAGAAAGAACTGTTTAAAATAAATAAAAATTAGCATTTAGAAGAAAATGTACTTGAAACATTAATATAATTCTAAGGTAGTCCTTACAAATAATTAAATGTCTGAGCAGAGAGTTTATTTAATCATAAAGAATTTTTAAGTAAAAGAGAATCCATGGGTATACCACGAAAATAATAACTGTTTTTAATATTGGGAGAACTTGATATTTAATTCTGGATCTCATTGTGCTAAGTACTGAAGAAACACCTAAGATGAGCAAGAACATTTAAAATAAGATTGGCACAGACAAAGTAAGGATAAGGGGTGCAATGTACTAGCCAAGAGGTCAGGGTGATGATGGGCTCATGACTCAGTTTGGAGTCATAGAACTTGAAGGAACCTCAAGGGTCTAGTCTAATTGCCTGTTCTGATGTGATTCACTATCCCTAAATCAACCCAGATGCCTGTTCAACCTCCTCTTAACCTTCAGTTAAGGAGATGCCACATCTTTCCCTGTTTTTGCTTTCTGTTCATGTGTCTATTGGAGGAGTTGAAAAAAGTAAATGTGGGGGTTGGCTGGAAAAGAAAGGGAGAGGGGAGTAGGGGAGATAGGGAATTGAAGAGAGCAGAATGGAGACAGAAGGGTGGGGGAGAGGAAGAAGACAAAGGCCCTTAGTCAGTAGACAGAAAGTAATGTGTTCATAGTGTGGATTCCTTCAAGCACTTCTGACATCACTAGTGTCCTAGGGAAATTAGGCAATAAGTGTTGGAAGGAAGCCTTTGGCATCTCTTCTTTGTTACTGCTTTTGGGGCTCTATCTTTGAGCAGTCCTTCTTTGCCTCTCTTTCCTTATGTTGCAGGGGAGGAGGAGGGCTACTAAGTATTCCTGCTTTGAGTGGAAGCACAGGCCCTGCTTAGAGTTCAGGGGGACTTGGCTGGGTCAGTTCCTGTTCTTGCTCTTGCAGTGAAATACTGTGTCCCAAACTCAAATTCCCTTAAATAATTTTGTGATTTTAATTGTAGTGGTGTCTCTTTGTAGGGGTGGGGAGTTGGAGGGGGGAGGTGGGTAGCTGGGAATATTTGTGGCCCTTTTGTATTAGCTTCCTCAGTTCATTTAGTTGTTTCTCAGATTCTGCTATTGAATATGCAACCAGCAATAATAGGATCGGGCTGTGACATGAGTGGGGTTATGAAGTTGGTGCCAAGCCAGCATTTTCTTAGATTTTTACCTCTCAAAATTATGCTAAAACAGTATATTTTATCTGTGGCACCGCCCACTCATGCAGCGTCACATTCCATAGCTGGAGCAACTGTTTTCAGGAGTGGAAGAACAGCTGGGGTATGTCCTAGCTGTGCAAGTTCTATAAATGGTGCATTTGTAGAACCTCCCAGAGTTAGTGATGTAACCCTAACCTTTAGAACGCTCCCTTTTTTCTGCCTCTGATTTCTTTGCTATTCAGTATGTTTAACAATATGCTGTTTATGCTTTTTTTTAATGAAGAGGTAATTAATTATGAAAGGTGGGTTTTTAATGTATAACATTCAAACAGAACATGCTGTGCTAGGTAAATAGAAGTTAATTTGAAGGCATAAAAATCAAAACCATTGAATTATTTGCCTAAGGCCAAATTCCTTAAACTTCTAGAGTGGTTCTCTTTTGTTTGTTTGTTTTGCCTTTTCAGTTGGGCTAGGGACAGAAATTACACACAAACGGGTATAAGTGATTGGAAACCAATTCAAATCTGTAATGAAGTTCAGTGCATATAAACCACTTTCAAAATGGCTGAAACCAGTTTAAGATAAACCTGGATGGATGTAGCATCAGACTTAACTGATTTAGATTAAATTGGTTTATTGAACTGCCCCAGATTCCCTCCACATTCAACTTAACTCAGTCCCCCAGGATGCTTTGCACCTCCCCTGCAAACCCTCTCCCCTCTCGCAGTGTGGGTGGGCTAGCCTTGGCCCAAGCTGTCTGCTCTAGCTGAGCAGGGAGGTGTGCTCTAGTGCCCCCCAGCTTCTGGCCTAGACCACTGAAGGTATGTGGCTGCATTTCCAAAATCAAAAATGAATGTCTGTTCACTTGCTTATCAGTTCTATCTATGCAGTTTAGACTAATCTGCAAAGATTGAATCAATTTAGTCTCGGGCTTTTTGATTGTCTGTACTTGGCCTTAGTGGTAGTAGGAATAAGAGGTTGTAAATGAGGAGAATTTAGCCACAGAATCCTGTTGAGGCAAAACATTTATCTTAAATGTTATGTTTCTTCTTACATGTCAGTGATATCTTTAGGAAACCTGTTCCCATAGTGTTGAGCCTACATGAGGTAAGAAGTCTTTTGGAAATACTGCTAAGTTTGTTCAGTTTTATAATTTGTTTTTTAATGCTATATCTAATGGCTGGAGACCTCCATTTTACTGCAAGGTGAAGTCAGCTGTGATGTGGGCAAGGCCAAATTCTAGTGGAACAGTCCACGAAAAACAATGGTGGTGTGGGTTTTTTTAGGTTGGTTGCTTGCTTATTTTTATCACCTTACATTTTAATAGGAGCTGACTAGTCAAAAGGAAAACTTCACAATATTACATTTTAAACAGAGCTTTGAGCTCAGGCAATGAGCCTGCTAATGGTCTTAGCTTGTCCAGTATGTTCCCTACTGTTCTTTGTCAGCTGCTTTGTGACAGGGTTTAGAATGGGGATGCTACAGACCACTGGGTCTCGGCTTTGCTTTTCAGCTGTAATTCTCAAGTTACTTATCCAGGCTCAGAATTCAGTGATTCCCTCTGTGGCTGGAGGTACTTTTTCCTTGTGCAGAGAGGTGTCAAACTAGGTAACTAAATTAATTTCTTCTGAATATTAGCAGTTTTTTTTTTTTTTTGTGAGGAAGGGGGCATTTGGTTTTCTGGGGTTTTTTTGTTTTTGTTTCTAATATAGCCATATTTCTCCATTGGTTCATTCACTGTTCCATCTGAATGTGGAGTTAAACTCTGGAGATTATGTGGAAAGCCTTTGCAATGTCTGTTCTCTGTTGTACTTCAATGAACTGGGTTCTGGAAGGCATTGCTATATTACTTTAGGGTTACCTAATATAGACTACCTTACTGTATTCACATACACTTAATTCTCTAGATCCTGTCCCATTGACATTTTGTACCATAGAATAAATATGAAAATGTGATGTAATCCTTCCCTATCCTGTCCATCAATGAGAGAAGTATTATAGATTAAACCTTCTTGATTTTTTTTTTTAATTTTTCATGAGAGGCCTGTCCCATCTGTCCCTCCCAATTCCCTGTTGAACTGTATCAGTTTTATCAGGCAAGGAGCTTTGCAGGCAATCCACAGGTTGGAGTTATTCCCTTGGAGTTGCTATTGCGAGAGATGATGGTGAGGGGGTGGGGTGAGGAGGAGTCCATAATCTGTTGCTGCTGGAAGTTAGACCTGGAAATCAGTATGAAGTTGGCTACCTGCTTTTTAAAGGAGCAAATTTCTGTTCTCCTAAAGCAGGAGTTGTCAACCAGGGGTACACGTACCCCTGGTGTTACTTGAGAAGGCCGTAGGGGGGGTATTCATGGACGGAGCACCGCCATGCACCATCCCATGCTGCTGCGCAGGTACCACCCACCTGGCCGAATGTGGGGGGATGGGGGAAGCGTGCACATGGCGGCTGCTGTCGCTCTGTGTTTGGCCTCAAGTCACCCTCTCTCCCCCCACGTCCAGCCGCTGGGTGGTACAAGAATCCAAAAAGGTTGAAAACCCCTGTCCTAAAGTATATAAATAATATATATATAAAATCAACATTTTAATATATTTAAACATTTATATATATTCTCTTTATATAAAATACATGTAATATAAAATAACTAGTTTATTTCAGCAGGATTGAAAATATTTTTTTGGTCGCAAATACTTTTTATAATCTGAGTTTTCCTAATATGATGAGCAAATTCAACTGCAAGAAAACGGCATATGATGGCTTCATGTTCCTAAAACCTCACGTATCTCATTTGTTTTTGCATCCCTTCTCCTCTCCTCTCAGTGCTTCATTTTGCTGCAAACCATAACTTCCCCACTATTTGTACCGCTGTCATAGATAGCTACATCTTGATTAAAATAGCTATGTGGTAAATTCTTGTTCTAAAATACCCTTCCTTCTCTTGGAAACTGCCCTGTTCCATTACCAGACTTTAATTTGGTGAAAGCTGCATGTGGCATAGTGGTTAAAGTAGGCCTCCAGATTGTGCAAGGAGGTTGGAAAGAAGATATACAAGGTAATTAGGCTGAATGTGCAGTAGTTTTCAAATCTGCAGTACATGTAAGGCTGTAATCTAACTTTTAAAAGCTCAAACGATATACTTTGCCCCATAAATAGTGTTATGATACAAATCCCAAGGCAGCTACACAGATCTGGAATCCAGTTAGCTCTGTCCACTAGAGCTGTGCAAAATTTTGATGGGTGTTCATTTTGAAGCTGTGTCGATGCGTTTCAAGCTCAAAACAGCAAAATCAAAATGAAACAAAAGGCTTTGAAACAGCTTTGAAATGAAATGAGGGCACTCAAAACATTTTGAAAGTTTCAAAGCTGGGCTTGCTGCAGCGTGGGCCCGCAGATCTGTGCAGGCCCCTGGATCTGCATGCTGGGGCCAGCGGTAGCACCCGGCTTCCTGGTGCTTGGCATGGGCTGAGCCCAGGGCCAGTCCCAGCTGGCAGTAGCATCCTGTTGTCATCTCATGTGCAGATCTGGGGGCCTGTGCACCCCAGGAGGAGTCTGGCACAGGTCCACAGCCCTCCCAGGAGGTGCAGGCCCTGAATCTGCGTGTGGGATGACAGCATGCTGGTGCTGCCGGCTGGGGCCAGTGGCAGCAGCAGGCTTCTCGGCTCTTGGCATGGGCTGTGCCCAGCACCAGTCCCAGCTGACAACAGCAGCCTGCTGTCATCCTGCTCACAGATCCAGGGGCCCGTGCTCCCTGAGAGGAGTCTGGCACAGCCCCACAGTCCCCCTGGGGGGCACGGGCCCCCAGATCTGCCCACGGGATGACAGCAGGCTGTCGCTTCTGGCAAGTGATATGAGTTTTGCTTGTCAGCAGTTTGAGGTGTAGTTTCTTAGAAACCCCTGACCCTGTCTCCTTGAAACTTAGAAAGCTTCATTGGAATCGGGCAAGAAATGACAAAGTTATAGGCATTTTCATGATTTCCCATTATAGTCTATGGGAAAAACATCAAAACACATCAAAACAGTTTTGACAAGACGAAACAGAACAGTGCTTTGAAACGAAACTAAACACTGTACCTTCGAAACAACAAAGTGGAAGTCAAAATGAAATCTGTGCTGTTTTGCACAACCCTACTGTCCACTATTCCTAGATTTTATTTTTTTAATCAAACTTTTTTTTTTAAGTTAGAGGTGACTAGAGACCATGAGCTAATCATATAAACCCCCTCCAATAACTTCATAGTTGCTTGAAAAATAGTTTAATCAAAACAGTAACTTACTTGCTTAATAAGAATGAACAATTCCACAGTATCTGAAGGATTGTACCATGATGTCCTTTATAACTAAATTAATCAAAGCTAGGGTGCATGTTATTGGAATCTCCCAGGACATCCAGTCTTTATCACTAATGAATCAGCTGTGAGAACTTTTCTAACTCCCCTAAATTTTTTCTCCCCTTTGCTTAATACCTAAATATGGAAAAGAGAAAAGGAGAAACATATTTTGAAAGCACAGGAATTTGCAGCATTTGACATGGTGCTGCTTTGTTATCACTTAAGTAGTTAGCCTGACCCTTACCATCTTTCCCTAGGGCTTTAATAGTGTGTTCACAAGGAAACTGGTGAGCAGGAGAAAATTCTGAGCGACTTTGTGTCATGACAACAATGTCCTGCCATTGTAAATGGTGAATTTAGTAATGCTGAGGAAAGTAAATGAAATCATGCCAGGAAAAGCTTTATGTTTAGAAACAAGTCTCCTCTGTGTTCTTCAACAGTGGAACAAATCCTTTTATGCAACGTAAGCGTGATTAATTGTTCTGGTTTCCGCTAAATTTTAGTCAATATAAGTCAAATGGTAGTTTTCAAATAGATACGTGAAATCTAGACTGATCTATTACATGGGAACGTTTGCCTGATTTACAAGGCAATTGTCAGTTTATTGTGCTCTCTGCTGTAAAATGAGGTTAATTGAAAATGAAGAAATGACATCTGCATATGTCTACAATAGTTATAAAAATGTCTTGGTTTACACCATATGCTTTTTTTCAACAAAGTATAGGTGCATCTTGTGTCTGTTAATCCAGAGATCAGGAATGTAGCTAGGGTTAGGATTGAGGGGCTCTGTCTCATATGTTGAAAATAATAAGCCATTGGCCCAGATGTGCATTTGCATGTTACTGTAGCCTCAACCACTTCACTTCATCTCCTCTCCCCCAAAAAATCTTGACTGTAATCTCTAGATATATGTGATATATGTACAAAGGTAATGAATAAATAGCATGTACACTAAATTGAGGGCATGTGAAGGGAATACATTTACTTATAAAGTACAGCATGCTTATAGAATTATATGGTAGGGTGAAACTTTCAGAGTGAAAATAAAAGTAGAGCTTTTGCAGCTTGTATTTGTGCCACAGCTGGGCTTGAAGGTAGACTAAAAAAGAGGCAAAATTGCAGTTGGCCTTCCTAAACTATGGACCATGCCTGTATAGGAAGGTCTTTTCACATTTTAAGTTTAATGTTTTTCAGTAGAAAAATATATCCAGTGAAGGGAACTTAGAAGGCTCCCTTCAGCTTCCTCATCTAATAACTGAAATCCATTTCAGTGGGCTAAATTCTGTACTAATTTATATGAAAGTAAATTCAAAGTATTACAGCAGATAAATAAAGGGAATGTGAAGATAGAGTGTATACAAACCAAATGTATTTGTTTAAGATATTAAAGTAACATAGATGATATCCCACCAATTAAGAAAGGAAGGTTTTTTTTTTCCTTTTTGATTGCTATTTGAATACATTACACCAAGGCCAAACTCAATATTTTGTGGATGTTTTCCAGGAAGATTGGCTTTCTAATTGAAAATAATCCATGCTTGTCTCTGACCTTCAGAGTATTCATGGCTTTGCTGTTGTACATGAACCAACATTTGTTGTACTCAGGCAGTTTAAAAATGATATCCACAGGGACTAGCTCGCAATGGTAAACTGCATGGGTAAGGAATATTACTATGGTAACATAAAGACAATTTTGGATCTGTTCTTTAATGACTTTTCTACTTCAAACAGAAAATGCAGCTGAGGATTTAAAAAGGCTTTGCTTTTTTATTTTTGCTACTATTTGCCTGAGCTTGAGTGTTAAATGTGGGCCATAACGTCCTTGTGTAGCTGACCTTGTCATGCAGCAGGGAGTTGAACCTTTCTTACAAGGTCTAAAATAATATTTTTTTTAGGACTGCAGCATTATGGATCTTAAGAAAATGGCCTTTCTTTCTCTGTTTTACAATTTATTCTGTGCTACTCTGTGGGCACAGCTACACATGCAATTCATATGAAGCAGTAAACTCTGGAGTGTATTGTTCCCGTTGCAACTTGAATGTGCACCCGGGACCACAGCATGTTGAGCCAGGTCAGAGCAGCCCAGGATGGCAGAGGGTGCAAGTGATTAACACTCCAATTGTTATCTTATGAAGTAGATTGAAAACTATGGTTGTGGAGGACTTTTTTTAGGGGGGGAGGGGAGGGAGAAATAGTCACAAGTCTGAATTAAGCTAGCTGTTCACTTTATTTTAAAATTTGGCCACATATATTTAATTCTACTCTAATTTTCTCTATATTTGCTCCATTGTAACTTTGGACTTTGATGCAACTGGATTTACACAAGTTAAATAGAGTGCAGAATTTGGACCAGGGTATTCAAAGGAAAATCAGCTTTGTGTAGCCAGTTATGAAAAGAGACAAAAAAATAGTTTGTTTAATATTTTCATCACGTAGTCATTCTGTTTTGCTGTAATGGTTTTTTTTTTGTTTTTGTTTTCTTTTTTTTAAAGAAATGGGCCATAGGGCCTTATATTCTTCTAAATATATGTTTAGCAGACAATTTTTTTGTAGAATACAAAGTACTTTAGCTCTGTTTACAGTAAGGTGTTTCAGTCATCGTCAATGCTGACCAACTGCTATTCAGAATTATGCAGAAAGGTTTGTTGGTAGTGATACATAAACAGGCTTTGTTATATTTGTAGCTTTCATCAGATGTTCAGTTCTGGCTTAAATTACTTCATGTAGTAAGGCATAATGTGAAGAAGCTCCAGGAATCCAGCAGCAGATCCAGCATCTACATGAGATGCTTAATTTTGCATTAGCATAGTTTACTGCAGAGTAAGCATGTGTGTTTACATGTGTACATGCTTACTTCTCAGTAAACCTCCCTAATCCTGAGTAAATTTGCTACCTGCAAATGCAAGTAGCAAATTTACTTGGGATTAGTAATGGTGCTATAGTGCTCATGTAGATGCCTGACTGGGAGCAAAATCTGCTCCTGGTCAGCCATCCACTGGGGCCAGGAGAATAGCTTCTTGCCAAAGGGAGCCCAGGCAGGAACTATTTTTCCTGCCCTGGCAGCAGGGAGCTCCAAGCCCCCTGCTCTCAATCACAGAGTGGGGGCTGGGAACAAGCTCCTCAGCCTCCACTCTGCAATCCAATCACAGTTGCGATTGCGGAACAGGGGCTGGAAGATCCCTGCATGGGGACAGTTCCCCACCCAGGTTGGAGCTGGTTGGGACCTGATCCTGGCCAGGACAGGTCCCCACCAGGCCCAGGCTATGCAGGGAAGCTCATGCAGCCTCGAGGTTGCTGAGAACGGTCCTGTTTTGGGCAGTTTCAAGGCAGCTCTGGGTTGCACATGCAGACTTCCCCATTTGGTCTGGGGCTGGCTGGGAACTGTCCCAGTCGGGCAGGTCCCAGCCCTATGCCCCAGTTGGGTGATTGAGGCATGGGGCTTGGAAAAATTTCCAGAGGTGGGGTAGATCCCAGCCCATACCTAGCTAGGTAGGTCCCTAGCTAGCTGCTAGCTGCTCCACCAGCAGATGGGGCAGGGGGTTGGGACCTGCCCCTCCCTGAGCCAGAACCAGGAGATCCCTCTTGCTAGGACAGAGGGACATTGTCCCCGCCCCAACAGCAGACAGCCCTCTGGGGCCAGGAGAGAGCTGTCTCCTTGCCTGGTCCTCCCTGCCAGCCCCTGGGCTAGCACCCAGGGGGAGCCTGGCTCTCCCCTCAGTGGTGGCAGGGGCCCATTGCACAGCCGCAGGGAACTTGGTGCAGATTTCCTCCGTAATCTCTGCATGTGTAGACATGCCCACTGTGTCTCCAGTGTAAGGCCTTCAGGTCTTGGCTTGAAGAAAAGAAGTTAGGAGCCTGTCTCCTGCTCCTTTTTGAAGGTGTTAGGCTCGGAATTCTCAGGGGGGAAATAGTCTTGAGGGCCTTGTGTACAGTTCTTGGTCAGGAGGGACTTCTGTGCCCTTTTCCTCTGTTAGTCCAGCCCTGCTCCTTTTTATTTTTTTTCCCCCCACACTTTAAATAAACTAAATAAACCTCAAAACCAAAACTATCCCAAGTATAACGTCTGTGAAACAAGGAATTTTGTATAATGAATTGCGTTGCTGATTTTAATTGTATGCTTCCTCTCATATTGTGGAGTGACCAAATAAATGACTATGAAGCAGGGTGGAGAAGGAAAGAAATATTTGCCATCCTTTTTGTTACCTTTTGGAAAACATTTTTTTCAAAGACAAGGCTGAAACTTAAAGTATTAGGGGGAAGGAGGGTTTGTTTTACTTAAGCTCTTGAAACAAGATCAGTTTTCAAGGTTTGTGCAATGCAATACTTAATGATATTGAACTCATCCGCAAAGGGTCAGTTATAGGAATTCAACCTTCAACTGAACTTGTAATCTTGTTGTTCTTAATTAGAAAAGGGCTGGCACTCTGTGAGTTATGGAGCCATCTCTTTCCTCAGCCTCTTTCCCCCCCC
>NW_017728993.1:40283632-40285908 GCF_001723915.1 Gavialis gangeticus | reverse complement strand
TCTGAGATCTATCATGTCTGTCGCTGAGGGGTATAAATGCAGACCTTTCGTATAACTTCACCAGCAGTAGGCTTCTGGGGCTAGATGCAAGTGGGGGAAACCCTGCAAGTAAGTGGGGCCAGGTTCTGAGTGTGGAGGCAGAAGGGGCACAGAATTCTTACTTATGCCAGGAACACCAAGAGTCCCGAGCTGCTGCTGCAACAGCAATGTTGTGGGGCTGCTCTTGCTGCCAGAGGATGGGGGACACTTCTGGTATCCCTCTTAAGAAGGCATCCAGAGCTAGTGCCTGTCTTCCCCATCCTTAGTTATGCTACTGTCTGGGGCATGAGGTCAGCCGCCTGGCAGACCTGGGAACCTGGAAAGAACCATGTTTCTTCAGCCTTATTGATAAAATGGACTTTTAGCTGTCTTATGACTTGAGGAAGAGGCAGTATCCTTACAGGAGTTGAGACGCTTTCCTTGCAATGCCTGCCAGTTTCGTTCTGCTTCAACAATTGAAGGAAAGTTCATCAGACCTTCCCGGAATCAAGCACAAAGTAACATGTCTTGTTGTGTTTTGTTGATCTTGTTTGTTAGCAAAATAAATTGGTGCCTTCTAAGTATTAGCTTGGTTTAGGAAGGAAAAAAGCTGTATTTTGTCCCTGCTTGACAGGGTGGTGGATGGACCTCTTATACTCTGGTATGGAGACAATTGTGGCAGACCAAGGCCAAGAAGGAGAAAGGGAAGCGCTGTGTGTCCTGCTGCTTCCCTTCCATTGAGTACCTGGATCTGACATTCTCTATGTGACAGCCCAGACACCCCAGCAATAATCCCATATCCCTTCTGACATTAAAATAGAAGTAGAAGAGAAGTCTATTAAAACAGGGAAGGAGCATACCTAAGCTGCTTTTGAGCCTTAGGTGCAAAACCACTATTTCTGTTTCCTCACAAGCTTCAGAAAGAATGCCTGCTTAAAAAGGAAATGAACTCTTCCTTCATATGTTCACATGCATGCAAATGAACACCCTCCCCAAACACACATCACACCTCTTGACCTGTATACAATTTATGCATGTAATATCACTTCTGGTGAGTTTTGAGACTGTGCCAAATGCAACAAGAAACCTCCCTGTCTATGGCTGCCATAAATCCAGCATATGGAAGTAAGAACATCCGCTTCCTCCAAAGAAGAGTCTTTTGTATTTAGGGGCAGTGGGGGACTGGGAGCCATCATGTACAAAGCTGATCTGGAGCAGTTGGATAGAGGGGAAAAGGGCAGGGACCAGCAAAGGGGATGTTTGGAAGAGGTATGGAATGGCAAGTGTAGGGGGAAAAGTGAGGAAGCAGTTGTGTAGGACCAAATCTTGCTTGCCCTACTTACGAATATATTTCTATTTAATTCAGTGCTTTTATGTGGGTGGGAGAAGGAAGCAAGTTTTGACCCATATTTAAAAAAAATAAATATGTGCTTTAGAAGCAGACAGAATTTGAATTGCTCAGTTGTAATTCCACCTCTGAGTTTGGATGACTTGTCAAAAAGTTCAAATGATACCATTAACCACAGAAAGGTTTTAGTGGTTTGTACTAAATATAATCTAATGCCATAATGGTTCATAGCTGCATGTTGGTTACTTTTTTTCTCTCTCTCTCTTGTGCTCTTCCCTGCCTCTCCTACCCAGCTTCAGTAGATATAACTGTAAAATATTATCCAAAGGGGAAGTAACAGCTTCCCTAGACTGTGGCTGGTGTGTTGTGCTGAGGTTAATATCGGGAGCCCCCACAATCTTGGCTGACTTCCTTGATATTCATCATATCAGGTATCTGTGGAAACCTCAGGCATGAAGTTCATTGTGTGGTATTGTCTGTCCGGTGGAGGGGGCTTATTCTGCAGCTTGCCCCGAGCACAGAGTGAGCGGTGGTGATGGCAGCTGGGGTGGGCAGACCTGCTCCCAGTGCACTGCAGAGGGAAGGGGGGGAATAACCCCACTCCCTGCCCCCTTCCTGAGGGGCCCTGCCTGCCAGCATCTGGCTGTGCCCCTGCTTAGCTGCTGGAGCAGCAAGGGGGGGAACATCCATGATTGGGCAGCAACCCCTGTTGTGGTTTCCCTGAGTGCAAGTGCTTTCCCCGGGGTCGGGGGGATGCTGTGGTGCACAGAAAGCTGCTGTGGACCATGGAGGCACTGGGAAGCAGGGTGGGACTTGAAGGACTCTAGCCCTCTCTGAGCCCTGGGGCTGCTGCATGCAGTCTGTTGCAGGTCTGCCTGCCCCACAATGCCCCCCCCCCCCCCCCCGCGGG
>NW_017728993.1:40282826-40283126 GCF_001723915.1 Gavialis gangeticus | reverse complement strand
CCCCCCCCCCCCCCCGCTGGGAAGGGGCTTGCACTCCCTGACACTGACAGGGGCTGCTGCCCCCATCAAAGGCCCTGCCCCCTCACCGCTGCAGTGGCTGGGTGGGGGCATTGCCAGACACTGACCAGCAGGACCCCTTAGGCAGGGGGCAGGGACAGGAATTGTTTTCCCTTCCTCCAGAGTCCAGCAGAAGGGGCTTATTCTGTTGCTTGCCCCAAGCGGGGAGCAAGTGGTGGTGGTGGTCAGGGTGGGCAGACCTGGCTGAGGTCCCCTGGGGACTGTGGGAGTAGAGGGGGGGCC
>NW_017728993.1:40276042-40277826 GCF_001723915.1 Gavialis gangeticus | reverse complement strand
TCTTGGCTGAGGTCCCCTGGGGACTGTGGGAGTAGAGGGGGGGCCCACCGCTGCAGCAGCAAGGGGGGAGCGCCAGGCTGGGGCCCTGCCGGTGGGACAGGGAGGGGGGAATTAAACCTCTCTGGCCAGTTCCCCAGCACAGGCACATTCTGTTGCACCCCCCACTTGGCTCCTGGCCTGAGCACCTGCAGGCATGTGCCCACATTTCCTCAGACCACAAGGAATGTTTGTACTGTTGCAAATTGGTTCAACCTAAGCGAGTTAGACTAACCTGCAAAGATTGAATCAGTTCAGGCTCTGGCTTTTTGAATGTCTGTTCCTGGCCCATATGCAAAGTGAGAATGATCAAGTAATTAAGGTAGTAACTGGGGATTTGGGTTTAGTTTCTTTCACCACCCCACAGTTTGTAAAAGTTAGTAGGATTTGTCAGACTCACATTTCCTATTTATAATGGGAAATATGGGTATTTGGGAAAGATTAATACATTAAAGATTTTCAGGGATGTATTTGATAGCCATGTTGGTCTGAGATGAAAAAAATGCAAAACTCTAGAACTCTTGGTTCAGAGATGATACCTTTTATTAGACCAACTAAGAAATCACAATTGAAATTGAAATTTTTTTTTTTTGCCATTTCTTAGTTGGCCTAATAAAAGGTATTATCTCTGAACCAAGAGTTCTAGAGTTTTGCATTTCTTAAAGATTTTCAGACATTAGATCTTACGATAGTGGGACCCTACAACTACTTTTGATAATAATATATGCAACCCTGAAGGTGGCCACCTAGGACAGAGATAAGAGCACAGAAAGAAATGAGGTTAGTAGTGTGTCTTTGTTTTCTTTTTTAAAAAAAAATGTCAGAAAACACTAATTTCTTTGAGGCTTCTCACGTAAATGTTGAAGTATTTTCTGGTTATGAATTCCTATGCATTTAGATATAAAATAAATAGAGTTTTATCTTCACCTCATGATGATAGGTTTATGAAGTCTGGAATTTCTTTCTTTGTTGTCTTTAATTTACCAAAAGTTTATTATGACTCTGTTTCAGCAATACAATAAAAACGGTAATGTGGATAGAACGGTTTGAAAAGTTTCAATAACAATTTATTAAAATTACAATGGTTTTAAAATCTGTTCAGGTTATTTTTGCTCTAAAATAGGCTTTTTTTGTTGTTTAACATGGTTTATTTTTTTTCTCAGGCCCCAATATGGAATTCTGATGTAAACTCAGCTAAGTGCTTCCTGTCCTTGTCTGATAAAAAAAAAAAAAAAAAAGTGCACTTCCATTCATTGTTTCTATGCAACTTCCTATCCTTTCTACAGTAAAGAAGGTTAAAATCCAAGACAATTTATGTGCTATCTCTGGGGAAAAGAAACTGTTTCACAACAAAGGGCATGGCCATAGCTTGAAAGAATGAACTAGTGATACGATGATAATTCCTGATTTGTTCATTTCTTCTTCAGTCATGGTTCTAAACATGTCTTGAGGTGGTAATGAACTAAGATAACATGCTACACTTTGTTCCCCATTCAAACCCACTTTCAATGACAGCCATAGGATAATTTTATACATTGTCCTGAAGTCATTTTCAATCTTACTTCATCCATCACTGTAGTATATCCCATTCTGGGGTGGACCATGGCATCTGGTTAACAGAACACAGCAGAACTATTAAGATTTTGAAAAAAGATTAGTGTTGAATGGGGAGATGTGTGCACAATAACATTACCTAAATCTGAATTTGGCAAGGACATTGCTGGAAACTCTTTTTTTTTTTTTTTTTT
>NW_017728993.1:40264849-40275859 GCF_001723915.1 Gavialis gangeticus | reverse complement strand
TTTTTTTTTTTTTTTTTTTTTTTGCTGCTGAATCAGCGTAGTATGACTTTTGTTCAGCAACTCATTCTGGATCACAAACAGACTATTTTGTCTTTAGTTCACTGTACTGAAAACAAAAGTTTGGGATTTTAGGATTATCGGAATGAAAAAAACAATACAATTATGTTACTCTGATTATGCAGAGAAGATGAACTTCCATCAGTGGAGTGTTTCTAAACATTCAGTTGGGAGGAAAAAAGAGACTATTATTTAGGCATGGAAAAGTACTGGGGAAAAGTTCCTTGCAAACAGCATGTCACTGCAAATCCAAAAGAGAAGAAATTAGAGCTCTGACGGTGCTCTTTGTTGTAAAATAACTACAGCAAAGATTGTGTAAAAAAGTAGTGCTTTGATATAGTGTACAGTACACTGGTTTTGAAAGACTTCTTTGTTTTGCAGGTACAGATGTTTGTTTTTCTAGGTTATGCTGCATGCATAGCACCATCACGAAGTTGTGCTCAGCAGATGTTACACTGAACAGTTTTTTCATTCATTGCCTGTTTTTTGTTTAATCAATTTATTAAACACCTAAACAACTCTAGTTGATTATACATAGAATTTCACTTCAATCTCTGCTTCAGCAGAGGAAAATTAGCCAATGTACACAGCATAATGCACGTAGAGCTTAGTAAAAAACTAATTTAGTTCTGACATCTTAGTCTTTAAAACTATTGTTAGGTTTAATTCACTTTGTCATACATAGTTTTACATTGAAAAAGAATATGCATTTCATTTGGTAGTTATTTTTTCTAAGTTAAAACTGCAGCGTCCCAGGCTCACCATTTTATAATTTAACTTGCTTCAACTGTGCTTCTTGGCAGAGCAAAGACAAAAATATTGGCATAAACTTTTTTTGAAAAAGTGGAAGGAAACATTTCTAGTTCCAAAAGGCAATTTGCATTTATTCCCCAAGGGAAAATGACAGAAGTATGCAAGCAGCACATGGGGTTAGATTTACTTCTGCTGTGACAGATGCAGTGGGCCATATATTGCTGTTAATAGCAAGAAATGGCAGGAGTAAACGTGTCACAAGATACCATAAAAATTTCTCTCTATGGGTGAGAATCAACGTGTCTGGATTGTATTTTATGAAGTTATGGCTTTAACTGGGAGTGGTGTACAGCATTTGTAGGATACCCAAATTGTTTGAGAATGGGCAGGTGGGAGAAATCAGATAGTTATGTCCTACTTGGTGAAACTTTATAGAAACAGTGTAAAAAAAAATAAAGAAAGAAAATAGTACCTTGGTTTAACCTTAGCTTGCCTTGTAATAAAGAGGCCTGGGTACTATCTGCAAATGCTCCTGGATAAACCCAATGATAACACAGAACAAGAATTGTCCTGGGTGGCAGTGCTAGGCAAGGAGTGCATTTGGTGATGCCTCTGTTTGCGTGGAGGATCACCGAACAACCACAAAGCGCACACCATGTTGTACGTGGTTTAATATGTTCTTCCATGAGTATGCCCATAGGAAGGTTATATGTTATGTGATGGACAAAAGTCTGCAGTGTTGCAAGAATTTGTTGAAGGCAAGTTGACACGTAGCGTCAATACGGGGATAATGTGCTGCTTTTAATTACATCTTACAAGTTAAACACTGCTAGTTCTAAATCCTGCAATGTGTGCTGACCACTTTCTGGGAGCACATTTTCCTTTTCCTTGCTGTAATTTCTCACAGTTTGGCCATTTCTAGTAGATGTGTGTGTGGAGTCTGAGGTTTTGGGAGCCTCTGCCATTCTGGTGGTTTTTTAGAGTTGACTAAACTATTCTGAGTCTATGAACCTTTCCCTGTAATACTAAACCTCTCTCTCTTGCCCCCTGGGGTGACTCAATTTAAAAGAACCACCAGGAAAAACATAATTTTCTTTCTGAAGAGAAAACTGTGTTACATGTTGGCAAGAAAAGAGCTCAAAAAGTTACGGTGTCTTAAGAGCAGTATACCAGTCCTGAGTAAGATAGTTATGCCATGTTTATTATTTCAGTAGAATGTTTTGGTCTTCTGTGCCACACTCACTCTTCCCCTCTCCCTCTCTTTTTATTGCATACCATATACTCATTGGACTTTTCCATCCCATCTGTTCCTTTCTTCCCAATTCTAATCAGAAATGAAACTCGCAACCTTTGAGAGAATCAAATTATTGAACTCAGCCTTCAAATGGATTCAAACCAAATAAAAACATCCAGCCTATGTAAAATCAAACAAATATACCTGTTCCTGTTAGGTGCTCATCTCTACTCACCTTTATTGTTGTGTTAGAATCAGAGGATGCACATTGCCTAACAGTTGCCTCAACTTCTTCACAGCAGTTGTTATACATGCATCTTAAAATTTGACTCCTTGCTTTAACAACGGCAAGTTTTGGTGCCATGCGTGCCCTTCCTCTCTGTGCTCCTAAAATGTTTGTTCATTCTCTTTCTGCTTCATTTGAAGTGTAGGGATGTTTTTACCATTGACTTCAGTAAAACAGTAACTCTTAGTATCGTTCTTGCTGTGACAGTTTTTTCAGTTTTATTATCCAAGTACATCAGTTCAGTCCTTGCCAGCAGATTCACCAAACGAGGCAATGGAAATTGTGCTACTACCATCAACATAAGTCTTGAAAGAATTATCACTGTTCTGATAGTAAGTCACATTTGTATTAATACTGAGATCTTGCTAAGATGTGCCATGATAGAATAGTTCTCTTTCACTTCTTCACTTTTCAGTGAAGGCCTAGTGGGGAAGGAGGTGGTGTTTATTACTACTTGTTCCACAGTTCTTTAACACTTTGCCCAAGGTCTCAACACAGTAAATACTGGATTCCCAAGAGGAAATCTGGGTAATGGGGATAATGAATGATCTTTACTCTTATCACATCTAGATATCCCTGATCACTGTCACCATGTTTTCCTATGCCTCCACTCTTTGCTTTTTCTTGCCTGCTTACCTATTCAATAAAGTTTCTTTTAATTTTTTTTGTGTATAAGCAAAACAACACAAAAGTCATAGATGCTTATGACTAGTCAAGCAGGTTGATTTATCATACAGTAGCATACATTCTGCAAGATGCTTGCAGTTGCAGAAAGGTTGGGTTCAAATATCTAAGTGTCCCTCTTAAAATGAACACATGCCTTTGACTCAAGAAACCTAGAAAAAATGTAATGAAGATTCTGGGCACTCTTGCCAGGAAATGCTTTTTTTTTTTTTGAATATGGCTATAACGAATGGAAGGGGGAAGGTGAAAGGGAAATACATTACTCATTTGGAAAACACAATGGGAGTAAATCAACAGCATGTTTATGCAGATAATAATTAAAAATGTTGCAGTATCATGGGCAATGGTTCTTTACCTCAGTTTTCCTAACTGCCAGTGGAAATAGGTGGTGGACAAATGTCTTTATCTCACTTCCCTTCTTTCTGCCCTTTTCTTTTGATGCATCTCATTCCTGCTTTTTCAGTGGTTTGTGACATCCAAGAGACTGTCAGTGTATTTGGGTAGGTCTGGATCCAGATCCTAGTGGGAAGTGTCTCTCATCATGATGCTGCCTCCTTGGTGATGCGTTGCAACCTCATTGTGTCCAGGCTGTCTCACATGGTATTTTCACCTCTAGCCAGGGTTTGAATTACACTCTGATGCTTAAGCGAGGGTGGGGGGCAGCCAGATGTCAAAAGTAGCTGGTGCTGCTGCCTGAGCTGCTTAGAAAGGCATGAGACGGGCTGGGGCTCTCATCTCTTACAGGAGGGCTCAGCCCCCTGAGCCTCCCCCCACATATTTAGAACACTGTCTCTAGCCACAATGCTGTTTCCAGGTCTTAATCTCCTAATTTAGTCATAGAGAGTACAATTTCTTGTGCTGAAAAAGGACATCTCACACCCTTGATATTGTGTTTCACTGAAGGAGCACATCAGTTCTGAGGCTCTTCTACCTACCACACTGATGTCAGTTAACTTTGTCAATTGCTCTGTGGAGGGAGTTCAGTACTATATATAAGACTTGACCAGAATACGATATATTTTGCATACAACATGCCCCAAAATAAAACATGCATCTTGTTTTTGGAGGGCAGAAAGAGACAAAATTTGGGGTTTTTTTCCCCCAGAGTCATGGCTTACTGTGTGACATTTGAGTCCTCCTGGAAACACAAAACATTCAGGAAGTGTGCATCCCAGGAGGCAGTCCAGAGGCAGCAAGAACTTTCTGATGCCAGCTGCCTCATCCAGATTGTCTCTGGGGACACCACACTTCCTAGCTACTCTGTTTCCAGGAGGACTCTGTTACACAAGGCTAGGCCCTAGATCCTTGCAAGGACAGTAGCAAGACAGCTAAGTTCCTTGCTGTAAGTAGAGATTTATATTAGTCCCCATAAATAAAGTATTGTTTTCACATCATAAGCCTCATCAAAACACTACCCACTTTTCATTTTCTGCCTTAGGCACAAGCTACAAGCTATTTAGCTAATAGCTATCTTTGAGAAGTTTAACATAAAATTTCTCCATCTGGGCAGCTGCAAGGCATATACAGTAGGGCTGTGCAAAGCTTTGGTTGCTGATTTGACTTGGAGGAGATTTGGCCCAATTTGGCGGCCGAATCTCTGAATCTGAAATGAATTGGGAGACCAATTAAAAGGTCTGAATAAATTTGGAAAAGATTAGGAGATTTGGGCAGTCCCTGCTCGCCGCCACAGGGAGCTGGACCTGGGTTCCATGCCAATAAGTAGGAGGTGGAGAAGGGGGGAGTGGACCATGGGGGGACCCCCACCAGACTCCATCCTCTGCCTGCTCCCCCAGCCCCCTTGAGTGCCCTCTGACCCCCGCCCACTCTTCCAGCCCCATCAATGGCTGTCCTGCCTGGCCCTGCACCTACCGGCTGCTGTAGCAGCTGTTGGGGCCTCTGGGGGCTCATGGCAGAGCCCCCCAATGCAGGGCAGTGGGGATTGCCCGCCCCCCCCACCTGGCAGGAGCCGGTGATTTACGGGGCTTTTTTTTTAGAGAGCCGAGACACTGGGGTTGGGTGGAGCAGCCATTGACGGAGCTGGGAGAGAGGGCGGGGGATGAGGCCTGTTCAATTCAGAGATTCGGCTGACTTCTGTGGTGGCCGAATCTCTGAATTGGATTTGACCTAATTGATTTGGGACAGTGATTCGACTCACTGAATTGAATAACTGTCCCTTGAATTGGCTGAATCCGAAGTGAATACTAGCTGCTTAGCACAGGTCTAAAGTACAGTGTCTCCAGGCTTTCTTATTTTCTAGTGAAGAAAACAACTTCCCTGCTTAAAATGCACCATTTATATTGCTTAAAATGCAGTTTTGGGGGGCCTGATTTTGGAGAAAAATCTGTATATTGTAGGTGAGAAATATGGTATATATCACAAAAAATCACTTTGAAATAAGAACCTCTTTTCTGTAACTTCATGTTCTTGTTTCCAGCCACACTCCATTGCCCCATGATACGTGACTGTGGTTTTAGTTATGGTGAACCTCTTTACTTGGGCATAAGTACAGTTCTGATGCCTTTTAATTTTACAAGAAGGATAACTTTTCATTACCCCTACAGCCAAAACTTAAATTCATTTTAACCAAAGTGACCACAAGGTACACAAAGGTATAGTGGGACAAATGACATGTGGCTTATTCTATGTCGTCTTCAGTTCCATCAATAGGTAATGGCAGAGAGCTTATTTACCACAGGATTATTGATGCAAGAAAGTAGATATTTTTCTCTTCGAAAGACTGGAAGATGCCTCCTGGGCTATTGAGTCCAGTCCTGTGTATATACATCTAGTTTATTCCAGGATTCTCCAGCATCAATATTTCAAACTCTCACGTACAGCTACCAGGCTACCAAAACCACTAAAGTAGAACTGGAACAACTTACGACATACCATAGGTAAAGGGAAAGAGAAAAGTGCTCTTATTGACTGTCCCTCAATATAAGGATGACAGTCTTCCAGTAAATAAGGAAGTCATCAGTGTGTCCATAGATGACTGAGGAAGGCACTGAGATCCTCATATGCAATTGCAGACATTGCAAATAGATCCATGAGGAAGGAGTAGATTCTGCTGATATTGGGTCAGAGTTCTTTCTTTGTCTTTCTGATGTATCCATTTCCATAGTGAGGTTAGGTTTCTCAAAATGATTGGCTTTTCATACATCAGGATGCCAGTGGAGACGATGCATGAGTCCTGCAGATATTGATGTCAATATAGCATTTCTTCATATTGGCCTTCAACATATATTCCTCTTTTGCCTACTTCTACAGTGGCGAGTTGGGATTATAAGACCTGCTTTGGGATCTGGTTGTCGGGCATTCTTATGACATGTTCTGTCCAGTGGAGCCAGTGCCTATAAGAATGGTTTTCATGTTAGTGGCGTTTGTGAGAGCCAGAACATTGGCATTGGTTTTTATGTCCTTCCTTGTGATACGGAGGATTTTATAAAAACATCTCTGGTAACATTCCAGAGCTTTCAAATGTTTTCAATATGTCATCTAAGTTTCACGTCCATGCAACAGGGTAGGGATGACAGCTTAATAGATGACAAATTTGGTTTGGGTCTTGATGTCATGATTATCAAAGACATGATTTTGGAGATATCCAAGATTGCACTGGCAGACTTTATCCAGAGATGAATATTGTCATTTATGTTTACTTTTTAGGGAAAGTGGCTACCCACATAGGGAAAATACTCACTGTTTTCCAAGGCTTGTTGTCTAATTGTAATATGTAGAGGAGCAGCTGGTTTGGAGTGGGTTAGTATAGTATCCTGGTTTTCATGAAGTTGGCAGCAAGTCCAAGTATTTCATATACTTCACAGATGCAAATGAGTGACCTGGAGCTCGTCAGCTTAATGGCACATGCAACACAATTGCCAACATACTGAAGATCAGTAATGGAGGTGTTTGATTATCTTGGATGTTAAAGAGGTTCTCATCTCTGCAATGCTGGATGCTAGCTCCAGATGTCAGTCTATCAGCAATGAGATGTGGAATAGCTGTGATATAGATGGAAAAGTACAGGCATACCTCGTTTTATTGCGCTTTGCTTTATTGCGCTTCGCAGATATTGCATTTTTTACAAATTGAGGCAAGACCCTCCACCAGCAAAAAGATTACGACTTGCTGAAGGCTCAGATGATGGTTAGCATTTTTTAGCAATAAAGTATTTTTTTATTTAAGGTATGTACATTGTTTTTTTTTTTTTAGACATAATACTATTGCACACTTAATAGACTACAGTATAGTGTAAACAACTTTTATATGCACTGGGAAACCAAAAAATTCGTGTGACTCGCTTTATTGCGATATTCGCTTTATTGCGGTGGTCTGGAACCGAACCCACAACATCTCCGCGGTATGCTTGTATGTTGGTGCAATCACGCATCCTTAAGAGAGTGGTTTTTATTAAGTGTGTTTTAAGATTGTGTTGCATGAGACTTCAATAAGAAGTCTCCTTGCAAGGTTGTCTCCTTGCATCTCTGAGCTCTCTGGTGTCATATCACATTAGGGTCTTCCTTGAAACCAGATCATCTTCCTTTTGTTCTATTTGTCATCCTAATATCAAAATAGCCCCCTCCCCATCATTCTCTTTGTGCAAATCTGTCACTGGGGCACAGTGAAAGCCATGCTTGGACAGTTAACCCCCTTTAGAATAGATTTTATCAGTGACTGTATGAGGTGTTATATTTAGGTATTAAGAGTGATGAGATGAATTCCAGTAAGATCCTAAACAGTCTGTGCAACTAGTAGATAGTAATTTACATCACTTCAGACTTGACAGTACAGAGATCCCTAGTGTTCCTGAAGTCTCCTATATCCAGGTGTCTTTAAACTTTTGCCTTTATGCAAAATGTCCAGATTTGTAACATTTCCCTTTTATAAAAATCAATTAAAGGAAAGAACAGATTTCTCTTAAGAAGTGTTGTATCCCCTTGCTGCATACAGGCTCTTACATGGTCTTTTGGGATTCCTGTGGAACAATGCTAGCATGCTCTGGGGCCCACAGCATGAATTCACACAATCTGTGGGAATTGGTCACACTTTTCAGCTAGCAGCAGTGCAGAAATCTCCATGGATATATATTAGTCTATATTATTTAAATCAGTTCCATCATGATTATGAGTTGGGCTTGAGTTGTAATATTCCACCTTCCCCCACCACTTATTTACTACTTTATTACAGTAGAACATACGTTACTCATTAGTAGCATGGGTGATATGGGAAACCAGAATGCTTAAATTGTCAAATAGGTTCCAGATGCTAGTATCAAACAGGATTGGATTTGTATTAAGCATACTTTTAAAATATATTTATTGGTAGTGGAAAACTTGTTTAATTCAATTCTCTAACAATTTGCTATCCCAGCATACATTTTGCTATATAAGAATATATATTCATCAATTATTGAATAACACTTAACCTGTTTTTTATTTACAAACATTAGCCAATAAAATATTTTTTTTATAGTACAAGCCAGGATATGTTAAATATGACAGTTGAAAAAATAAACATACTGTCCAATGGCAGGAAAGTTTAGCACGAACCAAGTAAAGATGCTGTATATAGCCATGTGTTTGTGTTGGTGTATTTTCAATAGGGGTAGGACTGCATTCATAGAACTGGAAAAACAGGTCTTGAAAAGACCTCAAGTCATTTCATCCATAAAAAGATAAATGGATTCCAGTATCCTGAACCTATCATATTTAAACTGAAGGTTAAACCTCAGTAAAATGGTAATTTTTCTGTCTTTGAGGGACAGTGTAATGGAAAAAGGAGGCAGGGGAAGGTTGAATTCTTTTGTCTTTAGTTAGTCAGAGAATTGGTCAGTTGGGTGGATGAGACTACCAGTTTATTATGTTCATTTGGGTATGGTGTTGGAGTAGTTGAGGTAGGTGAAGTAAGAATGTGAAGGCTGGTGGATAAAGATCTAGACTAGAGTCAATGTATGGCAAAGCAACAGGGCAGTAAAGCCAAGGCTGGATGAAGCTGTGGTTTAAAAGTTTTCCAAAAGGAGCAGGCGTATTAGGATGATAAATTACAAGACTGGTAGTGTCAACAAGAGGTTTTTTTGTTTGTTTGTTTTTGTTTTTAATTTGGTTTTGCAGACCTACAGACACAGACTCTTCATGGAATACAAGCCCATAGGGGAAGGAAATTAACCACCTAGTCAGAGGGAGGAAATAGGAGGGAAGGAAGACAGTCAGATAGTAGATTAGTCCATGAGGGAGCCAGGAGTAAGAACAGCTAATCTAGGGAAGGGGAAGTGGGAGGCACAATTGTAGTTCTTTCGTTTGTGAGCTGCTCAGAGCAGGAATTCTTGGATTTAGAAAGTATCTATCATGCCAGTGGCACTTTGAATAAATAATGTTATTGAGCAGAGGGAAGGTGTTCGGTTTCTAGGGTGGTGACTATGGTATGAACATTAATAGATAGTTACAGGATAATGAGAGGTCTTTTAAAATAGAGGGGACATGTCCAGACGGGCCCGCATGTGCCTCTTGCTGCATCTCAAAACAATTTGAGATGCAGCAAGAGGCGCGCTAGGAACAAAAATACATTCTCTGTACTGCATATTTGCAGTGCGGGATCAAAACTTGATACCTGGATATCTGGGTATCAAAATAAAACATGGGGGGAGAAGGGCAGGGCACGGTCCCTGACCATGCCTGCCTTGAGGTAACCCAGGAGCCAGTCCCCCAGAGAGATGCTCTGGTTCCTGGCCAGAGTGTCTGTCTCTATGGTGCTTCTGCTGCCCCAGCATGTGGGATATGAACCCTTAGCACGCAGGGGAAGCAGAAATGTGGCAAGGATAGGGACCTGGGCTCTGTCATGGGTAAATAGGGACGTGGCAAGGGGGGATGAGAAGTGTCAGGGGGTTGTGGGGAGTGTGAGGAGTGGCAGGGGAATGTGTGGTCTGTGGGTGGGTTTGTGGAGGGGCTCAAGTGGGGGATGCCACATGCCTGCCCCCAGCGCTGGTGGCACCAGCCAGCGTGGCTGTGGCCCAGCTACAGGCGCAACTGGCAGCGACGCAGCGCTGTGTGACCCAGGTTCTGTACATGTTGAATGGACCGGGCCTGGCCTGGCCTGGCCCACTAGCACACGGCTTTGGACAGGACTGGGAAAGCAGTGCGCTAGCGGGCCAGGTTGGGTCTGTTCAGCATGTACAGAGCCCAGGTCACACAGCACCACGTTGCCACTGGCTGTGCCTACAACTGGGCCACAGCTATATTGGCTGCTGGTGCCATGGGGCACAAATGGGGGAGGCAGGTGTGTGTCAGCCCCCACTTGAGCCCCTCCACAAAGCATGTGGTGGGACCTGACCTGGCCTGGCCCAGTGCATCCCACTAGTGCGCCTTTGCACAGGACCGGGAAGTGCAGCTGCGGGATGCACAGCTCCTGTGTAAAGACGTGCTAACTGCATGGCCTGGGTCAGGTCAGGATTGGGTCAGGCATGTTTTCCGTAAGGATGCATGGTCATGGTGCTGTGCCTACAATGGACTATGATGCATCGCCGCCTAGGCCTCATGGAAAATGTGCTTGACCTGACCTGATCCAACCTGGCCCAGGCAACGCAGCTAGCATGCCTTTGCATAGGAGCTGCGCATCCTGGAGCCCTGTCTTTGTCCTGTGCAAAGGCATGCTAGTGGGCCACACCAGGTCAGGTCCTGCCATGTGGCTTCCTCCTGCACACGCCGTGGGTCTAGTAGTGCTGCTGCCAGAGGCAGGACCCAGCCTGGCGTGATACCCGGTCTCTGTGAGTGATGTAGGACCCCAGGTGACAGTGTGAGCAGCCTGGGGCTGCCTCAAGATGCATGGCCCTGTGCTTTGCTGTGCTGTGCTGTGTTGAGCTGGTCCTGTGACAGGCAGCACAGGCAGTGCTGGGTCTGAGGTGGCTGGGGCTGTACCACACTGCTAGGGACTCTGGCCACATGTGAGGCTCTGAGTGCTAGGTGCGCTGAGTGCCCAGTGGCTGCTGCTGCTGTGGGGGGGGGGG
>NW_017728993.1:40264383-40264715 GCF_001723915.1 Gavialis gangeticus | reverse complement strand
ACACCCCACCCCACCCCTCTCCTTCAAACCCCACATCCCCCCCATCACACAGCCATCATGCCCACCTGCCAGACAGGATGAGACCTGCTGACAGGAGCTGTGGCTGCAGAGGTAGCTGTCCCCACATCCTAGTTAATGAAGGGGTCATGGGGAGCTATAATTGTTCTATGATAAGAAAACCAAAAGCAAACATCATAACATTTAGCTATTGATATTTCCCTGTGTTTTCTTTGATTCTTAAATAGATGCAGTTGGAAAAGAGGCTGTATAACAGACCCTGAATCTGCCCTATTCATTGGCCTGTTCTTCCCATTG
The DNA here is from genome assembly GCF_001723915.1 of Gavialis gangeticus. NCBI lineage: Eukaryota > Metazoa > Chordata > Crocodylia > Gavialidae > Gavialis > Gavialis gangeticus. Next base: position 40,264,400 of record NW_017728993.1, on the reverse strand, counting down.
CCCAAGTGTCTTGCATA
>NW_017728993.1:40252439-40259383 GCF_001723915.1 Gavialis gangeticus | reverse complement strand
AGGAGCTGTGGCTGCAGAGGTAGCTGTCCCCACATCCTAGTTAATGAAGGGGTCATGGGGAGCTATAATTGTTCTATGATAAGAAAACCAAAAGCAAACATCATAACATTTAGCTATTGATATTTCCCTGTGTTTTCTTTGATTCTTAAATAGATGCAGTTGGAAAAGAGGCTGTATAACAGACCCTGAATCTGCCCTATTCATTGGCCTGTTCTTCCCATTGCCCAAGTGTCTTGCATATAATTTGGAAGTATTTATTATACTGACTATATAATAATCCCTTTTGCCTCCACACTGATGCAGAGCTGGTTTGGCTAAATGAGGGGAAAAGCTTCTAGTTCTGTGTTTTGTGCAGCATCTAGCAGTGAGGTTCTGGTATGCAAAGAATAGGAACACAGATGCAGATTTTTACTGCCTTCTCCATTTGTGTTCAGGGCTATTGTCAAAATGCTCTTGTTGAATGTGTGCTGTTTTCTCCTCTTTTGTGTTGTAATTCATGCCTGGAGTAGTTTCTGTAACAAGTTTTCTGGGAGCTGGCAGGATGTGTAGTATGTCTAAGTGGGTTTCAAGAACCAGCCCCTTTTCACAGGACAGAGCCTGCATGACCTAAGGCACTGCAGGAGTCTCGTTGTTCTCAACAGCTTTGCTCATTTTGGATAAAGACTGTTTTACAACACACTAACTTGCAAATGGCTAGTTGGTAGCTGTATCTTCAATGAGCTTTCTTTCTACTAAGCAAAGTATAGGTCAGTGCAAATAATGGATTAAAAAGTAATGCTTGCTGATTACATCTTGGGCCCAGTGTCTTTTAGTGACTAACTGGATGAGTTCCAGATTTTAGAAAAAGACCTCTAACATTTCTGATGAACTTTGTGCTTGCTTTGTTTTAAAATGTCCTCAGTGGAAGCAGTTTCTTCTAATCACAAATCTGTGCTAAGCTGAGAAGTCATAATTCAAGCTTATATCCTCTTTTTCATTATTATCCCCCACACCCTGCAAGTCGGTGCCTGGGGCTAGTGCCCCATTTGTCCTCCATAAGTTATGCTACTGGTTGTTGTGGTATCTTGGTATATCACTTCAGTGTATCTTGCATACTGCATAGGTGTATGGCACTATATCGTGCTGTGGTAATTATTTGAAAGGGCATACACTATGTTGTGGGCCAGCTAACTCTTATCAGTTTAGATAATTGCAGTCAACCTCAAAATAGACCCAGCAATTCAGACTTGGACTCATTTGATCACATGGTAAATGTCTCTGCATTGTGGCAGTGCACCCTAGCTATGTTAATATATTGCACTGACATATTTCATAGTGATTTTTTTCAGATTTTGTAATAATGACAGTTGACATTGACAAATAACCTACATAAAAGACAAGACAGTTCTCCTCCCTCTACCCTCTCTCTCCCCTTTTTCTCTCCTTTTCTTTCTCATTTAATTTCCTTCTTTAGGAAGAGACTGCCTTCCACTAATTTTGGAAAGGAAAAGTAAAACCTATTTCAAATGAAGATAATTAGAGAGTGAGATGAATGAAAGATACAGCGCATAAGTATTAAAAAATAAGTAAATGAAGTTAAACAACTGATTTATGATGATGAAATTTTTTCTATCAGGTGATGCAGGTAATGAAATTGAAACTTCTGTTAGTGTTCCAATGAGTTATATAATCAAAAGGATTATTAATGTTTAGAAGGTGTGTAATTTACCCAGTCGCCCCTTTTCTCTGAATGGTGCAAATTTGTGACTTCATTTGCAGGTCCTGTGCCAAGGAATGAATGTACCCTATCACCTGTTAATAGTTCCCACCCGGTTCACGCCCTGCTGGAAAGCTTTACTGTCTTATCTGGCTGTGCAAGCAGAGGCACGACAGGTCTGCCCCAGGAGGTGCATATCCTCAATCTCCGAAACCCTGAGGAAGATCTTGGCTATCATGAAAGAGAGGTAAAAAGGAGATTGTTCACTTTTTGAATAAGGTGTTAATTATAAAAATGGCTGTAAATGTTCTTTTTAAATAATAATTTGCTGAAAGAGTTTTCAAAATAACAGACAGAAATGCTACAGGTAATTTCATGGAATCTGCATTGTGGCTTTGCACCTATGCTTTGCTTGTTGAAGAAATAAAATCTCTTTAGGAGTTCAGAGTACTCATTCCATTCATCACCTTTTACCACCACATACTTTAATTAATAAAAAAAACCCCAGAGTGGTGAATAAGAAACAGATTTTGTTCTGGAAGAGGAGTTCACAGAACCAGCTGTCTTCAAAGCCAGATCATTTAGCTAAATGTGTTGTAAATTATCATGAATACTTTGGGATCTTTGCCAAGGTGAGTGCAAACAAATATTTACGTTCAAATTCTTTTGCCTTATAATACATCTTTAATTCTTAACTGATGGGGGCTGTAGTTCAGAGCACAAGTATTGCTGACTACAGTAGTTCTTAAGCACGGTGCAATTACTTATTTATGTAGGCTTCATTCAGAGGGATTGGGGAGAAATTTAATTCTAGCTGCTATGAAGGCAGCAGCATCGGAAGAAAATTCTTAATGTTAACTGTGCAATACTGCTGTTTACTCTGAAAACAGATCAAAGTGGAGTGCTGAAATGAAAGGAAAATGTTTCATGTCATGACAGCTCAGGTTCTTAGCTCTTGTACTTACAATATTATGCAAAAAAAACCCAACCCACTCACTGTTGCAGTTATATAATATGCAGAATTTGTAACATTAGAAAAAAAACTAAGCCTAGGGTTTTAAATAAGTGTTTTAGAACAGTGGTTCCCAACCCTTTTTATACCGCGGCCTGGTGGGAGTGGGATGGGGCATGCGGAGCTGGCTGCCTCCCTCTTGGGGCTGCTCCGCCATGCAGCTTTAATCCCAGAAGCTCAGCTTTAACCCTGGAAGCCGGTTGCCTTGATGGACGTGTAGCTGGGACTGTTTAGTGGTCAGTATATTGTATATACCACCTAAAACTTCAACTGTTGTGAACTTAAACATTTATAGTCCTGATTATAATGAAAAAGGTTATTCATTCTCTTTTTCAGAATTCAGCCTCACTGCCTGCCCTCAGCCAGAATGCCAGACCCACTTTTGACTAGTCACTACCTCAATGAATACATAAATTTGTACGAGCCCTATCAGGGTTGGACAAGAAAAGTAGAGACTTTTCTTGTATTTCATTCACAGAATTTGTGAAACATTTGGCTAGCACTCTGAGTGCAGTATAAATGCTTAGGAAGATACAGATGCACTAGTCAATTGCCCACCAGGAATGGGCGAGGGTGGAATGCCGCCATCCTCCCCGCCATGCTGCTGTCACCTCCCGGGAGTGGGGGAAGCTTGCCTCTCCATCCCCTTTGGCCAGCATCCCGTGCTGCTGTCGCCTCCAGGGAGCAGGGCGGGGGGAGGTGGGAGGGCAAAGCCAACAGTATTGGCTTTGGCCCCCTGCTCCGTCCCTGCTGTCATGGTGGTGCACTACTACCGCCACCTGTCCAGAACACTCTTGGAAAATTCTGATTCGTTGTTTTGGTAACCAATCAGAGTGCTCCAAAAGCGTTACGGACAGAGAGACAGACAGACGTAGCCCTTTATTATATTAGAATTGTATTTTCTGGGCATGAAACCCGTGTTATAATTTGAAACTAAGTCTGTTTTTCCATGATCCTGATTTCTGCAGTTGTTGTGGACTTCACTGGAAGTCTCCTGTGTGAAAGGCCACAGAATGTTCTTGGAATCTAGACAAAATCATGGAAGATGGGTGCAGAACTGGGCCTCCTGCTTTCTCATAATCTGTACAAAATTACACAAGATAAATTAACTCTGGAGCAAAATACTCAGCCTGCAGCAGAAAGAAGCTCTGTGTGTGCCATCACACATACTTATGTTAGCAAAACAGTTTGTCCAAATCCTACCTTGTTCTTCAGAATACTGTGACATAGCACAAATGTTCTGTGGCAAACACTGTTTTTCATCTGTAATCTATAGCCCATAACTTCCTTCCCAACCTCCTAATTTCTCTCTAAACCCTCCTAAAGTTATAGTCTTCTCATGCATGTATGACATGGCAAGAGGCATGACAGAAAGCACAAAAATTCCAGTTTTGGAATCTGGGATCAGATCCAAATAGTGCTCTTACAGCTTGCTAGTGCAGGGAGTGCCTATGCTGGCAAATTGAAAGCCAGGTGCCTGCATGTGGGGCTAACAATCAACTGATTGCCAATCCTGCCACAATGCCAAGTCCTGTTTGCGGCCCAGGGCTCTCCAGGGACTAGGGCTGACAGTCAGCTGACTGTTGAGACCCTGTGCTGGACAGCTATAGCTGAGCTGCTTGGCGCAGGGTAGCAGAGACTTCCCTGCTGTGAGGGAGCAGAGACTTTTTCTGCTAGGGACTTTAAACCCTGGGTTGGGGTTCTGCTTCCCCACACAGGGCAGTCTGGCCAGAGCTGTCTGGTGCAAGGTCTTAAGTCTCAGCAGTGGGAAGCCCTTGGGCTTCCCTCCTTCCCCCAGCCATCCCAACAATCAGCTGATTGTTAGTCTCAGTCCCAGAACTGCACTGAAGACTTCTACTGATTGTCAGTCTCAACCCTGAGTCTGCACAGGGGTCACTTGATTCTAATGTCATCCTGGAGCCAGGAGAGATGTTGTCTAAATCCAGCCATGCAGCCAACATCAAGCTGCATGAACACGTGGCAGGGTCTACGCCAAGTTAAAGCATGGTGGAAACCAGCGCAAAATTATTACACACATTTCATGGAATAATTTTGCAGCTGGTTTCATGTTTTGTTGCAGCATTAATATCCTGAACATGTGACCAAATTATTATTTAAGGCATAATTAATAGGTTAATTTCATCTTGAGTATAAAATCTGTCAGGGGCCTTGGGAGACGACTACTCTGAAATGAACAGGAAGCTGGGGAAATGCTTGCTGGCAGCAGCAAAGACCAGAAGAGTGTATACAATTCAAAGATCAGATTTTACTTATTGGATAAGAGTCTGAAAACAAAGCAGAGCAAATGTTATCTCTTCTATCATTGTAAAAGTCAGGTCTAACTGGCCTTTTGACTTAGAAGTGGAATGCAACCATCACTTTGTGTTAAGTTAAATTGCTTCACCATCTAGAGTATTTCCTGATGCCTGCAAATGCTGATAGCAGAGGCTGAGATTTGTATGTTTACTATAAAATACTTCCTTAGGTTTCTGGAATAGAAAAGTCTTTTCTTTGCAAATATATTGATGATTAGCTGCAGTGTTTAAGATGCGTTTCAAACAGATCTTCCTTGCATTTGGTGATCTGTTGAAGTTCTGATGATATGGAATATAAGACTTTATTCTTCAAACTAGAGTTGTGTTGATGGGTTTTTTTTTTTTTTGTTTTCTGATATTTTTATCTCTTTTAGTTTGTCCTACAATGGGTGTTCCTAAGTTTCACATTCCTTACTTGCTGAGAAGAGTGTAAACTTCCTGCAGTAAATTCCTCATACAGCTCATGCATTAAACATGCTAGTTCAGTTATCAAGGTTCTCATAAATATACAACATATATACATGAATATAACTTAATTTGACACATGCTTAGAGGAAGAAGATAACAAGCTCCCTCAAACTTAAACACTCAGGGGAGTCTGTTCTTTCCATGACACATACATAAAACTTCTGCTAAGATTAACAGGAATTATTAGTGCCTTGCAAACGGAAAATAATAGCTGGACTGGAAACATGGTATTTTAGATATATGCTGGAGCTACCATAATGCTAAGCTGCCAATCACTTGTGTTAAGGTTAAAATTGCTAAATAAAAAGGTCATGTTCTGACATGTTACATCATGGCTGCTGTCTTCAAGGAGTTTATTTACTTTCCTGCATTTTTCCCCTACCCTAGTTTTTTTTAACTGTGGGTGACATCTCATTTGTTGAAAATATCAAGGTGTTCTCTTTAAAAAAATCTTTATAATGAACTCCAATCTTTCACAGACATTTTTCAGACGTGTCTTATATCCTGTGCCCTCCTAATTTACCATCCTTTTTCATAGGGGGTGCATGTAATAAACTTAATAGCTATGGCTGATTTGTTTGATCGATTATTCATCAGAAGGTGAGGGAGTTGAGTAGATAGGAGAAGGGGGTCTGAACTGTTCTGTGAACCAGAACCTACCTCTTCACATTCAAAATTTTACATTTCATGATATCTTTCTCTTCAGCTTTGGGTTGCTTCTCTGCTTAAGTTTTAGTACCTGTATGAAGAAGATCATGCTTGCTTTTTGAGAGCTGTTGAAAATTACTTAATATGTGTAGTTTCACAGTGTATAGGTAAAATTAAAATGATTTAAAGATGAAAAACACATCTTACCAAACTGTATCTTAATGGAAGTTTCTTTTAGCATAATTGTCAATTATACTTCTTTCCGCTGTTGCAGTCACACAGCTAATGATTGGAATGGCTAAAGGAAAAGAAATGTAAAATTAATCTCATGTGTATACTTAAAATTGAATGCGTGTGAGTAGATGAAATCAAAACCCCTGGCAATGCATTCACTATTGTTTTCAGATACATCCTCAGTAACTTGAAGATGCTGTGCCTGAGATAGATGCCTAATGTGTGTTTTAAATGAAGGCAGGACAATTAAGGGCTCAGTTCTGCTCTTGGTTGCATTTGTATGAATCTCTGTGTTTTTGTGTTTTTTGAAGTACTGTATTTACTCAATTCCAAGATGAGGGTTTTCCCCCATTTAACATGGCTGGGTGAAGCCCCTCTTGGAATTGAATGCAAGGTGGTGAAGGGGGGCAGGTAGCTGCTCTGGCTCCAGCTCTAACTGCACCTCTGGGTCAGTGCCAGAGCCACAGCTGCTTCCTGCTCTGCACCACCTGATTCCTGCCTCTCATCACCCATAGCCTTGGGCATCTACCTCCCTGTCCCTGCCCACTCCCCTCCCATATCTTCTGTGCAC
>NW_017728993.1:40229421-40247439 GCF_001723915.1 Gavialis gangeticus | reverse complement strand
AAAGAAATACATTTATTCAGATAGCCTACAATCTATGCGGCAGTTGGGAAAAATTTTACAATATAGCAGAACAGAATTTAAACAATAACTCCCTCTCTCTTAGCACTGTCCCCTGTCCTTCCTTACCCTCACCCCTGCTTCCCCACTCCCCCTTATCTTTGCTCCAGTGCTGGCCAGCTCTGTCCTCTTTGTATCAAGGAGCACAGAGCACGGCCCCAGACCAGTCCTATAGCAGATGTGCCAGCTCCACACTGGTGCTGGCCTGGGGTCATGCTCTATACCTGAGGCTGCTGGAGCCTGCCAGTGCATGGGTACGCAGGGCAAGGGGCAGAAGCTGCAAGGAGGAGAGAGACAAAGGAGGGTGGTGGGGGCCTGAGGCAGGCACAAGGGGATGCAAGTGGGTGAGAGGGGACAGGAAGCAGGCAGAAGCTGCCTTCCCTCTCTATTGCTTGTTCCCCACTGCTCCGACCACCACCTATCCTCTTACTGCCTACCACACTGCTTTCCCTACTGCACTAGGGGATGAATTTAAAATTACTCTCCAATAATTTGATTTTTACATGTGGAATATTAGAACAAAAATTTATAAAGTTTTCATGTATAGAAACTAACTTTGGGATGTCATCTCAAATTCAGTGCTAATTTGGATTCGGGTAAATACAGTATTATCTCACAAAAATAACTATACAACACAGAGCAGAATTTAACAGACCCTTAAAATAAGATATGCCCTTGAGGGGTTAATCTGACCTTAAAAGTGACCTAACTAGGCTGTAGTCACTTAGCAGCGGAGAGTATCAGCCAAGCTGAGCAGGTCTTAATCACACTCATAAAACAGTCATAAAATAATGGAAGAAATTATTTCAGCCAAAATATATCCAGAAAAAAATTATCAAATTTCTAGACGTAGTAAAAGTGAACTTGGGAAAGATACTGCTAAGTCTGAGTACCCAACTGATAAACTATTTCCACTGCAAGACCTTAACAACATATCCTGAACTAATATTTATCACACTCTGCTATTCTCTGTAGAATTACATGTTGATGGGAGCTGATTATTATTCTTTCTTTAGCAAAGTAATTCTGTTTTTAGCACTAGAGAATTTTTGAAAATGATGCTGGAAAGAAATCCTGGGTCATATCCACTATTCTTCTGCGTACAGACTGGATTTTCCTCTTCATCAGTCTCATGTGTTTACTTCAGCAATCACAAAAACACCTTTAGAAATAAGTGTAGAGCCTTCAGGTTGCATATATGCACACTGGGAGTTTCTATACACTTTACAGGTACAATTGCTAAAGTAGCCTGAGAACTGGATGGACCCAAGCTTTTAGATTATTGAATATGCTTGTAGAAATGTACAGAACAGGCATGTATAAACTTGGATGTTGTTTTGTGTGAACATAAACAGAGGCTGAGGAAAGCCTTTTGAAAATTTACCCCTTGATGTTGGTGGTCTGATGCCTTTCGTTTTGTAAATTATCTTCTTGCCTAATCAGCATCTCTGTTTAATCTGTGATCTTCCAGAAATGTACACATACGTACATTGTACATACTTCCATTGGCTTCAGTGGTATTATCCACAGTATGCAAGTATCTGTAGGATTAGGTCTTAAAAAGATTTAGGAATGTTTTGAGTTTTACATGTTTCTGTTATTTTCATGCAATTTCCCTTGCTTTGCTGCTCTTTTTCTTCTATATCACAGGATCCTCAAGTGTTTAGACAGGTATCATACTCTTCTTTTCATCATTCCTCAAGGCTGTACTCATTACATTTCTTTAATGTCCCTGAATAAGATCTTAAATTCTCTTGTGATCCTTGATCTTATCTGGGTTCCCCTCTAGTTTTTTATTGTTTTTTATTTTTATTTACTTTTAGAACAATCTCCCTTGTATCACAGAATGTACATATACCCAGGCTTGCCAAGGCTAAATTGAGGAAAGTAATTCCTTCTATATCCAGACATCCCATTCTGGAACAATTATAGCCTTCAGATAGAGCTTTGGTATGAGGAGGGGAGGGGAGGGGAGGGGAGAGGGTTCACTCTGATTGCAGTGAAAACATTTTGACCTGGGCATAAGGGCTGTCATTCTTCTCCAGGGTTACTTTGCATAACATGCTGGGATGAAATAATTAGGGTTGGATAATCAAGACTTTGAGTTATCTGGATTACTCTTTTGCAACAGCTTTTTATTTTATTTTATTGGTTACATTATTGCAGTATGAGTTTGTCCACTCACTATTCGGTGTCTCGGGGTGCCTGACTAGTATGCATCAGAGTCGAGTCTGCTGGATGCCTACCTGGCTGGACTCATTTGAGTCCCGTTTCTCTTTTTGGGGTTTTTTTGTTGTTCTCCCGCCCTGGCGGGGGGGCGGGCTAGAAGATCTACTAGGTCCCTTCCGACCCTTAATCTATGAATCTATGAATTAGAACTCCAGCGTGCTGCAATGTCTCATGTATTCAGTGTCTCACATTTCAAAATGGTGATGGGGACACTTTTAACTAAAGCTCATTTGACAAGCTTTATTTTAAGCTCCCCCGCAGCCAATATGAAGTGTGAGACGCTGTGGCGTTTTAATTAGAGCAAATCTTGGGAGCTGCCCTAATTAAAATGCCTCCCCCCCTCCCCCCCCAATCCCAGAGCTTGTGGATAGGTACCCTCAGTTCCCATGCTCTGTATTATTGCATCTAATTGTCATTCTTCTCTTTTGCTTCTCAGCAGTTTTTCCTCAGTAAACCTTAATACTGTATTTACTCAAATCCAAGATGACTCTGAATTTAAGAATACCCCCTAATCATTTTCGTCTTGTGTTTTTGTCATAAACTAGGTCAGGGGTGGCCAACCTGCGGCTCTGGAGCCACACGCAGCTCTTTAGAAGTTAATATGCGTCTCCTTGAATCTTTGCACAAGCACACGGTGACCAGCTTTTAAATGGCTTCCAAATAGAAGCTAGTCACTATGTGCTTGTGCAAAGATTCAAGGAGATGCATATTAACTTCTGAAGAGCTGCATGTGGCTCCAGAGCTGCAGGTTAGCCAACCCTGAACTAGATGCTTTCCCAGAACTGTGCACACGCGATGGCTTTTTCCATTGTTGCAATGAGATCCTCCTTTATGCAGGTCTCACCAAGGAGTCAGAAGACAAGCAAGTGCCTCCAGTCTGCACTTTACCACATTTGTATGTATTTGTGTCACTAGAGTAGCCCCATTTGATCATGTTTGTTTTTGATCTTCCAGTTTGTGTGTGGAGATGATTCAGGCATTGCCATTTTGGCCAGTCTAGATCAGCCCCTCTGGGAAGGTCCTCTTGAGGTTCTAGGTCCATTTCAGAGAACCTGATTGCACGTAATCTTTCCTTCCATAACCTCAGTCATGCCTTGGCAGCTGTTGTATCCAAGGGCACAACACTAGTCAGAAAACTCTTTTGCACTTTAGGCCATTTAGTTACATCTGTGTGACCACAGAGCAGGTGCCTGAGGTCTTCCATCTGCCTTGATCTTTCTTTTTGGCTCACTACCTTTCTTCTAATATCAGGTGGTGCAATGCAAGCCAGTAAATACAAGCTATCTTTTAGTCTTGGCTTTAGATATCCTGTTTCACGACAGCTGTTGTTTAGAACTGGGTCTAGTTTCTTGACATGAACTGATCATTGCACACTGGACATCCATGCACTGCAGTAGAGTAACACAAACTAATAGCAGTGCTTCATAATGTAGCTGGTTTTGCTCCTCGCTTTGAGGTGACAAGTTTTGAAGTATGTTGTTGTGGACATTGACTTTCTCTTTTGTCCTTTCTACATGTACTTTGAAGGTAAGTGTTCAGTCTAGTGTAATCCCCAAGCACCCAGGGCTTGGGTGATTAGTCAGCGGGGGTTCTATCCCAGGTGATGTTTAATTTCCACTTGGCTTCTCTATGGTGTAGGTGAAAAGCTGTGACCTGTCTTGGTTGGGTTGGTGTAAAGCTGGTTCTTACTGTAGGTATCTGAGAGGTTGCTCAGTGTATATCTTAGTTTGTTTGCAACAATAGCAAAGTCCTTCTCTTGTGACAATGCATAAATCAACAGTGTATATGAAGCTCCTCATATTACTCTGTATGGGTTAGTCATTGGTCACTGTTAAAAAGGATCAGTGCTAGCATACTACCCTGTGGAAGGCCATTTTATTGTCATCTCCAGCGGCTCTGTTTCATGAGCAGTTCTAGGTAAAAATGTCTGCTTTCCAAAAGAGATTGGATGAGCTGCGCTAGGTGGTAATCGTGTGTCATATCATAGACTTTGGCAAGCAGGTTTTCATGGTTCACTGTGTCATATGCTGCTGATAGGTCTACAAACACAGCACCTGTTATCAACCCTTTCTTGAATCCGTCTTCTGTATGCTAGGTGATGTTTACTATTTGGCTAGTACAGGAATTGTTCTAGTATTAGATGTTGTTCAATATGAGGTGAAAGGCAATTGAGATAAGGCGTTCGTAAAGCTGATAAAAATGGGACAGGAGTGACGCTGCTCTAAAAGTTCTCTGAACCAGAGTCATCCTTCCCTGGCTTTAATAGTGCTATTACACGGGCTTGCCACCATAGCTTAGGTCAGGGGTGGTCAAAATGTGGCCTGGGAGCCGGATGCGGCCTGCCAGGCCATACTGTCTGGCCCACAGGGCCCCTAAAAAATTTAGAAAACGAATATTTATCTGCCTTGGGCTGCCTGTCGTGGCCATCAATGGCTTGCCAAAACTCAGTAAGCAGCCCTCTGCCCAAAATAATTATCTGGCTTAGGTATTCTAAGAGTTGATGAGCACTTGTTAAAAAGGCATTATACCCTGGTTGCGGGAAAGTGATGTGATATATGCACGGAGCAAATCAAGCATTGAGTCCAGCTGCTTTGTCATTCTTCAAGTGACTTATTCAGGGGTCAAGTTCATCCATTGTGTATGGCATGATAAACTGATTGTTCTCTAGATCAGTTTGCCATTTAATCCATATTTTATGCTGGTTGTTTTGGTTTTTTTTGGAGCTTTGCCATTGAGTAGAAGCTTTTGAGCCACCTGGCTGGCTCTGATGTTGTGGCATTGCTGTACCTTCATTGGGTTGTTACTTGGCTTGCAAATAATTAATTGTGCTTCCTTGCTAGTGTTGGGTCATCTTTTCCTTTTGAGTAATTCTTTCCATTTCTGTCTCCTTTCTTCTTGCAGCTTGTTAGTCAGGGCTGACCCTGCTGCAATAGTGTCTTCTGAGAGAGGATCTCTTTGAATCATATACTGGTATTTTTTTGTATTCAGCTGATAGCATGGGAGTAAACCTGGCATATATTCAGTTCTGCATCCTCGAGGTGTATACCTCTTGGATTCAGTTTTGTGCAGTGCATTTGTGAAGAGGTTGTAGTTATCTGGGACTAGTTTGTGTGTCACTTTTTTGTCAAGGTCTTCAGAAAAGCATCTCCAGTCTGCTCTCTTAAAATTGAAGCATCTGTGCATTGGTATCATATTTGGAGTTATGGTTGCTGTGACATTGATAGTGATTGGTCTGTGCTGTGGATGGGGAATGGTCTCCAACACATCTTTTTTTGCACATAACTTCTATATTGCTGTCAACAAAGGTGAGGTCTGAATTGTAGCTTTGTCTTCTTCAGGAGCTAGTCAAAAACCAGGTAGCTTTGAGTCATGGGTTGGGCTTGGGTGATATGCCTCATCCTACATCTCAACTAAGTTGCCATATTCATCATTTTCATTGCAACGCCATGTAACACTGTGGCTAAAAGTCACCAATGACCGTGCATGCTTTTTCGTGGTCTAGGTTTCCTGGACTCAGAAAGGGAAAGAGCTTCCCTGGTGGCTTATAAATGGATGTTACTGAGATGTTCATACTGATGGTTAAAATTGCAGTGTTCTGTCATTAATGTTGTGTTGATGATGAGCTCTGGTTTCATGAATAATTAGTTAACTGTTAATTTATAATAATAATAATACATTATGATGATGATGGCAGTGAGGGGGCAGGTGGTGGGGCAGCCAAGCAGCTTGACCTCCTGTCTGTTGCCCCCTTGCCTTCTGCTGTCTGAACCCCCTGGTGTCTGCCTCCCTCTTCCCCCAGCCCCACTGCTTACCCTTGTTTTGGTTGCAGCAGGGCTCTGGTCCTGCTCCAACCCGACACACAGCGCACATGTTTGTTCTGGCTCCAGCTGTTACTGGGCTAGGTTGGGGCCAGAGCAAACGCATGCTGGAGCCTTGTTGGAGCCAGAGCAAAAGTAAGTTGCAGCTATCAAGAGACTTGAAGGGTAACAAGAAGGGTTTCTACAAGTATGTCAGCAACAAGAGGAAGATCAAGGAAAGTGTGGGTCCCTTATTGAATGGGGGAGGCAACCTAGTGAGAGATGAAGTGGCAAAGGCTGAAGTACTCAGTGCCTTTTTTTACCTCAGTCTTCACAGGGAAGGTCAGCTCCCAGACACCTACCTGGCAGCACAGTTTGAGGATGAGGAGAGCAGTCAACAGTGATGAAAAAGCAGGTTAGGGACTTTTCAGAAAAGCTAGACGTGCACAAGTCCATGGGTTCAGGCGTGACGCACCAAAGGGTGCTAAGGGAGTCGATTGATGTAATTGCAGAGCCAGTGGCCATTTCTTTGAAACATTTGGCAATCAGGAGAGATCCCAGATGATTGGAAAAAGGGAAATATCTTTTAAGAAAGTGGAGGAGGAGGATCCAGGGAGCTACAGACCAGTTAGCCTTACCTCAGTCCCTAGGAAAAATCATGGAGCAGGTCCTCAAGGAATCCATTTCTAAGCACTTGGAGGAGCAGAAGGTGATTAGGAACACTCATCAAGGATTCACAAAGGGCAAATCATGCCTGACCAACCTGATTGCTATCTATGATGAGTTGAGTAGCTGTGTGGATGCTGGGAGAGCTGTGGACATGATCTATCTTGACTTCTTCAGCAAGGCTTTTGATACAGTCTCCCACAACGTTCTTGCAAGCAGTTAAGGAAGTACAGGTTGGATGAATGGACTGTAAGGTGGATAGAAAATTGGCTTGATTGTTGGGCTTAAAGGGTAGTAGTTAATGGCTCCATGTTTGACTGGCAGCCAGTATCAAGTGGAGTGTTCCAGGGATTAGTTCTGGGGCCTGTCGTGTTTAGTTTCTTCATCAGTAACCTGGAAGGTGGGATGGAGTGCACCCTTAACAAGTTTTTCAATTGACACCAAGCTGGGGGGGGTAGTAGATATGCTGGAGGGTAAGGCTAGATTTCAGAGAGACCTAGACAAATTGGAGGATTGGACCAAAAGGAATCTCAAGAGATTCAATAGGGACAAATGCAAAGTCCTGTACTTAGGACAGAACAATCCCATGCACTGGTACAGGATGTGGACCAACTGGCTAAGCAGCAGCTCTGCAGAAAAGGACCTGAGGATTACAGTGATGTGAATATAGTTACAGTGAGATGACAATAAGCTGAATATAAGACAATAGTGTGCCCCTGTTGAGCAGAAAGCTAACAATGTACTGGGCTGCATTAGCAGAAACATTGCCAGCAGATTTAGGTGATTTATTCTCCTCCTTTTCTGCACTGGTGAGGCCACATCTGGAGTACTGTGTCCAGTTCCCCCCCCCCCCCCCCCAAAGGATGTGGGCAAATTGGAGAGAGTCCAGCAGAGGGCAGCGGGTGCGTCTACACAAGATGTTTACTGTGCAGTTGACTAATAGACATCTCAGCATCTACACATGTGCTCCTATTAGGGCGCATGAAACTAATAAACTTCACAGCAGGTAGTGCATGTAAATACTATTATGGTAGTAAGGGAGCAGGCAGGTAAATATAAGTACTACCCTGCTATGGAGTTTTTTCATGCACAGCAATGCACACCTAGATGCCAACTCAGCTGGCTGGGGCATGAGGTGCTTCAGTGTGGGCTAGCTCTGGCTAGCCCCATGCTGAAGCATCCTCATGCCCCAGCCAGCCCCTCTACAGCACATTGAGCCTGGTCAGAACAGCTCCAGGCTGGCAGGCTGACCCTGATCCTCCCCCCAGATCTCACTGAATCTGATATTGAGTACACAAGTAGTGTATGTACTGTTTCTGTCATCCTAAAATAGCTGTATTAAAGTATACTACATCTCTGATTTACCAAACTCCTAATAATAGAAACTCAGCAATTCTGCCTTAGGATGTTGATTTCTCACTCTGCTTTGGAACACCCACTCATACAGAGTGAACATAAGGCCAGCTCTTCTTGCAGGAACCCTATGAAAATCTCTTCTCACTCTGACCAGTCATTGCTCCTAAAGATTTGAAAGAACCCAGAGCACACTCTTGGAGCCTACTGTCCAGCTCTCTGACTTATCTGAATATTTAGGCATTTGTAAATGAATCCTTTGTCAGAATCTTCAAAATAACCAGGACTGTCCCCTTTAATAAGTCTGAACTTCCAGTCCTTACTTGGCAGGAGTAGTTTGTTTGACTTATGAGAGTTGTCTCACATAAAGAAGGGCTGCAGCATAGAACCTATTCGCTTTCATTCCCAATATTAAGCCTTGCTGACTTTCTCTTTCAAATACAGTGCCATACTTGTATAACTAATAGTTCTGGGGAAAGCAGTAACTTCCACATAGCTAATAAAGTGCTAGGTCAAATTAGTTTAACTGCTTTGATTAATAGGCAGTGGTTTGCTATTGCCAAAGAAGCTCTCCTAGCCGATCCCTCCCTCCTTTGGCCCTAGGAGCGCTTCAAGATATTCATGCCTGCAGAGAAATCTAGCCTCCTTTAATGTGGCTTTTTCATCTTGTTTGCCCTGGATTGAAGTTTTTGTAGGTTGTTTTCAGTCAGCTCATAAGTTGCTGGTCATTGAATTTGGCAGACTTTTCAAGTTTTACCCTCCAGAACTTCCAGAGGAAGCTTTGTGTCCGCCAGAACAGTCTGTTTATTTAGAGCATGGTGTCCAGCAGAAGCATCAGTTGATGAGTGTGTACTCTTAAAGAAACAGAAATGAATCCTCATGAGGTAGACAGTTCTGTGTAAAACCTCTACTATTTTTACATTCTTAGAAATGGAATGGTTTGCTGTAAACAGAAAATAAAAACTATACATAGTTTCACAAAGACAGATGAAAGTGGCTGTGAAATATTGCCAAGAGACTCCACAAAGGACTAAAGGACTGAAGAAAAATGTTAGAGTGACCTTTGTAATTGCCCAAGTCTTTTTTTTTTTTCTTTCTGGGGTTGAGGGGAGGGGGTGTTTAGTGACTCATTTTAAATAACCTGTTTGAGCTTGAAACTGGACCCTGTTTTACTGACACTTAGTTTCTTCCTCAGTGCATGCACTTCCTCTGTTCTAGGACACTGAGAACGGGGCCTCTGGCACTGATTCTATTTAGGTTTTTACATTTTAGGGGTTTGCTTTTTTTCTTAAAGTGCTCTGCTATAAAAAGGCCTCTTTTTATAGCAGACACTAGTGGTCCTGCACACACCCTATTTCAAGCTGAAGTTTGTGTTTTGATTTTTTGGTGCAAGTTCCCTGAAAATCATCCTTCCTCATGAATTTCTATTTAGCATAGTGTGGAGTACTGTAGTTTGCCTGTATTATAGAGCTGCCAGTGCTATAGCTATATTGACACTGCCCCCTAGTGGAGATGCACATAGCAACAGAGGGGGATTTTTTCTGGTGCCCTCTTCCGAAAGGAAGGAAAGTAAACAAGTCAACAGAAGACTTCTTTTGCTGGCGTGGCTCAGGGGTGGGCAAAATAAAGCCCACAGGCAAGATCTAGCCCACCAAGTGATTCTGTCTGGTCTGTGGGTGCCCCTCTGGAGGAGAATTCTCCAACCCGCCACTGCCCTTTTGAAACCTGGCACAGAGGCACTGGCCTAGCTCCTGTTACTAGGCAGCAAACTCCTACTTCCCAGCCTGCCTCGACCGCCCAGCCCCAAGGCAGGGGGTGCTGGAGAGAGGAAGTTTCTGCCCAGCAAGACTTTTGCCCTTGGCGAGAGTCAAAGTGCGGCTGACCCAGGCAGGGCTGGGGCCCATTTTGTGCTGGCATAGAGACCTGGTCTGGTGCTACGCCTTGGGCTGGGAGCCACGGGTGATCCAGGCCTGGCTGGGCCCAGCTATGTGCCACCATGTGCAGCTGGCATGCATAGGTGGATTAACGGACAGGCCAGCTGGCCCAGGCCTAGGGGCCTCTACCAATTTGGGGCCCCCAGGATCATCATCAACGGGGAAGTGAAGGCTGTGGTTTTAAATTTGGTGCTCTTTTTGTCTTCCAACAGGGAGACAAAGATGGCGCCAAGTTTTAAATCTGTGGCTTTCACGTTTGTTTCCCTCTGAGCCAGGAGCAGGGACCCTTCACCAATGGGGCTGGGGGAGCAGGCAGGGCTTGGGTATGGTGGGATGGGAGGGGGTAGGTGGGCCAGGAGCACTGCACTGAGCCTCTTCAGGCAGGTGGTGGCACTGGGGGACCTTGGGAGCTATGGCCACCCCAAAATTCATCTTAGCCCCCCTGCAGCCACCCCTCCCAGTGCCACCACCTGCCCACAGGGCTCCTGGCCTGACCTGGCCTGGCCCTATGCATCTGTGTGGCCTCACGGGACATAGCTGGGCAGCAGCTCCCTGCAGGTAAATGTAAGAGGGGCTGGGCGGGGAGCTAGACAACCATAGGCAACTTGTAGTGGAGGTGAGGGGTGCGGGGGGAAAGTGTGCTTTAGCTGCCTCAGGGTCTAATTGTTCAGGATTATTGTTCAGGCCACAGCTAGACAGGGAAGCAAGCATTGAGGGACTAGGAAGCTCTGCTTGCCCCCACACCCAGGCTCCATAGCCACGGGTGACCTTTTTTTGAGCTATTATGCAATTCCCTCTGTATACACTACTCAAACATAATTCAGGACAAAAAATATTTTTTGAAGTAAAATTAAAATATTGTTAATATATATTTGTTTTCTAGTATATGATTTTTTTTTTAAATATAATTTGTTAAAATGCCTTTTTTTAAAAAAGAGTTTGTGTGTGGCCCTTGACTAGATTGATTCAGCACCGTTCTCATTAGGTCTGATTCCCCTGAAACCCCTGCTGATTAGTTGAGGGTGATGGGGCAGGTTATTAAGGGCTTATGCCTGTGCCTTGTGGCCTAGGGGTAGAGATCTAAAATTTCCAACAATGTTGAAGTCATGGGAAAAAAACGGGGGGGTTTTGGGTACAAAACAGAAATTTTGGGAAAAATTGAAATATATGCAATACTTATTTTCTTAGCACTCTTTACAGATCTGAATTCACTTTGCTACTTTAAGAACATAAAATATATTATGTATAACTTGGTTTGCTCATAAAATTATCATGTTTGGTATATTTATTAAATTTAAAAGTATAATTTATTCAGACAATAATTACAAATTTACTAATTGAATTTACTTTACTTTAAAATTTTAAAATTTTAGTTGCATATGCAGCTGCAAGCTGCTGAACTAAGGAATGTAGCATCTCTTAATTTTTGCCAGTTTATGAGAAGCAGGCAAAAATTAAAGTTGAAAATAGAAGAAACCATCAACATTATAGTAAAACAAAGAGAGTTATGTACTCTGGATTAAGTCCCCTCCACAGTGTTAAGCAGATACAGAAAGCACTCGTTTTTAGAAAAAGAGCTGAGAGAGAAGGTAGAAAAAAACCCAAGACTCATTGAAAACAAATTTTGCTACATGAAACTTTTTGTCTAATCAGTCTGATTTTCTGAGCTATCACTATCAGCAGTTTCTGCTTCTTCTGATCATTCATTTTTACCATCTTCATGGACTCCTGAAAACTGAAGGTTTGTTTGAATTGAGACAAGCTTCTCTACTCTTTCACATGTTAGTTTATTTTTTGATTTGGTGTGAGTATTTCCAAACATAGACCAGTTTCTTTCACACGCTGCCGAAGATGGAGGAGTCTGAAGCAGGTCAGAAGCAAGAAGAGCCATAGGCTGTGTTGTGCAAAGGCCTTGGCACCATGTTGCAGGAGAGGTATGCTTGGCAGAGTCCCAGACTGTACTCCTGGACCAAATACCTGAAGATATTATGTATTCTGCAACATTTGAATGTACCTTTCCAACATCAAGTCCTAAGCGTGTTGCTTGTTTTGTAATCCAGTCAAATGCAGTAGCAGTGCTACCATCACTAACATTTCTGGCTTTGAATCTTGGATTCAAGAGATTTGCAGCAGCATGAATTAACTGGCAACAAAATCCTTCCCGCTTGTTAACAAAGTCCTTCACTTTTTTTTCTTCTGTACTTGTAAGCAGAGATCCACTTAGATTCTCAAAAACAGTTGATTTTATCTGGGTCATATGGTAAAGAATATCTGACAAAAGTGCACTGTCTGATTCAGATGCAGTGAATAATGAAGAAATTGGCTTTAGAATCTTCAGGCAGTTCTGCAGCTGAACCTAGAAGACATCCTCATTAAGTACAGTGTTTCTTACACTTCTGGGTACTTTAAGATCCTCAATTCTTACTGTTTCTTGAAGAGCTTCTTTATTTTTCAGTAAACTTTCAAATGAGGTCACCACTCCACCCCATCTTTTGCTCTTCTATAGATCTTTTGCAAAGTGTCCAACTTCATGATCACATATTTTACTACTGATATACTCTGCACTATGCCTGTTCTCTCCTGCTTCAATGCTTTGGTAAAAAACTGGTTGAGGTGTTTTACAAAGTTTATGATTCCCTGCACACTTGTCCATCCATCTATAAGTACTACAAGACACAGTGCTTTGTTGAGTTTTTCCTTGCACAGATTGCATTACACATTCATATTCTGACTCTAAAAGAGGCTTGCTCAAAGAATGTCTGCTGGGCAAACAGTATGATGGTCTTAGTAATTTAAAAGCTTCCTGCCAGTACACATTTTCAGTTATTGACAATGGCATCCCAGAAGAATGTATTGATCTTGCAAGAGCTTGGTCAGTTTTTTCCTGATCTTCAGGTATCATCTTGTCTACAAGTGAAGCTATTGAGAGTCTTTTGTATATACAGGCATACCTCATTTTATTGTGCTTCGCTTTATTGCACTTTGCAGATATTGCGTTTTTTACAAATTGAAGGTTTGTGGCAACCCTGTGTCGAGCAAGTCTATCGGTGCCATTTTTCCAACAGCATTTGCTCACTTCGCGTTTTTTAGCAATAAATTATTTTTTAATTAAGGTATGTACATTGTTTTTTTTAGACATAATGCTATTGCACAGTTAATAGACTACAGTATAGTATAAACATAACTTTTATATGCACTGGGAAACTAAAAAATTCATGTGACTCGCTTTATTGCGATATTCACTTTATTGCAGTGGTCTGGAACCGAACTTGCAATATCTCCGAGGTATGCCTGTAGTTGGTTGCAATATTTGTTTACTTGAGGATGTTGATTGGGCAACCTTTGGTGATGCTGCTGTTATAGAAGAAGCAGCAGCAACAGTAGGAGGACTTCTGGATTGAGAATGTTGGAAAGAGCTACTTGCACTTCCATCATCATGATCTACCTCCTCCTCACTTACACCCATGAAGGATTTTTTTAATGTTTGCAGAACACTTCTTATATACAAGATGTGTTTGGTCATCCTAGTAGCATTTGGAAATGCATATTTCATTTGACAGTATATGCGAATCACATTTTTTTCCCCACAGGATAACTTGCAGTGTGGAAATACTTCCATATGCTAAAAGTTGGTGCATCATTTTGCTGAGGGAGAAAAAAGAAAAATGTAATTTAGTGGCTTGCTTGCATATATAAACACTAAGCTACAGCATGTACAAATTTAGTAATGGATGGAGAGGCCTCCTCAGAGTTAACTGTGAACAACTTCCCTGCCCTGCAGGCTTCACCTCACTGCTAAGGTTGTGTGATTTGTCACACAACATCAGATTAGTAGGAATTCAATTATGAATTACATAGGTTATGAAAATACTAATGCAGCTAAAATATAGTTTAATACAATTAATTCAGAGAAATTTAAACTCTTACCTTTCAGTAAAGTATACTTTCTTTCAGCTCCTTTGTGCTGCTTCTGTACTTCTGTGGATCTCAAGGTCACAGGGCCAGGAGGAGGCAGGTTCCTTCCAATTCCAAAACCTTTAGACTTGGTCTGTCTCCTCTCCTGAGACTTTTGAGAGAGCAGGGCAATAAGCTCCTTCATTGGTGATGTGTAGTGGGTGCATGTGGGTGTACCCCCTACGAAAAGCTACCCCAATGCTGCTGGTGGTGCCTATGGGTGGTTGCCGCTCACCACCCCTTCCCTTTCTCCCCCCCCCGCTGACACTGCCAGTGGCGTCTGCAGGTGGTCCCCAATAGCCGCTGGTCACCACTGATGCTGTCAGTGGCATTTGCGGGTGGTCGCTGACTGCTGGTCAGCATTCGCTACTCCCCCTTTCTCCTTCCACTGCCAACACCACCGCAGCCACTTGCGCAATCTCTCCGCTTGCCACCACCACACCCCTGCTGCCAACACCATTGCCACTGCCTGCGGGCAGTTGCCATGCCCCCCCAGCCTCCAGGGGCACATAGCATTCATGAGCTCCTTGTTTCGAATCTCTGTAGGAACAAATGGATGCTGCTGCCAGTGTCCACTTCCAGTCCTTTGAGGCCTGGTCAGGAGGACAGGAGCAGAACCACCAATCTCTAGATCAAAAGTCAACAATAGAGGAAGTCCACAAGCAAAGAAGGCATTGAATCCTTCTTTCTTCTCTTGTGAAAATGGCAGTGCCCCCTAGGGGCAGAAATGCATTATGCTCTTGCATTTGAGAGTTGTACTGTAGTGCTTGTCCTCTGTGTACAGGAATTGTAATGATCTGATACTGTAGATAGTCTTACATAAAAGTCTTCCTACATAGTTATTGGAAAACATTTTGGGGGAACAAAGGGTAGCAATATATGAAGGCCTTGTCTTAAACATTTTATTCATCATTCTAAAAGAAAATATTTCATAAGGGGTTTTTTAACTTTTCCAAAATTTTCTATTTTTCCAAAACCCCCCAAAAAAGTCATTGGGGGGGGGAAAAACTTTTTTCCCCCCAAATTTTTCTCTTTTTTTTTTCCCAGGCCTTCACACTCCACTTAGGAAGCGGAACTTCTGGGGCCTCAGGAGCAGGCCATACACCAAGAGGGCAGGCCTTCTATAGGGGAAGTGTTTCCCAGTCAAGG
This sequence comes from Gavialis gangeticus, assembly GCF_001723915.1. NCBI lineage: Eukaryota > Metazoa > Chordata > Crocodylia > Gavialidae > Gavialis > Gavialis gangeticus. Next base: position 40,232,300 of record NW_017728993.1, on the reverse strand, counting down.
GGGAACCTTCTAATGTCAGGGACCATGTGATAGGGGCAGAGGATTCTGTGACCTACATGGTGGTAAGAGGGGCAGGGTTTGGTGTTGGATGTGTGGGCCTTATGTCATGGAGCATGTGACAAGGAGGGATTTCCAGTTCCAAGACCACAACCAACATCCCCCCCACCCCCCTCGGGAGTACTTCTGGGGGAAGGGGAGAGACTTCTGGTGGGAAAGGTGAGGGATTAGAGGTGGAACTTCCAGTCCCAAGATGACAGTCAGGGGGCAGGACACCGCTCAAGGGACAGGGCTTAACAGTTTGACAAGAGGTGTATCCTTATAGCCCTCAACAGCTTACCAAAACTCCTTAAGTGGCTCTCCAGCTGAAATAATTGCCCACATAGCAGCATTCACACTTAGGAATATTGTTGGCAGAACTGCATCAGGAAGGAGATGTGATCTTTCCACACCCATAGCCAACATAGCTATGCAGCGAAACTTGTAGTGTAGACCAGAACTTTGATTGCTCCTTTTTCTTCAATTGCCCTTTTAATGGGAAAAGTGATTTAGAAAGTTGTGGAAGCTCTAGGGGCACATTCACAACATGGATAGATTGAGCAGGTTCCAATTTAGCTTTTGACTCTTTCTTAACCTTTTTATTATTATTAAGGTAGCACTTGTCATTGTCAGTTCATATTCCTGTCTGGAGTAACTCTTTGAACCAACAGGTTGACAGTAGTCAGATAATTTCCCCCCAAGTTAGAAATTCCCTCTTTCAACCTCCTGCATCAGTCTTGATTTAAAGGAGCACCACCAGCTGGAAAAAAATCATACATCTTTCTACATTTGACAAGTTGTACATAAGATTACCACAACAGAAAGAGACTAGAAGAGGAAAAATGCTATCATATTTTTAATGTGTTTTACTTTGTGCATTTGACAACACTTGGTGCATGTTCAGTTTCACTATTTCCCTTCCATAATCAATTAGTCAATTTCCCTTGTTTGTCTGATGCTTTCATACAGCACCTGGAGAGAAGAAAAACTTTCTTTAAGAAAACAAAGAAAAAAGAAAAGTGAATTCAGTGGTAACATTTAAAAAAAATAATGTGAGTCTTTAGGCTGAATGTAGCATCTGAAATCTAGGCAACTTTCATAAACAAATTAAAAGTAGTTTATGACAGTGTCTCTTTAACAGTTGCTTGGACACTTTAAAATACAGAACTGTTTTTATCATACCCAGTGTTTTATCTACCATTCACGTAATGAGCATGAGAATAATAGCTGTTAACATTGCTAGGATTGTTTTGATGATGGTCCAGAACTGTACAGTGGGAAAACACTATAACATGCAGCTCTATCTTTGTGCTTGAAATAACCTTGACTCTATAGCCTTGCAACTTGAATTGCCATACTGGTCAATTTCTCTTGCATTATGTATGTCCCCTTCACATCTTTTACTGCTCTCACATAATTATGTTAAAATATGTTCTAACTGAGAACCAGAGCAAATAATGAGATCTTTTTAACAAGTGGCCTTATTGTCCTCATAAAAATATTGCTAAATTATAGCCTTATTGTGTTAAATTATCAAGGAGGCCTCTAAAATTCCACCAACAGATTTCCTGCAAGAACTTGTTTAACTTGAAAATGTGTGTGTATATATGAAACCTATCAGTGTTATGTTTTCCCTGGAAATATTTTGTAGCTGCTCTGCTGGCCCTCATCCTTCAAGCACTTTTATATAGTGTTCCCTACATGAATAATTCCACTAAATTGAGAAATGTGGTTCTTTAGGCTAGATACAGACATTCTAAAAAACTAAGGTGGAATCAGTCTAAGGTGCATGATTTTCTGTAACTGGTGTAGTTTAAATCAGTAGTGAACAGAACACAAATTAACCTGAGTGGGGGTTGGATTTTAAACTGTTCTGCCATTTTTAAGCCAGTCTGTGTGTGCTGAACTTTTGTTCTGTTATGGGTATTAGAGCAGTTTCTGATCACTTATACTGGTAAAAATGTAGAGTCTGTACCTGACCTTAGAGTTTAGTTGCATGTGATTCATGCCGTATTAGCTTTGAAGTAATTCCCATTTCTGGCTTTTTTCTGTTATAAAATTCTACTCTATTTGTTCATGGAAGAAAACTCCTGATTCTGAGGTTTTTAAAATAAAATGCTGTGTGATTTATTTTTTTTTTTAAATGGCCATTTGTAGACCTGCTCAGCATTTTCTAAAACATGTTAACTGATTTGCATTAGACAGTTCGGATCAAATTTCAATTCAAATTAAGGGTTAATAGATGATCATTGACCATCATGGCAGGGGGCACAGCCTGTACACAGTCTATACACTTGACAGCCCCTTAAGAGAGGTTGGAAGTAATTAGGAGATAATAATAAGCCTGTGTAAGCACTGCTTTATTGTTGCAGTTACCTAAAGTGCTGTTCCAGAGGCTGTAATTGACTTGATACTTAGCAGAGTGAGGTGTTGTTGGCACATTTTGACTTTGTAAAGGTGTTACTTTGTGCCTGATAGCCTCTATTCTTTTTGCAAAAACCCAATTGAGTTTCCCTTGTGGGGATTGATACAGGCAGTCCTCGATTTACGACTGTTCGAATTATGACAAATGGCACTTACAACCGTTGTAAATTACAACACTGTTTCAAGGTTCTGATGGGGTTCCGACTTTACAATGTTGGACACAGCTGCCTCCACCTGGTAAGTCTGTGGTGTGGGGGGCAAATCAATGCTCCCACAGTGAGGGAGGGATTGGGGCTAGGACAAGGGCTGCCCAGTGGGTTGGGGGGCATAGTGAGGGGGTGAGGTGGCTCCCACCACTGCATGCTGCCAGTCCAGGAGGGCATAGATTTCATAGACATAAGGGCTGGAAGGGACCTCGG
>NW_017728993.1:40229042-40229410 GCF_001723915.1 Gavialis gangeticus | reverse complement strand
AAGTGGAGCGGAGTGGCTGGAGCCACCCTAGCCTCCCCACACCACCCGGACCCACCCCTTCCTGGCTGGGCAAGTGACAGCAGGGCTTGGGGGGGCATGTGCACTTGGATCTGCATGGGGCAGGTGAAGCCGGGGCTGCACTCCAGGCGGGTGGGGGGGGCTATGGTGAATTTTAGGGTGGCTGCAGCCCCCTCATAGTTCCTGTTCTGCTGCCTGCCCCACCCCAATCTGGGGGGCACACTTCCCCCCCCATGCCCTGCTGCTGCCACTTGCTGCCACTTGCTGAGCTGAGGCGGGGTGGGGCAAAGCTGCAGCTTGTCTGGGAGGCGCAGGGAGGCCAGGGCAACTCTAGCTGCTGAGCACTGTTT
>NW_017728993.1:40219255-40224042 GCF_001723915.1 Gavialis gangeticus | reverse complement strand
TGCAGCCCCCTCATAGTTCCTGTTCTGCTGCCTGCCCCACCCCAATCTGGGGGGCACACTTCCCCCCCCATGCCCTGCTGCTGCCACTTGCTGCCACTTGCTGAGCTGAGGCGGGGTGGGGCAAAGCTGCAGCTTGTCTGGGAGGCGCAGGGAGGCCAGGGCAACTCTAGCTGCTGAGCACTGTTTGTCCATAGATAACACAGCAGCTCTGCCCCGCCCCAGCTGGGTGAGTAGCAGGAGGGCATATCCCCCACTCCCAGTGCCTTCCACCACCTGCCTGGAGTGCAGCCCAGCACAGCTCTGATCCTGCCCACCCCACGCATATCTGAGGGCACATGCCCCCCCATGCCCTCCTGGACTAGCAGCAGGAGCAGCGGTATAAGTTGCTGGACAAGCTGCCAAATGAGCAGCTCCTGGACCAGTGGCCTGCAGCAGCAGGAGCCGCCCACCCCTTCCCTGCACTCTCTTGCCCCGGCTGGGCAGCCCCAGCCCGAATCCTTCCCTCACTATGGGGGTGTTGATCTGCTCCCCTCCCCCCCCCCCCCCAACAACAGACTTACCAGCTGGAGGCAGTTGTGTTGAGCATGGTAAAGGAACTAATCCCCTATTTATAACATTGTTCCTATGGGGAAATTGGTTCTGAGATGTAACGTTTCCACTTAAAATGCAGTTTTCAGACACCAATTGTGTCATAAGTCTGAGGGCTGCCTGCATTTGCAATGCTTATCTGTTTATCTAAGTTCCTAAGGACTCTAAAAGCAATACTGTGTATACATATTAATTAATACAGTATACATTGTCTAATTCTGACTGCCCTAGTCTGCATTAACTTTAATCCTCATTCAGTGAGGATTAGTTGATTCGGACTAGAGCTAATTTTAATTCAGACCACAGACATCCGTGTTTATACAGTTACATCTGTAGTCCTGATTAAACCTAGAAAAATGTAATGTCTATAAATGGCCAATCTGTTTAGCTGAACATCTTTCCCGTTACTTGGTAAGTAGCAGATTTTTGCTGAGAGAGGCCATGTGTAATCCTCTGATGAAATGGTTTCCTAGTTTTTGAACTCCATATGGAAATATGTATACGGATACAAAAACCTTATTTTTCATACAGCAGAGTATATGTCAACAATGAAGTAAACAAAATCTCACAAAGTGTTGTTTTTTTCCTAAAGCTGGTAGTACTCTAAAAGTTCCCACATAAGTTTTCAATTTTTTTCTGACTCATATGGTACACTACCATTTGTTCTTTATCCTGGCTCAGAAAATAAGGATTCAGTTTCACACGTCCAACATAAATGAGAACACCAAACTTTTATATTTCCTTCACTTGACTGAGCCTTTGTGAATCATATCTATAACATGAGCTACCTCACCCATTTGGAGTCAAGGTGTGCAATCAGATCACACATGAGTGAGGTAGTCATGAGTACATTATATCCAAGGGCTCTCAAAAATGTCAATAAAATCTTTATAACAGTGTTCCATTATGAATTTTTTTTCTCTTTTTTCCATTCATCTTATTTTGTTAAAAGCAGCAAAGACAAAATTTATTCCCTTTTTGAAATATATCATCATCAGGAATTCCTTGTAATTGAGATGATTGTCTTCTATGATTGCCTTATCTGTGATTCTGAAGATGGTTGACAAGGTCAATGTGGGATTGACAGATTCTATTGCAACTCGTTTCCAGGTGGGTGGGTAGCTCTAGATTCTTGGTTCGGTTCATGACACACTGTTTCTGCCACTCCCAGTCTTCTCTTTCCTGTTGCCGGCATGAGTTTTCAGAGTACTCAGATCCATGCAGCAGACTTTTTCTCCATTTGGGGTAGTCCTGGGAGAGAGTCTTCCACAAGTTGTTGTCAATATTGCATTTTTTCAAGTTGGTCTTGTAGATGTCCTTGAAGCACTTGCTCAAGAGCAGGGCAGAGAATATGGTTAGTCTAAGCTGGGAGAATGAAACTTGTTTTGGGAGTCTGGAGTCAGACATCTGGATGACGTGGCTGATCCAATGAACTTTTCAGATGATTGTCGCTTTGGTACCCCTGGCGTTTGCTTATGAGGGGATGCTAACACTGGTGCATCTGTCTTCCCACTGGATTCAAAGGATCTTCTGCAGGCAGCATTGACGGTATTTCTCCAGTGACTTCGTGTCTCCTATATGTTGTCTATGTCTTAGCTCTGTACTGTAAGGTAGGGATCACAACTGCTTGATAAACAATGAGCTTGGTTTTTAATCTGATGTCGCAATCTTCAAACACCCATTTCTTCAGCCATCTCAAGGCTACATGTGTACATTAAAAGCAATGTTAGATTTCTTTGTCAATGTCAGCCTTCTGCGAGACATGGCTTCTGAGGTATGGGAAATACTCCGTGTTCTCCAGGATCTCACTGTAAATCTGAATTACCAGAGCTGGGGACTGCTCATTAAGAACTTGTTGACAGAGAACCTCAGTTGTCTGAGTGTTAAGCGTGAGTCCCATTTTTCTGTATGCCTTGGTAAAGATATTGACGATTGCCTGAAGATCTGCTTTTGAATGAGCGTACACTACAGCATCATCAGTATACTGGAGCTTGATGACTGAGGTTCGAGTAGTCTTGGTTTTGGCTTGGAATCAGATGAGATTAAACAGTTTACCATCCATTTGGTAATTTATCGCCACTCTGACTGAAAAGTTGGTGGTGGTGAGGTGTAGCATCACAGTAAAGAATATTGAGAAAAGTGTTGGAGTGATGACGTAGCCTTGCTTAATTCCAGTCTCAACCTCAAAGGGACCTGTGATTGATCTGTTAATGAGCACCACCACTTGTATACTATCATGGAGCAGGCAAAGAATGGTGATTCATTTCAGTGGGTATCCATACCTCAGAAGGATCCTCCACAGTGCTTCTCAGTTGACAGAGCCTTTGTGAGGTCGAAGAAGGCCATGTAAAGAGGTTTTAAGTTGTTCCCAGAATTTTTCCTGCAGCTGGTGAGCTGTGAAAATCATGTCAGTTGTATCTCTTGATGCTCTAAACCTGCACGGAGATTCTGGGAACAGCACTTCAGCAAATGGAAGGAGATGGTTCAGGAGGGTTCTCACAATGATCTTTCCTGTGGTGGACAGCAAGGGCATCCCTCTGTAATTTTCACAGGCAGACCTGTCTTCTTTCATAAAGATTGTCACGATTGTGGTATCCCTTAGGTCATCTGGGATTTCTTCCTCATTCCAGATCCTTAAGATGAGGGCATGGAGCTGTGATGTAAGATTCTCCTCCTTGCTTGAAAATTTGACAGGGATTCCATCCGCTCCAGATGCCTTGCCATTCTTCATCTGCTTGATGGCTTTCTCACCTCATCAAGGGTTGGAGGGGTTCTGAAATCGTCTTTGACAGGGTGTAGTGGGATGGAATTGAAAATACTTATGAACAACAGGATCTCAACTGAGAAGGACTTGAAAATGAAGGGCTTTCAGTAGGTGTTGATGGCTCCCCTTTCCTTGATCAGGTCTTCTCTATCCTTAGGTCTCAAAGGGGTTGGTCCCTGAGTGCGTGGGCCATGTACAGCTTCGGCCCTAAAGAAACCGCGCATGTCATGGATGTCAGAGAGATGTTGAAATATATCACTAATTTAAAAAGTTAAAATGGTTTTTGTGGTCAAGGCCTTAGTCTGGGATTCAGGAACTTTGTGTTCAAATTCTGGCTCTTCCATACACTTCCCACAAGGCGACGGGCAAATCATTTTGTCTGGCCAGATATTAAATATCCTTCTGTAATATGGCGATAACATAACTCTCATCTTTTCTCTGCCTTCGTTAGATTGCAGGGTTTTTTGGGTACGTGGGAACTATTTTTCACTGTTTCCCTGACACCCAGCATGGTGCCATAATTAGCTTAAGGCCTCTAGGTACCATTGTAATATGAAAATATAATGAGCAATAGAGAGAACCCATATGAATAACATAATTCTGGTACCAGTGTAGTTCATTAATGAAAGTCTTTTAAATATAGACTACCTTTAATTATAGAATAGAATAGAATAGAACAGAACAGTACTCAGGAAAAAAAATACAATACTTACTTAAAATGTTTTCACCTAGCCTGTTAAAGACAGTAAAATAAATGAGCCCAGTGCTTTAGGCTTTTTGTGGGCATCCCCTGTGATGTCAAAACAACAGGACTGGGCCGTACAAACTCAAGTAGATCTAAAACTAACAGGAGCTTTCCCATGGAGTATGTAAAAATAGGATTTTCCTGTGAGGATGTGTTATACTGCATGTGAGCAGTATAGATATCTGCTTATTGCAAGGAGTTTAGAAAACTGTACGTCTTTAAGTTCTGATTCATTGGAAGATTAACTACTGTTGGAAAACGCAGATGGCACAGCTGGTTACAGCTCCTCTTTGGAAGGTTACTTTTATCTCTCTTGGACACTTGTCCACATCACAGAAACCCTACAATATAACCTGGCAGGACTCTATATGGTTGGCAACCTCTGCTCAGCAGGTGCCCAGAATTTGGGATAGCAAATTGCATTGGCAGAGCTATGTAGGGAAGCTTGCACATATACTGCTTATACCATGGCTGGTAGTATCAAGTTCAAGCTCTGATTTTTTTTTTAGGAGAGCTGTGGCTCCCAAAACTATATGATGAATACATAAAAATAAAATTTAAACAAAGCTTTGCAGTGAACCATCAGTGCACTCTTTAATTGGAGGCCAAGAAGAGCATAGGCTGCTTAGAGTACGTGTGCACTGTTAGTAATTTCATTTTCATAGATTTCATAGACATTAGGGCTGGAAG
>NW_017728993.1:40219013-40219244 GCF_001723915.1 Gavialis gangeticus | reverse complement strand
AAGTGGAGCGGAGTGGCTGGAGCCACCCTAGCCTCCCCACGCCACCCGGACCCACCGCAGCATCGCATTGCAGGCTTATGTTTATCTTGTGGTCAATGATGAGCCCCAAGTCTTTCTTCCGTAGTGCCAGCCAGCGTAGCACTGCCGAGCCTATAAGGATGCTGCAGGTTTTTCCTCCCAGGGTGGAGAACCTTGCATTTTTCAGTGTTAAACACCATCAGGTTCTTGTCC
>NW_017728993.1:40217715-40217934 GCF_001723915.1 Gavialis gangeticus | reverse complement strand
GGAACTGATGAAAGACCGATGCAAAGTACCCATATAATAGGTTAGCTTTTTCCTGGGCATCAGTTGTCCCATCCGGTTCAGCAGGGGTCCAGTGTTGCCTTTGCTTTTCCTCCGGCTCCCCACGTGTCTGAAAAAGGACTTTTTATTGTGCTTGATGCTTGAAGCTAGTTGGAGTTCAGTTGTAGCCTTGGCTTTCCTGGTTTGCTCACTGCAGGACCG
>NW_017728993.1:40196227-40212715 GCF_001723915.1 Gavialis gangeticus | reverse complement strand
GCCCTCTTGCTGCCTTTCCTCCGAGATGGAATAGAATTAGCTATTGCATTGAGGATCACTCCCTTGAGAAGCAGCCACTCTTCCTGAACTCCTTTCCCCCTGGGGTCGTGGTCCCTTAGGGCCTCACTGACAAGCGTCCTGAGCTTGTCAGAGTTGGCTTTCCTGAAGTCAAGGACTTCCATGTTGCTGACTGACTTGCCAGCTTTATGGTGGATGGTGAAGGTGATCAGCTCATGGTTGCTGTCACCCAGCTTCCCATCGATCACTCACTAGGTTGCTGATTTAGGTCATCCCCAGTAGCCAGTACCAGGTCAAACAGCGCTTTACCACTCATTGGCCCGTAGACTTCTTGAGTCAGGTAGAGGTCATCCACGCACGGTAGAGGTCATCCATGCATGGTAGGAAGCTTTGCAACTGCTCGGATTGTGCTACTTGTTAAAGTATGCTTCCTGTGTCTGCACCTGTTGCTAGCTCAGATGCCCAGTGCATCTTCCCTAATTACCTTAGTTGTGTGTCCTGCATGAAACAGCATGAGCCTGACTCAAGTCTTTGGATATTGGGAACCAGTTGAAATTTCAATGCCATGTGCCAGGGTAATCCACAGGTTTGTAGATAGACATAGGGAATGTTATAGATTCCCTTTGTAGATGGGCAAAGGGAAGCTGAGCAGCCCCCACACGCTAATGCCTGGTCTATACTTTTATATTTTACCTCTATAGCTAATACATTTACTGAAATCCAAGTTGACTATGAATTTAAGACAACCCCTAATAAAGGAGAAAGTGCTCTTCTCTCTTCTTCTTCTTGAAGTCCAGTTCTCCAGTCTGGGTACAGCTCATAAGGGTCAGCTAGTTGTGCATCAGCATTAGGTTTGTATTAGGTAAAACATGTGGGACCAAATTCATCTCTGACTGAATACCATCAGCTTTACTGGAGTTATGCCAGGGGTGAATCTTTCCCATGGTTTTTACAAAAGAGCTAAAACCTGCTGTTCAGTCAATCTAACTCTCTTTCTGAAGAGATAAGAATATCAAGGATTTGGCTTACTGGGCTCAAACATGCCAAAACAAACAAACTGCAGTCAGCTATCTAGCTAACAAAACTAGTAATTGGTTATGTCTACAATGATTATTAGAATTGATTTTTATGAGTATTATATGTAGTTTTGGAAGTGAACTTAAGTTCTCCCACCACAACATGCACACATGGTTACAGTTAGTAAGTGCCACCAGTACTACCAGACAGTAAAAACAGTCAAAATCTGTAATGTGTGGTACAGGGGCAAAATTGCCCCAGTGAAGTGACTGTAGACATGAATCATAGTGTTTCCTCACTACTCTTGTGCCCTCCTGCACAGGGATCAGGCAGTTAATTAATAACTACACTCATTTGAATGAGGGTCTGCTTTCTACTTACACTCCTTTAGACAAGTCTATTAGATGGTTGAGGAGATGAGACCATGTTTTGCCTGCATTGGCCAACCTTGAACAGGAAACATGCCTCCATTTCAGGGGGAAGTAACGAAAGGCCACTACCAAAAGCTAAGAGAATGAATAGAACAAGATTACTAACCTAAAGTGCTTTCTGTCAAAGTAATTCTTTATCTGAGGAAATGGGAAGATCATCTCAAATATTGCATTATCTCCGTTATGGTATTTCTAATCATTGTTTTTGTTAGTCTAATAGCTTCCTTCTCAAACTAAATAAAAAACCTGTTCAAAATTTGTGAATTGTTTAGGTAGAACCTTTTTTTAGGATGGAGATATATTTTTCAATGAGAGATTTCTGTTCAGATTTGAATGGTCAGACTCACTCCTATCTCACACATGTAGCCACATTTTCAATTTGTGCCAGCAGAAGGAAGAACCTGCACTTGAAAACCTTAAATGGTGAAAAAGACCTGTGTCATATATTCATATGCAGATGGATCGTGGCTCATGCAATTTTTTGAGTTTGGATGCAAACACTGTCACTGGAATTATCTGTGGGGACTTAGAATATACAGGCACATGGCATTTCTTAGAAAAATGTCATAAACTTGAAGAAATCAATGGTTGAAAAGACAAAAACCTGGATACAATATATGGGTTCCATTTTGACTACCCTGGTCTGAAGAGTGGGGTTTGTTTTGTTTTGGTGTTTTTTTTGGGGGGAGGGGGGTTTGTCTTGTTTGTGTTTCTTTTTTGTTTTGTTTTGGTCTTTTTGGTCTTTGTTTTCCTCTAAAAATAAATTATCTCTTGGAGACTAAAACCCAAACAATTGTTAACTAAGTAATTCCTGATAAAATACTCAATCTATCTTCTAAAGGTTTTTAAATAATGTTGTATGCCAGGGGTTGTCAACCAGGGGTATGTGTACCTCCAGGGGTACTTGAGAAGGCCCTAGGGGGTATGTGCGGGTAGGTGGGGATGGAGCGCCACCATGCACCATCCCACGCAGGCGCCACTCCATATGCAACTATGTGCCACCTCCCTCCCCACCTTCTCAGCATCTGGCTGTTGGGGGTACACTGTTCCATGTCCAGCCACTGGGGGGTATACTGACCCAAAAAAGTTGAAAACTTGATGTATACAATATGTGAAATTTGTCCTTGGTAGAACTCCATTATAGCCAGTGAACTGGAATTTTTTTAAAACTTAATTGACAGAAAATTTGTAAACCTCTTAAATTGGATAGTAGACCTCAAAGTCCCCTTTTCATGCAAATTCTGCTCACAATTTTCAAAACAATAAATAATTTGTATTTTATGGATAATAATTAATATTCACTAAAAAAGATTCAAATATAGACCAAAGTGAAGAATATGTTAAGCTTTCAGATTTCTAGTCTAAATGCAATTTAGTTCCAATTTGTAGAAGGCAGAGGATCAACTTCATATTGAGTAATGAATGAAGCTTATATAGGTCTTCCTTTAGTGCATTGTGTTCAGTGTTTCTGACTTGAACATGTGATGTGGTATGCTCTCTTGGAGTTAACTTTTTTTGCTGCATTGTGGAACAGCTGTCTTAGCATGGGCAGTGTAAATTGATATAATACAGCATATTTTGCCCTGGTCTGTTAGCGCAAATTTGCAATGGTTGTTTTGGAAAATGTGCTATGAATTCATCTCAAGGTCTTCATGCTAGAGTAGTTAATTCAATCTTACAAATCCTTGGCACTTGACTTTCATCTTTCATAACAAAACTCTTGATTTGATGCCTTGAAGTCAGCAAAGCAAAATGGTGCTTTAACAGTGTTATGTACTTTGATCTGTTTTCAACATTTGTGCCATATCCTTTCACGTAATATAAATTACTTTACCAGCGTAATGGGGCAGGAGCCCATGGTCTGTTTTTGTAGTTTGGTTGCTGTGGTAATACTCAGCCTTCCATGAAACTATCATCTCCAGGGAAACCAAAACCTTTGCAGCTGTCTTAACCTCACTGCTTGCTTGTGTGTGTGTGTGTGTGTGTTAGCAAACATTATCCGTGTGCATGTTTATGCATATTACTACTGTCTATGAAGTTCCTTTAAGATCTCTAAGCAGATCCATATAGAGAGAAAAATATACAGATATATCAATATATATCTGCTTAGGAGTCTTAAAGGAACTTCATAGACAGCGTTAATATACATAAACATGCACACACATACTGTTTTCAAAGCAGTGCCTTGCTTTAGCTTGATAGTTATGTCATCTATAAAACATGGTATCTTTTAACTCTGGCTTAATTTTTGTTAAAAAGACTTTAAATCTGATATTGAATGATATCATCTAACTGACTTGACAGTTTCTATGCGTGTCATTTCCCATTCACAGTGATTTACCTTGGTGTTGGGATAGCAAATTTATTAAAATAAACTAACTTTCTTAATGTATTCATTTTAGTATCAGTCAAATTATTTTTGTCTATGATTGTAACTAAAATATTCTTCAGCTTAGAAATGTATTACATGGGAGGAGTGGGTGGGCATGGGTCAAAGGAGGCTAAGAGACAGGCAAACACATTCTGAAAGAACAATACTGTTTGACATATAAAGATCTAGGACTTGAGCATTACTGAAAGGGCCATTTGTTTAAAAGTGTGCCCAGACATGTTAGAATTGTATTTATGAAAAAGTTGAAAACACATTAATAATCAAGAGAAACTTTCATCAACGGAGCATATCTGCTTAGTTTTTGTTCGTGATTATGTGTTGCTTTATCTGTGAAATAAGTGAAATTATTTTGATTTAGTTGCTCTCTTCTGCTATTAGTTAGAAATCTTTTCCTTAAACATTCTGGTTTAATGGTTTGAAATGATCAAGAACATTTTCTGTTAATTGGTTTTAGTTGCTTACAAGATACTAGGCACTATCCCATGTTTGACTTGGAAGGGATTCTAGCGCATCTCTGCACAAATAACCATGGGCTAGGCCTGCAAATGCACATGGTCACATACAGAAACTGAGGATACAGTGGTGGATAGGGCTGTTCCATGGGAATGCATACTTTTGAGGTGGCTGGCTCTGTCAGTCGCCTGAGTTAACTGTACAGTCAGGATACTCTGACACTTTAGGTGAAACCTGATCAGTAATGATATGGAGACCAAACTGAGTAGCTGTGCCTCTGGGTAAAGGCTCAGAACAGGCCATGAGGATTCATTCCACCCTGGGGCTAGGGACAGACATTCAAAAAGCTGGAGCCTGAAATGATTCAATCTTTGCAAGTTAGTTTAACCTGCCTAGATTGAACCAATTTGCAACTAAATAGACATTCCCTTTTCACTCAGGAAATGTAGACATATGCCTAGAGTGGTTCAGGCCAAATGCCAGGAGGTGCTGGAGCAGTGCTCAACTACAGGAAAGCTGTGCTGGGAGGTGTGGCCAGCCCCAGCAGTAGCCTCAAATGAACTGGCCAGGGAGGGGGATCAATTCCCGCCTCCCTGTCCCATTATCACAGACCTGAGCCAGGGTCCTCCTGGTGCTTCCCCCTTGCTGCAGCAGTGGCAGGGGCATGGCCCCCTGAGGCAGAGGGGGCAGGGAGGAGTTTTTTACTCCCACCACACCCTCTGCACCTGGGGGACCACACCTGGGGTCTGCCAGCCCTGACTGCTGCCATCACCACTGACTGGTCCCTGTGCAGGGTGAGCAATGTATTAAGTTTCTCTCTTCCCTCTCTGTCAGACACCCTCATCTAAGGGGGCCCTGCTGGCCAGCCTCTGGTCATGCCCCTGTTGCTGGAGTGGTGAGGGGGCAGGGACCAAGGCAGGGGCAGCAGCCCATTTAATGATTTCCCAAGGAGCACAAGCCTATTCCCAGTGGGAGGACTGTGCTGCGGTTGGGAGTGGGGTGGGGTGGGCAGAGCTGCTGCAGACTGCGTGGGGTAAGTGATGGCACCAGGACCCCACACAGTCTGTGGCAGCTCTGACAACCCCGTTCCCACCCTGCTTCCTCCCACAGTGTAGTCCCACACTCGGAAGAGGCTTGTGCTCCATGGGAAACCATGAGAGGGACTGCTGCGCCTGTCACATTCCCTGACCTCATGCCGTGTCTGGCCACACCCCTGCCCCTGCTCTGGCTAGGGAGCGGAGGGATGAGGCCAGCCCTGCCCCACTGCAGCAGAGAGCACAGCCTAGCCTAGGGCTGCAGAGCATGCCGGAGTGCTGCGGGGATTCTGGTTTAACTTAAACCAGGAAGGCGCCTGGGACACAAGTTCCATAAACCGGTTTGAGCTCAATCAGTTAAGTCTGATGCTATATTCAACCATGTTTATCTCAAACCAGTTTTGGCCATTTTGAAATTGGTTTTTGTGCACTGAACTTATGTTACTGATTTAAACCAGGTTTAAACCAGTCGCTGATTACTTAAATCGGTTTATGTGTAACTTCTGTCCCTAGCCTAGTGGAACATTGTAACCAAGACCAATAGAGAAGTATTTGCCCTTTCACTTTTTCTTCAAGGCATGAGTCTAAGAAGCTGCCAGGTCTGAATTTCATGTTGTGAGGTATTTTTTTGTTTGAAGAGGGTAGCAATACATGCTTGCGCTGTTCTTGATTTACTATTTGCAAATTTTCACATAAAGAAAGGTTTTTTGCTTGTGAAAAAATCATTTTCAGTGCAGACATCTTGTGACTTTTTTTTCCAAAGGATTGTCCTGCTTTTTCTTTTGGGAATAGGTCAAATGCCATATCTAGCACCTCTTCCCCTGCACAGTAAGGGACATTGTGGCTAGAAGGATGTCGATCCATGTGCATTTAAACCTAGATTGAACAATGGGATTATAAAATATGAATGAATAGACAGAATTGTAATGGAATAACAGCCAAGAATTCTTAAGATATATCAAGTCACAAAGGGCTGTTTCTTAGCAGAACATTTATCTTGTTTTTTTTGCATGACTTAATTGGTAAACAGAACTGTTCAGAGGGTCTAGACAAAAGGTGGGCTGTGTACTTTATTATGTGGTACAGACCTGTTAGTTTTGAATACAATTGTATATGTTCACATGTAGATAACCAAAACTGTCTTCATTACTTTTTGCCCATAGGACTCGTACTGTTTTTTGCAGGGATGGAATTTGCTGGATCCATTAGAAAAACTTGGCAAAAACTGCTTTGGTCAAAGCAATTTTATGGTTCTTTGACTTCTTTTACAAATCTCAGAGGTTCTAAATAACAAGAATTCTTGCAAATTCTCTTCAGTAGAAAAGTTTGTATTTGCATTTAATGAATTATATTGTATGAATATAAACTGTATACACTTCTGCTAGGAACTCCTCCTTAATATCAGGTTAGCATTCTACATTAAAAAATGATAGGAAGATGGGAGCTAGTAATTTTTTTTTTTTTGAGTCTCGACTATTCAAATTATGTTTCCTAACTTTTCACCATAAGAGAGTTTTAATGCATTGCTCTGAATAAAATTGGTCAGAGAGGACCAATCATGAATTTAAATAACTTAATGTAGGCAATAGCCTTTCATTTATTTGAACTGGTGCTCATTTCTGAGTGGAAATGGTACCAAAAATATACCTAAGACAGAGAAAAATCACATATATTCATTATGTGACAGTAGCATAACACAAATGGGCAAGAGGGGCAGCAGCCCTGAATGTTAACTTAGGAGAAGTAGGTGACAAAATAGTCCTGTATGCTCATGGAGTCCACACTGGACAGCAAGGACCAGCCTTACAGCATTGTTTTTGCTGTAGCAGTAGCCAGTGGACAGATACCTGGGTGCTGCTGTTTTAAGAGGAAGAGCTCAAGAAAGTGAAGTGGTGGCAACAGCAACAGCCAGGGACTGTTTTTGAGTTCCTGGCATAAGAAAGATTCCTGCATCGCCCCTCTTCCCTCCCCTCCCCACCCCGCCCCCCACAAAAAAACAAAGAAACCTGCTTTCTGCAGTATCCTGCCAGATTTGCCCCTACTTGTTTACACCTCTGCTATGTGAAGATAGTTTAGAATATTTGATTATTTTTCTTGTTTGAGACTATACAGTTTAGGCATTTGATATTAAATATGTTTTTTGACTCAAAGCCTAAAGAAAAACTCAGTAAAAGTGTGAACACAAGCTTGCCTGACCAGTTTTGCAAAGGATGTAACTTGAGTTTTGGTAAACCAATATTTGTGCTTATTGCTTGGGTCCTCCTGTTTCATGTCTTAGTTCCCTTGCAAAGTAAGAGCAAGAGAAATATATTTAATACCCTAAACTGTTCATTACTAAACAGCAATGATGACAAGATCACAAGAATTAGTGGAAACATTTTAAACTAGCAGAGAGTTTAAAATGGCAAACCTGGGATGTTAGGTTAATCAACAGAAACCCAAGCTTGCTGTTTTTGTGTGTGTGTGTTCAAGAGGCTGGGGGTGAGGGGAGCACCCTCCCCCCCATGAAGACTTGGCCCCACCCTCCCCCCAAGTCCTCAGCTAGCAAGCTGTAGGGGGACCTTCACAGCAGGGGATTATGTCCCCTTCCTTCTCCTTCAGCCATTACTGACAGTCACCGGTTGGGGGTGGGGAACAGGACAGGACTGGGAGTGCCCCCAGCAGCCAATATGGACAAGCTGTGAGCCCCTCCACCAAACAGTGAACATCTGTTTGGCTGGCTCCTGTTTTAACTTACCATGCTTTGAGTAAAGTGTGATAAGCTAAACCTCTTCTATCAGGCCATCCTTAAAACCAGGATGCAGATGCTTTTTAAACATCTGCACTTATCCTTTGAGACTGACCTTGGAATTCACCTCTAACTCGGGGGTGGTTTGTTTTTTTGCAGTGTTTTTGCATGAGGATCTTGCAGAGCCAAGATGGCAGCACCAAAAAATTGCTTTGGACACTAACCCAGCATCAGTTAACACAGTACAAGCTCAGCAATCACTCCCACTCCATCGTTTCATTTTGTTGCTCTTCCCTCATGATTGGTTCTGATAATATCAGATGTTCAATTAGTCAACTCTTAGCAAGCTATAAAACATGTAGGCAATGTCACTGAGGTCACCCATACTTCCTGCTATGTGTTTTTAGCAGTCTTCAGTTTTATCACTATGGCAATCTAGTTGAGACCAACATAATTTAAGAGTAGCACAAAATACAACAGATTTTAGGAAAGTCTTGGTGTAATTAACTGTATGTGGCAAATATCCAATTATACGCAAAGCTATGATGATAAGCTGCATGAAGTTTGCCAGTTCCTTGCAATGTACTGAGCAGATGGAAATAGCCATCTTGATTCTATTCCTCAATCATATGGGTATGACCTAGATTTGACTTTCATTGTGGGGATTACAGGCTAGAACAGATATGCAGACCTGAAGAAAACAAAAAAACCCTTTCCTTTGTAATACTCATACCAATATCCTGGGATCTGGCTTTCACCGATCAGTTTGTACAGTGAGAATTTCTGTTTTATTGTAATAGCAATTTATTCACTTTTGGCAGCTGGTCCACTAGTTTGCTGATGCAAAAGATTAATGCAACAAATAATAGGAGCAGTTGCAGTTTTCCAAAGACTTCTAAATTTCTTTCAGATTTTTCTTGTAATTTGCTACTAGCATACTCTTTTAAACTGAATACCACGTGAGTAAAAGTGAACTTTTTTTTCTTACTCCTTGGTGAGAGTTGTAGAGAACTATATCTTCTTGAAAAGTTTGAGCTACATACAAAGACTTTTTCACTCGAATCAAGTTGCACACTTAGCATGTGTGTAGTATGCATCTCAATTGCATTCCTACTGGTTTTGCTACAAATCTGAATGAATTCAAAAGCCAAGAACCATACTTCTGCAGAAAGATTGCTAGTCATCCTGGTTCTCATTTTCTGATTGCATTTTCTTATACTGGTCTTGTGCAAAAAGGATCTTAAATCTTTGCTATCCTCTGCCTTCTGATTAATTCTATTTCTGCCCACTCAGTTCACTCTAAAATGAGGAATCAGATCTGCTTGAGGTTTGAATCGTGCTGTCTTTCAAACAACGAATGCTCAAGACTTCTGGCTTAATGGAGACAAACATTTTTACTACTTTCCCTATAATATATCAACCCTATATTTCTTTCACAGAGAGCTTGGTGATTAAAGAGCAAAGGAGTATTGGATCTAATTGTAACAGGTGTTCTTGCTATGATTACAGTTAGACTTCCTTGCTATTACTTTCTTTCTAGAAAAAAAGTTTTAAATGTCTTGCAAATATTTCCCCTTTTCTATTTCAGTAGTAGTGCCATCAAAATATCTTCCCTTCTACTATCATCATCATCACAGCATACAGAAAAAGCATTGTACACAGATGTCCCCAGTTAAACTGTTAGTCATTAGACTCAACTTGTTAAGATGGAGAGAGAAACATTTGCATTAATTCAAATGCTTTCAGTCTGACAAACATAAACTGAAAAACATTTGACTTGTCTAATCCCTTTGTGCCCTGTTCAGTGGCACTGAATTGACGTAATTTCTTTGTTTTTGAAATCTTAACTAGACTAGACACTGTTTTCAGTCACTGTATTTTTCACTGTTGTGGTATAAATTAAAACCTTCTTTGGAAAATCTAGTATGTTGGGACAGCAATCAATTACTACTGCTGTTTTTCTCCCTGAGAAGAATTGAATACTGGTTGTTTTTCCAGTCTGTTAATCATCATAGAGGTTTGTCCTCTGCAGGTCTAAGGGCATGGCTGTTATTTTGTTATGGAGATCACTGAAAACTCTTACCTATTATGTCTGTTTCCATGTGGTCCTTTCTAGTTCCTTGGCTAGGGAAAGACATTACACATAAACTGGTTTAAGCGATCAGAAACTGGTTTAAACCTGTAACAGAACCGGTGTTCAGTGCACGTAAAACTGTTTGAAAATGGCTGAAACCAGTTTGAGATGAACCTAAAAAATAAACAAGATAAATCAGAAAATAAATAAGATAAATCAGACTTAACTGATTTGACTCAAACTGGTTTATGCAATGTCTGTCCCAGACACCTTGCTGGTTTAAGATAAACCAAACTCCCCCAGCATCCCAGCATGCTCTCTGGACTGGGCAGGGCTCTCTGCTCTACAGCAGACCTGGCCCCTCCCCTCTGCTTCCTGGCCAGAGCTCCAGCAGAGACTGCAGGTACAGCAGGGTCTGTCTGGATCACCCCCTGCCCCACCCTACCCTCACTGCTTGCTGCTGAAGCAGGGATCCCCCTTCCCATCTCCCACAGCACAGACCCCAGCCCCACAGACCCTAGTCATGTGGTATACTAACTAATGGCGAGAGGTGTCTGTGTGTGTCTTCCATTTCACTGGGATTGGCAGGCAGAACAGTGACTGCTTAGGGCTTTTTGGAGCTAATCAACAGGTCAGCTGGTAAGTTGTTTAAGAAGAGTTTGAACTAACAGAGAGAGGCTATTGTTTTGCTGATGAGGTGATAAACACTGTTATCAGCTCCCTGCTGGCTTGCTTGCCTGTCAGTTTGCTGCAGACAGTATAAAGAAGCAGGGAGATTGAAAAGCTCTGTATCATCAGCAGATGCATGCACTGCACACCTCCCCCCCCCTTGCCTCAGAGTGCTTGCAGGGGGCTGGGAGTCTGGCAGCACTCCCACCCCTTGAGCAACAAGCAGGAATAAGCCTGGGACAGTGCAGGCAGGGTGGAGGTTTATAAGTTTCTCTTATGAGAGCACCCCCCTCAGCTCAGCACTGTTTAAGGGGAGGGAGGGCTACTTTAGTGCCTCCTGGCTTCTAGCCTGAGCCACTGCAGGCATGTGCCTGAATTTCCTCAGTCAAGAGAGAATGTCTGTACAGTTACAAACTGGTTCAGCCTAGCCAGGTTAGACTAACATGCAAAGATTGAATCAGTTCAGGCTCCGGCTTTTTGAATGTGTGTCCCTAGCCCCCAAGACCATAACAATAGCTTAGGAGGGGTCTGAGTGGCATAGAGTGGACATGCGTGCTACCCTCCACACGGTTGTACTCAGGCTGTCTGGTGCTGCGGGGCAGGAGGCGCTCAGGACTGATGGCTGATTGACAAGGAGCAAGTGGGTGTGGCTTATTTCCTCAGCAGTGGGCCTGGGATTGGGAAGGAAATAGTATACATGAGACCCTCACCATTCATGGGGGATATGTTCCAGAGATCCCTGTGAATGGTGAAATCTGTGAATATGTCAGGAGCATGGTGGTGGCAAGCATGGAACTCCTGCAGATGCTGCCAACATGGTAGTGGGGGGAGGTGGGAGCATGGCAAGAGCATGTGTGGGGCGAGGGTGAGTTCGAATATTCAAAACCATGAATGGCGAATCTGCGAATGGCAAGGGTTTCCTGTAAATACAACCTAAAAATCCTATTCTGTTCTATTTTTGTATGCCTTTTTATATGCCTTCCCTGGAAAGGGACGGGCTGCTGTAGTACTGTCATCTTATGCTACTAGACATGGCGTTCGTTTTTTTTAAACTGCTGAAGTGTGATTAAATCCCACAAACATCACCAGATGTAGGCCTATCTCTAGCCTTCTATCTAGAAACCAGAAATCTGACTTCTATTTGCTGGTTGCAATTCTTTGTTTATCTCCTTGTTCTCTAGCTCTCAACTGAGTGGTTTGACCTTTTTGCAAGATACTTTTTGATCAGTGTTTGTCAG
The DNA here is from genome assembly GCF_001723915.1 of Gavialis gangeticus. Lineage (NCBI taxonomy): Eukaryota > Metazoa > Chordata > Crocodylia > Gavialidae > Gavialis > Gavialis gangeticus. The sequence goes on along the minus strand of NW_017728993.1, from coordinate 40,200,661 downwards.
GGTTTTCTTAAACACTTCAGCAGCGCTTTGCAACTACACAGCACAAATGTTAACTATTTCATTCTTTGTTATCTTTGTTCTGGTGACTGACAGTTTGGAATTAAGCTAACTCTTAATCCCAAATCTAAAGGTCTGAATCCTAAAAACTGTGATATAGTTACGGTCACTTCTTTTTCACAGTGTCAAATTCCACTTTATGCCCTTTATGCACTTTAAGTGGTGTTTATGTTGGTTTAGATGCTCATAGAGAAGTATTCACATGTCCTTTGTTTCTCTGCAGGTCACATTGCATTTGAATCCTATTTCATCAGTGCACATTCATCAAAAGCCTCTGGTGTTCCTTCTTAACTCTCCCCTGCCCCTGACCTGGAAGATAAAACCAGAAAGACTAGCATCTGGAATCCGAAGATTTTTCTTTGTGAGTATACAGTTTGTTGGTCTATCGTCACCGCTCTGTAAAACAGCATGTGGGGTTAACGGTGTTCATTTTGAAAAAATGTAAGCATAAATTTAAAACAAAGTTAACTGGAGATCAAGTTTCAGCATAGGGCCCTGGGGAGAAATTAGGGGACATGGGAAAGCAGTTTGAGAAAGTGCCCAGTTGCTAGTTGTGTGAATTAAAATGCGCACACGTGAACAAATCTGTTTTTATAGAATTTGCATATTGTGTAGTTATTAACTCTAGCAACACTTCAAGTCGGAGAAGCTGTGTGGCCTATAACAGGTTGCCAGTCCTGATAGTACTATCATGCTAAAAGCATCAAAGCAATGGGAAGTATTATGGGTATAGGCTAGCTGTGTGGTCTCTCACCAAAACACAAATATATATGAGGTGAGCTTCTCATGCATATGATGCAAGGTTTATTAAAATGCTGGAAAAGACCAAAGTAGGTCCAAAATGAAGTCATTTATGTTTCTGAAAAAGGCTGGAGTACTGGTTATGCTGCAAGATCCAATTATTACCTACTGTTTGCAAATCGTAGCTTTGCAGTTTGCCAGGACATTCAAGCTTGCTACTTGTAGTGAAACAGACTGATTGTTTGGATTAGATTTTTAATGTATGACATCATGTCTAATGATGAGTCTGCTTTATTAGAATCACAGCCTTGTTATTTTCTATTATAATAACAGAACTAAACATTATTTCTAGCTGCAAGATATCTATGGACAGCTTAAGTTTGCTTTTAAGGCATTAGTGGGCAATATAAAGGGGCATAGCCCAGTGGGAAATTCTGGTCATTGTTCCTCAGACAAATACTCTTGCTGGCAGGAGTGCATTGGAAGTAAGTAGCTGTGCCACTGTAGGAAAGGGCACAGCTGGTCAGCTGTTGTGCAAGACTCTAGTAGCCATAGTATTCAGTGAAATATGAGCTGCTGTTTTCTTTAGCTTTGCCCTGAAAGCACTTTCTCCATTCTGACCCTTCCCCCTGCATATATCTTTTCTACCTTCCACTTGTGTTTTCTTTTTCTACCCCTACATCTCCAAATCCCCTTGGTTTGGATTGTTGGGGTGGGAAGGAGAGCTGCTGTCCCAGTCCCAGTCCCCACATGGTAGTCTCCATTCACTTGGGACGCTAAATGAGACTTTGCTATGAGAAGACTGTGCTGATGTTTAAAACGCACTTGTGTTGGGCATATTGGAATTAGCTCAGTGGGGCTCACAAATTTGGGCAAACCTAATTAGGGCATAAGCACAGTAGAAGTGTACTCGGTCTCAATCGTCAGATTCATATGAAGATGTTGAGAATCTAAACTTCTATGCAAAAACATGTTCCCAGACTCATGGTTCCAAAGAAAGGTTTGAAAATGTGAACTTGACTGTAAGCTTTGGAGGAGGAGCAGCAGCCTTTTGAGTCAGGAAGGAAATTGTCTGGCCCTACAGATACCACCACAGCATTTCTGACCTCTGCTGTTATAGAGAAGAGGTGGGCTATCTGCTTGGCAGGCTTGATTTTCTTGCTGGCCCTTGCAGAATTACTTCCCAGTTGGGGGTGGTCTGAAACTCCATTCCCTCTTTCCATCCTTTTTGGTTCCAGAGGTCAGTACAGGGGTGACAAGTGGTGAACATGGCAAACCCCACCCACTTTTGGCACCAAAAAGACAATCATGATTGGGCTATACCTTCTGTACAGAGTTAGCCTAAGCTCTTGCCCACATTTTACTACTTACTTTTTTCTGTTCTCACATGCAGATCTCTCATGTGAGTATAGTTGGCATGGTATGAATCAGAATCAGGTTCTGCTCTCTTTTGGCTTCATAACCTATTCATTTTAAAATGAAGATATAGGCTAAATCATTGAAATGCTGATAGTGCTCAGTATGCAAGCCAAAGTAGAATTTGAGCCAATAGGTATCTTCACTGTAAAGAGAATGGAGGAAGACTCCCTCCTAAGAGGTGAAGTCAGCATAAATGCTGTATCGAAGATGGTACTGCCTTGTTCTTTGTATCTAGGGTGAGTGCTTAGGGCTGTACAGAAAGGTAAGATGGCCCATGTTATCTTACTGTTGCTCTGTTTTATGTATATAATTTTTATTTTGGTATTTAATCCCAATGATTTATTTGCATGCTAAAAGTTTAGTCAAAACTGAGACTTCTCCCAGGGGATGGCTTTTTCAAAGTGTGCTCTGTGCCTGTAGTTCTACTGGCTATCTCCGGAAACAGCATCAGGCTAAGATTAACCATTGGAGCTGTGTGGGCACAGAGGCAACTGGTCAATTTCTGTGTAGGAGTCGGGGAAAATAAAGTGAATATGATGACTTGTGAACTTGACCCCTTTTAAAGAAAATTATTGTGAAAGGCTTATTTTCAAACACTTTCATAGAAAAAGAAATGAGGTACTGCTCACGTAGGTCAGTTTGGTGGTAGAGGAAATATGGCTATAATTTCTCCAAAAAAAATGTTCAGTGTTTTGCTGCTGATGAGCACGGTTGGGGCTATTAAATATTTTCAGATTCTGTGATACCTAGGGATGGAATAGTGCAGTAACTTCACCTTGGACAAATTAGTTAAGATCCTCACTTATGTTACAAATGTCTAGTCATTCTAGTCTTGATGGTACATTTTTACACATCACCCTAACCCTGCTGTCTACTCAAGAATCCCTGGACTGGAATATCAAGAGTACCAAAGATCAGAACTGTAGTGTGCTGATGTGACTGTAGGAAAGAGAGGCTGTATGGTGCCATACCTTGTGCCTATGCTATTGCTTTTTATTTTCATTATCTGCCAGAGCACCTTTGGTTCCTGCCACTGTAAGAGGCTTGAACAGGCTGTGGAGCAGCTGGCTGGTGCGGTGTGGCACAGCTTAATGAGGCAGGCATATGACTAGAAGGGGGCTCCTGGATTGGAGGATGGGGCTGAACAGCCTCACTATAAACCCAGGCCCTCATTGCTGAGCAAGCGTCACTGCAGGGAGCCAGAGAGATAACATCACCAGCTGGAGCTGCAGCTCCCAGAACACCTGGTTAAGGGTAGGAACTGTGGGGATGGAGGAGGCTCCTGGTCCTGGGGAATGACCTAAATCTACACCCTGCTGGGGAGGATGGTGTGGTGGGGCTGCCTGTGGCAGGGTGGTCCCAAGGAAATGCCACACCAGTGCCTCCTTGGTGAAAGGCGAGGATGGGGCACCATATAGCCTCAGCCCCCGCAACCTGGTGGGTTAGCCCATAAAGGAGACAGGCAAGGGGTGCAGGCATGTCATCAAGTCTGAGACCCAAGGGGTGTCAGGCTGAGAGCCTCAGTGAGGGGGCACAGCAGTGGACCCAGTGATGGTGTGTGAGAAGGCTGTGTAGAGTAGGGGTCGCATAGGTGGGCCTGAAGGACTGCGTGTAGGCCAGCCTTAGAGACTGAGTGAGCTGGGTGTGGAGGGGGCCCAAGAAGGCAGACCCATATGAGAGAGAGGGCGAGTGGCTCATTAACCTGACTGGAGAAACCTTCGACTGGTCAATGCTGGGGCTAGGACCAGAATGGTTGAAGGGCCAGACCACCCACCACAAGGGATGCTCAGAGCCAGGGGCCTGGGGTTCCAACTGGCCTCAAGGTGCAGCCAGGGTCTGTGTGACCAAAGGTCCTAGAAGGGGTCACACCCGAGAGGGAGAAGGGCTCAGGGAACTTGGCAGCCCAGTATGATGGTGGAGAGTAGACCGCCTGAGTAGAAGGGATCCAGGTGGGGTGAGATGGCCCCCTGTCACACATTAATAGAAAATTAGTGTAAGGAGGAAGAGGATAATAAAGAAATTAAGAACATCTTCCCACATTGTTGGAATGGTTGGGCTCTAATCCCTGGGAATTTTATAAAAAGCAGTTCTCAAAGGCATATCCAAGTGATAGAAAATGTTTGCCTATACTGCTGTTTTGGAATAGGTTTCAATAGAACCCAAAAGTACCCTCTTACTAACAAAAAAAAAAAAAAAAAAAAAAAAAAAAAAAAAAAA
>NW_017728993.1:40188108-40191227 GCF_001723915.1 Gavialis gangeticus | reverse complement strand
AAAAAAAAAAAAAAAAAAAAAAAAAAAAAAAAAAAGAAGATGAAGTACTTTGCTAAAATAACATCCTGGCAGAAAGCCATGAGATTTATGGACCTGCCAAGAAGCGGGTTTTACAGGTGGAGAAAGCCTGTGTTACAAGTAGCAGCTCTCTTGCATTTTGAAGCCTAGGAGGATCTTTGCTAGACAAGTGAAAATTCTGAGCCCAGAAATGAGAACTAGATCACGTAAGAAACAAGACTCATCTCTTTGACACCCTCTCTTTCTCTCTCTCATAAAACCATTATACAAATGCTACTGGTGTCCTTTATTCTAATCTGTCACTTTTTATATGTGCTTTTTAAAGACTCAATCCTTTAACATGTATTCTGAAAAGTACTTACACAAGCAATCCTACTGAATAAGGATAAATGGGCCTGAAATAACTCATACAAGTGAGTAATTTTAGTCGCATGAGCAGGCCTAATGACTTTAATGGAAGTTTGCATATGATTCAACTTAATAAAAATGGAGGAGCAAGCAAAAGCAGTAAAAATAAATTTAAAACAAATTGAGCTATTGCTGAGATTTTAGGAAAAAAGCTTAGTTTAGTGAAGAAATGGTATCAGGATAAAGGTAGCAATTAAAAGTCACTTATGCATTTCTAAGAAGAAAAAGAAAAAAACTTATGTTCTTAATATTTCTGCCAAAAGTTAGTTTACTCCCTTTATTTGACAGAAAATATGCTTCACATATTTTGGGTTTCTGCCACCAAACCACAGGCAGTTCTATGGTTTGCACTAGATTTTGGAAGACTGACAAAACTCACTGAAAAACAAGTGCTATTTGTTTTCCTGTGCCTTGTATTTAACGGGAAATCAGGAGGCTAAGTTTCCAATCACTTGTTAAACAGACCCAGATGTGAACAGAGCACTCTGCTAGGAGAAGTGTGTGGTAGGATAGGAAATGCATAACTAGTGATAAAATATGTATAAATGGTGATCTTTCACAATTCCAAGTAAAATGCAGCTGATTTTCAGTGTCAGGAAATATTGCTGAGAGTAATTTAAAAAGACATTTACATTTGTATACGATAGTGTGGAGTTTGTTTTTCTTCTCTGCAACTTGAAAGCAATCTCCCAAAGGTCTATATTTGCCCCTTTCCACTTGGCAAACATTCCCATTCCGCCAAGTTTTGAAATAATTTAAAAAAAAAATGGATTTGTCTAATTTAAAAACAGTGCCCACTAAGCACTAGCATATAGTGCTTTATCATGCTAGTAAGCTATCTGTGGAATTTGCCACACAATCCTACCAAGTACTGTTTTTCTAGGATATCAAAAAAACAAACAAGAACTGGAGCATTACTGTACAGGCAGTCCTCAGACTTATGACACGATTGATTCCTGAAAACCGCATCTTAAGTCAAAAAGTTGTAACTCGGAACCAATTTTCTCATAAGAAACAATGTTATAAACGGGGGACTCGTTCCTGAACCAAGCCCAATACCCTATTTTCACCAAAAATACCCCATAATTTTGTACTCAATCAATTATAGATGAGTAATATAGCTAAATTAATGCATTTATATTGTAAATAGCAATCATTGATTTGGAAGGACTTCTTTGAGGTGACTTTGCTGGACTTTTTGAAGGACTCTTGGTTGGACTTTTTGAAGGGTTCTTGGCTGGAGTCTTCTCAGGAGTCTTGGCTGCAGGTTTTTTTGGAGTCTTGTCGCTTTCTTAAAGAAAGCATCCAAGGAAGTTTAGACAGATGTTCTCCAGGGAGATGAGCGACTCAGTGAACTTGTTCGCTGGCATGGTGTTGCATCAGATCAAGCATTGTAAAGTCAAAACTGATGTCAGAAAGTTGAAACAGGGTGTCAATTTATAAATGTTGTAAGTGCAAAACGTAACTCTAAACGTAGTAAGTCGAGGACTGCCTGTATTTGTATGGACATCAAGGAGAGCTCAGGCTTCTAGTGCCTGTTGCTATCTTTAAAATTCTTGGCAATACACTGGAAGGATTTTTGGAAGTGGGTATGGTAAAATAATGGTTGGCTAAATAAATGTTTAGGGTCCGATAAATTATCCAAATCATATTAAATTGTAAATTACAGCAAATCCAATTTATGGTAATAGCCTTACTGGTGCTTCTTTGAATATCTAGATTTTACATTTTCCTATATTTCACAAAGAAATTGCAGAGGAGAGGCAGTGTTTCTGACTGATGAGCTGAAATAATAGAACATATATGTAGCCTGGGGGAGAAAAGTCTGCATGTTGCAACATGAGGGACATCCTCAAGTATTTATCTGGTCTTTTTATAATCTGGAACTAGCTTTCACTTCATGATGTATCTATTTGGATTTGGACCAGGAAGGACTGTTTAGAAATGCCACTCTCTTTGCTGCCAAGTTACAGGACTGGAAGAAGAGTCTGATCAGTGTGGCCTCTTGAGGTGCACCGATATATCGGTGGCATATTGGATCAGCACTGATAAAAGGAAAATTTATTATTGGCCATCAGTTATTTTTGGTCAGTGTAGCTGATAATGTCACCAGTAAATGCTGAGTGCATGTGCACAGCTGCAGCATTCACATAACTAGAAATACAGCCAAGCAGCTTGGAGAGCAGTGTCTATCCAGTAAGTCTGTGGGGGGAAGGGGCGTGAGGGACGGAAGGGGTGTGGGGGTGCAGACCGAGGCTCCCATGGTGAGGGAGGGTGTGGGTCTGGGATAAGCGCTGCCCAGCCAGAGTGGTGAGTGTGACCCCACTGGGAGTGGGGTGGAACCATGGGCAGCTCATCCAGGGACCACAGAGGGGCATTGGGGGGGAGAGGGGGGTGCAGCTTCTCACTGCTGCGCACATGCCTGGGGAAGGCATGGGGGGGCATGTGCCCCCTGGATTTGTGCATGGGGCAAGGGTGGCCTGCCTGTTGTGGGCTTGGGGCCAGGGGCTTCATCAGCCTTTTCACGGTGGGGGGGCTGGGCCAGGGCTGGAAGTGGGTATGGGAGCAGGAGAGTTTCTGGAGTGGTGGGATATCACAAAAAAAGTGATTGATGATATTAGGGCCACAAAAGGACATGCTGAACAAAGAACCTGTGTGAGCAATGGCATAGGCACAGGCACATGAATATGACC
>NW_017728993.1:40179784-40183108 GCF_001723915.1 Gavialis gangeticus | reverse complement strand
TGCAGCCCTAGCCCAGCCCCTGCTGGGAAGAGGCTGCCATAACCTCTAGACCTGAGCTCACACAGGGCAACCCACCCTTACCTTGCAAACAAATCTGGGGAGTACATGCCTCCCATGCCTCCCCTTGGGGTGTGCACAGCAGTGGGAAGCTGACTCCCCCATCCCCACCAGATGAGCCACATGCAGCTCCACTCTGCTTCTAGGGTTGCATTCACCACCCTGGCTGGGCAGCCCCTGCCCTAACCCCACTCCCTCCCTCACCATGGGGCTTTGATCTGCCCCCTCCATGTCCCTTCTCTCCACTGTGCCCCTTCCCCCTCACAGACTTACCAGCTGGACACTGCTCTCCAAGCTGCCTGGCTGCATATTGGCTATCAGATTGATATCAGCCAATATGACTGGTTAATAATCAGCTGTTGGTATCAACCAAAAAAATCATTATCAGTGCATCCCTAGTGGCCTCAGATGTAGCTGTTGCTTTAGATTCTTTCTTTAGGACTCTCAGAAACTGCACCCAGCTGTTTTGAGCAAAGTAATTCTCCTATTTGGGGTCAAGTTTATTAAAACAACCTTACAGTTTGTCAAGAAAAACCTCTCTCTTCCAGTTTATTTTGCGTCTTGCCAGACTCAGCAGTTTTTTTCAAAACTTACATGTGGTATTTCATCAGGCCAGGTTGTAATGCTAGTCCCATCACCATAGGCAACAGAAGTAGAGGGCTAATGGGGCTTAGCCCCCCCCCAAATTCAGGGCAGTGGTAGGGCTGCAAGGCAGCCAGGTTGAGGGCTTCTGGTTCAGCAGGGGTGGGGAGGGAGTGGGGCTAGGGGAGGGGCAGGTGCTGCAAAGCCAGCAGGGCATGGGACTGAGCTGCAAGTGGATCGTCTGGGAGATGCGGCTCTTGCTGCAATCTGCATCCCAGAATGCATGGGGGGCAACAGCCTGCCCTGCCCCACACAGATCCAAGGCACGTGCCCCCTGTGCGCTCCTGGGGTGTGTGCAGTGGTGGGAGCCACCACTCCCTCCCTGTGCCCCTGGAGAGCAACAATGACTCGGGGTGGGCATGGGGGTCCCAGGGGCTCTGGCCCAGTGGCACAGCTGAGGCTGGCCCCACTCCAGCTCTCCTGGGCAGTGTGAAGCCAGGGCTGGTGCAGGGGGGCAACCGGGGCCAGTATGGGGTTCAAGGGCAGCGGATTCATTGCTGTGGAGAGAACTGGCACCAGGCACTGACCCCAGGCATAGGTGAAAGGGTGGCTGCATGGGAGCAGCAGGCCCCAGCCCTGATCCTGATCCTGGTCCTGGCTCGGCTCCACTCGCTCCTGATCCCTGCCCGGTCCCAGACCCACTCCCTCCATGGCCCTTTCCCCTTCCCCCAAAGACTTTCCTGTTGCTCAGTGTGCGCTCAGGCCCTCTCCCTCCACCCCCACCCCACTTTTTTTTTTTTCTCCCTCCGCCTATGACCCTCATCCCAGACAGCTCCATCAAAGCCTTTTTATATGACTGGTGCCAAGGTTCCAGACGTTTGTCCCAGTTTTCTCTGGATCCCAGGATCACTGAATAAGCAGACTCCTCCCTTGTAGAAAGCAACACTGTCCCTCTCCCAGGTGCCTGACAGGTGATAAGGAGGCTGACACTTGGGAAAATAACTCTTTCAGTACTCCATTCACTGGGATGGATCCAAAGGGGTTGCAGTGTTGCAGCTCTACCTTGCTTTTGGATTTAACCACACCACAGGAGCCTCCGGGGACTTTTAAACTCCCTAAAGCAAGTGAAAATCCTCCTGCCCTTCCCCTTGATACTCAAAGGCATGCCCTCTTTTCTCCCTCCTTCCCTGTCTGTCTTTCCTCACCGTCCTCAGGAACATGGAAGAACCAGAGCCATTCCTGCCCACTGTTTGAAGAGTTGGGCTCACCTGGAGATGGGGCAGTGCCAGCAGGGATGGACGGGGGTTCCCCTTCCCTCTACTTGCTCCAGAACTGGGCAGGGTGGGGAGAATTATTCTTCCACCCTGATGTGTCCTCCCCAGCTGGGCCCAGCCAGCACTCAGCTTGGCTGGCTCTGGAGCTTTCCTGTCCCAAGCAGTGGAGAAACCAGCAGCAGCAAGCAGTGGAGTTGGGGGTGTGGGGGGTGCCTCTGAGCAGGAAGGGAGGATTTTCACCTGCTTTAGGGACTTAATTTGTCCACAGTGGTGGTAGAGGAGTCTGGGAGCAGTGCAGGTTGCTGCTGCCACATCCCACTTTGGAAAATCCTGGATCTGTCCCTGTCCCAGATATGTACCCTTGGTCTTGCACTGAGCCAAGGTGTGAGAGTGAGTAAAGATGAGCAGACATGTTGGTACTCAAAAAAGTGCAGAATGTTCCAGGAAATCAGTTCTATCCCCCTTTTTCCACCTCCTTTCAGTGAGAGGAGGAGTGGAACCTGACCTCTACAGTCATCCTTCTTTCCTCAGTACTGTCATGGTTCATCCTCTTTCTTACTTCAGCAACTGGTTGTATTAGGGTAGCCACTGATGCATCCCAGAATACAAGACATCCCCTGCCATGGTCAATCAGTGGTGAGGGATGTGGACACCACCTCAGCCAATCATCAACAAAGAGTTGGGCCACCAGAGCCCTTGACCAATCAGCAGCAAGGAGCAGGGCTACCACAAAGGGCGCTTGTACACATGACAGGGGTTTAGTCCTCAGAGTTTTATTCTGTGCCCCCTAAATTGAAATGGTGGGTTTTTAATTGAAACCTACCATTTCAATTTTTCTGTCATGGTGAGGGGCCCGATCCTCTTTTTTTGGCAGAACTGGAGCCTGCCTGCAGCTGGGGAACAAGCTGCTGGTGGGCTGAGCAGCCCCTGAGCTGCAGGGGGCACTGGTCCTTCCCTCTGCAGTGGTGGTGTACTCCAGGGCCAATGTCAGGGAAATGGAAAATCTCAACTAAAACCATTGTATGGGAGGCTGATGGAAAGAGTGAATAAGGAAGACAAAGCTGATGCTTTTCAGAAGAGTGGGATGAGAGAGAGATTCACAAAGGGGATTGAAAAGAGAGAGCCATTACCTAAACCAGGGGATCTCAACAAACTGTTCCCCAAGTCTGCCTGCTGGAAGCCCACTGGGAGCTGCTCCCTGGGTGGGCTCAGGGAAGAGTTGGATGGGGCCAGGTGCTGCCTCTGAGCTGGGGTGACACCCAGCCTGCTAGTAGCCCACCCGAGTGGCCCTAGGGGACACCGCCACCACAGAGGGAAGGACCAGGACTCTCTACAGCTCAGGGGCCGGTTGTCCCACCAGCAGCAATCCCCTCAGCTGCGGGAGAGGCAGGCAGGCTCCTCCAAAAAAAAA
>NW_017728993.1:40179471-40179677 GCF_001723915.1 Gavialis gangeticus | reverse complement strand
AAACAAATACAAAAAAAAAAAAAAAAAAAAAAAAAAAAAAAAAAAAAAAAAAAAAAAAAAAGCGATTGGGCCCCTTGCTGCTTCTGCCTTCAGGAGCCAGGAGGCTAGCTGACAGCTGCAATGTATTGTTGTAAACTAAACAACATCCAGATGTAGTTGCAATGATGCAAACTCATCTAACCCCCCCCCCCCCCCCCCCCCCCCCC
>NW_017728993.1:40160227-40179447 GCF_001723915.1 Gavialis gangeticus | reverse complement strand
CCCAGGCAGAGTGATCCCCCCCGACTGGTGCATCTGTAATGTGTGACATCGTTAAGCCACAAAAATGACATTTTCATCACATGTACATCATGGCAACCGCTATGTGTACAAGCACCCAAAAAAGCCACCTCTATCTGTCCCAGGCTGGAAAACTTGTTCCTCCTGGCTGTGCAGTACCCTACCTCTAGACACAGCCAATAGAATCACGAGGAAAAATAACTGACATGTATTTCCACCAATTAATTGAAAAACAGGACTTTTTGCAGCCTGTTCCTCATTCAGAAATGGATGGGACAAAGGGTTTAAAAACAGGATGGTCTGGTATTAAGCAGGACCAATGGCCATCTTAGGTTATATCAATCTGGCACTGTGACTTATGGGACATTACAGAAGTGGGGAGCGGACTTCAGGAGCCTTCTAACTGGCCCTGGTGAAGTGGAAACAATAAATCACAGCAGATTATGTTACTGAGTCATAGGTACCAGTGGAAACCAGATTGCAGTTTCTGTGATTTGCATGGTTATATTTTCATTCTCCTCTTTCCACTAAATTGAAAATATTCTCTAATAGAATCTACTGGAAGCTTTCATGTGATTAATTTTGTTGCTATCAGTCCCTTTACATTCAACTGAATAGATTTAAGCACAACATTAGCACTGTGCCCTTTTGGATATATTAATGGGATTAAAGACACAGATAGGTACATGTGATTAATACAGATAATCACCCACTAAGAGAACTAAGCTTTGGGGACAGATTTCCTGTTTAAGTTGAAATCTTTTTAATAAATCATTATACTAACTTTTCCGTGAGAGCTTTGAAAATTGCACTTGCCTTGGCACTATTTCAAGTAAATGAATGTCAGTGTTTTTGGTGGAAAATCCCAGGCCTTTGTTCTAGGACATGCACAAAAATATAACCACACGATCCTAGGAAGTTCTGAGTGCTCCTGAGAAGGTGTTGAGCATCCTTCATTTTCACCAGAGCCCTTGGATGCTGAGTATCAGAGGAAATGCATGATAAGGTCATGTAGATTCTTCAGTTCCTTTCTTTTCAGCACTGGGACTAATAGATGTTGAGATTTGTGTTAATGCTGATTATGTGTACACAAAGCAAACTTTAAAAAAAATAAAAAGTTTTATAGTAAAACATTGAAATTCTGTCCCTGCAGCAGTTAAATACAATGCAAAGCTGGCATATGATTCAAAATTGTTTGATACCATCAACTGAATTCATAGATAACTGAATCACTTATCATCAAGGGCAGTGATTCTAATTCATTACTAGACATTGACAGTTTTGCGAATCATGAATTAAAGTTTATGAACAAGGAAGAAAATATTTATGTTAGATTCAGAGTCCCTGATATTGCTGTGTTTATGGTTTTACCTTGTTTATGTAAAGAGATGAAAGTGCATCAAAGCACACTGTTGGAGAGCATCAGCAAACCTCAGCGCTGTGTGTGGGCTGTTCTGGCAGTGACTGAAATTTAGAGCCTGACACAAAAGGGACCCATTCACCTCCTACAGTAGGTCTGATTATACCATATTCTATGTAGAAAAGTGACATTGCTTCTCTTTTACTGATGCATCTGCCCCACTTGGCTTTTTGGTAGGCTTTGTGGATCTAGAGAGTTTAAGGGTTTTGGCAGATGTCTTTGGTGTACTGCAGGTGCCTATTGTGGTGTACTCAAGCATTAGATTGATATGTTTGAAAATGGAGGCATAGAGGACAGAAAATAAGCAATGGGCATAATAGAAAGCAGAAGGGAGTATCTTGAGCATGTGAAGTGTTTCTATTCATCAAAGTAATATTTATTAAATTGTTTCAAGTTGGGTATGCAAGTCAGAGTTACCCCTGAGGACCTGTAACTTGCCCATCTGCTACTCAATCATCAACTAAGTCAAGTGAAAAAGGACTTTGGCAGTATTACAAGGGCACATTTTCTGTGACGACAGATGGTTTTCGTAAGAGACATATAAGCTTTTTTTTTTATGATCAGGGACACATGCTGCAGTCCCCATTTTGGTGCAAGTTCCCTGCTCAGACCTATACACTATTTCCAGATAGTGGCATGTGACCATGCAAACTCTTTTTCTCAGGTATCTTTTTGTTTTCTGTAGAAATTCTGTTTGAGCCCCAGCACTGATATTTTGGGGGCAGTTTTTCAGATGGTTTCTGATAGAATGGGATGCAATTGCCTGATTCTTCATTTACTTTAACTGCAGAATGGGCCTTTAGAGACACTTTCCCTACAGGGCTTAGTAACCATCGTCAGTTTCTTTTGGGTTCACAAACTGATTTCCCTAACTTAGCATATCTACCTTGAGAGTTCCCTCACTTTAAGTAGCAGTGCAGGAATACTTGTTTTCTATTCTATAGCTATGAAACCAGACAATAAAAAAGGAACTGGAATAGGAAGATAAGTATGTTACATGACAGGGATCAGATGTTTGGTTGTATAGAGCTTAGATAAACACTATAAATATCTTCCTGAGGAAACAAATGCACATTTTGATTCAAATGCACCAGAATGTCCTGTGCCCTTTGAAGCATGAACTGCTTTCAGAAAGATTTGTTCTGAAGAGTAAGTAGTTAACGTTCAAGGGCAGGTGTTGAAACAAATTGATGGTTGCCTCTTTTTGGAAGAGTTCATTGAATCCAGTCCAGGAAAAATAATGTGTTTGGCTCACTTAACCTAGCCTTAAATCCTTGTAGTAAAAATCTCAACATTGGCAAAGACTGCAGAGCCCTGCTCTGCTTGTGAAAATGTGGTAGTGATACCAGGATTTCAAATACAAACTTTTTTGTACTTAAAGTGATGAGAAGCTTGTTATTGATTTTAAGACAAACTAACACTCCATTCTAGGCCCTCAACCTTGCTAGTTCTTTTCCATTCTGTCCTTTTCTTCATTCCTACTCAGATTCAGAATCGTTCAATTTCATTGTCAGGAGCTTTCTCACAGGAAGATGTTCGACATGGCACAGAATACTGCAAAATGTTTTCAAGTTTTAATTAGCAAGTATGTTGGAAGTCAAATGAATTAATAGGAGGATACCTGTTTAGTCAACAGACACTGAGCAATATGAAACTTAAGTGGAAAATGAAGTGTATTACTGAAAGCTCACACCATTTAATATATTTCTAACGTCAGTATCCAAAAGAGCTCTTTGCCTTTTCTTCTGCATAAGATATTCTAATCTTTAAAATGATTCTGATAGCTTTCTGTTGTAACAGGTTTGTATTCAACTTCATATGAAGCAACTACAGAAATTCATTTACTTGTGACTAAAGGTCTGCATAATTCTTTACATCTTTGAGATGGGGCAGATCAAATTAATCCTTACTAGAAATGACTCAAAGTTTATGGAGTTTTACCTGGAGTTAAATTTGGCCCAAATTCCAGGAGAATTTCAAAATTTCCATTATAAAATGAATTGCCTCTTTAGTAACTTTTACTGTTCTGTGCTGATGTCATGTCTGCTTGTTGATACCTAGGACTTTGGTATCCTGTTGTAGACCAACTTTAATGGGAGATACTAGTGTTCAGCCTCTCTGAAATTTAAGGTGTGGCCATTTGGTGGGGGAAGGGGGTTGGGAGAGGAGGGGGTATCCTGTGTTCTTACTCTCAGAGTGCATTTTCTTGCTTGAGAAGTGTGCTAAAATGATGCATCTTGTGTTATACTAAATAAAACATTTTCATAAAACGAGGTACTGTGATAGCTGTATGACCAGAAACAAACAAAAATTGTCACCCAGAGTTGAAACTGATGTTAATCTAAACTTTAAAAACTATTCTGGCAATGGGATTAAGAAATGCTAAGCTGTTTTCCGTGACAGGCTTGGTCAAAGAAAACTTGGAAATGCAAGAGGCTTTTCTCTTAAAAATAGAAGAGCTCAAGGTCTGTTCTGTGTGCCTTTGTAATAATTAGTTATTGAAAATACTAAGAAAATATCAGTGTACACATGGAAGAATTCTGGAAGGACATGACGCATCTGAGGATGCAAGAGGTTTTTCAAGGTTTTTTATTTGCATTTTGATAACCATTTATGTATTCTTAGTAGGCTGATTTGAAATGTCCTAAAATAGTAATGTTAACAATAGTTCCAAGAAAGTGAATAATTAGTTGCCATTGGTTTGCAGTGGTGGATGTTTCATGTTTGTGAAGTTAACTGACTTAGTTCATTCAAGGGAATAAATTTTTAGTTTGGTGCCTTTTGCTGTTTATAAATCTAGACAGATATAAACTTTGTTCTGGAACAGCATGTGCATAGATAATATGCAGTTAGGTTAAAAATATATTTCTTCATTACTCTGATTATAACTTTTAGTAGCTTTAGACTCAGCTCAAAGAGACTGCCGCCTTCCATTAATGAAGGGTGCCATATGAGTTGCAGCAAAAGCTTTTAATATTGCAGCAATATGAATGATCAGGTATTTGTTTTCTTGCTGCCATCTTGTGTGTGGTTGAAAGGGGATGAAAGTCATAATACACTACCCATTACCTTGCTTGGTGCCCAGAGAGGAGTAGGCTCTCTCCCCACCCAGGCAGGCAGGAGAGGAAGAGACTCTACAGGTCTCTTCCCTTTGGACATCCTTAGCAGCATTTCTGTTATACACACACCATAAAAAACTGTTGCATTTTACTTCTTCCTCAACTAGTCAGATTTGGAGGGAGACTGAGACTCCTGGAGTCACAATCTCCTTCCCAGGCTGCTACAAGGGCAAAGCAAGAACATGCTGCTCCTTGCTTGGAACTGTATTGTATTGCCAGGAGCTAGCTCTTTAAATGTAAATTCAGCACAGTTTATCCACTGAAATTCATCCAAGGTTATTATCAAACATGTCAACATCCTTTTGGATGAAGTCAGCTAAGTGTTTCCCAATTCATTCAAAATGTATTATTTGGACCAATAGCCTGTTGACTTAATTGTCTGGGGTATATTAAGGACTTGCATATTGTATCTTTGCAAGCACTGGTCATCTTGGCACAGAAAATATACTGTCTGAAAAATCTTAAATATATGTTTTGCCTCATCATTGCTGGGCTATGCTGTGCTCCAACATAAGAGACTTCTCTGCTTTCCCACAGGAGGAAATTTCCTATGATGTAATCCTTTCTGCACAGAGGTATCACAATTTGAAAGAAAAATTATCAATTTTCCCTTACTTTCCATCTTTAAGTTTACAGTTGACTTGATCTGATGTCATAGTTTTGACTGAAAACTGTGATTGGATGATCAACATGGGTAGAGCATGTGAGCAAGACAAGCTCCTAAACTGCATTCAAGGAGCATACAGTGAAGCTTAATGATAAGCAACTGCCTTCTGCTCCCTGAAAGCTGAGCTAGCTATGTTCCAATTCAGTTTTAACATGCAAGTTAGAATGGTGTATGGATGCTCACTGTCAGTGACCCCAGGGTACCTGGACAACAGCCAGGTATTGCTTAGTGCAGGAAGTGCTGGCCATGTTTCATACATCATCTCTGGGTAGATGGGTTGCTATGCCAGTTCTATACCACCAGAGGATCCCCCTACACTGGATTGATCTTTCTTATACTAATAATGCTGGATTTAGGGCTGCTTTTTAGCACCAGTGCAGCACACAACAAACTACAATGTAAAGGAGAATCTGGACATTAATTCCCTCTCTGCCTGGTTGACATCAATATTAGTACATTAAAGCTGCTGGAGTTGCTTTGACTTTCACTGGTAGAGCTAAACAGAATTGGACTTTTCCTCTTCATTTCAACCTGTTTTCTGTAGCTGATAGATTTGAAAATTCCCAGGGTCTCCCTCATTGGTGTGTTGTATGGCATTTAAAATAGTAAATAGAGTGAGTGAGGTGTTTAGTTTTCCCCATTGAGACTAAGATAGTGTAATATATTTATAAACATTTCTCTAAAAATGCATGACTCATTCCTCTTAAGTTTTGGACCAAACATTTCAAGCATTCAGACACACAATCCTGTCAAAAAAAATGCAGTAATAGAGGATTTCCCTTTCTAAAGAAGGGTATTTTCACCCAATGAGGTATTATCAATGAACCTATAGGCTAACACAGAAGCCCATGACCTCATGTTCTTTCAGACTAGTAGCTATTTAAAATGATTACATGGTTTCTGAACAGTTTTTAAAAATGTCCTTTAAATATTTTAAAACATGCAAATTAAAGTAAATACTCCTTATTCACCTGCAAAGAACATATTTCTTTATGGCAGATTAAATGTTTTTAAAATATATAGTTCTGTACCAGGTAAATGTGTCACAATAAAAATATATTTCTGTTCCCATTAGGTATCTGCAGGTTCCATTGTTCACTTTGAGAAAGGAAATTTCTCCTTGTCAGCAGAAACAGAAGAAAAGCCTTTCCCTCAAGGAAATGAACATCTGTTACAGTGGGCCCAAAAGGAATATGGAGCAGTCACATCTTTCACTGAACTCAAAATATCAAGAAACATTTACATCAAAGTGGGAGAAGGTAATTTTTTTACAAAACAGAGCAATAGGCCAAATAGTAAGATATAAAATAATCATACTCTGCATACTGCATGTTAATCATGAAATTCAGCTTTCAGTCCCTTAGGATAGTAGCATGGTTAATGGATATGTTGGAGGAGGGGAACAACAAACCTGAAAATCAGGCCAGGTATTTTGACGCTAGTATAAAGATGTTGGCATCTAATGTTATACACCAAAATTTGAAATTTTTAGCAAGAATCTTAGAGGCATCAGATGTATCAGAAGTTGCACCAAGTGGTTATCCAGTCATCTGCACTATTCAGTTAAAAGACTGATCCTAAAACAGAAAAGTAGGGTTTTTTTCTTAGAAGCAAGGATATTTTAGGGATGATATATTTTGTAAGACCAACTGCATAGTTGGGGGAGATCTTAGACAAGCTAGAAAGGCTCCTTTCCTACCCACTCTGCTTTGGACAAAGAGTTTTCTTCCTTTTAACTTTTTTTAAAAGAAAGCTTGGATGTGTTTATGCTTTATGGCCCCAAGGAGTCAGCCTAGGCTAGAAGGTTGTTGAACTATTTCTTTCTTCTAGATAAAGTCCCTACACTCTGGCTAGGGACAGGCATTCCACACAATCTGGTTTAAGTGATCAGAAACTTTTATTAACTTGTAACAGAACATAAGTTCAGTGCACATAAACCAGTTTCAAAATGGCTGAAACTGGTTTAAGATAAACATGGTTGAATTTAGTATCAGGCTTAACTGATTTGGGTCAAACTGGTTTATGAAATGTCTGTCCCAGACCCCTTCCTGGTTTAAGTTAAATCAGAGTCCCCCAGCATCCCAGATGCTTTGCTCTACAGAGCCAGGCTGATCCCACCCCTCTGCTCCCTAACTGGAGCTTCAGCAGAGACTGCCACAGGGTTTTCCCCTCCCCCTTGGAGCTAATCAACAGGTCAGCTGGCAATGTCCCTCTGTTCCTTCCTTGGAAAAAGCTGTTTAAGATGAACTTGAGCTAATGAGAGAGGCTTTTGTTTTCTTGATGGGCTGCTAAATGCTGTTTTTCAGCTCCCTGCTGGCTCCCTCACCTGTCTGGTTTGCAGACAGTATGAAGAAGCAGGGAGATTGAAAAGCTCAGTATCATCAACAGATGCATGCACTGCACACAAGCAGTCCTCCTTCCCCCTCCCCTCTTTGCCTCAGATTGCTAGCTGGGGGCTGAGGTCTGGCAACACTCCCATCCCTTGAGCAGCGAGCAGGGAAAAGCCTGGGACTGTACAGGCAGGGTGGGGGTTTAAACCCTTCCTTAACCAGAGCATCCTGCCGGGCCTGGCCATGCCCCCCTCTCAGCTCATTACTCTGGAAGGAAAGGGAAGGCTGCTCTAGCACCCCCCAGCTTCTAGCCTGGAGGCATGTACTTTTCTCACTCCAAAGGGAATGTCTGTGCACTTGCAAATCAGTTCAACCTAGGAAGGTTAGACTAACTGGCAAAGGTTGAATCAATTCAGGCTCAAGCTTTTGAATGTCTGTCCCTAGTCTCTGAGTCTGGTCAGTTTCAAAACGGCTGCTATTGTGCTGCTGCCCCACAAAACACTCAAGCACATGTATATCAGCTCATCAGGAAGTTCTTAATGTTGGCCAAGGAAAATCTCTTTCTGACCACAATGCTCTACATTTTCACCAAAAAGGCAAGGAGTTTTGAGGGAGCAATCTCCAATCTTCAGGAATCTGAATGATGAGTGGAGGGTAGCAGTTTATTTTCCATGCAGTCTTTGGCATTAGAAAAGACTGAACATTCTTCATCTTTCTTTGTACAACTTTTTGTCTTCATTTAGCAGCAGTGTAGCAATGTGGCCCGGGGCCTGGAGCAAGGGGGCAGTGGCAACTTCTGGTTATCACTGTGCCACTGGCATGAATGTATGGTTGCCAGCAGGAATTGTTTTTTTGCCCTCCCTTTCTACCCCCAAAATTGACACCTGTGTTAGTTGCCCTGGTTGCCCCCACCCTAGTTATGCCACTGCCCTGAAGGCATAATTACAGTCTTAGAACAATATTGGTACAAAAAACAGGGTAAACATTATAGGGATAAAAAGTGTCAGTGAAGGCTTACAGCACCATGGTGTCCAGCTGTTGTAAAAATGGTTCACAGTGTTGTCCAAGAAAAAGCTCCTTACAGTTCAGTGTCTAGGAAGAGTAAAGATCAGTTGAAACTTTTAGCAAAAACCAGCAAGTATTTAGGTATATGGCATTTAGCAGAATCAGTGGATGCTTAATTCAGCAGTCTTGCAGCAGCAAAACTGGGGAAAAAAGTAAAACCCCACATGGTAATTTTTGCAGATAAAAATGAAGAAGGAAAAAAGCTATATGGAGAAAATATTCCTGTCTAGGTACCTGCATGTGATCGCTGTATTTCCTGAACAAGAGGTTTGCCCCCCAAAATCGGAACATGGTTGTCTTGGGTTTATCCAAAACCTGCCAAATTTCTATGGGGATTTCCCTGTTTGATTTCTGTTCTACTTGGCACCAGTCTAAGATTTTAATGCCAGAAAGTCATTCAGAAATATATTTATTAGCGTATTAAACTAATCTGCCTTCACTGCTGCTCTTGGAACATATATAAGGTGGTAGTTGTCCATATTCTGTATAGATGAACAATTAGGGGCCTCAAATTGCATTGAATTTTGTATGCTAATTAGCAAATCTCAAGTCAGATAAGCTAAATATCTAAGACATTTGCAACAGATTTAAAAATGTTGTAAGGCACAATTTAATTAAGAATATCCAGACAAGATGGATCTTGGCAAGCAACCAAGTTAAACATGTTTTCCAAGAGTTCTTGCTTAAGCTGAAAACTGTAAGCTGACTTGGATCTTAGGTTCAAACTATCTTTTAACTCCCTGCAAGATAGGAGGCTTGAGAGCTCAAATGAACAGAGGAATGAATAATCAGTTTTCTTCAGAGCAGGCAGCACAGTAACCAAAAGGTCCAGTACAGGCTGGGGACCAAGTGACTAATTGGCAGCTCTGCAGAAAAGGACTTGGGGGGTTGCGGTGGACAATAAGCTGAATATGAGTCAAGAGTGTGCCCTATTGTGAAGAAGACTAATGGCATGCTGGGCTGCATTAGTAGGAGCGTTGCCAGCAGTTGAGGGAAATGTTTATTCCTTTCTATTCAGCATTGGTGAGGCCACATCTGGTGTACTGTGTCCAGTTTGTGGGCCTCCACTATAGAAGAGATGTGGACAAATTGGAGAGAGTCCGGCAGAGGGCAGTGAAAATAGAGGTCTGGGGCACGTGACTTGAGAAGAGGCTGAGGTAACTGGGCTTATTTACTTTGGAGAAGACTGAGGGGAAGATCTAATAGCAACCTTCAACTACCTGAAAGCTGGTTCCAAAGAAGATGGAGCTGGGCTGTTCTCACTGGTGACAAATGACAGAACAAGGAGCTATGGTCTCAAGCAGCAGCAAGGAAAGTTTAGGTTAGGTATGAGGAAGAACTTTCTTACTAGGAGGGTAGAAAAGCATTGCAACAAGTTACCCAGAGAGGTTGTAGGGTCTCCCTCCTTGGAGGTTGTTAAGACTTGGCTAGATAAAGCGATGGCTGGGATGATCTAGTTGGGGATGTTCCTGCTTTGAGCAAGGGGTTGGACTGGATGACCTCCTGAGGTCCCTTCTAAGCCTAATTTTCTATGATTCTGTGATCCCCCTGAGAAGACCCATTAGAAACAGTCTCCCTATTGCAAAGCATGATCAAAAAAACCACTCAAGAAACTAAATGAATTTGAAATAAAAAAAAAAAGCAACTTATACTGGTTTAGAGATTTCAGTCTTTTAATGAGTAAGATTGGACCCATCATCATATCCTGCAAGGTGCTGTTGGCTCCTGGAAAGAGATGGACATCCTCAGTTTCTAGTGCCACCAGTTTGATTTGGTAGTGCTCAACACTTCATAGGTGGCCAATTTTTGTCACTCTTATTGATATTGACTTGCTACTTAAGTCAAACTGATTTCACTAGGCCTGTTCATGTGGTAAGCTACTGCTCAGTTTTACTTATGTTGGCAGAAACTGAAATAGGAAGAGCTTGATGCTTTGGAGGTGCAGGGCTTAACTGAATACATTTGATCTGAAAATTGAGGCCACAGAAGAAAAACAAGCATCTGAAGAAGAAAGATCTTTTTTAGGTCTAGGTCCTTTGTGACATGCAGAACTAAGCCAACACACTTGTGAAGCGAGAAAGGCCTAGTTGCTGAGTCAAGGATTGGACGTCTAGAAATTAGGGCTAGGAACATACAAATGTTGGGAATTCCATTCAGCAAGGATATAGTGGGACTAGATTAGACTGGCACAGTGAGAGTTTAAACGGACTGGAATGAGGGCTCGGGCCAAGGGAATGCATTTGAAATAGCTTTAGAAAATGAAGAGAGGACCAGAAATGAATGGTAAGATGTATATGAATAAAGTGGACTGTGATTAGCGTTACCAAACTGCAGAGGATTTGTGTAGCACCTTCCTGTAATCTCGACACACCTCAACCAGCACCACACAATAGTAAAAGTCACTTTAATTCCCTATCCTGCAAAAGTTTGCTGCTAGGTGAAAGGTAATATCGAACAATGCTGGTGTTGAAGCTGAAACTTCTGACCCTAGCTCCAGGGGTGGTTAGCATGGTTTAAAAAAATGGCATGTTGAATATTGTTAGTGTAGAAACTGTTTGTCAGACTACTTAATTATTGTAGCTGGTGGTTTTAAGTCCAGAAATCCTTTGAGAAATAATTTCATAAATGCTGGGGCACTTGTCTTTTAGTTATTTTTGTCATTTGGGGAAGGCAGGTGGGGGATTTGAGGTAGAGAATTGTGCCGTATCTCACGGTTTCCAGTGTTATTGCTTTATATATTTCACTGAATTAATACCAAGTCTTTCTCTGATTAAAATCCCCAGAATTTTCCATTGAGTTTTAGTAGCTGGGGATTATTACTTGGTATCACATTTACCTTTTTCTGTGTTTGAGCTGCCACGACTTCACTTCACTTGGCCATGTGAAAACCCCTCCCAGCTTCCCTTCATTCTCCTTACACAGAAAATTGTACAAGCTGACCAGTATTTTCACAGTAATTTTAAATTTCCCTTGGCAAAACTGAGACTCTGAGCTCTCGCTAATACTTGGAACTAGCAGCCTGCAAAATAAAACAAAACCCCTGAGTTAAAGAAAGACTCCTCAGCTTGCTCCTAGTCTGAAATCCCTAACTTTTTTCTCTCCTCCTAACCTTAGACTGAAATACAAGTTCCAGTTGGATGGAATTTTTATTGCTGAATTAGAAGTACTTGGCAATAGCAGTTTATCATGGCAAGGTGATAACTGATTAATGGCTCTGGTATTCATAAAAAGTCTCCTAATACCAGGAGTATTTTGTTTGAGCTGGTATGCTCAAACTGTCCAATTTAGGAGCCACATTGGCCAGAAAGCTGAGGGTAACACCTAATTTGTGCAGAGTGGAGCAGAAGGCATCTGTCCTCATCTTTAAAATGGAGGTGCTGCGCACAGAAACTACAGGTCCCACTATACCATATTCAGTCTTCATCCAAGCAACCTGGCAAACACTGAAGATGAAGAAAGTTGCCAGCTGCGATGTAGTGCTCTGGTAGGTACTCTGTGGTAAATGCTGCTCCAAGACATCCCTGTATTCTGACCAGACACACATGACCTTGTATTATTCCCTGATACTTCACAGTAAATTCTATAGTACAGTACTGTTGTTTGGAGATTAGAGGAAAATAGAGAGGCCATCAGCCAACTAGTTAGTAACTTTTTAATCCATTAAATAGATTGTTACAATGCTGCACTGAACCTCTTAAGCAAATAAATAGCCCCAAACTAAAAAGTAATCATCAACAACAGATAGCATGGGGCTCTTTTTTACTTCCATTACAATCAGGGGTTTGTTTATTAACTGTGGCAAGGGTAAACAGCATTTACTAGGAGGAAAAAGAAGAAACTGCACGTATGTGTTGGACAACCAGTGAAATGGAGTTAAAATAAGCAGCAGAGGGGAAGTGTACTATTGAGAAGAGGCCCTGTATGGGGAGCCTCTGTGCTGATGGCAGCAAGAGCAACAGGCTGATTTGAGAATTCCAGACTGTTAAATAAGATGCTTGGAACAGGAATCAAATCTTTTGCAATGGCTAATGACAGCACATGTGGAGATCATCCACAACATATTCAGTCAGTTCTTCTGTGGCACGAAATGTATTGCAGAGCTGCTGCTGATAATTAAATATCTATTATCTGTATGTATGGATAAATTTGAATTCAGTATGGATCAGCTCAGAATCATTTTCCATCCTCTGCTATGTGGGAGGAGTTGGCAGAATTGCAGCTATATTCAGGGCTCATCTGGCAGGGCACATAACAGATGTTAGGGGAGTGCTTTTTTGGGCAGCTGAAAAAGTTATAGCCTCATATAGTTTTCAGAGAAGGTTTCTCTAGAGAAGAAAGTAAAGTTAATATTCAAAGGCCATTGTGTGTAGAATGAGGATAAGGAGGCTCCTTTAGCTGTTCACACAATACCTAGGAACTGAAGGAATGTCCAGTCTCTGCAAGAAATTGGGTACCAAACCAAAAGCAGTTTGGTTTAGAGAACCAGATGTTAAAAGTAGTTTCAGTTTAGTTTCTATTTGCCTGCCTACAATTTAGCTTGTACAATGCCCCGCATTTGCTTCATTTGTTGGTTATCTTGTATCCTGATTGTGGAAAGCAGCCTTTTGATTAAAGCAAAGAGCTATGAACCAGGAGTTTAATTCTATCTTTGCTATAGACTTCATGTATGATCTTGGATATAGCACTTGGTTCTTTTATGCCACACTTTGCCCATATCTCACTGGGTATATCGAGGATTAATTCATATGGTAAAACATCTTTGTGTCGTTTGAATGAAGGGTCTCATAGACATGCAGGGTATTATTATTTCCAAATGGAAAAACTGATAGTAGGAGTGGTGAAGTTTTATAGAACTAATTTAAGAATTTCATCCTGCTGACAATTGCTTCTGTCTTGTATCACAGACCCAAGTGATCATCACTGAAAGTAATTCTATTTACCAAATCTGCCCTAGAATCACCTCCTCCATGTTTGTGTTTTATAAACACAGTTTCCATATTTAAAAATGTTTTCCCCTTTTTGCTGTAAGAAAGTCCCCACTCATAGAGGAAATGGAGTGCATGTATAGGAAACACTGGAGCTAACTACACAGAGTGTAGCCAAGTGCACAGAATATGAGAACTGAAAATATTTTCTCTGATTTCATTGACTAATAATAATCTTAGGTGTTACTAGTGATGAGAGAGAGCACATTTTCAGAGGGAAGGAAAATATTGCTCTGATGGTAGCTCTTTTAAAAGTTTTCTGTTAGATTCAGAAGAGAAAATCTTTTTGAAAGAACAGGCCACAGATTATCAATACTGTATTCCCTTGAAGTTCACTATACTTCACATTCCAGTGCACCTGCTTCCAAGTGTTTCTTTTCTGGGTTTTCTATTATGAAAAACTCAATCAGCAAATGGAAATTGTATGAATTTAAAATCATTTGCATATTTTACTTCAGAAACAACTTGCATTCTTAAAATCCTGACCTTCATTTTTAAAGATTATATTGATTTTATCATCCATACATATGATATAGGATTCCCATCACCATGAATCAGGAATCTTTACCAGGAAGAAGTAATTTTTTGCCAGCATTGAATTGGCAAGGACCATTTTTTTTTTTCATTCTTTTGTAGTAGGAGTTGTGTTCACTTTCTAGGATTATCTGGGCAGATTTTATTTGAATAATTCCAGATCATTACAGAGCCACAAGGTATTGGTAGCACCCTTGTGTCTCTTGTCCTTTCTGAGTTATATTTTGGGTTTTTCCCCTAAAGATCTGAATCTTGGTAGAGGGCTATTAGAGGTGCTTTGTTACTGTAATGTGCAGAAGAAGCCAAAGCGGTTGTTCTTGTGGACCTTTATGGACAAATGTATATTAGATGGCTGCCTGTAGTCTCTGGCGACTGAACTCACTGATCCTGGCAGTCCCTTCTTGTACTATGTTCTTAAGCATACTACTGTATTTAAATGGAAAGTGCACTTATCTATGTATTTGTATATATGTGTACATGTGTGTGTTTTCTTTTGTTTTTTTTCCCCTCCAGATCAAGTGTTTCCTCCCACATGTAATATTGAAAAGAACTTTCTCTCTCTTAACTACCTTGCGGGCTATCTTCAGCCAAAAATGGCAGAAGGATGCCTTTTGTCTAATACAGGCCAAGAAAGAGAGATTCATATTATTGAATTAATCACTCCAAATTCCAATCCATACAGGTAAAGTATTTTCTAATTGAATAAAGTAATATTTTATGGATTAGACACTAGAGTTAATAAAATCCTGCTGTTTGTCAGAAATTAAGTCAATAAGACAGCTAACTCATCATATGAAGTAATTATAGAGTTTGATTCTTTATGTTTAAATTAGGTATATTTCAGATGTTTAGGCCACAAAGGATATTAGGACTGGATGCTGCTGTTATTTCCTGTATAAGCATGTCCAGTTTCCATGGGTTCTGACCATCAAGGGTCAAATTTGGTGATGGGTGCCAAATTTCCAGACCCACAGGGAGCCCTATGGGCTGGATAGTGCAGCCCTGTACACTAGATTGGGCATGTAGCGTCCAGTCCCAGCATGCAGGGCCCAGTATGAATACACGTGGTGGGTGGAGGTGATATGGGGCCAGATCTAGATGCAGAGCCAAGGGGAGGCAATGCGGGGCCTGATCCAGCCTGTGGACTGACCCCATGCTACTCACCCGGCCCATGGAGCCCAAAACCTGACCACCACCATCTAGAACAAATCATATAATATCCTTATGCTTTGATGTCCTGATTAATATAGCAGTAGAAGTTACTTGACTTAAGTAATAATTGTATAGTACTATGAAGATTTACATACAGTGAGATTTTGCAAAAGCTTTTGGTCTTCCCATCAAATTCAGTGGCAGAACACCCTTAGAAGACTTCAAGGGAAGCAGAATTAGGTGAATGAAGGCTATTTTAGAAAATCTCACATGCAAACCCTAGATAAGCACTAAATATTGTTGTTGTTCATAAAATCTGTATTTCACCGTTAGCCTGACTTAAGCAACTTAAATACTTTCCCACCGGTACAAGGAAATGCATATTCCTTAGAATGAAAATAAGCTAGCATTTACTTACCAAAAACCCATGCAGCTCTCTAAAGGTTACCCATTTTTGTTCCAATTTAGTTATGTCAATTCCATTAGGGACAAATCCAGCCACTGAGCAGTAAAATTGGAACGGCCCCATTGTACAAAGAACCTGGATTTGGGGGAGGAAAGGGGTTACATCCCAGGGCACAATGCTGGAACTGAGCTCTGCAGATTTGTTCCTTACATGACAATGCCTGGAAAGTTTAAGGAAGGCTGGGGCATGATAGGGGCAGGGAATGATTGAAACAAAATTCAGCTGCTGCATGACATGAGTGGGATCTGTAGAAGACTGCTTCAGCTACTGCCTTGAAGAATAGTCTATATTGTCCTATATGGTCCATCCTCACCACTAGTCCCCTGCAGAGATACCAGTAACAGTCCTCTGCCTGGACTGAACTCCTGAGTCTTGATTTTGGCTGAAAGTACATAATGGGAGTTTTTTTTCGAATTGCCAAATGTTCTTAGTTAAGATATTCTGCTAGTAAAATTTAAGATAAAAGGGAGAAAGCATTCTAAGTCAATGCCTGCTTCAGTCTTATTGTATGTCCAAATGTCCTTATTAAAGGAGCAGTTTCCTGCACAAAGTGCATGTCCATTGAACCATTTAAAACCAACAGAAACTAATGGGTAAGTAAAGAAGATAAGATGAAGGCATATTTAATCAAACTCCATAATTTTAGCTAAACCCATTATTTGGCAACCAAACACATTTTTATTATCTATAACAGTAGAATCATGCTGGATGTGGAGATTTTTCTATTGAATTTACATTGTGCATGAGATGTTATTGCTGGGTGTAAATCCATTTGCTCTACTTATTTTACTGAGCTCCTAAAAATCTGGACTCTGTTCATCAATTTTCCAGCAATCAGTAGGCTGGACATCTGTTTTCTTTTCTTTTTAAAATAACTATATATCCAGAAGCATTGGAAACTAAACACGACAGTGTAATAATTTTACAGCATGTGCAAAATTCTAAGCAAAAATAATTTCCATAGTTTAACTGCACCGGCAGATATACTCTCAAAATATATTTTTAATACTGTTCCCTGTTGCTGAAGCTGCCTTCCTTAATTTTTTTAGGCATGAAAGGGTATTTTGTTCTTCAGTGTGGACACAGCTATTTTGGTTTCCTGTTGGTATGTCTATATATTGTCATGATGAAATAAGAAAAAGTACTTATCGTACAAAGCAAACTGCTAGTGCTTTAGTTGAATCCTATTCAACCAGCAGCTAGAATAAGTAACAAACTTTCTGTAAATAAAAGAAAAAAACTGAATGATATTTACTAGTCTAAAAAATATTTGTTTCTATTGTTTTGTAGACTCATTTTAGCATGTGTGGAATAACAATCTGTTTTGCACGTGTTGTGTTGTCTGGGATAATCTCCAGCATTTTAATCAGCTGGCCAGACACTGGAAACATGATGGATTGGAAGAAGGTTGATAGCTGAAAATTTCTGGCATTCTGATCTTACTTTGT
Source organism: Gavialis gangeticus (assembly GCF_001723915.1). Taxonomy (NCBI): domain Eukaryota; kingdom Metazoa; phylum Chordata; order Crocodylia; family Gavialidae; genus Gavialis; species Gavialis gangeticus. The sequence goes on along the minus strand of NW_017728993.1, from coordinate 40,162,243 downwards.
CTTTATTTTCCACATACAGTGCTTTCCAGGTGGATATAATCATTGACATTAGACCATCTCAACCAGAGGCCAAGCTTGTCAGGGACCTCATACTTATCCTCAAGTGTAAAAAGTCTGTCAATTGGGTTATCAAGTCACATGATGTGCAGGGAAAACTGGAAGTGATTGTAAGTTGATTAAGGCACCTCATTGTTTTCAAGAATTATCTTGCTGTTAACAGTTTATGCTTTATATGAATGAGTAAGAGTACAATAATATCTGCTCAGTAAATGTCTTCTTTTTAGCAGCTGTCACTGAGTTACTAGCATTTCTCACACAGCAAAGTATTGCCTATATAGAGAAGAATATAAATACAAAAGAGTTCTTTAGCCAAGATGTCACCAATGGCGAAGGAACAGTGAAGTTACTTGCATCTTGTATCATGAGATGTATGCCCATGCAGATTCCTTATATATTGAAGAATTTGTTCACTTATTTGCCAGTATTTTAGTGAGTGAATTCTCAGAAGTTCATCTCAGAAGCTGGAGAAAATGTCTACAAGTACAAACTCAGTGATCATGACCACTTATTACATATCCACATCTTCTGCTTATGACATAGCAACCTCAGGCTCTGTATCTTGCTGGCTTTTCTGCCCATAGAAAGCTTTTGGCCAGGTGGCTCTCTCTGCAGCCTGAGCAGAAAGTACAGGCTTGCAAAAGTTTTCAAACTAAGGTAGCAAAAATCCATATTTAAGCATAGTTGGAAATTCTGAGTTAGACTGACTTGCCTTCCTATGCAACTACATGGCTCAGCACCATCTCTTCTAAGAAATTAATTATTTCTACTGAAAAATAGTTTGATCTTGGCCACACCAACAGGAATGGCGTATTTCGGTCATATTTGATCAATTGTATTGCAGGTTTATAGTTAAGCAAAATAAGCTAAATATGTTTGTTGGGGGCCAACCCATTAACCTAGTAGTTAAGTACTGTGCACTACCCGAGGATACTCTTTTGCATTACATCTAGATTTATAAGCTTCTTGCTTTACTGGGCAATTTTCCCCCCTGGACTGACAAGCCCTAGACAGAGCTGAATCTAGATCTCCTGAGTTTGGAGAATGGTAGATGGCAACAGTATCTTGGGAATGATGGAATTTAAAGGAGAAAACAGAAGGGAAGCTCAGAAAATAAAAGAAAAAAGTGATCCATGATGAATGACATTTCAGAGACTTACTTCCATGCCTGTGTGTATCCTTCTCTTGTGGAAGGATGAAGATATTCTGACCAAACAGCTGGTCAGTCAGATGTGTTAAGAGAAAACAGGTACCTGACTTAGCACATTCATTAACATAGAGACCATGAAAACTTCAAATTTTACATCCTCATTCAGAATCATGATGTAGAATTCACTGTTGTATGTTTTGCACTTGACAGTATGCATTTTTATGGGTCAATTTTTGTGTGTTAAGAATTGCATGTAAATCCTTTGTGTACTCATGGGTGTCTAGAACCCTGAAGTTCGTGTGCTTAAAGCTACCTGAAAATCATTGATATTTCAGGCATATAAATTTGCTGGGATATGAAATCGTGAAGGACAGTACAATGTCTAAAATATTTATTGGGTGTGAAGAGCCAATGTGGTGCCTATCTTCAAGAAAGGGAGGAAAGTGGATCTGGCAAACTACAGGCCCATCAGCCTGACCTCTATCCCGGGGAAGGTCTTAGAAAAGATTATTAAAGAGGCCATTCTCAACAGACTGGCCAATGGCAACTTCCTGAGGGCTAGCCAGCACGGGTTTCTTGCAGGTAGGTCTTGCTTGACCAATCTTATCTCCTTCTATGACCAGGTGACCTATCACCTGGACAAGGGAGCAGAGATTGATGTCATATATCTTGACTTCAAAAAAGCCTTTGATCTGGTATCCCTTGATCACCTCTTGGCAAAACTGGCCAACTGTGGCCTCGGGTCCACCACGATCTGCTGGCTGGGGAATTGGCTTTGTGGTCAGACCCAGAGGGTGGTGGTTGATGGA
>NW_017728993.1:40142159-40155227 GCF_001723915.1 Gavialis gangeticus | reverse complement strand
CTTCAGCCTGGAAAAATGCAGGCTCAGGGGTGATCTGATGGCCACCTATAAGTTTATCAGGGGTGCTCACCAGGATCTGGGGGGATGATTGTTTACCAGAGCACCCGAAGGGATGACAAGGTCGGACAGTTATAAACTTCAGCAAGACCATTGGAGGCTGGACATAAGGAAGAATTTCTTCACTGTCCAAGCCCCCAGGGTCTGAAATAGCCTGCCACCAGAGGTGGTTCATGCACCTACATTGAATGCCTTCAAGAGAAATTTGGATGCTTATCTTGCTGGGATCCTATGACCCCAGTTGACTTCCCACCCCTTGGGGGGAGGGAGCTGGACTCAATGATCTTCCAAGGTCCCTTCCAGCCCTAATGTCTATGAAATCTAAGAGCACAGTGCATGACTATTAAACTTATTATCATTCAATGAAATAATAAACAAAGAGAGATTGAGTTAATTCTTTCTGTAGTGGAAAGTACAATATAAATTTTTTCTTTCAGAATAACAAAAGAGAAAACAATTTTATATTTTCAAATGTTAAGTGAAAATCTTATATTCAGGATCGAATTTCTGAGCAAATCTTTCTTCCACTTGCATTTACATGGATATTTCCCTTTCTGAATACGTGCTTCATCTTTCACAATAAAGCAGTGAAAAATTGTATGCCCCCTTGTCATTCAAAAAGACTGCAAATTACAGTGCTCATCTAAGAATCAAACTGTTTGTTTCTCAATGCAGTTGAAGTCCTTTCCAAGCCCAATTTTAGAAAATGCATAAAAACATTACTAAACAATTAGGTAATGTTTCATGATGTTCTTTTTTATTAGCTGAACCAGTTCCATACTTTTCAATTTTCCTAATGTCTTGCCCTCAGCATAAGTAACAGTTGTCCCGGGGGAAGAGATTGGCAAACTCAGAGTGGAAGGTGAATACTAAGCTGTCTGAAAACCAGGGATGCAAGATAATTTAAGGTCCTGGTTCCTATAGTCCTAGAAACTAGAGCAGGAAAAGAGCTGGTCCATGCGCAGCTTGCTGTGTTCATTCAATGTATTTATTTATTTTTAATAAAGGACTGGTCTAGAACCCAGCAATACGCTTGGTATGGAAAAAGGCATTACACAGTTAACAGTGAAACCTGACCAGACTCAGCCCTGATGTAAGTGGGCACTGTTCTGTGCACATCAGGACTAAATCTGACATCTCTTTACAGCATTATGGATGGAGAAAGAAGTTATATTTGTCATGCAGTCGCCCCCTTGAAAATGCCATACAGCTATGTCCTAACAGAAGAGCACGGCTGCAGAGCAGAGCACTTTAAATGAAGGAGCAGAGCACCTTCATTAACTTGTGTCTGATCAGGTGGCTGGGCCTTATCCCACCCCCAGTGCTGTCTGCACAATGGGAGGTGAGGTGAAGGGTGAGAAGGGAACTCAAAACTTTGCCCAGCCTGCATTAGAGGAGGGTTGGGTGAATTGGAGCCCAGCAAAGCCCAGCCCAAGCTCCCTCCCCTGCCTTCGTCCCTACTCCCATTGTACAGATAGCCCCATAACTGGGAGGGAGACAGCAGGACTAGAGGAGAGAAGCTGCATGTCTGCAGCTCCTCAGCTGGATCAGCTCCATATTGGAGCTCAATCCCCCACCCTTCTGACCCAACAGTGAACATCTGTTGGGTCAGGAAGGTCAGTGCAAGTTATGGTGCTTTCTGTGAAGCTTTGTGAGTTACGCCGGGGAGCTACACATCTGTCAGCACCCTATGTGCTTGAGCACAATGGAATGCCTGTCATTCAAGCCACAGTGCCCAGACATGCTGCATTTTGACATGTATTCCCATTTGCTGTGGGTGAGGGATGTATCACCAAAATGTATCATCTCCCATTCATTTCAAGGGAGGTAAGTGCAGGTGGGGATCAGTGGAATGTTTGGAGCAGAAAAATCCCAAAGAAATTAAAAGGTAGGAGAGATACTGGGCTGTCTCTGGGTCAGAACAGTAAATGGTTTCAGTCCTGGTTTCTCTCCATTTCAGACCGTTTAAAAGGCCTTGTTTGTTGAGTACTGGTTTTGGAGTATCTGCCAAATAGAAAAGGGGGCAACAGTTTGAAACCTGTCATAGAAAACTACTGCTTCATCTTTGCAACTGGCAAATATATAAATGAATTTCTAACTTTAATATATATACCATGGCTGACAAACCTCAGGCTGCTGGCATAGCACAAATGAAGTATTATCCAACCAACAAACTCTGGTTACTGTGCTTAGGCCTAAAGAGCCTAGGTGTGCAGTGAAGAGGTGTAAACAAATAGTTAAAGTGGTCAGGTGCTAGCAGAGATGCTAATATTTGTTCAGCTGTCTTGCCTTAACAAAAAGTGAGGGCAGAAAGAGATATCTGGCAAATTTGGTGGAGCATGGTAATTCCAATTACCAGAACTATGTTTATTTGAAACATGTAATGAACCATGCATCTGCTGAGGAGTAAAAGATTAATTGAACCAAAGCAATAACAAGAGATGCTAAAACTGTGACGCTCCTTGCTTCCATTTTTTGTTTTTACTCATCCTATTTGATGCATTTCCCCACATTAGCTATGACATGTGTTGATGGAAAATCTTGTTTCTAATTATAATTTGCACTTTAAAGTAGGCTTTTTAAACTTTAGTCTTTAAACTATGCAATTTTTGAACACCTACAGTTCCCATTAACTTCTCTGAATTTATAGAGAATGTCATACTGTACTCTAAATGCTTATGAGACAGATACTTCAAATCTTTTCTATATACCTACCTCTGGATCCCAAAACTCTATTTATGATGTTAAGAGAAAATATATTTCTTTAAACTTTGATCTGAAGCAGAAGTTCATATAACTAATCCTACAGCTGACTGGCAAAAAAAGATCAGCACTATAAAACTTAAAGTTCTACAGTGGGAAAGGATTAAGATTTGGTCACAGAGGGCAAACAAAATAGGAAACAAATGGGGATTTGGGCAAAAATGCAACATATATGATGGAGAAAATAATCGGGCATGGAAACGAAAGTGTTTTGTGTGTAGCATGAAGATGTTATCATCAGCATGTAGAAAATAAAATACAGCCACAATGTAGCAGTTGTTGAAAAGTGATGCATTGTAAGCTTTACTGGAAATTATTATTACATTTCTCTTACTCTGTAGTTGTTAATGTGGTTGTTACAGAATTTAACTTTGCATACTTACGTGGTTAAACTCAAGATGACAAATACTTGAAATGAATGAAAAATGTAATATTGGCAATTATTTTTATAACTGACCCTCTCAAAGCTAGGGATGATTGTTTTATCGTATTGAGTTGCAGATTTGGATAAGAGATTTTAAATTTTAGTATAATGAGTTACAGTAAATGGAAAGATAACTGACTTTGCCTTATCTGTATTGCACACTCATTTCATAAAACCCACAATATTAAAATGTGCCTGGAATTTACATATGTTAACATGTATATCATTTCTTAATTCATTCCAGCAGAGTGCTGAGTGCCTTTACTTTCCACTGACTTCAAAATGTTGTTAGTGGCATGTGAGGATGCTGCTTAGTACTTTGCAGGAGGCACTCAGCACTTCAGAGGAGTCTTCCACTGAGGTACTGAATGCTACCAACTCTCGTGGACTTCAGAATAGGAACTGAGGTTGCCTCAGGATTTTCCTGTTCAGTGTTACCATAATGTGCAGGAGGAAGGCCTAATGGTACCATTGTAAACATTTTTGTGTCACTGAAATGATGTGCTTCATCTCAGCTCAGTTGAGTTGAACCAAAGTTCAGCCCAAGGTTCTGGAAATTATAAGGCTCTACTGAAGATGAGTATTTGTGTCTTTGACTGAGCATACCTTTATTAGGATGGGGTAAAAGACTGACAAATCAAACACAATAGGTAGAACTTGTGCATTTTAAAGGCAGTGTTCTATGACTGACAAATGCCTCAACTGTCAGATTGTAAACCATTCATTTCTCCTTCATATGCAGGCACCTAATAGCATTGGCTTTGGAAAAGATACTGAACGATCCATGGCTATGAGTAAATTAGTAATACCTGATATTCCCTCATCTCATGAGAGTTTGATTAAGTGGGCTTATGACCGTGGCTATAGCCCAGTTATCTCCTATACAAAAGCCCCTGTGGCTAACAGATTCCATCTACGACTTGAAGACACTGGTAAGTCTAAAGATGAATTTCTATTGTATACCAAATTATACCATACTCTGGGTACAAGGCATTTTGACAGAGCCTCACGAGTTAAAGATGTCATTTTAATGGGACAGGATTACCCTCGGGTTCAAATTTTCAGTGGGGCTGACATCCTCCCTTCAGCAAAATATGACAAGAGAAAAAGACTTTTATGATATTTCTAGGAGAAAATTCCAGGAAAATGTTATTTCCTCACACACTGGCAGAATTAAGGGACTGCATTTTAATATAATCTGAAGCCACTACAATTAACCACAATTAGGGACCTCCAATGACTGAACATCATCTTGGTGAACAAATCTTGTTTTGTCTTTAAAAAATACAGACCACTTAAATCAACACACAAATGGTTCACGTACAAACAGTTCATTAGAAAATTGAACAAAAACAATAAATAGAACTTCTAATTTTGGAATAAAAACTTAGTGGCCAAAGTTACTGCTACTGTGAGTGCATCCAACTTCACTGAAGCCAACAGAGTTATATCCACTTACACTGGAGTGTGGTCCACTGAGAATACTGTTTTGTATAATGACAAAGCCTATTTCTGTATTCATGTATACACAGTATTCATATAACTTCCAGGTTATTATTTTCCTGTGGCCAGATGTTGAAACTTCTTTCCTGAACAGTAATGGAGGCCCAAGGGCTAAACATTACTCTAGTTTGTCCACCTGTGTGAAACAAGATGGGTGCCAGTACCTGTCTGAACACCAGTAGATTTAACTGAATGTATGATTGCAGGTAAAATTTCACTTCAGGGGTTGAATTTTTATTCCGGAGTTTTGACAGATGTTTTGCTGACATATCTAATATTGTATTGACTGGTTGCAGTTTTTCCTTTTAACTTCCTATTGCTTTAGCATATACAGTAAAAGCTCTGTTATCCAGAATCCATGGGGAACGGGGGTGCCTGTTAATCAAATATGCTGGTTATCTGAGAGTTGTACTTGTCTCCAGCCTGGCAGGTTGGAGGTGTCTTTGCTTGTTCAGGCCACTGCCCCTCCTGCCGCATCCGGTGTGCAAGGGCTTTCACTCCCTGGCATCAGTGTGCTGGGGGATGGGGAGGGGAGCCCTGCACAGGCTGCTTTGCCCTGGGCCGTGGTCCATGAGGAATAAGTGGGACTCAGCTCACGGCAGCGAAACTAGAAGTGCCATGGTGGGACAGATGCCAGTTAATAGAGCATTCCGGATGGTAAAGTGCTGGATAACAGTTTTTACTGTAATTAATTTGCTCCTTAAATTATGTTCTCTGTCCTTACTGAGACAGAATTCCAGCAGAAAGTATGCCAGATAGACAACTTCCAGAATTAAGCCCATTATAACTACTGCACTTTCAAGGCAAAAATCATTGCTAGTTATCTCAAAAATACTAAGGCCACGCTTATACTTCCCAGTACCACACTAAAGAATGCTATACTGAGACGTGTGTGCACTCTTCCTTCTGAACTGGAAGTAGTGTAGCTGGCATAGTGTGGCACTGGGCATTCACTAATAAACTCTGCAATATGCGAAGTAGTGTGTATGGAGTATCACAGTATGCCTCAGTATCTGGGAGCACCAAACTAGAGCAGAATAAGTATGGCTGTGGATGCTGCTTTTGATGCCTGGAAAATTTTTGATTTCTGGATAATGCTTGTATTAATTATTCTGCATACTTAAATGGGAAATACTTAAATGCTGAATACCTTGAGGAAAAGGATCTAATAAATTGATTTATTCCTGTCTGTTTATAGAAGAGATGAATGATGGAGAAGGCCATTTTCTTTCCCCAGAGCCAACAGAACTCCTAGATACTAAACCTCTGCCAGCTCCAAACAACCCTTTATTTAGCGATGGCCTTGGTTTTCCCTTTCACATTAACAAAGGAAGATATGACAAGGTGGGAGAAGGCATCTCCCCAGCAAGGGATGCAATGGATGCAATACTAAAACGAGACTTTGAGCAACTGTTTCAAAAAGCCAAAGAACCTGAAGAGGTACAGGGAAGCATCAATGTAGCCCTGTCGGTGAAATGTGATGACAAAATGATGACTGTAGTTGTAGAAAAGGAGTCTCTGCAGGTTAGTATGATCTCATAATCTGAGATTTGTGATGCACTATTTCACGTATACTTCAGTTATAAAATGAACACTCAGAGAGACTTTAGAGAAGGCCAAACCTGACCTGATTAATACCCAGAGCCACAGGTCAAAAGCCCCATAACTTAGATGGGAAACCACAAGGTGAAGTTCTTTGACACCTTCTAAACCCTCCCCTATCCCAAAGCTTATAGAGAAATGGCTCAGTAGCTCCCTGTGACTGGGAGAGTGGAAAAATGCATGTGGGAGAGGCATAAGAATAGAGGTCAGGCCTATGATAGAAATCCACTGTGATATATAAAATCCTCAGTAGCAGATCCAGGAATGGGGCCAGGAGGGTGTATCCCACCAGCTTTGGTTGTGCTGTACATATGAAGTGATCTGTGAGCTCACTGCTTGGTCAGTGCAGGTCCCTGATGGAGCTTCACCTGAGCAGTGAGCTCTGAGCTTACTCACTGATCAGCACAGACTCTGGCCAGAGCTTCTGCTTTCACATGGCTACATAGCCCAAAGAGTGAATGCTGTTGCTGTTTGCCCTTCTCCTTCTTCCCCCTCCACACTAAATTCAGCAGCAAGGAAAAGGAGGGGACAAGTGGTGGCGACAGCACTCTGCCTCCACTGGGCTCTGAAATGATGGCTTCCAGCCAGAACCTGTGCTGAGAGCTGATGTATGGCACAGCCAAAGGGGATTGTAGTGACGCTGCCATGCTCCCTCTGGCTCCATCCCTGCCATTCCCTACCACTTGCCAACTACACACTGGTCATTCATGTCCTGGGCAGGAATAATCTGCCTTGTGAATGCAGTTCTCATTAAGAATAAGGTGTTCTGAATTTGGTCAAATGGCACAGTTTCCATGTAGGATGGTCCTAATAAGATTCTGACTAGATTGAAATATATCACTATCTGCTGCATTCATTCAATGTTATGTTTGCTCTCTTCACTGATGATCAAGATCAAAGATCTGCCTCAAGCTAATGACCAAAGGAGACTGCGTGGTTAAGGCATGCCAGCCTCTTCAGCAACAAAGGAATCATGTGGCAACTGCCACATCTGGCTGCTTTTAACCCCTCTCCCCAGCCTAAACAGCCAGGTACCCAGTTACAGTTGGGGTGATTGCAGGCAGCTTTTAGCATGAATCTGAATCTGGAGTAAGCTTTGAACTTGTAATTTGGGAGCTGTAATGACACTTTAACTGCCCTGCTCCTACACTGTCTCTGCTGACCCAACCAAGCCATTGTGGGGAATAGTGTTTTGACATTGAATTTTAAAGGGCACTACTGCAGTAAACTTTTCTTCTGTTATCAATAATCATTAAAAATGTACTAAGCTACTTAAAGTGAGACTCTAACCTGCAGTTATGGATGTAAAACAATTCCTTTTCCACTGAGGTTCTAGACACGTACATAATAATGTCCTTCTTTAGGCAAATGGCTACATGGAGACAGAACTTTCACTTCTGGATCCTTCCTGTAAAGCTAAGATGAATGGTACCCATTTCATTTTGGAATCAGCACTGCATAGCTGTGGGACACGGCAGATAGTCTATCCCTTGGATAACATTGTTTATTTAAACTCTGTGAGTATCATACAAGGAGTGGGGGGTTTTTTTCTCTGCTAAATTTTGTAATGACACAAATACAACTATATAGACTAGATTGCAATCAGCCATAGCATGGGTATTATGAGGCTCCTCTCCTTTGTCCCATGCCAGAGACAGTCGCAGTTGCAGTCCCTGACTTCAGGGTAGTATAAGGGCTACTTCTTTAGTGTGCTTCTGCAGACTAAAACATCTCAAAGAAAATGGGAGGAGATGGCATTATGCTCCTTTCTTCCATACCAGCCCACAGGCAGGCCAGGTCACGCCACTTTGAAATTCATTACACCCTTCTTGCATCATGTTGGCTGGAGAGAGAGACAGTGCTTTCTTGAGTTCCCTAAGACTGCTCTGCCCCACCCTCACTTATTGGCTCTATTTAGTCATAAGCTAGTACAGCAGCTCAGGTTTATGATTGCAAAAGATAATACAAATTAACATACTATTTAAATTCTTTTGAGTTATCTTGTTTGTTTGTTTTTAATAAATAAAAGTGCTCCTGAAAATGGCATTATTTGTGCAGGCTTTTCTCTTGCATTTGCCTGTTCAGCTTGTACAGGATTTTTTCTGAGCAGACTGCTGATGGTGGTAGATTGTATGATGTCAGCTCATGACTGAACAAATGTCCGCAAGGATATATTTCACCAATGTTCATTACCATAATACTTGACTCCAAGTCTCCCACAATGAAAAGCTGGTAGGCTTTATCAATCAGGCCCTCAAATATACTTTTGTATATGTTTTTCTCTGATGAAAGAAAGGCAATATTATAGGCTGTTGTGGCAATTTCATTTAAAACTTTTCCCAGGTGGATTACCCTTATTCCAAAATGTCTTAAAGCTAATACTCCATGTTCCTCTGTTTGCCTGAGGGACATATCTGTTCTTCACAAATCTCAAATCTAAGTATAGAACCCAGTTTCCCAACTTGAGTGCCCTTGATGAAGGCCCAGTTTTTTTTACGCTTCTAAGCAAAGGGCATTCCAGTTTGAAAACAAGGTTTACATTTATCATGCAGTGGGAAGATAAGATACCCTGATCTGTACACTATCATATATAAAACCCCAGTTTGTCTACACAGCTAGTTTGTTTGCATGAACAAGCTCAAGTACAGAAAGCAGTATAGTGATGTTATTGCAGCACTCCATTTGGGATTATATACCCTGCTTTTGAGGATATACACTGTATAGATAGGATTCTAGAATTCTTTTTGCAGACTTGGTACAGCATTTACAGCATATGAACTCAAATAGATTTTGGCCAGGCCAGATCAAAAAGCATTAACATTTTTCTTTCTTTTTGGACTTTTCAGCAACATTACTGTAAGCTTGGCAAACAAAGGAAAGTTTGTAGTCCAACTTAAACACAGCTAAGGCAACCTGATCTGACCTCACCTGGTTAAAACCATTCTATACTGGCAAGACTGTCTGGGGCTTGATTTAGAGATGGGCTCATACCAAAGCCCTTGATGGAAACACCGCCTGAGTGTTTTAAAAAAAAAAAAAAGCCCCGTATTATGTAGCTGCCCTCCATCTCTTTTTTGGGCCAAGCCTCTGTAGAGAACTTTAGAAGAACTAAAATCTGGAGCGCAGCTCTGGGATTATGCATAGTGTCTTAAAGATATGGGAAGTGTTCTCCCTGAAGGTCAGTTGAGCAGTATGCAGGGATGCCCAAAAGGCTGAGAAGTAAATGTTCTGTGTTAGCAGCTATGCTACAGACAAGAAAAAGATGAAATTGTGAGTGGAGAATCAGAAGGGCAGTGGGGAAGCAAATGGAGAATGCAAAAGCAGAATGGAGAAGGTTAGAGAAGAAAAGCGGAGAGGAGAAAAGGATCTTGCATGCAGATATAAAAGATAGTAGAGTCAAAAAGAGGGATTGGGTAGGAGTTCATAGAAAAGCAGAGGAGGAATGAGGAAAGGGATATCAGGTTTTTTGAGCTGTGTCTTAAAGTGAAATACAAATGACAGAGATTATAGAGGAGAAAATTCTGATGACACCAGTTTTGTTTGTTTTTCCCTTGAGTCAGTCACTGAATGTTAGAAACGATATTAGTCAAGTTTAGAGAGCCATTTCTTTTATCAGGATGAGAGAGAGAAAAACCAGAAGCAGACTAGGTCTGCTGGTATGCTCATTTAGGAACCTGTACCAGGCAGCATTTCAAGCGTACAGAGCAGTTTTACGGCTCTGCTGGTTTTTATTTCTGGAAACAAACTGAACTTCTGCCTGTATATTCTGCATCCATTAAATGCTTAGGGCAGGGCTGTATGGGTGACATGTTTTCCCCATCTCCTTAGCTGCGTACCTTTTTTTTTGTCCTTCAAGTTGTTCTCAAGTTAATTGTTTGTTTATTTCTTTAGAAAAGAGCTATAATTCACCTTTGTAGAACTGCCTCTAGTTACCGTTCCTCATTTCCTTTGAGCAGATTGTTATTCAGCTGTCAGCACCAGTTGAAGGCAGCGGTTGGATGTCCGATGACGATGACATGGAATCGGGTGATAATGGATTTCCAGGGGATGCTGATGAGGGGATGCTGATGTTTCCAAGCAGGCCTGAAATAGTTGTGGTATATGACTCTGTTTTGTACTCACAGATAAATATATTCCCAATAGGCTGGGGACCAACTGGCTAAACAGCAACTCTGCAGAAAAGGATTTGGGTGTTATAGTGGACAGTAAGCTGAATGAGCCAGTTTGGGTGAAACCAAGCTGGGGGGTATAGTAGATATGCTGGAGGGCAGGGCTAGGATTCAAAAAGACCTAGACAGATTGGAAGAGTGGACCAAAAGAATCTCATGAAAATAAGGATAAATTCAAAGTCCCGTACTTAAGATGGAACAATCCCATGTAGTAGTACAGGCTAGGGACTGACTGGCTAAGCAGCAGCTCTTCAGAAAAGGACTTGGGGTTACAGTCAACAGTAAACTGAATATAAGCCAAGAATGTGCTCTTGTTATGAAAAAGGCTAACTGCATACTGGGCTGCATTAGTAGGAGCATTGCCAGGAAGTCAAGTGAAGTGATTGTTCCCCTCTATTCGACACTGGTGAGGCCACATCTGGAGTACTGTGACCAGTTTTGGGCCCTCCACTGCAGAGGCCAGTGAAAATGGTTAGAGGTCTGGGGCATGTGACTTCTGAGGAGAGGCTGAGGTAACTGCATATTTAGTTTGGAGAAGAGAAGACTGAAGGGGAATTTAATAGCAGCCTTCAACTACCTGAAAAGTGGTTCCAAAGAGAATGGAGCTGAACTGTTCTTACTGGTGGTAGATGACGGAACAAGGAGCAATGGAAGTTGAGGTTAGATATTAGGAAAAACTTTCTCACTGGGGGGGTAGTAAAACACTGTAACAGGTTACCCACAGTGGTTGTGGAGTTCTTGGAAGTTTTTAAGACTTGGCTAGACAAAGCCTTGGCTGGGATGATCTAGTTGGGAATGGTCCTGCTTTGAGCAAGGGTTTTGACTAGATCACCTCCTGAGGTCCCTCCCAACCATAATTTTCTATTATTCTGTTATCTTGAAATATTTTACTGTGGCCCTAGTTTTGCTCTCACATCTATCTTGTATGACCTTATTGAAGAGCTGTATAGGGTAGGAGAGGAGGCAGACTTTCCCTTGCATAACTACCCTTCCCATTGTATAATTGCTGGGATTTATTTGTATTGCTTTGTTCATTTTAGTTTAATTGCACACTGCATCAGGCAGAGGGTGGCAAAGCCTCTCTAAATCCTCCCATATTCTGGCCTTCTGAACCACGTATCACCAATGTGACCTTCAACATGGAGCTTTATAAAACAGATCTCTTCCTGGCTCCCTGCCAAGGACTCTTCTCTGTTGCTGAGAATGGACAGATTTACGTTGAGGTAATGAACTGTGCAAGGCACTTGGATGAGGTGAAATGTTCTACATAGACATAAATTTAGCCAAATGTTTGCTTTCCAGCTGAAAACCAGCACTATGCAATTCCCTCAAACACAGCACACAGGTGTAAAGTTCTGTGGTTTCAGAAGAGGGGAACCATAGGATAATGAGGAGGATGATGCTTTGTGCTGCAGATTGAGGAATCCTTTCAAAATGGGCAAATCACTCAAGGAAAACTCAGTTATTCTAGTTAGATAATGCAGAATAGTACTTAAATCTGGCCTTTTACCATATTTACTCAAATATGAGACAAGGTTTTTTTCCCCACAGTTGGCATTGGGAAAGGAGCCCCCTCAATCACATGCAACAAAATCTCACTAAATACACTGTCTGTCATTAAACTACTGCCAAAGGCATCGTATGTGCTCAGCAATGAAAACCCTCTATGAAGTTGATTTAATGCAGCCAGCACTGAGCATGATTATAAAACACATGCCCCATATTGGGCAAACATGTTGATGGGAACCTACCACAAGAATAAATTACTATAGCCCATCTGAATAAGACATATGGCAGTGCCCATTTAGCGCAGTTCCCCCCACCACCAACTCTTTTTGCCGTCTGGTAAACCATGACATTGCATACAGTTCAGCCAGAATCCCTCTATCAGCTCTTCTCTCAGCCTGGTGCATATGGTTAGTGAAACTGGACCGGGTTGTCATGTGCTTCATCTGAATATACATTTTGGAGCATCCCAGGACTTGTGACAAAACCAGTTCCAGTCATGAGTGGGGGCTAATTAGCACATGGATCCTTTGTGGGGGCTATCTTAAGTATACAAACATACTGAGCAGTGCTGAGCTGTTGGGTCACCATGGCTTGAAATGCTGTTGACTCTGGTAGGACCCAGCCCAAGAATTACATGGTAAAATCATGAGCCTTTGGTTTTGGACCAATATTATGTATAGTTTGTACTACATGTAAGTAGGTGCCAATGGGTTGCTCAGAAACGTGGTTACAGGGTACCTGTGCTAAAACTTGTAGCAGTTTAAAAAAATGTAACATGCATCAATTCTGGATAAACTAAGTACAGTAAAATCCATGTTGTGCGGCACGAGTGGGGAATAGGGGTACCTGGTATCTAAAAATGCCTGTTACCTGAGGCTGGTGGTTTTCAGCCAGACACAGAGGGGAAGTGCAGGGCGGCGGTGGCTGCACATGGAGCAGAGGGTGGGGGGTGGCGACGGCCACACATAGAACAGCTGCAGTGCAGGGTGGTGGCAGCATCTGCTACATGCAAGCCGCCCCCCCCCCCCCCCCCCCCCCCCC
>NW_017728993.1:40139718-40142112 GCF_001723915.1 Gavialis gangeticus | reverse complement strand
ACCCCCCCCCCCCCCCCCCCCCACATAGCCTGCCAGCCAGAAATTCCAGGTAATAGAGCGTTCCGGTTACTCAAATGTCAGATAACAGGGATTTTACTGTATATGGAAATTGCTGCAGCTATGTTTGTTGGATAATTCCAAACTGATAAAAACAAACAAAACTAGAAGCATATGAGTTTATTTTATTTGGTAACATGGAATAGCTTCATCTGAAAGACAAATGCATGCAAAATAGTTTATAGTTTTATATTTCTCTTCCTGGGTCCCAAGTTAGGTGTTCCCAGGTGACAAAAAAGTGTAACTTGGTTTCTGGGCTCTTTTGGAACCTTCCATACAATCCTGCCATCACCTGCTACACCAGCTTTAAATACTGTTACCCAAGAAAACTCAGGTCCTAATTTAAAGCTCAGTGAACCTAATGCAGTGGTTTCCATTTACTTCAGTGGGCTTTGCATGAGGTGCCATTTACATGTGTTGTCCCTTTTACACCATGAAGTTTTACATAGATGGTTTGATCACAGTTGCAGAGTTTCATATTTTTCAAAGAACTCTATAGACATGAATAAGTTTGATTTGTGGTGAGTATTATCTCCATTTCATGGATGGGGAATTAAGGAACAGAGAGGTTAGGAGATTTACATGAGGCCACACAGTAAGATGCAAGAGACATCTGAACACAGCCTGTCTGCTTGACTCAGTGGTTTAGAACTTTTTAGGTTCTACAAAGTGACAAAAGATTCATCCTGCAACCCAGCATATCGTGATAATTTCTAAATAGTTCTCACTGACTCCTAGGTTATGTCCATGGTACACATGACTGAACTAGCTTGAGTACTATCCACAGTTTGTTGCTTAGCCCAAGCAGAGCTGTGCTAGTCTTGCTAGATTGCTTCCAGTACCCAGGCTTGCATAGGTATTTCTATACACATGTGTAGACACTGATGGGGCTGGCATATTGCACGAGAGTTTATTGCTCCTGGGTGCCACATTTACATGTGCACCTGGGACCACAGCATGTTGAGTGGTGTCAGAGCAGCCCCGACTGGCAAGCAGCCTGGAGGGTCAGCCTGCCAGCCCAGGGCTGATCAGACCTGGTTCAACGTGCTGCAGAGGGGCTGACTGGGGCATCAGGGTCCTCCAGTGCAGGGCTAGCTGGCAGGCAGCCTTCACACTGAAGCATACTCATGCCTCAGGCAGCTGGGTCAGCTTCTGTATGTATGTTGTTGTGGAGTAAAATACTCTGCCATAGGGTAGTACTTGTATTTACAAGTATTAACCTGTGGTGGAGTTTAGTAGTTTACTCCAGCCTAATAGTCCTGCACGTGTAGACACCAAGACATTTACTGCGGAGTTAATTAGGCAACTAGTAAATGTAGGAGTAGTAATTAGGCAATTGGTAAACATTTTGTGCAGATGTAGCCTGTGAAGCTTAATATCTGTAATTTAAAAACAACAAATCTGAATGAATGAAATTTAGTTGTATCCAAAGGAGATATCAAATAATAATCCATCATTCCAATCCAAGTTCATGGTGGATATAGATGTGCGAACAGGGCTGCTATAACTCCAACCAACCTTCATGTCACTACTTGTTTCATTTGTTATTTTCTTGAACAGAAGTCAAGCTCTACCTACTACCTTTAAAAAAAAAAATCAGTCAAGATTTAGATTTTGTATTGGTTTTGAAGATATTTTTATTTTCTTTGCACTTTTAATAAGATACCAACCAAGCAATGATAAGAAACTCTGACAAGAGCTTTATATGTAGTTAGGAAGCCTCCAAAAATAAGGTCTGCTGTAGAAACAGATGTCTTGCACAGAACTGTGTATTTCTAATGGTAATTACCATTGATGTTTCCAAATGTATTTGCTAAACAATACTCAGACAGAACTTTTAGTTACTGGGCAGTTCATGCTTCTGTAAATGTTGAGTTACCTTTTAATCTTATGCCTATAAAAATTACTTTTTTTCCCAAAGACCTGACAATTCTGGTAGTGAAAACTATATTTAATAAAATGTAAACAAAGCTGAAATATATCAAAATGACTTAAGAATATTTTAATAAAAGTTATTAGTTTTTCACTTGGACGAAGACTATCCTTTCCTTCAGTATTCTGGGATGAATCCCTCTGGCTTGGGACTTGTCTGGTTCTGGAGTTATTTCTTCAGACAGATGCTCTAATTTCTTCATCACCTGTCCTGGCACCAACTGAATTTTTCTCATTCTCCTTTCTTCACAGTGGAAAATTTATATCAGTCTCTGGCATCTGTTCCTCCATCCTCTGCTCTCACTCACAAAAAAAAAAAAAAAAAAAAAGGGGGTTTTTTTTTTTCCCCCTTTTTAATTTAAAAATTATTTGGGCCAAAATCCCTAAGGCCCCGCCCCTTGTCTC
>NW_017728993.1:40127828-40139638 GCF_001723915.1 Gavialis gangeticus | reverse complement strand
TTTCTGTCCACCTCTTTAATTCATAAATTACTTGGGCCATAATCCCTAAGGTCCCTGCCCTTGTCTCTCCTGTGCTGATTCTGGTTCTTGAAAGAAGAAGCCTTTTCTTTAATGCAGTAACTTAGCCATTCTTCATTCTCTGCCTTTTGCTTTTCTTACCAGCATTTTAATCTCACCATAACTGTAGAACCATTTTGTACTCTCTGTGTAGATTTTATTCAGCCTTTTTCTTACGTGGTGCTTTTGCGTATCCTTGCTCTTGCTTTCTTTTTAAAACTGTGTGTATTACTGGATGAAATTTGAATTCCTTGAAATATTACAGTATACTTGTCATCCCTGCCACAAGTCCCTTTTCTTCATTGTTTTATACCATTGACTCTGTTTCCTCTCCCTCCACCGTGCCTCTTATTTCCCCCACACAGGCACTTATCACTCTCTACTTCCAGCTTGTAGTTTATCGATTGCCTCTCTTGGTTAGGGGGATTCAATTCACCATTTCATCTCCGATTAAATTATTGATCACTTCAGGGACAAATGACATCATTCAGTATGCATACTTCCAGAGATTTCTCTGTGGATTATAGGACAATGTGATGGATTCTCTATTAGCTATACATAAAATGAATCTGGTTGGGTACATACAGAAGACAATTTTTTTTAATAAAGATGTTATTGCTTTTGGAACTATTTTGATCATGCTGTGAAGACAATTAGGTGCAACACTTGTGCTGTTTATAGGAATAACATGCTTAATTTGCTTTCTCTTCCCTTGGAAATCTGCTGTCATAACTTTTACAGTTTGCTTTGTGGCATTCATTATCTGCCTTCCAGCTTGTCTGCATAGCATCAGTGCACTGAGGTAGCAGGTGTTGTTTCTCATAAAAGAACAGAAATGATCCACCTCAGAAAAAAAGTTACAATTGCATGGCTTGTTACTATACTGCCTCCCCCACACAACCCACAAGCTCCTCCCATACTTCAAACCATGACCTCTTCGCTCTGCCTCTGCATTCCACTGTATGTTTTTATTTTTTCCCTTAAGTGAAGGATACAGAAGGATAGAATTTGTAATTCCTTAGATAGCCTTGTACTTTTGCCCATAAATTTATTGGGAGAGGAAGTTTAATGCTCCTCACCTCCCCAAAAACTCAGTTCAGATGTAGCATTCATTCCATCAAATAATCCCAATTTTGCCTGGAAGTTTTCATGCTGGGTGCATAACATCAAAGGACCTCAAGGCATTTGCCCAGGGTCACACGATGAGACAGTGGATAAGATGTATTGAACCCACAAATTCCTCCTCATTATTGCTTTATCAACCAGGCACTACCCAGTACCTGCTGAGACTTTAGATTTGGAAGTATTCCTAATTGGAGCTGGCATGCTAAAACCACATAATTATGCAAGAAGTGAATACTACATGATGCTGACAAAATGATGCCCTACCTAAGTTGTTAATAATTTATTTTTTCTGTACAGGTTTCTGTGACTAAAGCTGACAGAGCCCTGGGCTTTGCAATCCAAACATGCTTTATTTCTCCATACTCAAACCCGGATAGGGTGTCTGACTATACCATCATAGAAAACATTTGTCCTAAAGATGAATCTGTTAAATTCTACAATGAACAGAAGGTGAATCGTCCTATACCACAAGTACAGACAGACAAAAAGAGGTTTAGCTTTGTGTTTAAGCCAATATTTAATATTTCACTACTATTTCTTCACTGTGAGCTGACATTATGTACAAATAAAGAGAAAGATACCCAAGGACTGCCTAAGGTCAGTAGCTTCTTAACCTGCTTGAACTTTTGGCTATAAATATATTTTCTTCATGATAAATGGAAATTCAGATCATAGCACTTCCAGATATTAATTTTTCTATTAGAAATTTTATAGACTCAGATTAATGTATTTTACATGCTATTAGTGGACCTGAGAGTGTTTATAGAGCCCTTTCATTAACAGCTGTGATGAATCTTTATCACGTTTACATTTTTTCACTCAAAATGTCATAAAATGGTTAGATATGGTAAATAGAAACTGCTTGCCATAGGGGTGTGGGTCGAGATTTATCTCTGCTATTCAGATCATATAGTAATAGCCTGAATATTGTTAATGTTAACTTTCCAGAACCTCCTGAGATAATATTGCAATTGTCTTTGAATTTCCACATGTGAATTGCAAGGCTGACCTGCCTCAAGAGAACTTGGAAAGGAAATAAGTGAATGTTAACATTTTGTTTGTTTGGGGGGGGTTGTGGTTTCTTTTTTTTTTTTTTCATTTTTGTATTGTTCATCTTTGTGGTGCTTGTTGTTGGTGGTGGTTTTTTTAACAGTAAATTCCCATATTGGGCTACTTTCATACATCAAAACAAAGTTCCTGTTTTCTGTCTGGTTATTGTGAGAGACAGTTGCAAAACAGTTGCTTTATAACCAGCAAAATCCATTCTTTGGCAAAGACTTGCACTCTAGGAATTCTGACTTCCTCTTAGTTTTTTGGGGACTTATGTGCATAATCTCTAAAATGCAGCAGTTGTTGTTGTTGTTGTTCTTCTTCTTCTTATTATTATTATTATTATTAATCTGTATTAATGAGCTATGTTGTTGACCACCAGATTTGCAAAACTCAGTTCTGTTTTTGTATGTGTAAAACTTTGTGTCCTGGTTGGATAAAACCCATAAAATATCTGTCTGTGAAAATCGGCTCAACTGGAAGCCTAACCAAGTCGATGCATGAGTGCAGAAAATTAGCTGCTACAGTGGATGGTACTGCGAAGAGCTTTCTGAAAACTTTTTCCACAGTGGCAATCAGCATCAGCCTTTGTTATCCTCGAATACAGCAATCATAGTCACTAAAATTCAGTAGTAAATTCCCATAGAGTTTTAGAAAATTTAGTATTAAAGCAAAGTTTACATCTTGAAGCACAGTTGAGAATGTTTGTTTGTTTCCTTTACCAATATTACAGAGATTGTTTGGGGGTTTTGATAACATTCAAATCTCCTGTTTCCCTTCAGTAAACACTACTGAACAACACTGATAATGAGACGGCTGTGCAGCTGTTCCGGCTGGTACTGTGTTTTATTTTGAGTGAATCCCTGACCTCACACACTGTTACTTCTACCCACAGTGCATTCCTCCTGATGAAGCCTGCACCTCTCTCAATGTTAATATGATCTTGGCCATGATGCAGAATAAGAAGACATTTACCAAACCCCTTGCTGTAATACCCCATGAAGAGAAACCAAAAGGTAGCAATATACATTTTGAACCTGTTAACATAGCTATATTGCATTATATAACATATGAGAATTTCAATGGCAAAAATGTGGCTCCAAGCACTGTATATTCTAATGGGGCTGTTGTTCTTGCAAAATGTTATTCATTTACAGATCTGGGGCACACATCTCCATAATATCTGAATGCTGGCAGTCACGTCCTTTTTTAACCTATTTTACTTCTTTATGGTAAAGTAGCTTGGCTAGGCATTGAGAAAGGAATACTCTCTTTTGTGCTATACAATATGGGTTTCATAAGTATTAATATGGTAGAATTGCTTCCAGCAATTCATTCTTATTTAGAAATTGAAATCAGTACTGTATTATCTGCTATGTAATTTCTTCTTTGTGGTTGTAAATATTTATTTTAGTATGGCAATTATAGTAGAATTTTGTAAAGCAGATGGGCAGCCTTAGGGAAAACAGTTCCACTAGAAGATTAGATCGTTAAGAAAGAGGATAAGAACTGTTAGCATTCATTAGTTCTGTTTGGTTGGGGATCGAGTATATTAACTCATTTATAACTGTTATGAAAAATGTAAGTGTAGTTTCATGAAAATATACCGATTCCTGAGTACTATGCTGCACATGATCATTTGGTATGGCTTTTAATATCCATAACCCTACGTTAGATAGACCTCCTCTGCAGTATTCCCCATAGAGATAAAAAAGATAGGTAATATTGTGGCTTTACCTTCTTGGAAGTCAGAAGGCAAAATGATGTAAAGCAGTGGTCTCCAAAGTGGGGTGTGCGCACCCCAGGGGGTGCACAAGACAATCCATTGGGGTGCAGGAAGAAAATATTAGAACTTCTATTTCTATAAATATACGTATATTGGGGGTGCATGCTCAAATTTTTTACTGATAGAGGTGCACAATCAAAAAAAGTTTGGAGACCACTGATGTAAAGGTTGATAAAGAAGTGACCACCCATCCACTTCACTTAAAATCTTTTGCCTCCTTGTTCTTGTCAACATGGAGCATTCAGCCGAATCTCCTTGCTCTAACCTGCTTTTTCTACTTTACTCTGAGAAAGAAGAGGAGGAGGAAAGAAAAATCAGAACAATTAAGCAAGAGATGACTTCCAGGATGGAAAGAGAAAAAGCAGAGTTGTTTTGGTACTTGCTCATCTGCAGCAGGCGGCTGAGTATAATTGGGGAGGGGCTTAAACTCCCACCCTGGCCTGCAAGGCCCCCAGCCTTGGTGTGCCTAGAGGGGGAAGGGAGACACAGCCCTTGTCAGTTTTGTCCTGGGGGGGAAAGGGGGGCATGGGCAGGAACCAGCCAGGAGGGCACCTCAGGCAAAAGGGAGGCAGGAAGGGGGATTAAACTCCCCCGTCTCTCCTCTGTCCTGTGGACACAGGGACCCCAGCTGGGGTCTGCCCGGCTTTCCACCTCGCGTGCCACTCGCATGGTAGGGGGCATGTCTAGAGCCAGCCGGTATAGCCCTGCCTTGCCCAGAGCTGGGGCTGCAGGGCGGGGCTGAGCCGAGCCAGCCCATGGGCACTGCTGAGGGTGGGCATGAAGGGGCTGGCCCGGGCTGGGCCGCAGGGGTAGAACCCTTCCTAGCCAGCTGGGGCTCGGCTGGGACTGCAGGAGCTGTGCACCTGGATTTCTCCCAGCTCCCCGTGTCTGGGCCAGGCTGAGCTGTCATGGAGCCGCAGCCAGCTGGGAAGGGCGCTGCCCCCAGAGCCCAGCCCAGCCCAGGCCGGCTGCTCTGCACCTGCCCTCAGCAGTGGCTGCAGCTGGCCCAGCTTAGCCTTTGGATAGTGGATCGGCCTGGACTGACTTCAGGTCAAGGCCTTTCCCAGGTGGCTGCGACTCTGTGACAGCCTGGCTCAGGATGTATGGGTGGCAGCTGGCCAGGCAGTGGCATGGAGGCGACACTGCTGCAGCTGTGGGCAGGCGCCTTGGCAGCCAGGCTGGCTTTGTGAGATGAGTCCTTCGTGCCCGCAGCTGCCTGGGCCAGCTTAGAAGCACCAGAAGGCCCAGAGCCCGGCAGCTGCCTGCTGTGGAGGCTCATGTGCCTGCAGCCACCGCTGCCACACCCAGCAATCACCAGCTAATGTCCAGATGGCTAATTTTTTTTCTAAGCATCTTTCAATACCTTGTTCTCTTTCTGTAGGCCACTTTTGACTTGCTCAATGGCTGTGGTCTGTTCCTTTTCCTTGTTTACTACTCCAGAGCTTTGTGCTTAAATGCCTTCCCCTGGGAGCGGGGAAGGGTGGCATCTGACTAAGTAGGCTGCTACCTATGAAAGCATATGCCTCTCTGAACCAGTTACTCTCTGCCATCCTGCCTCTGCCATGTCTTCTGCATGAGAACAAAAAGCTGTGTACAGAAGTGCTCCATGTTTGTTTTACAGCACTGTTATTTAGAGCACTTTTTATAGCATTATAAAGTTACAGCCCTCTTAAACATGACAGAAGTGCGGGGTCGGGGGGTGGCACTCTGAGCCTTCCTGCACTCTCCAAGCTAGGAGGCAGAGGGCACTCCGCAGCCTCCTGGGGCTTCTCCACTAGTCAGAAATTTGACCAGCATTCAGAACTTATTTAAAGTACTGTAGGTTGCTAAAGTGCTATAAAATACAACACTTTAAATTTAATACTTCATTTAACAAGGGTTAATTTAAAACGCTGTACTGATTTTAAAGTACTGTAAAGCTGTGCACTTCCGTTAAGTCACAGCAATAAAGCACTTTAAATAGCAAAAAAAACAACAACTTCTGTACAAACCTAAAAGATGGGAATTGGAAGTTGGTATATTCCTCCCTGTGTCTCTGATTTAAGAGCTCTGAAGAAAGTTAAGTGACACTGGGCAAAAATAATTCTTTCATCTGTTAACTCCCAGATGGCTTTCTGAATATGGTTAGCCACCAGCTTGTGATGAGGACTGATCTCTTTTGATCAACAAGAGCACATCACGGCCCCAGTCAGAGAAATACTGAAGTTGTATATTAAGAATGCTTTGCAGTTATAAGCAATACGGAGCATCCAGCACCAGTGCTCTTCCTGCAGCATTGTTGCATTGCATAGTGCTGAAAGAAGCAGAGCTCTTTCCTACTTTTTCTAACATTTTTTCAGCTTTTTCTCTTGGAGCCTTTTCTTCAAATCTGCCTATGTTGTGTTCACTCTTCAACCTAATTGCCTATTTACATAACCTCATAATGGAGAACAGTTGGCTGTAACACTTACATGTGGAGGTGTTGTATTACTGTCTTTCACAAAAGCTCTTGCTCTTGGGAGCTGCTCCTCCAAGGTATTTTTGTTTGCTTTGCAGGTGCTTTGATGTTTTCCATTCAGACCTCTTGGGGGGAAAAGAATCATTAAGCCACTTCCTCTAGAAGCAGCCACTTCAGTTGCATTTTTTTTTTTTTACTAGAGAAATGAGAGTTATGTTTTTTGATAACCTCTATTTACAGTTTTTAACACACAATCAGTTTTTCACCATTTCAACATTCTCAGAAGTGAGAACTTGAAGTCATA
Organism: Gavialis gangeticus; assembly: GCF_001723915.1. Classification (NCBI taxonomy): domain Eukaryota; kingdom Metazoa; phylum Chordata; order Crocodylia; family Gavialidae; genus Gavialis; species Gavialis gangeticus. The sequence goes on along the minus strand of NW_017728993.1, from coordinate 40,132,879 downwards.
TAAATTAACCAATTGTTTACATAGGCTTTGTCCTAAATCTTTAAAAGGGGGAGGAAATATATGTCTTGGAACAAAGGCAGTCTGCAAAGCATTATTAGCTTTGCAATGAAGATTTTAGAAAATAAAGTTCTGGGCTTATTTATAAAGAGTGATGAGCTAATCTAAGGGGAATCTGTCTGTTAGGACCAGGTAGATTAAGGACTTTTTTTATGTTCTAGGCTCCTTGCCACTGCAGATTGAATGATTTCAGCAAAGAGTTGTTCAGTTGTGTTGCAATCTAGCTGTAAACCTTCCCTCTGGATTCTATATATTTTTGATGGATCTTAAAATCTGCCCAATACTGTGGCAACCAGTTGCTATATTCCTTTCAAAAACTTTGAGTGTAACCTGGAGGCATACTGTGCCAATGACATAGGGCAGTTTTTAATGTAAAGGATGATATGTTCCAACTACTTACACTTCTTCAGCCCTTGCTAGATAAAAGGGTGGAAGAGTAGGATGGGACATCAAATCCTGGTATCCTGTGCTGCAGTGCATGGCATGCTGTTTATTTACTAGTTTAGTGGAGAATAAAGCAGCCCTGGATCTCCACCCTTACACACGCTCGTACTATCTTGGCCTGGCACAGAATAAGTGAAACGTGTCCTTTAAACTTTCATTTTTGAATCTCCCATTAATACAGCCAAAATCAATACAGTCTTGACCAACAGCTTTCATTGTATAAATGTCTTTAAAGGACATTATCAGATAAGAGTTCCTATAACTGTCTGGCAGCTGGCTTCTGTCCAAACTGACTTGGAAAGGCTTCTACCCTGATGCTGACGTCAATGAACCCCTTAGGCATGCTCCATGGAATTCACTGATGTAATCCAGTTTGACCTTTGGGGTGGGGTGGAATGAGAGTTTTCATGGTTGTACGTATGTGGGTTGTGTGATGGGGGAGGGAAGGACAGGGACCAAAATCCAGGGATTGCATTCTGCCAGTGAAAAGAACTCAGTCACTTTTCATTCTTTTCTTGTGTGATCTGGTTGTACTGGTTCCAGTTCCCAGAGGCCTGGAAAGCTTTGGAACTAGCTTCTCTGGCACCTGAATTGTGATAGAAACACACACTTTATCTAAACTATTTTGTGCATTTATATTGGTTATTTCTAGGGCCATGCGGCAAAATGATTTGGTGTTGTTCAGCTTAGTGGCTCATTCAAGTGTAAACAGGCAATGAAAATAAGTTTTCCTCTGTTAAACATTCCTACATGGCCCATAGGCTGTGCATTTGACATTCTGATGTTTCTGTGTCAATAAAGTGTTAGTTTATGTACACTTAAGATAATTTTTGTTTACATTTATAGTGTAGCAAATATAAACTAAAATACAATGTGCTCACTTCTGTCTCCAAAGAGGAAGTACAATTCTAGTACAAATCACTGGGAGCTGTACCCATGTATGAAAAAGCAGATTGGATCCAGTGGGACAGATCCCCAGTTGGTGTGAACTAATTGGTCATAGTTACCAGTGAAGAAAACTGATTTTTGCCTAAGTATATTAGTTGCATGTCTGCTCCTTTATGTTTATGGAGACATGGAAAATATGAACTATTGTTACAGATTCTTGTGTGAAAATACTTCTTACCAGAGCCTCTCTGACAACAGCAAGGATGTGCATTGTAACGCATTCTTAAAACAAAATAAATGCGTATTATCTGTTTTTTAGTTTGAGCATGGCAATTTAATTAGAGGATTTTAATGGCTGTACTTGGAGATCAGAATCTTCCATTTGTTACTTGCGAGGCTGTTTGAACTTTCTGAATGCTTTCCAGAGAGTCAAAAGATGGGGGTCAGAAATCCTTTAACTTTAGTGCTGCAGTGCCTGCTTTTTAGTGTTTAAACAGCTTCTGGTACCATGGAGCTTTGCTAGGGGACATAAGCAACAACTGTTTCTGTTTAACTCAGCACGTCAGCCCATGTTTTATAAAATTCCTTTTTAGTACAGATTAAATCCACAAAAAATTAGAGGCAAATATTTAATGTAAATATGGTACAATTAAAACTGTGTGTGTGGGCCTGATCCTGAACTCTCCCCTCATGCAGACCTCTGTGATTAATGTATTCTGTTGGGAATGAGTAAACTGTAGAACTAAAGTTAATCTTTGAGCAAATGGATTTACATTCTGAGCTCTCGTTCCCTCTTGGGCTAGGGACAAACATTCAAAAAGCCTGAGGCTGAATTGATTCAATCTTTGCATGTTAGTCTAACCTGGATAGGCTAACTTACTTTGTAACTGTACAGTCATCCCAGAAATGCAGGCACATGCCTGCAGTGGCTCAGTCTAGAAGCTGGGGGGTGCTAGAGCAGCCCTCCCATCCCTTGCACAGTACTGAGCTGAGGGGGGCATGGCCAGGCCCAGCAGGATGCTCTGTTTAGCCCAGCAGGGAATTGATAATAGTGTTTATCACTCCTAACTCAGTGTTTATCTTCCCATTAAGAAAATAACAGAGGGACATTACCAGCTACCTGTTGATTCTACCTAGCTAATACACAGACCCATAAGCAAGGCAGAGAGGAGTAGGGAATCTTGCTTATCAGGGAGAGGTGAGGAGGAGGGAGGAAGCAGCTTGCAGTCTCTGCCGGACTTGCAGCCGGAGAACAGAGGGGAGGATACAGCCCTGCTGTGGAGCAGAGAGCCTCGCCCAGCCCAGAGAGCATGATGAGATGCTGGGGGTGTCTGGTTTATCTTAAACCAGCAAGGGGTCTGGGATAGACATTGCATAAACCAGTTTGACCCAAATCAGTTAAGTCTGATACTGCATTCAACCATGTTTATCTCAAACCAGTTTCAGCCATTTTCAAACTGGTTTATGTGCACTGAACATCTGTTCTGTTACAGGTTTAAACCAGTTTCTGATTACTTAAACCAGTTTATGTGTAATGCCTGTCCCTGGCTGGTGTTTAGAGCTTTGTGTGCTACCTCAATCTATTACTTTAGCCATTTTTTTTTTGTAAAGAATACTACAGGGTCTTTGTATAAAGACAAGCTAGACTTATGTTGATTTGTTAGGAGATAATATTGTGATAGAATATTTTGTTGTATTGTAGGTGATCTAGTCTGTGGCATGAACAAAGTGTGCTCCGGGGGGCTGGGGGGGGCACGGTGACCACCTGCAGGCGGTGGCGGTGGTGTCAGCGCCAGGGGCATGGCCACAACAAGCAGGGAGCTCCCACAGGCGGGGTGGGGGTGGGTGGCAAGAGCCGACTAGCGACCGCTTGCAGACACCACCATTGGCATCATCCCACCAATGGACTGTGGGATGTTTGATGGAACTCTTCCAAGAATATTGGAGATTTCAGGCATAAAGTACAATAGAACACTAACAACATATCTTTGTTGTTATGCAGCTTTTCCCCAATGAATCAAATGGCCACTTTCTGAATGTTGAATGCCAATGTTGGCTAATACAGTGATTCCTTAAGATGTGGAAAAGAAATTGCACTGCACTACTAAATAAGAGAATTTGCATCTCAGAGATGTCAGGTTACCATTTCCTTTGATGTGGAACAGGCTAGCTTTCATTGCAGCAAGCCATGTTATTGGAACTATTCCTGTTACATTTGCTCTGTAAGCCAAGTGAAGAAGCTTGTAGGCTTGATGTTTTGGGAGCTAGAACAAATTGTTCGATGCAGTGATGTCTGTTTTTTTTCACTGTACGTCAGGCGCAACTCCCACTGACTGTAATATGTTCTGGGGCTGTGCATCTAGAGGAAAAATCAATAACAGCATAAATACATAAACCCTATTAATTTTGCATTACAGGTTTTACAAACTCACTTCTTCAGCTTTATATACCAGATCCCAATGAAATCTCCTAAAACCAAACTGTATCAGAAGTGTTGCATTTTATTTCTCTTGACACTTTGGCATCCTTATATCACATGTTTTTGGCAGAATAAGAATTAAAGGCATATAGATAAAGCGCATTGTATTCTGTGAAATTCATGTTCTTTGTTGTAAAATCTGTCTCATTTCACTGTTCAAATTATACGAGGGATGGAAAAATTGATTTTTTTTTTTATCAGTGAAGAGAACAAAGTCACAGAAGAAGGTCAAGTGAGTGACAAGCATTTTTTTTCTGTACAAAGATATAGAATGTGTTTTAGTACTTTAGCACTTCCACGCACTTCACTTGGAGCTGGCTGCTAATACATGAAAATTACACACCTTTTTCTGGACCTCAAAGACTCTCTTCTCTCTTGTGTTGCACAAAGCTCTACCAAGCAATCCACATTAAAATCCATTGGAGAGGAACTGGATGACTTGGTGGGGGACTGTAATGTGATACAGAGCTTATCATTAACTGGCAACCTTGTTCTCTGGGGAGAGGCCAATGACAGAATGAGTATGGAAAACTAATTCCTGTTTCATTTCAGGAGGCATTTAGTTCAAGGCTAGGATATACTAACTGAGCGTGTGGACAGTCTTTTAGCACCATTATGTATATTCAAACAGTCTGAGAAAATTAAGGCTGAGACTAAAGTAATTGTACTCAGTGCAATATATACTCCAAAATAGATGAATGAAAATGCTTTTTTTTAAAAAAAAACAGGAATTAAATTCTTAAGCTTACACAAATAATCCTTAACCTTTTCCCAGTTCTCACATTAATGTTTTAACCTGCTTGTCTAGTTCACCTAGGAAGATGATGTACAGAAGATAACCACATGTTAAACTACATCACTGTAATTTTTCTACTGGTAAATAAACACGACTTTGGCTATTGCAGGCACATGTTTCTAATGATCTAGTAGAATTTTGGCCCTTTGATCTAATGCGTTGTTTAGGGTAGTTAATTAAGTGGCATCTTAAGAGGCTCTAAACTGTAGTTGTTGCTTAGCAGTACTTTATTAATTTTCCCACTGTATTGTTTATCCAGTAATTTTCTTTGGAAAGTTTTTCCAGTAATTTTATTTTGTAGTTTCAGATATCTTTTGGAACTACAAGAATGTCTCTTGTCTCTATAGCAAAGTTGATTTCAGTCTTTTTTTTTTTTTTTTTTTTAAA
>NW_017728993.1:40125093-40127681 GCF_001723915.1 Gavialis gangeticus | reverse complement strand
TCAGTCTTTTTTTTTTTTTTTTTTAAAGATAAATATGTTAAGTACCTTATCAAATCTCATAGCAGAAGCATCCAATACATTTAGACATGCCAGAATTGAAATGATATGCATCAGTAGCTGGGTTGTCCAGAGGTAAACCATGGCTCACAATGCAGGATATTTAATTAGAATAATAGCCTGGATCTTTGGCTTTTGTGTTGGCATGAGTAGTTGGAGAGGTAGGTGTCTCTTGACATTTGTCTTAGTAAGTTCTGTCACAGTGATACCAGTCATGTATATAGTGGAGAGAAGAGAAGGCAAACAAGAGAAAGTAGGGGAGACTGCATTTTTAAAGACAGAATTTTGCATATTTTTCTAGTGAATGCTCCTGATAATATGTTGATATTATTTCAAAGAATAATATCTTTATCATAGCTATGATCTTTATCTTCCAGTATAAATAACAAGAAGAGAGAGCATTAGCTAATAATTTACACTGTTTTGTGGTGTGTGTATAGCATGAATCAAAACATATGGATGTAAACTGGTCAAAATGAGGCCTATTGTGCCTGGAGGCAGCCTTCCTTAGAGGGAAAAGAAGAATAGTTGGCTGTTACAATGATTTAATATGTTAGTATCCCATGACTGAAGATTGGTGAGTAGTTGGATGAATGTGGTAATCTCAAAACAGCCTTAGTAATCAGTGCTCTAAAGAGCTCTGCACTGGGATAATGTGTTACTGCAAGCCAGAATTGATGATAACTGGGTGGGGAAGTTTTGTGCAGCACCTGCCAGCAGCACATAACATGCTGAATGCACTCTCTACAATGGCTATGTTCCTCAGAAGGATAATCAAGATGCACATGGAATTTTTACAAACTAATCCAGGTCAGTCGATTCTGACTGGATTTCCTGAAATTCCTAGTTTTTAAAATTACACACTATTTAAAGACTTTTTCAGGATGCAGTGCTGAAGATGGCTTGTCCTGCATGCAGGGCATTATTATTGATTGATTGATTGATTGATTGATTGTTTGTTTGTTTATTTTAAACAGGCCCACTCCCTTCCAATCCCAAAGTGAGTGGACCACAGCCACGTAAGTCATTCATATGTCTGCCCTTTAAGTCTGAAACCATTGTCTAGCAATTGATCAATTAATAAAGAGAATTATCCTACAGCTTTTGAAGATAGAGTACTTGTTCTAAATTCTAGAGCAGAAAAGAATGGTCTGTGGCTGTCAGCAGTAGAGATATTCCCACTAATTTTGAGAGGGAGGAATTCAGCACGTGAGTAGAAATTAGTATGTGCAATTGCAGCTCTCCAGCATCCAAGAAAACCCACAGCTGTGATAAAATGTTGGACCAGTGACTTTCAGTCTTTGTGAGATCTTTTCTCAAAATGGGTATTAGAGATGGGAGGAAAAGAAAAATGATAGCAGACAGGTGAAAACACAAAGAGAAGACTGGAAAGTGAGGCTGGAAAAGGTAGGAGGGGGACAGAGCAGAATGGAAAGAGTCCTTTTCTTATCTGGGGTCTAGACAAGGCACTCAGGTTAGCCAGGAAATAGTAAATTATACTTCCTTCTGCCCTCTACCCCAAGCTTTCTGCAACTCTTGCTTGTTAGTAAACTCCCTCTTCAGAGGAGAAGATAATGCAGTTGTAAAAAACATAACTCAGTTTAATGGACAGTTATACTTCAGATATCAGCAAGAAACAGTTCAGAAAGGAATCCATGGCAGAAACAGGAGATAACCCCTCTGACCTGCTACCTGACTGCTCTTGCAATTGCAAATCTGCCTGTGCATGCTCAGAAAGGCATTGTGAAAAGCTCCCTCAGGGAGGTTACCAGATTTTCAGTTTTAAAAAAGAGGACATCTATCAGGGAGTGGAGTGGGTAATATGATTGCAGGGGGGAGTGATATGCCTGTGCCCTGCTCGTGCCCCTCACTCCTAAGCCATACCCCCCAGCCCTGCTGCTGCCCCTTACTCCCAGCCCACAGTACCCCATCCCCCAGTCTATGCTGGTACTCCTCACTGCCAACCTGCAGCCCCCTGGTCCCCACTGGTGCCCCTCACTCCTGACCTGTTATCCCCTGCCCTCCCAGCCTTGCCAGTGCCCTTCACTCCTGCCCCGCACCCGCCTGTTCCCCCTAGCCCTACAGTGTCTTCTAGCAGCCCTGCCCCTGCGAGCACAGGCACTGGCCCCAGTGCTGGTAGCCCAGTCACGTAGCTCTCTGCTACCCCCAAAGGGCCCCCCTGCCCCCTTTCTTTGCTGGAGGGGTAGATGCCTCCCCTGTCCTGCCACAGCTCCAGCTCCAATACCTGGAAACCGTGCTTCCCTCAGTGTTGGCACCCGCCCCCTCACATACCATCCTCTCCACACGCACACATGCAGTCCCCAAGCCCTGGCCCTCCAACCCCTGCCCCTCACAGACTTATCTGCATGCAGCTTCTGGGCCTGGTCCTACCAGCATGTGATGACCCTACCTCCAATCACCCTCTCCCTGCTCCCCCAAGTTCCAAGCAGCAACTTGCTAGGACAAACCAGGAAGGGGCAGGAAAAACTTCAATGCTGAGCAGAGCAGAATCCCAGACATTATTTGATATT
>NW_017728993.1:40123744-40125082 GCF_001723915.1 Gavialis gangeticus | reverse complement strand
CAAGCAGCAACTTGCTAGGACAAACCAGGAAGGGGCAGGAAAAACTTCAATGCTGAGCAGAGCAGAATCCCAGACATTATTTGATATTTTAAAAAACTGTCCATACAAAGATGGGAGGACCCAAAAAGAGAACATGTCCAGGAAAGCCCAGATGTATGGTAACCCTACCTCAGCAGGCTCTGGGGTTTTAAAGGTACTATACTCAAATGAATGCACACATTTAGCACCAAGAGAATTGTTCTGAGGAACAACAGATAATACTGCTACCTGCCTCCTACGGGGGCTTCTGTTGGGTGGAAGAAGCCTTGTGGAGGGAAGAAGGAAAGTGATGGATGTGTTCATAGAAAGCTAGATAGAAAGAAATTGCACTGGGAGATGCAGTGGCTGAATCAGTGCATTCTCTAGCTATCCTTCAAGCCCCCTCATCAGTCAGCACAGACCTAAGCATGAATCAGGAACTGTGTTCAGTTCTTTTCCGTTACCTGCCCAATTATTAAAATGTTATTCACTAGCTTACACTATTTAATGTGCTTACTGGGAGACATTAGTCACAGAAGAAAAATTACCCCCCCAAAATTGATGCAGTAGGAGAACAACACTGAGGTGTTACTGATCAAAAAGGAATAAAATACAAAGGCTAGAAGTTGCTCTAATTAGGTAATTAACATTCAGAACAATGCATATAGGAACCAGATACAATATCATATAAATTGTACTTAATAAAGATCCTCTTGCCTAGCAACTGATTTTTTTTCTTTTTCTTTTTGTGATCTGGAGTTAATTTCAGTTATTAAACACACTGCCAAATATGAAAAAACAATTGCTTCTATTTACGTTTTTGCTGACTTTTTTGTTGGCTTCACTTCTCACTAAACAGCAGTTCCGGTCTCCACCTACATATAGAGCTAAAGTTACAAAGAATATGGAGGAAAGTTGGCTTAAGTGGCAGGACATGTGAATCCAAGGGGATCTTTTACTAACACATCACAGCTTTTTTAAAACCACATTAAAGTTAAACTGGTATTTAATTTAAAACAAAAAATAATTAACAACAAATGTTTGTTTAATTCTGAGCAGGGGACCGTTGAGCTGGGTTTTGGTTTGTGACACAGAGCAGTTTAATAAACTAAAGCAAGTCTTCATGCTCACCTCTGGCAGTCTACGCATAGTCTTTCCTTACTCAGTGGTTGCATCTACATGTGCAATTAATGTGAAGCAATAAGCTCCAGAGCAGTTTAAGCCAGAGTCAGCTGCTTCCAGGTGCAGCGTCTACACATGCAGCTGGGACAGCAGCAATTTGAGCCAGGGCTGACCAGGTGCAATTTATGCCCCCAGTCA
>NW_017728993.1:40122256-40123733 GCF_001723915.1 Gavialis gangeticus | reverse complement strand
ACAGCAGTTCCGGTCTCCACCTACATATAGAGCTAAAGTTACAAAGAATATGGAGGAAAGTTGGCTTAAGTGGCAGGACATGTGAATCCAAGGGGATCTTTTACTAACACATCACAGCTTTTTTAAAACCACATTAAAGTTAAACTGGTATTTAATTTAAAACAAAAAATAATTAACAACAAATGTTTGTTTAATTCTGAGCAGGGGACCGTTGAGCTGGGTTTTGGTTTGTGACACAGAGCAGTTTAATAAACTAAAGCAAGTCTTCATGCTCACCTCTGGCAGTCTACGCATAGTCTTTCCTTACTCAGTGGTTGCATCTACATGTGCAATTAATGTGAAGCAATAAGCTCCAGAGCAGTTTAAGCCAGAGTCAGCTGCTTCCAGGTGCAGCGTCTACACATGCAGCTGGGACAGCAGCAATTTGAGCCAGGGCTGACCAGGTGCAATTTATGCCCCCAGTCAGTGTCTACACTTGCATTTCAGTGTGATAAAGTACTATGCTGTAAGATAGTAGTCTCCCCAACAGTACTATGCTATGGCAGAGTTAATTAGTTTACTGCGCTCTAATACTGGCACACATGTAGATGGATTATAAATTATTATTGCAGAGCTAATTAGACTACTCTGCAGTAAAGTGCACGTGTAGATGCACCCAGTGTGTTCCATAGCATCCTGTTTGTCTAAGTGATGTCCAATTAAATACAAAAAAGTAAAGGATGTCTGTGTGAGAATGGGAGGGAAAATTCTTACAATCACTTTTCAGCCTTGAAAATGGGAGAACTGGATTTTTACGGTGTTTGTTTGTTTGTTTTTTTAATTTGTAGCCGTCTTCTATGGCCTGGACACTCTGACTGTTGTGGGCATCGCCTTTGCAGCATTTGTGATTGGAGCACTGCTGACAGGAGCATTGTGGTTTATCTACTCACATACAGGTTAGTAGGATTTTCACTGGCTTCCTCATGCATGTGAGGCATGGCAGCCTCTGCGTGTGATGCATGATAGGTTGGGAAGGGAACATGGTGGAACACACAAAGTAGGAAACAGAAAGCAGAGCAGCAGATCAGGCTGGGGGCACAAGGCAAGGAGCAGAACGTAGACAAGCAGATCAAGTAAGGAGCACAGGCAGGGAGCAGAAGGCAGAATGGCCAATTGGGCACCCAAAAGGGATGAGAGCAGCACTCTGGGAAGATATTAAATTGTGGCACACCTGCCTAAAAGGTTGGCTGCTAATCTGCTATATAGCATGTCACAAGGTAGGATGTAAAGGCACAGCCAGAAGTGACAGTTTTTGCCCAATCTGGTCACAGAAAGCGGTCTATAGATGTGACCAAACATAAGTGCATAGCTGCAGACCACTTCAAAAATGGCCAATCGGGTGAAAATCTGAACCCTCATTGTACGAGTATTCAGGTAAAGACATTTCAAAACAGCCTCTTCTGTAACTTGTGTCTGCAATGCCTGCCAGCCTGTCACT
>NW_017728993.1:40116588-40117256 GCF_001723915.1 Gavialis gangeticus | reverse complement strand
ATTGTACGAGTATTCAGGTAAAGACATTTCAAAACAGCCTCTTCTGTAACTTGTGTCTGCAATGCCTGCCAGCCTGTCACTGTTTTCAGAATGGGGTGGTGGGAAGGGAGCAGGGGGAGTTCAGTGTGGGGTTTTTTCAGTCCCCACTGGAGGGTGGGGCAGGAGTATTGGAGCCCCCCCCCAAGGTGTGAGGGCTCCAATTCACCCACCCTACCCTCCAAGGCTGGCTGGGAAACCCTAGAACAGTCTCCCTATGCTCCCTTTCCCCCCTCCCATTCTGAAAACAGCACTGGCTGGCAGGGAGCTGGCAGGGAGGAGGGGGCTGTTGCAAACCAGCTGCAGGCTCACAGCCAGCAGCTAGATTCCCCTCCCCTCTGGAACCAACGGTGAATTTCTGTTTGGTCTGGGGAATTGTTACAGCTCAGAACTCTTCCTACAAAAGGTTCTGTTATAGCAGAGAGCTGCACTTCTGGCTGCACCCTAAAGCTTAGGAATTGAGTCTCAGTATTCTTCATTAATGTCCATGACCTCCCTAAGCTGTTTTCCAGCAATTCCCCACAGCAATCTTAAGGTGACTGGCACATATCTAGATCTCTCTGCCTAACAGAAGATGTCATTTGCTTTGCTATGGTTTCATAGTTTCATAGATTTAGGGTCGGAAGGGACCT
>NW_017728993.1:40110710-40114917 GCF_001723915.1 Gavialis gangeticus | reverse complement strand
ACACCCTGCGCTGGATGATGAATTCCAGCAAGTGATGATCGCTATTACCCAGGTAGTTAAGAACTCTGTTGATAAGTCAACTAAAATAGAATGCATTAAATCATTTTAGTTACTAAGCTTAGGCAGATGTGATTCTTACTAAAGCCATAATGAGTAGATCCAGTGAATCAGAGTGCCATAGTTACATAAACTTTTCTGACTACAGATGCAGTTCAGAATGTTTCCTGGGCTTGATCTGTGCATGTGATTTGCACTGGTTTAACTAAAAAAAAAAAAATCTTGATTTGACAAAATGACATGTAGTAGAAATCACTTAGCTCATTTAAGTGTGCTCAAATAAGAGCTTGCATTGGTTTAACAAAATCTAATAGTTTTAGCTTTAGTTGAAATAGAACGGTCTTTGAGTACTCACATCCTATGGTGTCTTCCAGTAAAACCAGATTAATAAAGAAGTATCCCAGCAAGAGAAGGGGAAAACACAAGATGCTTTCAGTCACCAGGCATTTCAGTTGCTTTATCTGGTTTCTTCACTTCTACAGGAGCTGGTAGTGCATCAGACGTGAGGTTAGGCCAGTCCAGGGGCTGTTGTATAGTAGATTCGCCTCATTTGCATGTAGGCTGCTGCAGAGCCTAGAATCTTCATAGCACTCTTTGTCCTGAGCTACAGGCCTGTAACAAAATACACATGGGGACAGAATATACAAACTTTTAGGTCAGTCTTACGCTGCTCCTAGGCCACAAAAATTCTTTCCTTGCCTGCTATAAATTCCTCACAGCTTCTAAATGCCATAGGAGTTTGTATGGCCCAGAATGTGGCCCTGTGTACTGCTGTACTGGTGGATGTTGAATCTCACTTTAATATACAGAATCATCCATATATGCATGTGTTGCATTCCAAATGTCAAGTATGTTAACTTTATTGTTTTAAAACATAGCAGCAATGACACAAGAGTCCAGAAATACAATAGTCAAGGGACATTGGGAAGCTGACATAATAAATCCTTCAAAAATGGGATTTGGACCAATTCCATTAAAATAAGTACAGTAACAAACTACATCAGTCATACTTACCATATGCAGCTAGAAAGTGGGGCAGCTGTTCTATTTTCTCTCTCAAGCATTGAGGAAAAATAATGGAAAGTCTAAGAAGAAAGAAAAAAGAATAAGTGGGAAGAAAAGAAAGGAAGCAGTTGCTACAATTCATGGAATCAAACTTAAAAATCTGGTATTGAAAAATAGGGTCAAAGGGGTCCCCTCCCTCTGTTCACATTTTCCCCCTTGTAGTCACTTGTACCCACAAAGTGGAGTTAAACTGCTAGGAACTGCCTTGATAGCACAAACCCTTAGGTAGAGTTCTGACATTCTTCAGTGGAAGGCTTAAGATTTTCTGAAGGCATTTTTTATAGGAAAAAAAAGTGTGCAAATCATAATTGGGACTTTGTTCATGTAAGGCTTTGTCTACACATTCATCTTAAGGAGTTGTTAACTCTAGACCCAAAAGATAATTTCAATGAAGAGACAGCATAAACTAGATGGAATTTAACATTAAAATAACACAAAAGTGATGTCACTGGTTGTATGCATTTGTTTTCATTATTTAAAGCAACAAAAACCCATACACTTTAAAAAAAAAATGGGCTGAAATTGCTGCAAAATTTCCACCAGAAACCCAAACAAACTAGGGACTTTAGTGCAGAATATGGGTTCAGCTTGACATGGAGTGCCCAGTGTTTTGGAAGAAAAGGTAAAGTTGCCAGTCTGGGCACTGAGAGGAGATCCAATCTGCTTCCAGCTAAAGGCTCCCTATTTTAGCCTATTTTTCTAGTCTGCTAAATAACTTGACTCAGCTTTCCACTATAGCATGACATCCATCTGGCAAGGATCCAAGGATAAAGGGGGGAAACGGATCTAGGAGTATCAAATAGTTTTTACCTGAGTCTCGTAAGGAGAGGTAAAAGATCTTGAAATGCTGCTTGTGTGCAGTAGACTATGAAAATATCCTTCCCTGTTTAAAAAAAAAAAAAAAAAAAAATTCTCCAAGTGAATAAATCGTCATATTTATGGCTTAAGTACAAAGGACATGGAGCATCTTGATAACTTGTTAGACTTTGCTAAACTTAAACCAAACAGTTTAAAACCCAGCATTATGTGTTGCATACACATCAGCCATCTAATCCTTTTAGAAAGTATTATTTTTGTTCTTCTCTGGACAGTGCTTCAAGCTAATAGGATAAATTTTTCCAAAACTGGAAGTTGAAAAGGCACCCTTCTGTTTTTTGTTTTTGTTTTAATGGTATCTGCTTAAAATAAATGGACATTGCAACCAATTATATTTGGCAAATGGAGATAGAAAAGCAAACATTCAGACTTCCTGGACAGGGAGTACTACTGGCAGTCTTCCTAAGTGTGAATAATAAAGTACATGTTGTTGCATTCAGATGGGTAAAAGCTTGTTTACTGTCAATAGATGGGAGATGTCCATTTGGAATAGCTGTGGTGCACAAACATTAGAAATATGAAGCTGTGTACATAAGGTCAGCACTAAAGGCTGTTGTATTAAGCACATTTTACCCTATGGTTACTTGCCTTCTATTTATAAATTATTTTTATACATGATTTTATTTCAGTTTATCAAGGGGTTAAGAAATTAAAATGTAGAGGCACTCTGCTAGTCCAGATACTGTATATTTGTGGGTTCTGTTCATATTCTCATGGAGACCTGGGTGCTTCCATGGAAGGGGATAACATGTTCTACTGATTTTCTCTTTGACATACAATTATCTGTTTGTGTACCAGAGGACTGCCATTTCTCCTTGAGAAATGGAGAGCCAAAGAGGAACTGAAATGAGAGAAGAAGCTTGCCACTGAGGCAAAGGGCTATAGTCCCCAAAGTGCAAAGCAGATGAGGCGTTTTCTAGAATTGGGGAGGGGAGGGAATAATAGTGTGATTTTTGGCTTCGGAGAGATTGTGGCAGCAGCATTTGTCATTTTTTCCCTAGTGAGAGAAGGTATTCCATTTATTAAGTAACTTGCAGTCAGATATATGCAGATTATATTGATATGCTGTGGCTGATGCAAAACTATGTGTAATGTGTGGTTTGTAAAATGGGTGACAGTAAAACTGTAATAAGATCTAGCAGCAGGGAATATGGCCCAGTTCTGCATTTTGCAGAGCTGCTTTCTTGGCAGAGATGTTGAGGGGCCCCACTAAGGGAATGGAAGTAACTGCAGTTCCTGTGTTTGGATGGTTACAGCTTTCTTCAATGTCATCTTTTTAATGAAAGGGAGTTTGCTTATCATGGACATATAGATATGTTTTTAACATGACAGGAAGGGAGGCACATGCACAAACTGCTGGATGACAGAACATGTTATAATGAGCGAGAAAGTGTCCAAATAAGGCTTATGAAAAGCTTACAACAAGATATCACAAACAGAATGACACTGATGCAATTTACTCTGATTTTATACAAAGCCCTTTCTAATAACAGATAGGATTGCAGTGCATCTTTCTTAGAAATTCAAGGTCAGATTCTGATTTTTATAACAGATAGTGGAGGTCCTGCAGGTCTTGGATTTTTTTTTAAATTACTATGGATTTCTTTGTCTTCATGAAGAATAAGAATAGTATTGCATTCTCAAATGTAAGTGCCCAATTTATTGTTGAAACCATGGGACAAACTAACCTTTGTTAAACCAATGCAAACTCACTGCCTTCAGTAGCAAAAAATGGTTTTTGTGTTGGGTTTTTATTTGGGAAGTGGGAGAGGGGGTTCGTTTGAAAACATTGGGATGCAGGGAAAAACTGTGCATTCTTTGCCTGGTTGGCATTAGATGGGCGTAGAGCAGCAATTATAGCATAAGCTGGTAGTACCCCCTGATTACGATTTCCTTCATAGAAGCTCTCATACCTCTGTTCTCGCAGCAGAGGACTTTGATACTCAGGAGGGGTAATCGCCATTGCTTAGCAAAGTACTGTTTTTTCATCTGGCCACGGTCCATGTAGATTTGTTGTCACTTCCTTTCCCTGCTTTGTAAAGCCACAGGGAAATGTTGGCAGCCTGTCAAAATCTCTGTTCAAAGCCAGCTGTGGTATATGCTGCAAGGGATAGGAGGCAACTGCTGGGCCTACACCATGTAAATCTCTAGATTCAGCACGTCCCCACAGTCCTTCTGTGCCCTTGGAGGAGGAGCCCTTGGAGGCTGG
>NW_017728993.1:40101620-40105710 GCF_001723915.1 Gavialis gangeticus | reverse complement strand
GCCTGTCAAAATCTCTGTTCAAAGCCAGCTGTGGTATATGCTGCAAGGGATAGGAGGCAACTGCTGGGCCTACACCATGTAAATCTCTAGATTCAGCACGTCCCCACAGTCCTTCTGTGCCCTTGGAGGAGGAGCCCTTGGAGGCTGGGGAGGGGGTGCACTGGGGTTCCACATGGCCCCAAGCATGTGGGTGATTGACAGGTGGCACCAGAGGAGGCCAGCCTGTAATTCTGCCCAGCACTGCCTTCCCCTCATCTAGCCTCAACACCTGGACACTGGCTTCAGAAAGCCAGCTTTCTTCCTGTTTCTGCAGCAGAAAGCAATTTGCTCTTTCTTTTGGGAACATTGTTAATTCTGTAGCTTAAATAGCAGTAGCCTGTATGCTGCAGTGTTGAGGAGTCATGCCTCATAATCTGGTGATGACGGCAGGGGTAGGGCAGATGGCACCTACAGTTGCATATAATGAAATGTTTCTTTAAGGGGAAAAAAACCCCTAGGCAATAACATCCAATCAGGAAATGCCAGATTTATGATTTTTTGTGCAATCTTAATTTGGCTGCGTTCTGCAGAGGCCTTATGATGCTGTCTTTAATTATATGGGTCACACGCTATTTCTTTCTGCAGGTTCCCACCTCAGTACGGTGCACAGAATGGACATACAAGGAGCAGACAGAATTAAGGTTGAACTAGCATCCATAAATCTGGCATTTTGAGGACTTGGCTTTGCTATACAAATAATACGGGTGGGGGTAAGCTTGGCTATACAGTGTGAGCAAAAATGGCAACTTTACTGACCTTCCAGTATTGTCGCTGAAACTAGGGTACATCCCATAGTAACTATGTAAAATTTTCTGTCATCTTCCTATATGGTAATCCAACTGGGATGTGTAAATCAATTCAGCATTGTTGGAGAGACTGCTGTGTCCCTGCACTGAGAAAATTGTGGTTGTGGCACGCAGTAGGTGACATCCTGCTGACCGAGGAGTGTTGTCTTCAGCCTCAGCTTGCTGGTTTTATTAAATAGTCTGCTCTACAAGCTGGCATCAAAGCAGAATTATCTATATTACACGGCCATGTTTCCATCCAACAACAGAGCTTCAAAATCTGAAGTCTGAGCCTAATCTGAGTCATTAACTGAGGCTGGTTTGATGGACATTTGACAGTGGAAGATGCACAGCTTTCCTATCTAAGATCATCAGCAGCTGGTTTTAATATCATTAAGAAAACAGCAATAAAGGGGTTTTTTCATGCAAATGCTACCAAGTGATTCCAAAGACAAGTAACATTTTAACAGCAATTCTGTTTAAAATCTATTACCCAGTGGATAGCTTTTATGGATGACAAGATCAGGGGTTGGGAGGAAGATATTTCTTTCCTGTAACATGTAACATTTTCACTTTCCCTTTTTTTTTCTCTCAGGAGAAACAGCAGGAAGACAGCAGGTCCCCACATCCCCACCAGCCTCTGAAAACAGCAGTGCAGCACATAGTATTGGCAGCACACAAAGCACCCCCTGTTCCAGCAGCAGTACAGCCTAACCCAGGGGGAGTAGAAGGCCAAGGAGCAGCATAGGAGGGCAGAGGTTCAAAGGGACTGTTTGTTGACACTAGCTTTCCGACGTTGAAAGGATTAATTTGGTTTCTTTTGAAAAATTAGGAGGGATTTCTCTATAGAAGAAAATCACCTGATTTTCTGGATAAATAGAGTCTTTGGACCTTTCTACAACACATTATGCTACATGTGACAAAGCTACTAGTTTTACAGTACTGCAGCCTGTTAAAAGGGTCTGCAGGCTCTCAATGTGAAATACATGCCAGTTTGAAAAATGCTGCTTTGTCTATAAAATAACAAGTTTGAATTCCTAAACCTTCTCACTGACACAAGGTGTTTTTCAAAGGGATTTCAACAATAGGAGGAGAAAGGAGATTTTAGGTCAAAATAAGAAAGTTTCAAGCTCAGATCTGTTTGGTTAAAACATTTTATTACTTCAGCTACATTTATCCACTTCCAAGCAGCTTCTCATTTTGCTGAGCTTGACATGCTACAGCCTATTAACCGCTTTCATGCCATGTGTGCAGCTTCAGGTTTGTGTGTTTCAGATGTTTGTTTAATATGTGTTACTTTTATAATACACCCTAAAACAACATTCCCTTTCTTGTTCGCTAGGCCAAACGGTCTACAATTTTTTTATCCATTCTATGCATACACACACATACAAATACTCAAGAAAAATAATGTCCTAATGCACTAATGTAAATGTGTGTGTATGTGCAATGTCTTAAAGCAACTGTCTGTATACTAAAGTATACAGGATCTTTCTTAACCTAGCATGGTTATTTTTTAGATTGGGAAAATTTATCTCCGTGTGTCCCACTCTACCCATGAAAATGTTTTTAAATATTTATAACTGGCTTTTTAGGTATTACACATTTCAAGATTTATTTACATAAAAGCGTATAAAAAATAAGAGGCTAGGTTCTGTATTCTTTGTGGCCCACATTTCCATTAACACCACTGATTGTTCTGAACACACAAAGAACACATTTGAGCCAACTCTTTGTGTACATGTATACAAACAAAACTACTTTTTTAAGATGACAGTCCACAGTGGTTTGTGTCAAACTGCTAATTAGTCATATGAACATTGCAATTGGATATTCCCAAAGTAGCACTGGAATGTGAAAAGGACAAACAGGTACTAATTTTCACAGTGTTTTTTTAGTGTCATTGCCATACCCTAGCCTTAAAATAGATGCCAGATTAAAAGAAAGATTTATTGTGAAATTCTTTGACAAATATGGTGTCACTTTGCAACTGTCATATGTTCTACTGATTCCTCCACAGATAAAAATTAAATGCTATCCTTCTTTCAGAGGATATGAGTAACTGCCACTAACTTCAGTGGGGGCTACTGGTGTCTGGCAGTAGGAGAGTAGGTTGCTACTACAGGTACCAGGTTTCTATTGCTAATTTTACACTTATGCCTTGTATACAATTCATGTGCCAATGAATGGTCATCCTGTAGAATGAGTACAAAATGTGCAATAGAGAGAAACACTCAGGATCCGATAGCAAAATTTTGTCCTTAATTTTTTTTAAACACATTTGGCCCTGATCCTGCAAACTCTTGCCCATGAGCCTCTGTATGCACATGGACTACTTCAAAGACTTAAGCGTGTGCTTACCTTTACGTGGTATAGGTGGTCTCAGCCTGGGTGTGATGTTACACATCTGCAAAAAGGTTTTGCAATATCAAGTCCATGAGGAGTCCTTTGGAGTTCAATGGGACCTTTATTTATCTGACTAAAGTGACTCATGTATAGAGTGTTTGCAGGATTGGTTCTCTTCTGAGGTGTCAGGAGAACAAATATGCTACCTGTGTGTTTGCAAATAATGCGCTTTGCCTAATCTTCAGCAGAATGTATTGTGTAAGCATATTCTATATGTAAAATCTTTAAAGATGTCTTCAAAGAAGACAAGAGTCTTTAAGTCAATCATAGTTATATTTTACTACATTAAATTTGTGTATAAAGATATATTTAAATGTTTTAGATAAATGTATGTTACTCTATATGAAACGTTTATTTCAGTTACTGTGAATTTTACATTTTTGTAAATTTTTTCCTGTTTTAATCCTTTCCTTCTCAGATTTTTTTTAAAGAAAGTAGAGAGTCTCATAGGAAGTATTAGAAAATTCTGTTGTTGGGATGGACAGGTTTAAAACCGTTTTATGTAAGATAGCTAATTGTATATTTCTGAGAGAGAAACATGCTGCATTATCAATGACTTTATCAATAATTTACTCTAATTTTAAAATAATTTACAGATTTATATTTTAGACTGACAAACTAAAAAAACGCAATGTATAAAAATGAGTAGCTGATTTTTTTCGACTTGTATTCAAGATGCAGTTTAATTTAATGGACAGATTTTGTACTTAATGTTTAATTAAGAATATGTTGAGCAATCTGAACTAATGAAAAGTTTCCACAGGTAGTTTTAGAGGACTGAACAGCCATTTCTATAACCAAAATAAAAACAAAAAACCCCCCAAAATAAAACAAAAACAAGCAAAAAAAAAAAAAAAAAG
>NW_017728993.1:40069147-40101541 GCF_001723915.1 Gavialis gangeticus | reverse complement strand
AAAAAAAAAAAAAAAAAAAAAAAAAAAAAAAAAAAAGGCCTGGGGTTTTCCCAGTTAATAGCTTTATTATAAGAATGTACAGTACCTTGCAGCAACTGTTCAGACTGTTGCAATTCAGAATACAGCTACAAATGTAAGCTCTACTTTTATAACAACCATTTGTATTTACTAAAAGTTTCCTTAAATGCATTTGGTGTTGCATAGCATTTGAATGTTTAATTGCAAAGCCACTGATTCTTATGTTCATCATGCACCTGATCCTACCATCCTTACTCAATAGGGTTATACATCTACCTTGTGCCAAGGACCAGCTCAAGACTTTTGTGCCACTTACTCTCATTAGGTCTTCAAAATTGGGGCTTAAAATGGACACAGTTGATATTGGACCTATGCATAGAAGTAAATTTCCAAGTAAACCAGTTGACTCCAAAGGGACTCCTTGTGTGGAAGGATGGCAGGATTGGGCATTAACAGACAGTTTCTAAATGCAAACGCTATTATTGAAATACTTAAACTAAAAGTAGACTGCTTCTGTGTTTTATATATTATCTAATCACTAGCTTTAATTGTTACAGTTTTTGGTGTTGGACAGCTGTTGTGTTACTGTTTGAAGAATTCAGAACTTTCTGTGTTGGGCTATTTCTGTAGCATTTGCCAGATGGAGGAGGGCTTTGCAAAAGGTCTCGAGATGATGATTGTAAAATTATTTTTTCCTTTTGTTTTGTGTAATGTATGTACCAACCCTTCTGTAATGTATATCTACCTCATGCTTCACAAGAAGAGTGTACTGCTGGGTTTGCCACCAGCACTTTCTGTGAGGTGACTATTCTGCTCTGTTTTTTTAGTCAAACATGGGGGTGTTCATGAAACCAGTTGACTTTTAGCTATCATGTTCCTACCGGTTCCAAAACCCATCACTTTTTTAATACTTAAAAACTGAAAAAAACATTAACCAAATCTCATCCAGATTTTTTTTCAATCAACCAATGGGAGAAATGAACCCATTAATTCCTGTGGCCAGTTTGAACACCCCTTTTGTATTCAATTCTGTGTTCAGTATTTCAAAAGACTTTTGGAAATGCTTAGTTGTACAGTTTTGATAACCACAATGTCATGTCATCCTAGTCTCTGTGCATAATAAAAGTTATACAAATTATTCATAAATATTGTGGTGTATCTTTTTAAATGGAACAGGAAGCACTAAACACTGACAAAGCACATGGGCTAAAATGTGCATTATGAGGCATATATTTAGTTTCCATAGGCTTCAATAGCAGCAGAATGTGTGAAAGGAGAATGCAAAACTCTGTCATCCTTACTTATTTTGTCCTTCCAATCCTCTTCTGAAGTTGTCCCTTGCCTTTGCAGGATTATCAGTAGCATGGCATGCACTCAAAGGGCATGTCCACACATGCAGGCACGTGTGCTTGCAGCAGCTCAAATAGCAGTGGCACAAATTTGTGCTGGGGTTTTGTGCCTCAGCACATGTGCCTGAACATGTATTTTGGTGCGGTGAAAATTGTACCACTTGGGGCAAACTGACCCTGCCCAGCTCCTCCTGGATCTTCAGCCAGGGGGAGCTAGAGGCTGGGGCCAGCACTTGTGCAGTATAAAAAGCTCCCCTGGGGAGCAGTTCAAGGAGCTTCTGAGGCCTAGCCTGTTGGTATCTGGGGATACTAGCCCCTTGTGCCAGCTGGACTGCTGATGCAGCCCTAACCTAGTGGCCTCAGCACCGTCTACCTGGCAGTGGGGGCTGCTGCCTGGCTATGACCTCCTGCCACCTGCAACAGCATCCACCCCCTTGGACCTGCGGCCCCATGGCTGCATGCCTGCCAGAGCCAGATGGGAACCGCGTGGGCACCTGGGCTGTGGTGTGGGCACAGCCTCCTGTAGCAGAGTCTCCTGCACCTCTGGGCCAACTACCAGTGGTCTGTTGCTGCACAGCTGGCCTTTGTGCAGCACTGCTGTCATGTCTTTTGGTGCCCCCACTCTGCCATCTGGACAGTTATTGCCTGGGAGATGTGCTTGTTGCAGTGGCCCACTTTGAACTGTCAAAGCCTGTCCTTCTGGCCCCAAATGGCCCGGAGGTCAGCCACCTCATCTGCCTTCCACTTGGGTCCCTGGTGCTGGCCCTGGACAGGCTCTTCTGCCCGGTTCCCACCACTAGCCTCACCAGCAGGGATCCTGGTGTTGCCCATCTAAAAATTGTAAATTCTCTGATTAAACCCCTCCCCCTACAAATTCTCTCATTAAAATATCCAAAATCCATGTTCTTCCATGATTAAAATGAAATGCCACTATAGACAGATTAGTTGGGCAGTGTTTTATTGATATATTTAGTTTTAAAGCAATCTAGAAGCCTACCAGTGCCTCTATCATCATCATAAAATGAATTCTAAGTAGCTATACACTTTGGCATTTGCTTTTGGTTTTTTTATCATAGAAAGATCAGAGCTGCCCTTACCCCCTTCACTCACCAGAATGTTGGGCACTGAGCAGCACTTGGGTGTCAGTGTCCCCCACAGCCCCACCAGTGCTCCTCACTTCTGACCTGCAGCCCCTGCCTGCACCCACTAGCTCCCTCCTGGCAGCAGCTCCCTCCTAGCAGCAGCTCCCTTCCGGCACCTGTTCATGAGTCCAGCTGCAGCTGTCCCACCTGCTGCTTTGTGTCTCTGAGCAGTGCCAGCCCTTACAGTTCTGCTCTGTGCACCTATGCCCAGGCCCCAGCAATTCCCATGCTGTTCCTGGGAAGCCTTCAATTGGGCCTCAGGGACTGGGCTGAGCAAGCCCCTTCCAGTCTAAGCTGGCCTCCCCTTGTACAGGCTCTAGGGGCACAGCAGGGCTCTAAGCCCAGCTCTGGCAGCCTCTCCGTGGAGCACTCCCCCATCCCCAACCCCCATCTCTCTCTCTCTCACATACACACACAGCCCTGCTGCCACTTACACCCCTACTCCCAGCCCATCACACCCTCCAAGTGGTTCCTGGGACCAGGAGCCCCGCACCCCCAGCTGGAGCCACATATCCCAGCACTGGTGTGGGCACAGGGCAAGGCTGAAGTGTGGCAGTTGCCCCTGCAGCTCTGGCTCCTGTCAACAAGCCTTGTCCCATCTGGCAGCTGGGCAGGCAGGGTGTGAGATTTGTGGGGGGAGGCTTGAAGGGAGGAGTGTGGTGAGTGGGTGGGGGGTGTATAGGGGTGGGTGTAGGATTTGTGGGGCCAGTGTGGGGTTTGTGCAGGGATTTGTGGATGGGGGTTTTGGTGGGTGTGTGGGGTTTGTGGGTGGATTGTGAGGGGGACTGTGGGGGAAGGGTGGATCCTCTGCCCAACCCCTGCACTGTGCATAGTTCCCCCGCAGTAGCAGCAGTGGGCCACTGGGACACTCATGACCAACTCCTGGGAGGGACCCCCGGTGGTTGCACATGGCACATAGTGTTGGCCCAGCCCACTGGTGCACACCATCGAGGAGGACTGGGTCAGTTCTTGTTGTCACCTGGGCTCCTAGCACTGCAAGCAAGAGCCACACACCCTCGGCCTGGGCCAGGTCCTGCCTCCATGTGTCCCACATGCCACTAGGCTGGGCTGGCTCCATGGAGGCAGGACCTGGCTTGGCCTGGCCCAGCCTGAGGATGCATGGCTCTTGCATGTGGTGCCTGGAGCCTGGGTGACAGAGCCAGCCCAGTCCTGCCTGAGGGTGTGCGCCAGTAGGTTGGGCTGGCACCATGTGCCACTTGCAGCCACCACAGGTCTCTTCCAGGAGTTGGCCACGAAAGCCCCAAAAGCCCGCTGCTGCTGCAGAGGAGGAGCTGGGCACTGTGTACAGGGGCAAGCGGGGGACCCACCCCTCCCACACAGCTCCTATACCCCTACCCAGTCTCCCCACACCCACAATCTCCTTCACCCCCACATCCCTATTTACCAGGGACAGAGCCTGGGTCCGATCCACCGCTGCAACCTTGCCCTGCTCCTACTTGCTCTGGCACACTGAGGCAGCATGCTGGAGCAGCAAGGACACACAGCAGGCATAAAGCACTGGTCAGGTACTAGAGCAGAGGTCAGCAGCCCCCAGCACGCGTGCTGAGCATGGCACGCGAGGCCATTTTCCTGGGGTAGCTGCTGCCAGCCGGGAGCCCGGGCTGCTCCCAGCAGGCAGCTGGGAGGCTGCAAGCCCTGCTGGGAGCAGCCTGGGCTCCATGGTTATCAGCAGATACCCAGACCCTGGGCCAGCTGCAGCTGGGAGGCTACAAACAGCTGCTGCCTCCCCACCTCTGGCCTGGCCCTAACAGGTAGCATGGAGCTTGCAGCAGCAGGCAGCTTCCCTGTGTGGCCCCTCTGTGCACTGCTGCTCCGGGTCTCACATACTGTGCTCCAGAGGGCCCAAGGGAGGGTAGCAGGGCCAGGATCACAGTGTGCGTGACCCAGAGCAGCAGCGCACGGGTGGCCAAACAAGGAAGCTGCCTGCTGCTACAAGCTCCATGCTGCCTGGGTCACACTTCCCCAGTGTACATGGGAACAGCATAGGCAGCACGCAGGGTTGTGCCCCTCACTGCTGCCCCCAACCTACAGGGAAAGTGTGGCCAGGGCAGCGGCGGAGCAGCAGCTAGCTTTTTGCGCCCCCCGCTGTGCCCTGCTGCGCCGGGTTGCAATGCTGCTCTGCAGAAGCAGCGGCGAGGGCAGCACAGCAGGGAGCATCGCTGGTATCTGCTGCCTCACCAGAGCCCGGGGCCAGGTCTAGGGCTGGGAGGCAGCTGGGGCCAGGGCTGGGGGTGGAGATGCAGCAGATGTTTGCAGCTGGCCCAGGTTCTGGGTAGCTGCTGATGGCCACAGAGCCTAAGCTGGGGGACAGGGGCTTTGGGTGGGGGGCAAGGGGTAAAAGCAGGACTGGGGGGGCAGGTGCTTTGGGTGGGGGGCAAAGGGCATGAGTGGGGCAGAGGCAAGGGATGAGGGGCAAGGGGCACAAGCAGAGCATCCTGCCACATACCCCCTGCCCTCGTTTTGGTTTTTTGGCATGCCGGCACTCCGGCACCTTCCAAGGTAGGCATGGGGGGGTGGGGGGTTGGCACTTTGGCCAAAAAACATTGCCTACTCCTGTGCTAAAATATCTCTGTGGAAGATTCAGCCTCTAGTTGCTTCAGGGCATGCTCCAGGAGTGTGCCCTGCACCACTTCTTTCAACATTGTTTTTTATATCGGGATTTTCTGGTATCAAATTTAGAGTCCACGCTGTAAATATGCAGTGTGGGAATGTTTTTTTGTTCCCAGCGTGCCTCTTGCGGCATCTCAACCTACTTTGAGATGCTGCAACAGGCATGTGTTCACTTGTCTGGACATGGCCAAAGTGAGTAAAAAGATAGAATTCGAGCTCTCTCATTTGCCTGCTACTCTTTATCCTAGAAAACCAAAGTACAGCCCTGATATGCAGATCCTTACACAACACACAACAAGATTTATACAGTTATTCCATCCACCATGTGCCATTAGAAGCTGTGAGACTGAGTGGTTCTTTGCACTAAGTCCTTGTAGTTTCTAGTTCTCTTGTACTCAGTCCCTTAATTAAAAGTGTGCCTGAGGAGATATGCTCTTTAGCAGTTTCCCTCATACTAATGAAGAATTTAGCTGCTGTATGTATTACCTGGTCATATTACAACTAATAGGCAGGAGACGCTTAACAACCATCTTCAGCTGGGTATGAGTTTCATGATCACTACTCTGCTCATCTTTTTGTACCTTTTTCTTAAATACAGTGCACTACACACATGCAGTGTCAGGATCAAGCCCTAAATACACCTGTGTAGATTCAAAACTGCTCAAAGTTTCTGCTGGTTAATTTGCAAATTTAGGTCTATTAAAGGGATTCAGCATTATCAGTGCTATTTTTTTAAGCCCAGCCCCTATAAACTGTAAGATTATTCACTAAGAAGAAGCAGTTACAACTCTGCAGATTGTATATATGAGTTATAACTCACAGAGGTACAATAGATGTAGCATTTTTAACAACCACATTTCAGTTTTCTGCTGTCAGAAAATGTTCTTTTGTAACAAGGATAACAAGATTTGACTTTCCACCTGAAGAACTAGGTCTGGTCTTCAAAACTATCTTAAAGATTTATATTTTGAGTCACAGATGGAACAAAAATTTGATCTATGTCTTTCTTCAAGCTTTCATTTAAAAATAATCTATTAGCAGCCAACAAGTTACATTATGTTGTTTACATGGCTTTATTTTAAAAATGTTGTAAAATCCTACAATACTATGAAGTGAGCATCAATATTAATATAGAGTTGGCTTCTTTCAAGTATTTGTGAATGATATAATCATTTTGGAGAGTGAAGAAATATTTCTAAGGGCCAATTTCAACAAAAACACAATCCAGATCTTTTCTGTTCTAAACAGAACTAAATCTATAGCAGCATTCATTCCAAGACAATATGCAAGAAAGAGACCAGCATTTTGATACATTTTCATAGTTGTCATTTTGTAATTGTAAAACGGATATTTATGAAGCTTGAAGTCTGTTTGCTGCCTCTCGGTTTTATGCTTTATTCCAGTTTTTTTCACACTGGAACAGACCTCCTGAGCTTATATGCATCTACACAGTTTGGACTCTATGCATAAAAAACAACAAATTACATCATCTCACCTCCCCAAAAAAGGTCACAGCTTAAACTGCATTTTTATAGGTTTATCCATTTATTAGAAGCCATACAGGATTCAGTATAACCTAGGTGGACAGCATTGTATGCTGCAATGACTTTTAGCCTGCTGTGCAGCCATGGGCATGGTTTCATGTCTCTTTTGACTAGTATTCAGGTTTGTCTGATAAAGCAGTTTTGTTGCATTTTTAGGAAAAATATAAAGAAAAACTGTTTTTACAGAGATGTGAAAACAAAAACAGCATGAATGCTGTGTTATACTTAACTATGCTTTTATGGGAAAAGTTTTTTTTTCCAGTTATTTTGGCACCTATAGTTGAAATAAGTTTGGGTGGAGTTAATTTTTGCTCTGCTGTTACTTATTCCAGTTTATAAACTGCTTATGACATAGTTCTAGCTAGGAACATACTGTACTTTTAAAATAGTATTGAAATTCAGTTTTTAATTACAACTTTGAGGGTCAAGCAGAAAGGAGTGACTACACTTAGGTTAGGGACAGAAGTTGCACGTAAAATGGCTTAGGTCATCAGAAACTGGTTTAAATCTGTAACAGAACAGAAGTTCAGTGCACATAAATTAAGTTTCAAAATAGCTGAAACTGGTTTAAGATAAACCTGGTTGAATGTAGTCTCAGGCTTAACTGATTTAGGCCAAACCAGTTTATGAAACTTCTGTCCCAGACCCCTACTTGGCTCATGTTAAATTACAGTCTCCCAGCATGTTGGTAGCTCAACAAAGTCATTGTATTTTTTTGTCAGATATCCTGGCTTTTTAGCTGATTTCCTATTGTCCTGAGCATATAACTTTCAGATTGTCATTGTAAATGGAACAGAAGGAACAAAAAGTTCTTAATCTATCTGTTAGTAAAAGCATCCCCTGAAACAGTAAGAGACTTGGGACCTGCAAAAAGATGGCCATTGACAAAATGCTTTGTGCGGTACAGTATTCTGAAATACCTGGTTAGTAATAGATTAATGTTTGAACCATTAAAATAAAAAAAATCCTAAAACAAACAGGAGGATCAAAAAGCCTGGAACATTTTTCACCAGTAATATTTATCCTTTAAAAAAAAGTTCTAAGTGCCAAAATGTGATAGAAAACTTAAATCATTGGAAGGAAACTATAAAATAATGTTAAGGAAGCAGTTAGAAAGTGCCTGGAAATGAGAAGCTTAAGGCCCATGCCACACTTCAGAGTAAATGCCTTGGCTCACTTTCATAATATAAAAAGGACATATTATGGTAAGGGCTTATCCCACAGCACTCAGTCAGTACTGCATCCCAGGTGAGGGCCCCCATACCACATGACAAGGTCATGTACCAACAGAAATTCACTTTCAGAAATCATGATTAATACTAGAGAAGTCCAAATAAGCAGAGTTATTTCTTTTTATAGTGACAGAGTCTGTGAAATTAACTTTCTGGTATGTGTGCCTGAGACTTGCAGTGAGTATATTATAAAAAATAATTACATTGCAAATAAATGTTTCACGTGACAGCAACTCATTGAGGCTTTTTCTGTAGAAGAAATGCACCATAAATTTAAGTTAACCCTAAGAAACCTCTTAATTAAATTGCTAATTAAAGTGTGTTTACTTGTAAGTGTGTGTTTCCATAGTATTTGCTGAAGTACTAAAGTCAGTGACCAGGGGTGCTTATTATTAGAAGCATGTTGAAAAACTCAAAGTAAGAGACCTGCCCATGAAAGAAAACAAACTTCTCCATTTTCCTAGCAAAGCCTGGTCCTTTTCTGCTTCTGCAACTGTGTGAATGAACAAGAAGGCAACAGGTTTCCCCAGCAGGGAGTCCCTACTGACTGTACAACCAGTCAACCTGTGAGCATCTCCTCCGCAGCATGAAGGAAGGGAGAACAGCTAGAGTCCAGAAAGGTGCTGGATGTGTTGCTCTTATATCCTTTCTTTCTTTTTGGGTCATTTTCACTTATTATCCATTTCTCCCTTCTGCAGTGTGATATAATGTGGAGTGCTGGCCTTTTAAGGCAGGCTTCTGCCTCAGTGTAGCCCATGTCCAGCTTGACCCGGAACAACAATGTTGTATGGGCCTTGTTCCTACGGACTGTGGGAGGTGGAGCAGGGGATGCTGGAAAGGAGTGAGCAGAGAAACCAGGCTAGATGCAAAAAGCTTTATGCTTTGGAGAAGTGTGGACTGCAGGCAGCACTCTGAACAAAAGGAAGCCAGGAGAGCTGGCCAGACCTGCCCCTGCCTCCTGGCTTGGGGCACATGGATAGGAGCTTCCTTGGTCCCCAGGGAACCAGCAGAGGGCACTGGTTAATCCTAAAGGGCCTGTGACCTAGGGAAGAGTGTAGAGGTTTGGCCAGCATGGAGTTGGGATATTTTGGCTTCACCAGAAGCTAAATATTCTGCCCTACAGGAAAGCTGAAACAATGACTGCCACCTCACAGGGACAGGTAAGAGACAGGAAAAAGACACTGTTGCATCTGGAGGGGAATGATTGAACTTGTCACATGAGCACTGATACAGGGAGTGTATTTTGTGTAAATCAGATTCCCTATGGTGGCAGAAATCAGTGACCAGGAGCTGCTCTAAGCTGCGTTGCTGGGTTATGTGTATGATTTCTGAAAACCTTTAAGGAACTGGGCACCATAATGGGAACAATGAGTAAGGCTGGACACGTGTTTTTCCCTGTTGGCAAAGAATCAATCTGGTTGCATTCAGCTTCAAGTTCAGCAAAGTTATTAGGCAAAGTTGGTCCAAGAGATTCTAATCTATACTTCTAGTTCAGTGTAATGGCCTCTTATGAGCTACTGTAGTACCCAGAAGTAAGCTAAAAGCTTTGGAGAAAACATAAGAAAGATAAACACTGATAAAGTAATACAATCTTGCTATTCATTTATAAGAAGACTTTTTCCTTTTAGCTAGAGGTAGTGAACTTTAGATCTCAAAAATATGATGTTACATTGCCCCATAATGGGTGAGAAACAGTTGCCCATTTTATTATTTTATTTAAAAGACAAAAGTAGCAGGGAATACATGTTTTGAAAAGACGTGTGAGAAAAACTTTGGGAAGTTACCCTCTATTGTATATCTTTGCTGTACTGAAGTAACTGAATTTTTCCCTGCAGCTTAGAACTGTATGTTTGTTCATTTTAGTACCTTTTAAATTGTGACTGGTGCAAGGTACTGTGCAGTGCTGTTCATCCTACAATAAGCTGTTCATAGTACAATAAGTAGACAACCTGAAGCATATTCTTTTTTTAAGGCTCTGGCATTATAAGATCTTAAAATGGGCATAGAGTATCAACTTTATACAGCCAACATAATGTAAAAGGGCCCATCCCAAAGCATTTACAGTCTAACCCAGACAAAATGATGCATGCAAGAAGAATTCTGGCACAGGAAGATGCCAGAGTGAGGTACCATTGGTGAGGAATAGATTGGTCTATTGTATGATGGCTTGTTAGAGAAGTGGGTGGTAAGGGAAGATCTGAAAGAGATGATCCTTGCTATATGAGAAGTGAGAGGATGTGAAGTGTAAAATGGAGCTGTTAGGAACATTTTGGCACAATGATTATTAATCAAAGTAGAAGTATTCCACAAAGACATGTCAGGTTTGATGACAGAGAGAGGGGAAGGGCATGAGTGCTCATGTTTTAGCCTGTTGGTTAGGATGCAAGAAACCTGGGCTCCCATCCCTGTTCCACCTGCATGATCTGGGATGACAAATTGCTCTGAACAGGGAACTTGAGCCTTGGATCTCCCAATCTTTCAAACCAGTGCCCAAATCACACACATGCATGTGAACACATGCACACAACCCACCAACAATGCAACGTTAAACATACACCCTAACACCCTGTAACAGTACACATATATACCCCAACAACTTTACATACATGCATGTACGCGCACAGACTCTCTCAGGCTGTCAGAGCCCAAAAAGAAATTATTTGCCACAGCCCTTTTTTCACAATATAAGATTCCAAAGTATCGTTTTAATTCCAAAACAGAACCAAAAAACTAAAAGTTCAAAACCTTGAAAATGCTACAAAACAGAATTCTCATTCTCTGGCCAGTAGGCCTGTGCGAGTAGGCAGCTATTCGATCTGGCTTTGGATCCGGCCACTTCGGATGCCAGGGATCTGATCCGGAGCTCCAGACCAGGTTCCCGCTTTGATCCAGCCGAAGCGGCTCTGAAGCTTCAGAGCCACCTCGAAGATCCGGCCATAGGGTATAATGGGAAATCAATGAAATATCTGTAACTTTGTTGTTTTTTGTCTGATGTGGCTGAAACTTGCAGGGGTGGTAGCCTCTGCTGAGAGCATGAAGCCTGCCAAGTTTCAAGAAGATCAGTGTAGGGGTTTGGGGGCAACTGTACCCCAAATTCTTGAAAGCAAAACTCAGTCACATCTATGTGTTACACCACAGGGGGTGAAAACTGCAGGGGTGATAGCTCCTACTGAGGCCACAAAGCATGCCAAGTTTCAAGGAGATAGGTGCAGGGGTTTGGGGGGAACTGCACCTCAAGCTGCTGATAGGCAAAACTCGTGACATAGATGATCCTGTGTGTGTCAAGGCGCAGCAGGATGAAAGCTGCAGGGATGGTAGCCCCTGCTGAGGCCACGAAGCCTGCCAGCTGTCAAGGAGATGGGTGCAGGGGTTCTGGGACCCTGCACCTCTAGCTGCTGATAGACAAAACTTGTGACATGGGTGCTTGTGCAACTGACTGTCTCTTGGGGCAGTTGGTTGTCTATATTAATTATTTCCTCTCCTTAGTCTCTGATTTTGTAGATGTTAATTGTTGCTAATTAACTGGTTACATTAGCTAGCAACTGTGTATTGAGCTGGTCCCTGAGTGAATCATGATTGATTGGTGACTGGTAACACAGTAGCTTAGCAGCCAGGCCTGCAGTAGTTCCCCCTGCCCCAAGACAGACACAGTTGCACAAGCACCCATGTCACGAGTTTTGTCTGTCAGCAGCCAGAGGTGCAGGGCCCCAGAACCCCCATGCATCTATCTCCTTGACAGCTGGCAGGTGTCATGGCCACAGCAGGGGCTACTATCCCTGCAGTTTTCATCCTGCTGCACCTTAACACACACAGTGTCGCCCATGTCACGAGTTTTGCTTGTCCACAGCTTGAGGTGCAGTTTCCCCCAAACCCCTACACTTATCTCCTTGAAACTTGGCAGGCTTTGTGGCCTGAGCAGGGGCTATCACCCCTCCAGCTTTCAGCCCGCTGTGCCTTAACACACACAGGGTCATCTATGTCACAAGTTTTGCCTGTCAGCAGTTTGAGGGGAAGTTTCCCCCAAGCCCCTGTACCTATCATCTTGAAACTTAGCAGGCTTTGTGGCCTTACCAGAGGCCACCACCCCTCCTGTTTTCACTCCCCTGTGTTGTAACACATAGACGTGACATGAGTTTTCTTTCAAGAATTTGGGGTGCAGTTCCCCCTGAACCCCTGCACTGATCTTCTTGAAACTTGGCAGGCTTCACACTCTCAGCAGAGGCTACCACTCCTGGAAATTTCATCCAAATAAGATTAAAAAACAACAAAGTTATAGATATCTCATTGATTCCCTGTTATACGCTATGGCCAGATCTCTGAAGTGGCACTGAAGCTCTGAACTGCTTCAGAAAGCCTAACGAGGCCAGTGCTTCGAGTCAGACATGCTACTTTGGATGCCGAAGTGCCCGAAGGTTCTCTGGATCCAAATCATGGTCTGAAGCCTCGCACAGCTCTACTGGCCTGCTGTAGTATAAAGGGGTGGCAGGGAAAGAGACCCAACAGTATGAGGGAGCTGAAGGGAGAAGAGGAGATGAAAGACAAGGAGTTGAGAGTGCAGGTAGGGTGAAATGAGAGTAGATGGGAAGAGGGAGATGAGAACTGCGAAGAGCCTTGAAGAAAAACCCAAGGCACAAGATGGGAACCATGGCATTTGCAGGTGGGGAAGGGGACTACCGTAGTCGGCAGCAGGGAAGAGTAAGGAACTGCATGTTCCAATAATGGCCAAGCTACTTGACATTAAAAAAAATCTGATTATGTTGTGAATGGGACTATTACAATGAACGGGGAGCATGTGTGTGTTTTGAGTTGTGTTGAAAACAGGTCCTCATGCCCAGTAAAGCCAGCTGATGCTCTCTGTGCCATTAACAATCCCAAGTAAATACTTTGTGTTTTTGCTGGTGCTATTTATTGATATATTTTTATATTTGTCAGAAATTGTTACCTTAAAATGTGAGTCATGTTTTCCTCGACTCATTATCTAACATCAACGATAAACAAAGACTGTTGCCGTGTTGCACCCCAGCCTTTCTCCTGTTGCTCCAGGAGTTAAAATAATAATCAAATGTGCATATAAGGATTGGTTTCTTCATGTCTGGCTTGCTAGTTGTTTTTCTGATAGCAGACTAGCCTGCTAAGGACTGCACACTTTAGAAATGATGCTTTAGTTGGATACTATGCACAATTATTTTTGTCTTCTGATCAGGTCGTTTAAAACTAAGGCTAAGACTAAATTTATCAGACTCTGCCTCCAGAGATTCTGGCAAGCACCAGGAGCTACTGCATCCAAGAAAGGTGTTTCTGGCACCTCCATAGCTAGGGACAGAAATTACACATAAACCAGTATAAGTGATGGAAAACTAGTTGAAATCTGTAACATAACAGAAGTTCAGTGCACACAAACCACTTTCAAAATGTCCAAAATTGGTTTAAGATAAACCTGGATGGATGTAGTATCAGACTTAACTGATTTAGATTAAATCAGTTTATTGAACTTCTATACCAGATCTCCTCCAGATTCAAGTTAACTCAAAGTCACCCAGCATCCCAGGATGCTTTGCACCTCCCCTGCCAACACCCCCACTTCTCAGGGTGGACAGAGTAGGCGTGGCCCAAGCTG
Source organism: Gavialis gangeticus (assembly GCF_001723915.1). Taxonomy (NCBI): domain Eukaryota; kingdom Metazoa; phylum Chordata; order Crocodylia; family Gavialidae; genus Gavialis; species Gavialis gangeticus. Next base: position 40,088,008 of record NW_017728993.1, on the reverse strand, counting down.
TCTGCTCCAACCAAGCGAGGAAGTGTGCTTTAGTGCCCCCCCAGTTTCTGGCCTGGGCCAGTGCAGGCATGTGGCTGCATTCCTGGAATCAGAATCAAATGTCTGTTCAATTGCTTATTGGTTCAGTCTATACAGCTTAAACTAAACTGCAAAGATTGAGTTGATTCCACATCAGGCTTTTTGACTGTCTGTAGTCACCCCATATAGCTCCACTCAGCAACAGGGTTTCCAGAGCACAAAATGCATTTTGGGAATGGAGCAGCAGCTGAAAGCTCAGAAGTGTTTACACCGGCCTTCAGCTGATTGGTATGCAGCAGTAGAAGCCTTAGTCAACTTGGCTGGGGAAGAGTAACTCTGCTGGCAAAAAAAAAGTGATCTGCTGTTTGAGAGGTTCTTGGAGTATGGACACACTCAAAGTTTTGTTGGCAAAAGTTTGGTTTTACTGGCAAACCAACTAGCTTAGCCTGGACTAAGCATGACTTGCAAGTAGCAGTAGGACTATGCTAAGCTAATTCCAGAGAAAGCAGACTGTTGCTTCTCTTTGCAAATCCCACTATTAATGGAAGCACAGATTTGCTTTAAAGAAAAGAAAAAAGAAAGCTTAACTAAAAATTACATTGCACCTTAAGAATACTGTGTACTGGAAGTCAGGCTTCCCAAGCTTGGAGTGAACAGGTACAGGTCAGTATCTGTTAAATAGTTATGGAACTATCACATCCTGTGATTTAGAAGCCACCAGAAAGTGAAAATAGCATTGTTGGTGTACTGGTAGTGAAGATGGTTATTTAGGATCTACTTATGACCATGTGGCTCTTTTGTTCTTACTGTTGTATAAAGAGCAAAGGACAAACAACAATGTAGTACGAAACTCAAGCAGGCAGGTAGTTATCTTTGGCCAAATACATGCTACATAGCTGGATCTCTCCCCACGCAACTTTTTTTAATATACATGCAGGTGTACAGGTAGAGACCTATCAATGGATAAGTGCAAAGCATGGGAGTATTTATGAAATGGATACATATTTTGCAAGTGGAAAATGTAGGCATATCTGGATACTCCCAACCCACAGTCCCCCGACTCCTGCTGGTGCCCCTCATTCATGATCTCCAGCCCCCTGCCCCCAGCCCTGCTGAAGGGGGCCCCCAGCTGCCAGGGCTATGTGGCCAAGGACATGGGTCCACAGCCCTCTATCCTCTGCCCCCTGCAGCAGCATCTGGGCCCTGGCTACCACCTGCGGGAGGTGTTGGGTGCTGTGGTGGAGCAGAGTGCGCAGCCCGGCTCCACCTCTCGCACAGGCAGCATGGCTGGAGGTGAGCCCATGCAGGACAGGGCACATGCAGGCTGCCCACTGTGGGCTCAGGGCTCCCAAAACTGCTGCCCTCCCCTCAGGGGCCTCCGTAGCCCAGTGGGCAAGACCCTACATGGGAGGGCAGAACAGGCCAGGGAGGCTCAGTGCCACTCCCAGGAGCCCTGTGCCACCATGGCGAGGCACTCCCTACCCACCCCATAGCAGTGGGGGGCACAACTCTGTGCCGTTATCCCCACTGCTGCTGGGTGGGGAGGCGGTGCCTCACCAAGGTGGCACAAGGTTCTCAGCAGTGGCATCAACCCTCCTTGCGCTGCTCTGCCCTGCTGTGCTAGGTCCTGTCCGTTGGGCCACAGAGGCCCCAGGCCGCACAGAGCCCTGAGTCTGCAGTGGGCAGCCTGCATCTGCCCCTACCCTGGGCACAAATCTGGGGAACACGTTCTGCCCCTCTTCCCCATGCCTGGGAGTGTGTGCAGTGGCAGGGAGCCAGCCCCCTCCTCACTGCCCTCTAGATGAGCCACTTATCCCACTCCCCAGCCAGGCCCTGTGGCTGTACATTCCCACCCTTGCCCCAGGCCCCAGTCACTGCCCCAGCTGGGCAGTGCTCCCAGCCCTATCCCCTGCCTAACTCTTTCCTTCCTTCCCTCCCTCCCTCTCTCACTATGGGGGCCTCAATCCCCCCGCCCACCCCCCCAAGACTTACCTGGAGGGAGCAGAGGGAGCTACTCTCCATGCTGCCTGGCTGCCATGTGCATGTGTGCGCACACCCCCTGCCTGATTGCCCCCCTCCTGCTCTGAAACTCTGCCAGCTGCAAGAGGAAATCTGCCATTTCCAGTGTTTTCTCCTTTAAAAGAGAAAATCTGCATTTTTCTCCTTTAAAAAGAGAGAAACCGCATTATTTTTCTTAAATGAGAAAATATGTGTTTTTCCACATTTTCCCATGGTGAATGGAAAACCTGGATTTCTAGTTATTACTAATATTGCCTCTGTATTGGTGAGGTTTTTTAAACATAATTTTACTTAATTTATTCATAATCTTTTGTGAAGAAAGAGTGAATGTATGTGGAAAACTGCATACACGTTTCATTTTAGTGCTTTGCCTTGATTCCACATGCTGGGCAAAACTGAGTACCACTCTGGTAGAGTCAGGATTACTATTTCAGATCCAGAGCAAACTGTGGGTTTTTTGCTGGTGTAAATTAATTCTGCTGATTTCAGTATAATGATGTCAGTTTCTACCAGCTGAGGATCTGGTTTAAGTATACCGTATAGGCTGTTCTCAGAACTGAATACTATAAATGAGAATCTGGCAAGTCCCCAGTTTGAACACAAGCCAATATCCTTCTTCAGATCTAAAGATTAGTCCCTAGGCTCTACTTCTTCCCCTCCCCCTTTGACTTAAATCTAAACTTATTCCTTGCCTTCAGTTCATACATCTTCCAGTTCAGTTCAGCACACTACCCATTCTCCCCAAACAGCTGACTTCAAATATAGCGGCAAAATCCCTTCCAAAAAGCCTAATCCTTCCCATAACACCTCAGTTCCTTAAATTTCCAGCTAGAGAGTTTCACTTAAATATTGTTGGTGTCAGTGTTTGCGTCAAATCAGAGATTAGTTTTGGAATTAAGTCAATGTAGAATTTAACGTTTTGGTTTAAAAAGAAAAGAATCCAACAATTCAACACGGGGTGAGCAAAAAGCTTGCATGCAGACGCTCACTGAAAAATGCAAGTCTTAATACAGCTCCCCCAAAGGAAGGAGTGAGCAGGTGTTCTGGACAATGTACCAGCAGACAGCTGAGGAATGTGTTAATTGGTCATTGAGCTATGGGCAAACCCTACAGGTTCTTTCTGCTGTTGGAAAGCTTTTTTTTATGGTTACTATACAAGATTTGCAGTAACAACTCTTCCAAGGACATCCAGCTGAAGGCTTTCTTTTCTTCTTCATTTTATGGCTTAAAGCAATAGCCTCTGCCATGCTGAACCAGAATAGACATGTTTGTTCATCTTGGCACATTGCCTGTTTGAGGCAAAACATTTTTTGTGCGCCTGTCACCGAGGGGAAATGTTTCTAAAGAGCCCCAGATGGGATTTGTTAGCCGGATGCATTGTCATTTCCCCACCAGTAAAATTAATTGCCTTCCAAGCTGCTTAACCACCTCAGAATCATTTCCGAGGATGAGGGCAACACCCACCTGGCCAGCCCCACATTGGTATCTATCTGCATCCTTTCTAATTATTATGTGGTCAGGCTTCTAGGGAAAGTGCTAGTAGCATTAGTCATACATGAGTCAGCGGTTACCATCCCACCCATTTATGCACTCACTTCAGACGGCACGCTCCAGATGTTTTTAACTGGCAAGCATTTTAAAGCTCTGCCAACACTTTAGCTGAAACCAAACTAGTTGATGCTAACTGTGATTAAGCACACCTGTGCTAATAGGGTTTTTACAATGTCACCTTGACCAGTTTAGATAGAATTTTTTACTTCTCTTGTTCCTTTAAGTTGCTTGACCTTTTGTAGATGGAGCTGTAGACTTCTTTCTGCCTATGACCTATATAGAGGTGACTGACCACCTTCACCTGGTGAAAACAGAAGTAGGTTGTAAGTTAGATCATGCTTGTCCAGCACTGGGGGTTGAATGAGGGTCACTGGGCCAGTCTGAGGGCTGGACTGGGGCTGACCCTATACAGCACCTGAGGCACTGGGTCTAACTCATGTGCTGCATGTGGCATGTGCTGACTCCACTGCAGAGCTTGCAATGCACGCAGCACGTGGGCTGAACCCAGGGCTGTGCATAGCACAGGGGGTCTAGGGCATGGGCTGCATGAAACGGCATAAAACTGCAAAGTTTGCCCACCTAAGGAAGGGTTAACTTGGCTCTTGGCATCGACACCTGATGCTTCCTTTCAGAGCAGGGTCTTGCTCCCTGAACTCTTCTCCAGGCAGCTGGAGGTTGGAGCTCCCGTCTCCATTCCAGCAGGTGCCTCTGTGGGGTGGGAACAAGAGTGGCACTTTGGGAAGGGATGGGGCTTAATCTGTGGCATGCTTGCCTTAAAGGTCAGTCACCACTGAACTACTCCATTATGTTTCTTTGCCCCTAGGATCACTGATGGCCAGTGAGGAAACCTGCTTTGGTTTCACCTTTTGCTTTATGCTATTTTAAAAAAATAAGATAAAACATCTATTATTCGTTTTATGTTTACTGTTGCCATAATGGTAAATACAACTGTGGAGAGACTTTAAGGAAAGGGCTGAGAAGGGTTCATGCATATTGACACAAAGTGATTCCTATCTCCCTCTTCAAGGGGTGAGGGAGATGTGCTGAGTAAAGCTACAATATAAATCCAGAGTATATATGGAATTATTATTACAATCCAAAAGGGCTTGAAAAGCTTTCATGTGATGCTAATTAAGCAAGACCTTCTCCTAGTAGTGTCTTTTCTTAGCAGTAGATTGTTCTTTAACATTCCCATCTGGTCAGTATGAACAGTCTTAACCCCAGGAATCTGAAAATGTCATTGCCAACTGGTATATAAATGGAATCTAATATGAAGGGTCTGTTTTCCCCTCAATGTACAGGGGGTTTTGTGTGTAAATCTTTTGAGCTCTAGAGGGAATTTCCCATGTAAATCACCCTGTCCTGAAGATTAGCTGAACAATAGGCCCCTTACTGTTGATCTCTCTTAATGTATCGTCTCCTCTGACAGTTTCAGAGCTCATTTTCAATAAAAGCCACTCATGCATATTTCCCTCCTTTTTAATTCCTGACAGTGACAGATAATTTGTAGCGGCCTACTTATTGTTGGCTCTGGTTCCATGTGCCTTAGGCTGCAATACTTGTGTGCGGACCTTCAGAATAAAAGGTTCAAGCACAGTCAATTAGACACGGAAGACACCTTATTCAGTCACCTTGCCTGTTAGGTTTGAGACATCTAGAGGTTTGATTTGGATTTCACATCAGGGTAACTTCTGGCTAATGGAGTTTCTCCAACCTCTCATCCAAGCATGAGAGATCAGAATCTGGCATCCACTCAGAAACCACAGATCAAATCCCAACAGGACTCAATCAGTTCTTCTTAATCTCTAGTACACGAAGTGAGACCCATGCAGTTTATTGTTTCCAGCCTTTGGACCAGCTCTTATCTGCTGTGGATGATTATTAAAGAGCCAGTGCCAGTCTTCATGGCTAAGTACAAACAGTCAAAAAACCCAAAGCTGAATTAATTCAGTCTTTGCAGGTTAGTCTAAGCTGTGTAGATTGAATTGGTAAGCAAGTGAAAAGTCATTCTCTTTTGAGTCCAGAAGTGCAGCCTCATGCCTGCATTGGCCCAGGACAGAAGCTGGGGGCAGGATCTGGGACAGAAGTTCAATGCACCAATTTAACCTAAATCAGTTAAGACTGACATTACACCCATCCAGGTTTACCTTAAACCAATTTCAGTCATTTTGAAAGTGGTTTATGTGCATTGAACTTTTGTTGTGTTTCACATTTGAACCAGTTTCTAATCACTTATACCATACTGTGTGTAGTTTCTGTCCCTAGCCTATATGACTAGGGCAGGGATTCTCAACCAGCATGCCTTGAGATGCTTTTAAGGGTGTTGCAGGGTGCCATACAATGGTAGCACAGTTAGGTTTGCAAACATCTTTCACAAGATAAACCCAGGGATTTCAAATAGAAATCCATAGCTGTGGTTTTTCTGAGTTCTTTGCAACAGAAAAACTGTTCTATTATTTTTCTATAGGCAAAAAAGAATGAAAACTAAGAGTTGGCATTTTCTGAGGAGTACCTCCAGTCTATCCAGGGGTGCCTCAAGTCAAAAAAGTATGAGAACTAGAACTGGGATTTGCCTTGGTGCCTTTGGGCAAAATACCACTCCAATCCTATACCCTTTTACACTCACTGGGCATATCTAGATGAACACAGATGTTTGTTTCCAAAGGGACAAGTAGCAATGGCACACCTTGTACTGCTGCTGCTTGTCCCTGGGGAAAGCCTGTGCCATATGTGCTCTGGCACATGTCAGGTTACCCTGGGTGGGGTAGGGGAGGTTGGGGCCAGCAACTGTGCTGGCCCTAACAGCCTTACCTCGGGGTCTGGGGGGCTCCTGGGGCTGCAGCCACAGAAGGAAGCCTGGCCAGCAGCTGGAGTGTGGCTCCAGCAGGCTAGGCTCTGGTTTTGAGTGGTGTGTGCTGCTGCTACGTGTGCCACTCCACTTTTTTTTTTTTGCCATCCTGGGTTTTGTTGACTCCAGGATCTCCCAGGGTCAAAAAACTCCCTTGCGCTGCAAAGTAGCTGTATGAGGAGCACCTGCATAAGTGGTATGTTATGTCATAAATGGGTCTGTGGCACCACATACTGCATGTCCACACTCGTCTGAATGTGCCCACTATGGCCCTGTATAAACACGTGCATGAAGTGCAAAGCAGTGGAGAACTGAATCTTTTGAGTTAGATTGTATTCTCAGTTCTGCCAATAATTTCAGCGAGCTTTTCTGTGCCTCAGTTCCATCGGTCAGTGGACGTAGCGTCTTACAAACTTGAATGTGTAAGCCTTGAAACTAAGGCATTGTCCAAATTCAAAGTATTAGTATGAGTATTAATGTTTTTCTGATCTTTGTATGATTTGATTATTTCTGAATCTTTAGTAAATTGATAGTAAATATCAAATGCAAAAGATTAAAAAAAAGTTTTGACTAGGGAGTTCCCTTGCTGTGGGGGAAAGAAATTCTGTCATATGGAAGGGCTAATATTATATTTTTCACCTTCTTCAGAATTCTCAGATTCTTTTAAGAGTTAAGTACAGAATGTTTCTCTTAATTTTTAATTAAATTATGGAACTTTTTGTCACTCCTGTCCTTAATTGTTTTTCCCCCAAGCTATCTGCAAAGGTAAAGCTCAGTGAAATATTTAATAGTATTCCCCTGGTAAATAACACCATGAATTAGAATTTCATGAGGCAGTTTTATTGTTATCAAAGGGTATTAGCATGAAGAACTAGAACCAAAGAGTTGTTATTTTATGGGAAAGTGATTTCTCTATTGACATGACTGCCTTCTTGTTTTGAAATACTGTATACTTGTAAATCCATTGGCTACATAAAAGCATAGTACCTTGAATCTGAGAACGCGTTTTTGCTGTTATCTAGTCTGTTTCCAGTTAGCATCTGATACAGATACCGAGTGCCTGTCACAACAGGCATAATTTGTGGAAGCGTAAGTCTGCACAAGTATTAAATGTCATGCTGTAAACTAAACACTCCAAGGAACAAGAGGCACTAGTAAGGGTTTCCTATGGTGAGGAAACATCTTTGTCCAGGGTAAATTTAAAACAACTGTGTCTTGTTGTCTCTATATTTCAAAACTAATTGCACGTTCTGAGACTGTATTGTTTCTAAAAAAAAAATAAATGAATGCAGTGCTCTCTTTTTTTAATTAATGCAGCTTTTCACTCTTATGTAGGACAATGCTATGTCAATAATGGACATAGAAAATATCCAAGCTTTAATAAACGTGTTTTGTAGATCAAGATCAAGAGAATTAATATAAATAATAATGATGATTGGTCATTACTGGTGATTAAGGCTGTTGAAATAAATTAGACCTCAGAGTTCAGCCCAGGTTTCCTGAACTGAAAATTGTTCATGCTGAATTCCTAGAACTACAAATGCTGTAACTAAGTCTGTGTGAATCATGAAAATAATGAGCTGTTCAAGACACAGGATCTTCACGTATAGAATGTGGTGTAAGGAGAGCAAGTCAGTCTATACCATACTCTGAAAGATGTGTTTCTACTCTTTTTCCAGCCCTGGTTCGAGTAGGAATACAGTTCAATAGGCCACTAGATTAGGAATCAGAACATCTAGGTTTCAGTCCTAGCTCTTTCCTGGATCTGCTACATGATCCTAGACAAATCCTTTCCCTTTTCTGAGCCTCTTTCTGTTCTCCCACCCTTTGCCTGTATACTGTCTAAATATTTTGTGACAGACTGACTCTCCCTAGGTGTTTGTACAGGCCTTAGCACTACAGGGTTCTCACTTTGGGAGGGTTTTCCAGGTGCTACAGTAGTACAGATAATAAGTAATGGACCACTCCTCAGCCTCCTTGCCTTTAGTGCTGTGTAGTATTTGCTTAGCTTGAGCTCAAGACAGGCATGTTCACAGCTTTCCATATTTTAAATGGTAATGTGAGTAGTGAATTAATCCTGAGAGTAGTGAATAAATCCTGACCTGTGCTACCAGGGACATGGATGGGGACAGGAAGAGGTGGGGGAGGAAGTAGGAGAGAAGCATGAGGCATATGTAGTAGCGCTGCTTCCTGATATATGGCTGCAGGGGCAGGACTCCCTCCTGGCACATTTCAGATATCATCTGGAAGTAGAAACGAAAGTATCTATAACAACTGCCCTAACTGGACCTTGACTTTTGTTATGTGGCCTTATTTGTAGCTAGGACCCAAATTGGGTGACTGGAGCAAAGAAAAAATTAGATTGTTTCTTAGTAGCATTGCATGTGTCAGAAATGTAGCAGAGAAGGGGTATACTGGACACCCTTCTAGCCCACCTATATCTTGTGCTCAGGGCTTGCTAACCAGGAGTTACATGCCAGGGCTTTAAAAGAAAACAAAGTATGCCAGTAAGCACATCCCTTGGTCAGGAGGCACATCCCTTGGCCTCTCACGGTTCAGCTTTGTGACTGTTGGGGTCAGTGCCGTAGCAATGAAGTTTGGTACCTGGGGCAAACCTGCAGCAGCAGCCTGCCATTGCCCTTCACAAATTCAGGGGGCACATCCCCCCTGCGTGCTTGCCTGTGAGTGCACACAGTGGCAGGAGCCGCCCTTTCCCCATTCCCATGTGCCCCCAAATGAGCCACTTGCAGCTCTGTCCTGCACCCTGCCCAGACTGGGCAGCGCCTGTTGGCGCTCCTTCACTTCAATGCCCAGGGTGGTTGCCCTATTTGTCCCCCCTTGCTATGGCACTGGTTGGAGCAATAATACTTTATTATTCCTGATGCATAATAAATAGTCAAAAGAAGTGCATGAAGTGTGCATAGGGTGAGAAGGAATAACCCTCTAACTAAAGTCTGGAGTGATTAGATAAATGAGTTTCAAACAAGGTAAGGAGAGTAAGAGAAAGAAGAGGAGCTGGTTTTAGGGCTAGGGACAGAAATTACACATAAACCAGTATAAGTGATTGGAAACTGATTCAACTCTAACACAACAGAAGTTCAGTGCACACAAACTCCTTTCAAAATGGCTAAAACCAGTTTAAGGTAAACCTGGATGGATCAGACTTAACTGATTTTGGTTCATTCGGCTTATTGAACTTCTGTCCCATATCACCTCCAGATTCAAGTTGGCTCATGGCCCCCCCAGCATCCCAGAATGCTTTGCACCTCCCTGGCAACCCCCCACCTCACAGGCTGGATGGGCTAGCTTTAGCTCAAGCTGTCTGCTCCCGCCGAGCAGGGAGGGTACACTAAAGTCCCCCAGGTTCTGGCCTGGGCCCCTGCAGGCACATGGCTGCATTTCCAGAATCAAAAGTGAATGCTTGTTCATTTGCTTATTGGTTCAATCTGCACAGTTTAAATTAACCCGCAAAGATTAAATTGATTCAGCTTTGGGCTTTTGACTGTCTGTACTTAGCTTATGAGTATTTCCTTCTGTCTTGGGAGAAGGACTCTTCTGAGGTCCTCTATATGACTGAAGAGCAGAAACAGGACAAAAGCAACTTCTGTGGCAAGCAAAGCTAAGGCTGCTTGTACTATAGCTGCAGAGCAGCAGAATAGCAGAGGGACTCCGGTGATGGCCTCCCTTCCCAGGACACAAGTTGTAACTACTTCAGTAAGAATAAGGCTGTGTAGCCCCTGAAGAAGCATGTCACTTCAGGGAGAGAGAGGGGCCAGTCTCTATCTGGATTCTACCACCCCTGGACAACAAACTCTAAGTGGAGCATAACAACAGGGGAGAGCAGTGGCAAAGTGCCTCATTAGCCCCTCACGTGGAAAAGAGTAGGGTTAGTAGCCAACCCACTCTGGAGCTGGGAGTTTTTTAATGTTGATTTATTATTTCCTGGCATTCCTAAGAGTAGTATCTGTCCTTGTGCCTCACCCCATTAAAGTAATAGGCTTGAGCCAGGAATTACTTGAGGAAAATCTATGGTCTGTGTTTGCCAGGAAACCAAAAATAATTGTCACAATAGTCCTTTTGGTTCTGAAAAGCTATGCATCTATACTAAGCAAAGAGACCATAGCTGATAGGAGCTCAGGACTTTCCAGTGCCTTCCTTCTCAAGCACTGACTTGCATGCATATGTCATCAATAGCCAAGACTAGCACAGGTGTTCATGCTCTCTCTGTTTACAGTCAGAGAGCCATTTCCTAACCAGCACAATCCAGCCCACAGGAAGGGTTTTTGCTATTAAATGCCTGTCCTCCATTTTGGATTTGCTCTTTCAGATCCTGCTCCTAGGTGAAGAGAGCAACTAGACTCAGGTAAGGTGCAACCATCAAAATAGGGCAGATGAAAGCAGAAGGGATGTGGTAAATACTGCTATGGCGTGCATGTATGTGTTCTTTGATTAACCCTTTCACTCAGAAATCAGGGAGTAAAAAGTGGAAGAAGGAAGGGGGGAGATCAAAACATTTATCTTTTGGACATCCCTGGGAAATAAGGCATTGCTTCTTGTCACAGCGATAACCTACGTAAAGCATAGAGTCCTTCACAGACTAATTTCTGGGGATGGATTTGTATGATCTGTGTAGTGGATTCTGGATGTGTCATGGGGGTGACTCATTCATTGTTGCTGGGGTGCAGAGGGGATGAGAGAAAAACAAAAGAAACTGGCTACATGAATGCAGAGGGCTTTTTCCCAGTAAATTCCCTGTGGAGTGTGTGCTTTTCCATTGGAATGGAACTCCTCCCATCTTATTCTTAGACTAATTATGACTTCACTTTTAAAGGGAGACATTTTCCCAACTATCTAGCCAGTTTGCAATGGAGGTCACAAGGGAAATGAGAAAAGTAAATACTGAAGGAGGCAGAGGTGGAGGGCAAAATGAATAATTAAAATCAGAGCATTTAATATGGTGCAGTTTATTGGTGTTTGGGGTTGTATGATGTGGTAAGTCATCTATTATTGTAACAGAAATCCATTACATGCATAGTCACTTGCACAAAAGTATTTGGTTCTTTTTTGAATTAACTCTTTTATATTGCATATGCAGTAAGGTTCCCATCTTGACTAGTGATGTTCCACGCAAAAAAATAAACATTTAAACATCTCTTCTTTCTCTTGGGAAGGCAATCAGTAACATTATTGCCCTGGGCAATGAGGAACTAATGGCGGTGTCAATCAGACCATGTTAATGCACATCTGTGATGTAATTCTCTCAAAGAGAGACTGAGCTAATAGTTTATTTGTTGATTTATGGTGTGATTATGCATTCAATGTAGAGTCATTGTATAAAAGTGGAATGACCTCTTCTTACTCATGAAAACTACTCACTAGATGTTATGTTTATGGTCATGTTTAGCAGTGGAAAATATTGTTACTGACCCTCTTATTCTCCTCTTGTGGGCTCTATAGTGTCATCACAATTAGTAAAGCATGCTATTTTGTCTTTCTTAACTTTTACTAACTTCTAACTGTTAGTTACAACTTTTTCAACTAAGCTGAAAGCAGTGGTAAAACCAAGGACATGCCCAGCTTGAGAGCCTTCAGATGATGATGCATGAGAAGAGAAGAACCCAGCTTTCAGTGTTAGAAACCTGTGGGTTTAGATCAAGCCAAGATAGTTGCAGAAACAGGACTTTTTCTGCAAACCTGAGCTCTTTATCCTGAGTTGCAATGAATATGAAACCCATAAGACTGTACTTTAATGGCAGTAAGGGACATTACAAAGATCAGGCAATCCCTGTAAGAGAGACTGTAAGTGAACAATAAGCTTAATTCCAATGAGTTTGTATGAAGAGATCTTGCAGATGCTAGAAAAGGCAAGAGTGCTTTGTTAGCCTATGGAAAATGTTTATGGCCCATACACAATAGTGATGTATAAGAGTAAACAGAACGCCAAATTAATACCACATTTTTCTGTTTTCACTTCAGTTTGAATTCTGTGGGCTGAGCTCCACTTCAGGCTCAGAAAAAGCCTCAAGTTTTGTATTTGTTTGTTCCTTTTCCTTTTTTTTTTTCTTGCCCCCCACTTCCTCCCCCAACAACAAAGTAATTTGTTTGGGTGGGGAGATGCACACATGCAACCACTTGCAATATTGGTTGGTGTTGCAGAATTCTTCATAAAATTCATAAGCACTTGAGCAATAAATAAAGGGTTTCCAGCCCATTTTCACTAATGCTAGTAGCAAAGCTGCTATCAACATTCAAAGGAGCAGGAGGGGGGGTTTTGAGGCAGTGGGTTGTAGCTGAGCTTTTCTGCCCATTTCTTACGTCCATCTCGCTTGCAGTTAAAGTATCAAAATAGCTCAGTGAACCCTCAAGCTCCTTATTTCACTGAGTTGGTAGGATGTCGTCAAGTAGATTTAAGCCCAAAATATAGGTAATCCTATGAGGATTTCAGGGCAAGAGGAGGAGGGCAAAAGGCATGTTAGAGGTGAAGTGCTACTACTGCCTCTAGGCCTGTGGGGAATACCTTGGGAAGGGTGAAGTTCTGCTAATCATGATGGGAAGGAATAGCATTTGAAAGGGGCTGCGCAGAGCCCTGACTCATACAAGCTTCACAGAAGGAGAACTGGAAGGGACCAGTGTACACACTACTAGTACTCCGAAGATCCTCTGGTTCTTCCCCCTTCATTCTTCCTACCAATAGCTGGGCATGAAGAAATGCAGGATGACTTCAGCCAATATGATTCTTCTGCTTCCCTCCCAGCAAGCAGCTTCCTAGTGCTGAGCTCAGGTGCTCAGAATGGGTGCTGGCATGAGGAATTGGCTCCTTTCTGTATTCATTTACACTTCTGATTTTTCTCTTCATATATTTATATCAAACTTAAACTGTAAGAAAAATCACATTACTGATAATCCTAAAAACTGCCGATGTTGGAGTGCTGCAAACTCCAAAATAAGCCCACTGTACCTACAGCCTGAGAAGTACAAGGGAATCAGCCTGTGGTCATTGTTCAGGATGAGTGAAATGCAAGAGTAGTTGAATGGAATGACTGTGTAATGTTATATTTACTCACATACCTTCTGCCCTGAAATATGCCCTCCAGAATTGGGGTTTGCGTTTTAAATGGGGATGCTTGTTTTCTGTGCTGGAACGGAGGGATGGGAGTATATATGGTAGCTGTTATGGTTGCCATGTTTCCTTTACTGTGGGCCCCAAGGAAGGAGTGGAGTTCACTGTTCAGGATCAAAGCTACTTCCAATTTGGCACTGGATGTGAACAGTGGATATGAAAAGGTTAACATAAGCTACAGAATACACGCTCTGCCACCATCAACAAAAAGCTAAAGATCTAGAAAAATCTATATTTTTCTTCATTCTGCCCTCCCCAAACAAGGTGCACATCTTAAGGGGGGGGTGGATATGTGAGAAAATATGGTGATACATCTAGTGTTTACTTATTATTTTTTCAGAGATTAGTTTAAGAGAGAGTCTAATGTAGTCCCATGGCTATAGGATTTTGCTATAGGTTTCAGTGAAGAAAAATTAGGATGTACCCAACCAGTGTCTCATGAATTTCAAGTGCTGGTGGGTCACACTTGTGCTGATTTCATTCTAAAAGTACCTTGTGTAAAAGCATAAATAATTAACCTTTTACAGAGGTAATCACTGCTGATTATATAGGCAAATAAATATATACTTTTCCCTGTGAGCTGGCAGTTTTGAACAAATTTGTTAAGTGATGCTAATTCTAAAATCTAAACAGCCATGCCGTTCAAAATACTGGTGGCTTGAAACAATTGCATTTTTAAACGTTGTTGACCTAAGGATTTTCTTTGAATCTTACTGTTGTTTCTTTTGGATACAGCTGGTTATTTATCTAAGCAACTCCAGTTAGAGGAATCAGGTTTAGAAGGGAAAAAGGAAAATAAAAGAACTATACTAATAAAGGAAACTGCAAATGGGTTTTATTATAACAACTCCTCTTTAAACTTTGCATGTTATATTAAAATTAATTATTTATGTAACTTGACTAATAGTTGCTCATGCAAAATAAATGTAAAAGTTGAGATGAATATCAGGAATGCTCATCTGTACTGAAGTGCTAAAAAAATATCTAGGATTTGTTAGTTTTGGCACATGCAGACAAAAGGAGCCAATCTACTAAGAATCTTGCTGAATAAGGAGGATAGTGATCAACAGTGAATCATATAAGATGTAGATTCAGTGACTTTAAAGTGTGATTTGTGTTTTTAGTTACATGCAGGGAATAGGTAAATAATATTGGTAGAAAAACTAGCTGAAGTCACTGTGTACAGAAAACGATCTTTGTTGCCTCTTATTTTTTCAGATCTTTAGAGGATATATCTAGAGTTCAAATGTAGCAGAGGAGAATGGGATGGCATTTTATAGTTATTGCTAACACTTCTTTCTGATGAATAAACTTATGTTTTACTTTACAGCACAAGGGCTAGGTACAGACTGTCAAAAAGCCTGAGGCTAAATGGATTCAGTCTTTCCAGGTTAGTCTAAGCTGCTCAGATTAAATTGACACAGAAGTGAACAGACATTTACCTTTGATTCAGGAAATACTGCCACATACCTGCACTGCCTCAGGCCAGAAGCTGGGGAGGAAAGGTGAGGGGGGCTAGAGCACAGCTCTCTGGCTGTGTGTTTACTACCTCTTCCTGCTGCCCCTGAGGTCTCTGGGATTTGCAGTCCAGACTTACAATAGCAGGACTCTGAAGGGTTGCTTGTCACTTCCTTTTCCTGCTTCCAGGTGCCTCTGGGATTTGTAGTCCACAACCAGCAGGAAGTTTAACCCTCCTCCCTGGCCCCAGACCCCAGCTGGGTTTTGTCTGGGGGGTAGTTCCCCCCCCCACAACCCCCTTTGGAGACTGGGCTGCATGCTCAGCCAGGCTTGCCCCTCAACCCCTTGTCAGCCAGCCCTCACTGCTCCAGCCAGGGAGCAGAGGGGCAGGGCCAGCCCTGCTCTCTGGAGCAGACAGAACAGCCCAGCCCACCCTGGCCCAGCTCAGGGCTGTAAAATGCTGGGATGCTGGAGGGCTGTGATTTAACTTGAACCAGAAAGGGGTCTGGGACAGAAGTTTCATAAACTGGTTTGATCTAAATCAACCATGTTTACCTTACACCCATTTCAGCCGTTTGGAAACTGGTTTGTGTGAACTGAGCATCTGTTCTGTTACAGCTTTAAACCAGTTTTTAGTCACTTAAACCAGTTTATGTGTAACTTCTGTCCCTAGCCAAGATGTAACTACAAAAGGTAACTCTCCATCTTGAAGTATCTTTTATATAACTGTACCTTCTACAGCAACTCTCACTCCTCTTGAGTTTTACTGACAAATGAGCATTGGATTACCACCTGTTCAATGCTCAGTCACATCAAGTTTTGGTCCAGAAAGAACCAGCTGTGAATGCATCTGAGATCTCAGATACAGTTCCAAGTCTGGAAAAAATAGCTTTTTCTTTTTTATACAGACATTATTGTGTAATGCTCTGACCACAATAAAAACTTTTGTCTGTAATTTGGAAAATAATTCCAGTCAAGTGTCTGATGTTCTGGAATTCTGTGTTCAAGCTATAATTATATTCTTGCTTTATACCCCCTCATTTTTTTTAAATAAAGTGGATTGGAAGAGATTGATATAGCTATGATGCACTAGTCTGTGTTCCCATAGTATTTCAACACCTGACTAGGATGAGTGCTTGATGAATGTGAGACCTTTAAGAACAGAAATAACGAATTAATTGCACTATCATTTATACCAGTTTACAAAGTGATTTGAGGAACTGTTTTGAAGACAAAATTCCCTATAAATGGAAACTAGTAGTAAAGCAGTATCATGGACCACAAAATAAATTATTAAACCATATGTAAGATAAAGTGATAAGGGAAGAAAAACAATCCAAGCACTTTGGTATGTAGTATTGTAATGTTTTCTGCAACTGGTAAGACCTGACTGGCAAGATTTCCATCTTCATCCCTTTCCTGTTCTATCCCTTGGTCCCTCAGCTGTGTGTAACACATGCAGGTGGTGTTTATTGCAAAATGCAACTAACCCCCAAGGATTCTTGACTGCTTTGTCCCAATGTTAAATAAGATAGAAGAAGATAGACAGTCTCCTTCTATGTTGAAGGGAGGGAGAGAACAGGGTTAAATTTTCTGCCTTTGCTTTGTTAAAAATAATTGACAAGTTGGTAAAAATTTTTCCAGGGTTATATGCATTTGTAATGCCAGTGCAAACTTTCAGAGTTGCTGATGCCCACAAAGAAACATAATATTATTTGTTACTATTCTGCGTTAGTGTTGTGAAATTATACAGAAACATCTTTTTCATCAATTTCTTTTGGACTTTCCTTTTCTGGTTAGAGCCCCCCTGAGTACTATAGCGCTACAGGGCTATTTATTTTCTGTTGCCATGTCCTCATGAGTGTGGACGTTTGTTTCCCTGGGGACAAAAAGCACCAGCGGCATACCTTGTGCCACTGCTACTTGTCCCGGGGAACACCTGTGCCAAGTGCCCTCTGGCGCATGGCAGGTTACTCTGGCTGGCGTAGCGGGGGCTGGGGCCAACAACTGTGTTAGCCCCAGCAGCCTTACCTGCGGTGGTGGGGGCCTTGGGGAGATGCAGCCATGGCGATCCTGCTGTTCAGGCAGCCAGACCATAGCTCCAGCTGGCCAGGTTCAGGTGCAGGCTGGCCAGCAATAGAAGGCAATGGTCCAAAATTTGTAAAGCTAAAAGGAACAGTACAGTGAACATATCAGTAATGCAGTGTGGTTATTTTAGCCTCGATTTTTATGACTGAGAATCTTTCATTAATTTTTAGTTTTTAATTTTTAATTAACATGATTAGGAACAGTCAGCATGGATTCACCAAGGGCAAGTCATGCCCAACCTGATTGTCTTCTGTGACGAGGTCACTGGCTCTGTGGATACAGGGAGGAAAGTGGATGTGGTGTACCTTGATTTTAGCAAGGCTTTTGATATGGTCTCCCATAGCATTCTTGCAGGCAAGTTAGGTGGATGAATGGACTGTAAGGTGGACAGAAAACTGGCTGGAGCATCAGGCTCAGGGGGTAGAAATCAATGGTTTGATGTCTTGTTGGGAGCCAGTATCAAGTGGAGTACCCCAGGGGTCAGTCCTGGGGTTGATTTTCTTCAATGTCTTCATCAACAACCTGGGAGATGGCATAGAGTGCACCCTCTGCAAGTTTGCAGATGACACCAAGCTGGCAGAGGTAGTAGATATGCTGGAGGGTAGGGCTAGGATTCAGTGACCTAGACAAATTGGAGGATTGGACCCAAAGAAATCTCAAGAGGTTCAACAAGGACAAGTGCAAAGCTCTGCACTCAGGATGGAACAATCCCATGCAGTGGTGCAAGTTGGGGGCTGACTGGCTGGGCAGCAGCTCTGCAAAAAAGGACCTGGGGGTTACAGTGGACAATAAACTGAATGAGAGCCAGGCAGTGCACCCTTGTTGCAAAGAAGGCTAGTGGCATACTTAAGGCCATCCCTAGGGGGTGCAAATTGGGGCAACTGCCCTGGGGCCCTGCAGACAGTGCCGTACAGGCTCTGCTGCAGCTGCCGTGCGCCACCTGCTCTGCACTCTGACCACTTGCCCCCACCCAGTCCCACTGATGGGCTGATATGCGCTGGGCCCTGCACACCCCTAGGGATGGCTCTGGGCATACTGGGCTGTACTGGTAGAAGTGTTGCCAGCAGGTCAAGGAAAGTGATTATTCCCCTCTATTCAGCACTGATGAGGCCGTATCTGGAGTCCTGTGTTCAGTTTTGGGCCATCCGATACAGAAAGAATGTGGACAAATTGGAGACGGTCCAACGGAGGGCAACAAAAATGGTGATGGGACTCAAGGTCATGACTTACGAGGAAAGACTGAGGGAACTGGGCTTATTTAGTCTAGAGAAGAGAACACTGAGAGGGGATTTAATGGCAGCCTTCAACTACCTGAAAGGGGGTTTGAAAGAGGATGGAACTAGACTGTTTTCAGTGGTAGTAGGTGACAGAACAAGGAGCAATGGTCTCAAGTTGCAGCAAGGGAAGTTTAGGTTAGATATTAGGACGAATTTCTTCACTAGGAGGGTAGTAATACACTAGAACAGGTTACCCAGAGAGGTGGTGGAAGCTCAATCCTTGGAGGTTTTTAAGACCCGGCTAAACAGAGCTTTGGCTGGAATGATCTGGTTGGGGATGGTCCTGCCTTGAGCAGGGGGTTGGACTACATGACCTCCTGAGGTCTTTTCCAACCCTAATTTTCCATGATAGCTTAAAAAACAAGCTAAATATGAGAGCACCAAATGACTCTGGGTCTAGAGTGACCCACAGTTCTGATTTGTGCAGAGACTTTCTGGGCAGCTTTTGTCCATCTAGCTACTGCTAAAGCCTTACTGCCAGT
>NW_017728993.1:40058848-40064147 GCF_001723915.1 Gavialis gangeticus | reverse complement strand
TTTTTTTTTTGTCTCGCAGGGCAATTCTGCTTTTCTGTTTAAAAACTGCAAATTCTCTGATTAAAACCCCCCAACACATGCAGGAAAAATCCTCATTTTTCTGTGAGTAAAATGAAATGCCACTATATATAGGTATTAGTTGAACACAATATTTTATTGATATATTTACAATTCTAAAGCAATTTAGAAGCCTGCCAGTGCCTCAATCACTAGAAGAAAATAAATTCTAAATACCTATACATTTTGGTATTTGATTTTGGGTTTTTTGTCATGGAAGATCAGAGCTCTCCCTGCCCCCTTTGCTTCTCAGGATTCAGGTCCAGCTACAGCTGTCCCCGCTCTCCCCCCATTGCTTTGTGGTGCCAAGCAGCCCTGATATGCCACTGCACCTCACTCCTGATCCACAGCCCCCTGGCCCTACTGGTGCCCCTCACCCATGATCTACAGACCTCCGTCCCTGCCCATGGCTTTATCTAGCTCCCCAGCTGGTCCCTGTAGCCACACATTCCTACACACTGCCCTGACTGGGCAGCACCCCCAGCCCTGCCCAACTCCCTCCCTCACTATGGGGGCCTCAATCTCCACCCCACTCCCTCCCCAAGACTTACCTGGAGGGAGCTCCTTTCCATACTATATGGTGTCCCCTGCCTGATCACCCTCCTTCATTTCCCCCCAGCACCTTGCAAGCTGGAACTCCATCAGCCTGCAAGGGGAAACCCAGCATTTTCCATGTTTTTCTCCTTAAAATGAGAAAATCTCTGTTTTTCCACATTTTCCCATGATGAATGGAAAACCTGGGTCCCTTTTATCCTAGGGTCCAAGTGCCTTTCACAAAGATTAATGAATAGAACAGCTCCTAGATGAGTCTTGTCCATGGATCTTTTATAAATATGCATTTGGGGTTTGGCTTGTTTGATGCAGAGTCTTACAACATTGTGCTGTTCGTGACAAAGAAGCAAAAAACTCATTTCTACAAATGGCATGGGACTTAGGGGGAATGGCGAGACCTTTAGAATTTTCAACTGAGAGGCCTCAGTTTAGGGTAACAGGCATATCATTTTTAAGGAAATCTGAGACACTGCCCCTCCCACTCCCAGCCCCAGGCAGGAGGATCGGTGCCCAGTGTAGCCTGCCCACTCCTCCCCCCCACACACGCACACCTCCAGCTGCTGCTCAGGAGGGCATCAAAGTGTGCCAAAATACAAGTTTGTACAAGATGTCTCACACACAAGTAGTCCATGCTCAAAGCAGCACTCTGGCCAATTTCCACCCCAGACAGGAGGAGCAGTGCCCAGCCCAACCTGCTGCCTTCCTCTACCTGCTGCTCAGGAGGAGTTGAGCTGGGTGGCACCAATCTGGGACTTTTTTTTTCTGTAACCCATTCCAGCACACTAAGGCTGGGTGATGCACCTGATTTTGGGTCCTCGGGGCAGGCTACTGACTGAGGGGTCCTGTGGGAGAGGTTTGTCCCTAACCCTGACCACCCAGGAATAAGCTTTGAACCAGATGAACACATTATTATTTATTATGCACAACTAATTTATATACAGGAAAAATAAATAAAGAAATATAATAACAATTGTTAATAACAAAACTAACAATCCAGAATAAATTCACAAATACAATATTAGGTAGATAATTCCAGCACACTGGGTGGTCCCATTTGTGTTAAACTACCTAAATAACTAAATTCACCTTGTTATAACCCTTTAAAACAGCCCTCGCCCCCCCTTCCCTCCCCCCCAGTTGATTTCCTTCTGGTCACAATCCACTTTTCATAATAATAAATGGTAACACAGCTATAATTATGACCCACCACTAGATGGTGGAGGTGAGGCTTCTGCTGCTCTGAGGAATATGGACTCCTTTAATCCTTCCTGGTAATACAGCAAAACAAGCTCTGAACAGCTACCGCAGGCAATAGGCTCCCTTTTGTTTCCTTCTGGAAATACAAGTCTCTCAGCTCACTCCCTCTTGGGGTTGTCTCCTGCTCTCAGCACATCCATGCGCAGACAGAGGCTTTCCTTTTCAGGTCTCTGACTGAGCCTTCCCAGCTCAGACAGGGGTTTCCTTCTGCAGATCTCTGACCCTGCAGTTTCTCCCAGCTCCAGCAAGCCTAACAGCTTTGTTTACCAACTCCTCCCCACTCTTTCCCTGGCACCTATGTCCCTGGTTGCACAGCTCTGAACCTGGTGGAGAATCAGTTTCCCATGGGATGACAAGGCTGTACCCTGTCCAGATGCCCGCTCCCTGAGCAGGTTTCAGCTCAGTCTCAGCTAAGGAGCTGGGGGCTGAGTCTCTGCTGCCTCTCTCCCAGGCTGCAGTTGGCTCCTCCCCAGATTCTCTTCTTTTCTTTCCCTCAGCTTTTTATGGCTCAGTAGCAACCAATCAGAACCCTCAGTTTGCAATGGGGGCTCTGGTCACAATTCAAAAGCTCCAATAAAAAGTATGCACTGTGCATGGCATACCCTCCTCTCTAGTAAAGTTATTGTACCCTCTGCAAAATTTTGGCTGCCCTTTTCTTGAGGAGTTCTTAAGCACAGCTCATCCACTCAGCTTGCAACCAGGTGAATTTTGCAGTTGTTACATTTCCATTTTCACCAACCAGCTAGGACGCTTACAAAATCCAGGATTGCCCCGGCCTAACTGAGATGTATGGTCACCCAGTTTTCATCTAACACACTCTCTAAAATGAGACAAGATGACTCTTACTGGCGGCTCATCTTGATAATAACAAAAATGGGGGTGAATGAGGATACAGGTATGTTTCTTCATTATGATTTTTACTGTGAAGCCTAAACAAATCCTTCCTGTGGGCCCATATATCCCATGGCCTTGTAGGCCTGAGATGCTGAGTGTGCCATTACTTAAGGGTTCCCATAGAGCCTTGTAGAAGCAGCTGCCCCTAACTGTAAGGGTGGTGGATGCGTAATTTGCAAAGTGACAAAAGGAAAGTAAGAATGGCCAACTTCTTGCTGGCAGGGCCTCTACCAGAGTCCTTCAGCCATCAGACAGCCAATCTCTAGTCCCTTTCAAGGTGACATAAACCACCCGGTGGTGGTTTCTCCATTTTCCAACCCCATGTGTCTTGGGTGTATGACTTATGACCCCCAAGTTTCAGTCTTTAATGGGATGGCAAAGGCTTTCTTGCTTTTTCTTTGGCAAGTCACTTTTTAAGAAACGGAAGGAACAAATTAACATTTTCTCTTCAGCTGATCCAAACACAATAGACTAGCTAGTCTGAGAGGGAGCTTTCTTGAATAGTAAGATGCAGCTTTACTGTTCTGGTAAAATACTACCATAAGAGATGCAAAAATGCCACAAGTTCCTTTTACAACAATAGCATTGTGGATTATGCCTGGTTTCCATGCAATTTTAATTCTGGCAAAGTTTCAGGAGATCTAGCTTTGTGTACAAATGAATCATTTCTTGTCTATTGGCCAGATGTTCAAGGTAGAAAATGGTAGTCCCAATTCATGCCTGGGGTAACTCCCAACTATTTAATGGAACTACCCTAGAAGACTGCCCCAAGTGTTTTCAAATGAAAACTGACTCTGGCTTGGCAATATAATTAAAGGATAAACAATGTAAGAGTGCCTTAATTCTTAGCCACTAATCCAGATGTTTGTTAAGAGTGGACAAATTTAAAGTTCATTTTTATGTTGGTTATAACCAGTTAATAAAAGCAACAAAATGAATTAAGCTAACAGATCCTCATGAGAGATCCTTGTCACAGTTTCCTAGTTAAATGTATCTCACCCCTTTCAGGGAGCTTTACTTGGGTCTCGGGCCTCTAGCTGTTACTGTTCTTGGGGCAAGGACCAGCCGTCCTCTCCCTGAGACCAGGGACTTAAGTTGTAGACTCCTGCAATTTGCTGGCACTACCCCCAGGAGGTTTGAATACAGCTCAGCACCTGAGGCTCTGGTCTCTCTCGTTAACAATGACAGGAGCGAGCGGGGCCAGACAGCTCTCAGAAAGCAATGTGCTGTTTATGCAAGCAGAAGCACTGCAAAAAGAACAGATCTAAACCAGCTTTTATCCATGTCTGGCTTACCAGCCAGTCACTAAGTGTGCACACCGAGATCCTGATAGGCCAGTTTGAAGTACTTCAGTCCTGTCTTTCATGTTCAGTTCTCAGAGTGAGAGTCACTCCTCTCCTTAGGTCTGTGTGGTCACTTTATACTCTATCAAATCTTTTATCTGCCAGGCCTCTTGAATTAGAAGAAACCGATATATAGGCAGTCCTCAGACTTAGAACACAATTGGTTCCTGAAAACCATGTCTTAAGTCGAAACGTCATAACTGAACCAATTTTTCCATAGGAACAATGTTATAAATGGGGGACTGGTTCCTGAACCAAGGCTTGATAGCCTATTTTCACCAAAAATAACCTAGAATTTTGTACTCAATCAGTTATAGATGAGTAATATAGCTACATGAATGTATTTACATTGTAAATAGCAATCATATTGATTTGGAAGGACTTTGAGATGACTTTTTGAAGGGAGTTTTTGAAGGGCTGGACTTTTTGAAGGGCTCTTGGCTGGAGTTTTCTCAGGAGTCTTGGCTGCAGGTTTTTCTGGAGTCTTGTTTTCTTTCTTAAAGAAAGTGTCCAAGGAAGCTTGGACAGATGTTCTCCAGGGAGATGGGCAACACACAGAACTTGTTCACTGGCGTTGTGTGGCATGGCATCAGATCAAGCATTGTAAAGTCAAAACTGATGTCAGAAAGTTGAAACAGGGTGTCAGTGTATACATGTCATAAGTGTCGTTTGTTGTAACGCGAAACGTCTTAAGTCAAGGACTGCCTGTATGCTGTTTCTCAAGGAGCAAAAAGCCAAAAGGCTGGAGACCTTCATTGCTTCAGCATTGTAAAGTTGCACTAGTGCCCTCCTGTTGATTCTGGTTGCTGTAGGAAATGTTACTTATCTGACCTAATTAGTCAGGAACAGAATTTCTAGCAAACCCATGAAGATGCATATAACCTTTATGATGTTGATACAGGAGTCCGTGAATATTCCAGGTGTCTATTATGCTGTACATGTTGCAATAACCACTAATTAAACTGGCAGTTCTTGCTCACTCGATGAGGTGGACCTCCTGCGAACTGCTATTGGAGATCTCTCCATGTTAACTCTGTGAATGGAGGGTTCAGGTGTTTACTCCTTGAATGTTCACAGCTGGAAAGCTTAACCTGAAACTCAGCAAGTTTTAAAAATTTGTTCCCAACAGTTGGTGTGTTTCTTAATATTGATTCTAAAGCCACTGGCGTGTTTTCAGAAGTGTGCTTTATAAAACA
>NW_017728993.1:40050871-40053848 GCF_001723915.1 Gavialis gangeticus | reverse complement strand
AAGTTTTAAAAATTTGTTCCCAACAGTTGGTGTGTTTCTTAATATTGATTCTAAAGCCACTGGCGTGTTTTCAGAAGTGTGCTTTATAACACATATGTTAAGGGCTTGTGTCTTCTAGTTTAATGGGAGTTTGCAGTAGTACTTTATATCTTTTTATTTTTTTAACTCCCAAGGAAAACTGAGCTTTTAATCTTTATTGCACTTTTCTAAGTAAGCATAAATTTAATACACTATTAAGTCAAGAATTAGTAGGCTATATTACCTGGCCTTGGTCTAAGCAGCTCAGATCAAATGAGATAGAGTATGTCATCAACAGCAACCTCTCGCTTTTATGTCCCTGAGCTGATAACTACAAGACTTGAATGCTGGTGTTAACAGAGTACATTCTGTTCAGCATTGCACTTGTAGGACTGTGTTTTACAAAATATTATAGCTTGACCTTTTAAGAAGCTTTTCATCTGTGTAGGGGTTTTGTGCACTTTTGATCACAGCTGCTCTATGGGAGAATAATGTTTGTACTCATGGGGCATTTATCTCAATATAGCACTGTCTTTTCAAACTGAAGAGTTTTTAAGGACGGCCCTTGACTATGGAATTCACTTTCTGTTGGTCTAAAAAGGCCAAAGCTGATGACCTTCAAGACATACTTCAAAACTAATCTATCTGGAGCAGGCATGGGGGGAGGGTAAAGTAGGTGAGGGATAGGAATTGAAGGGGAGTGAATGTGTGTGGTTGTTTTCTTCCCCGGGGTGGGGATGAGGGAGGGGAAAGGGGGAGTGATTCTGTGGGAAAAGGAAACACTAATTTTATTGCTGAGTGGCTGCTACCACTCCAGCAAACTATCATCTTTGAGTGAATTGGTGCTGTAGCCAGAAAGCATCTTCAAATGTTGCCTGTCTGACCTGCCCTTCCCTCCTTTACAGTACATCAGTTTAGGTCAATGATTCTGAAGCAGGGTACTAATTCAGTTGTATGAGATCTTTTCAAGGGTGTGACCCAGTATTAGGTGTTCAAAACACAATTCACAAAATAAATCCAGGGTTTTCAAATAAGAACAACATTCTGACCTATTTTGGTGTTTCTAAGTTCTTTGCACAGAGGAATGTCTCTATTATTTTTTGCCAGTCAAGAAACAAGTGAAATCTAAAAACTGGCATTTTCCGAGGGGTGTCTTGAGTCTAAAAAAGTGTTGAGATCCCCTGGTTTAGGTAATGGCCCTCTCTTTTCAATCCCCTTTGTGAATCTCTCTCTCATCCCACTCTTCTGAAAAGCATCAGCTTTGTCTTCCTTATTCACTCTTTCCACCAGCCTCCCATACAATGGTTTTAGTTGAGATTTTCCATTTCCCTGACAAGGTGGAGGCTTTTCTGCTCACCTGTTTCCCTCAGCACATACTCCCTTCCTACTTTTCCCTTTAATGCCAAGTGACATAATCCGTGTGAGGTTGAGTGCTAGATGTGGCATGTAGCTGGTTCCAGCCCTTGGATTCCATTTTGCTGCTGGATGAGTGAGAGAGATCCATGTTGAATTCCCACTACCCGAGTCATTCAGTCACCTCTTCATGCAGATTTAGAATATAATGAAAGATGGGCAGCTATCAATCTAATTTTTCTTTGGACCTCATTGCTCTACCAAGTAGTCCCATGTTCATGCTGAATGTCTCTATCTATGTCTGTCTGTCTATCTATGTCTATCTATCCTCCTGTATATGGTTAGCTGAGAAATTTGAAAGATCTAGCATGTCCAGTCCCATGCATTTAGGAATCATGAATTGGGCTAGAAAATCATGGTATCTTTGCCTTTGGGTTTCTGAGTTTTTAGATTTCAGAGGATACTGCTGTGCTGCATTCTGAAACTAACTCCTAGGCTAAGGACAGACATTCAAAAAGCCTGAGCCTGAATGTCATAGATTTCACAGACATTAGGGCTGGAAGGGACCTCGTAAGATCATTGGGTCCAGCCCCCTTTAGCATTATTGGGTGCAAAGTATCTG
This sequence comes from Gavialis gangeticus, assembly GCF_001723915.1. Classification (NCBI taxonomy): domain Eukaryota; kingdom Metazoa; phylum Chordata; order Crocodylia; family Gavialidae; genus Gavialis; species Gavialis gangeticus. The sequence continues at coordinate 40,051,855 of NW_017728993.1, read as the reverse complement.
GGACAGCTGATTTGTGGGTGTCCGGCCTCTCAAGGTGCTCCCTCACAAGATCTACACCAATTGTGGGCATATATTCACTAGGGGTGTGTGAAACGGGCCATATTCAATTCAGATTCAGCCCGAATTGGGGACAGCAATTCAATTTGTTGATTCAGATCATTTATCCCTGATTTGATTCGGCTGAATCTGAATCTGAAGACTCGATGCTGATTCAGAGAATCAGCAATTCAGACACAGCTTTAAATTTTTTTCTACATACATCAAGGTACTAGGCATGGCTTATGAACTCTGCGGTACAGGGACAGATGGAGCATCCCACAGGAGTGCAGAGAGGTTCCCTGCCTGCTTGGCGACGAACCTGGAGGTGGACCAGAACTACTTCTGATCTACTTCCCGGTCCACTGCCCAGTGCACAGGGGGGCCCCCCTGTGCCCTTCAGCTTGCCAGTCGGCCCCAGGTGCTCCCCCCCAGACCCAGGAGGCACCAGTCACTGAGCCGGTGGGGGGTCCAGGGGGCCCCCATGCACTCCCCAGTGGACCCAGAAGTGGACTGGAAGTGCTTCTAGTCCACTTCCAGGTCTGCTGCTGAGTGCACTGGGGACCCCCACACTTCTGTAGGACACTCCATCCACCCCACCATCGCAACATTCACAAGCCATCTGCTACCTTCAGGTATGTAGACCCAAGTAGAGGGGAACCTCCCACACTAGAACAGAAGACCAAGATGTGGCGGGCAAGTATTGGAGGCTTTCCTTGGAGGTGATGTGTGGTCAACTTGGGTGCCCAAGGAAGTTCTTAACTGAGATGGGACTGCCTGGGACATTCAGGAGCACCTACTCAAGTCTAGACAGGCACATACATTCAACCAGGTCTATCTTAAACCAGCTTCAGCCATTTTGGTTTATCTGCACTAAATTTATGTTTTGTAACAAGTTTAAACCAGAGTCATAGATTCATAGATGTTAGGGTCGGAAGGGACTTCAAT
>NW_017728993.1:40049728-40050860 GCF_001723915.1 Gavialis gangeticus | reverse complement strand
TCACACTGATGACTCATGTTCATCTTAGAGTCCACTAGGACTCCAAGATCTCTTTCCACTTCCATGCTACTGAGCAGGTCATTTCCTATGCAGTACATGTGCTGGACATTTTTCTTCCCTAGATGCAGCACTTTGCATTTCTCCTTGTTAAATCGCATTTTATTGTTTTCTGCCCATTTGTCCAACCTGTCCAGGTCTGCCTTTAGTTGTTCCCTGCCCTCCGGTGTGTCCACTTCTCCTCACAGTTTTGTATCATCTGCAAACTTGGACAGAGTACATTTCACTCCCTTGTCCAAGTCACTGATGAAGACATTGAATAGTATCGGTCCAAGGACTGAGCCCTGCAGGACCCCACTGCTCATGTCCTTCCAGGTGGATACCGACCCATCCGCCACCACTCTCTGGGTATGACCCTCTAGCCAATTTGCCACCCACCGGACTGTGTAATCATCCAAGTCACAGCCTCTTAATTTGTTCGCTAGTATGGGGTGAGATACCGTATTGAAGACCTTCCTGAAGTCTAAGTAAACGATATCTACCCCTACTCCTGTGTCCAGGTGTTTTGTAACCTGGTCATAAAAGGAAACTAGATTAGTCAGGCATGATCTACCTGCTATGAACCTGTGCTGGTTTCCCCTCAGCATAATTTTTCCTGCTGGGCTCTCACATATATGAGCCTTACTAATCTTTTCGAAGACTTTGCCAAGGATAGAGGTGAGACTGACTGGCCTGTAGTTGCCTGGATCCTCCTTCCTCCCCTTCTTGAAAATAGGAACCACACTGGCCCTTTTCCAGTCCTCCACGACCTGGTCCATGCACCATGAGTGCTCAAATATTCTTGCCAGTGGCTGTGCAGTGACATCAGCCAGTACCTTCAGTACCCTCAGATGGAGTTCATCCGGGCCTGCCGACTTAAACGCATCCAGTCCTTCCAAGTGACTCTGCACCATCTCAGGGTCAACACTTGGTAGTCTAGCGCCTTGCTGTTGCCTCTCTACAATCCCATTATGAGACTTGTCTTGCCCCTTGTTTAGGAACACTGAGGCAAAGAACTCATTGAGGAGTTCAGCCTTGTCCCCCCGTCTGTCACCAATTGCTTTTGCCCATTCAGTAGTAGTCCTATACTGCCCTA
>NW_017728993.1:40011270-40044728 GCF_001723915.1 Gavialis gangeticus | reverse complement strand
TGTCACCAATTGCTTTTGCCCATTCAGTAGTGGTCCTATACCACCCTGGGCCTTCCTTTTACTCCCTACATATCTGAAGAACAATTTTTTGTTGTCCTTAACTTGGGGTGCAATCCTCAGCTCCATGATACCTTTGGCCTTTCTAACTGCCTCCCTGCAACTGTGAGCTGAGGAAGTATACTCCTCTTTAGTAATCTCTCCCTGTTTCCACTGCTTATATACCCGCCTTTTTGCCCTTAGGCTGCTCTGGATTTCTCTGGTCAGCCAAGGAAGCCTCTTGGCCCCTTTCCCCTTTTTCCCCCGCATCGGGATCATCTTCCTCTGTGCCCAAAGGATCGCTTCCTTAAGGAACAGCCACCCTTCCTGGGCTCCCATCTTGCCAAATCTCTTACCCTGCAGTGCGTCATTGACTAAATGCCTGAGCTCGCTGAAGTCAGCCTTCCTAAAGTCTAGCACTTCCACCCTACTAGTTACCTTTCCCACTCTGCACTTTATGGTGAATTCTATTATTTGGTGGTCGCTGTCCCCCAGGTGACCACTGATCTGTAGGTCCCCTACCATGTCATCCCCCATTGCCAATACCAAGTCCAGTAAGGCATTCCCCCAGTGGGACCAAGTACCTCCTGCGTCAGGTGGAGGTCCTGTACACAGGATAGGAACCTACATGGATGGTGGGAATTTGCTATCTGCATCTCCCAGCAGATGTCAGGGTAGTTTAGGTCCCCCATGTCTACCGCTTCCCTAGTCTTTATGGTCTCCAAGAGCTTCCTCAGGAGTTCTAAATCTAGTTCTTTCCCTTGATGTGGGGGTCTGTAGAAGACCCCTACCACCAAATCCTTTTGCCTTTGACCTCCATGTATCCTAGCCCACAATCCTTCTCCTCCTCCGATTCCATTTTGATAAGGGTTATGTATAACATTCCTTGACATAGAGTGCAACCCCTCCTCCTCTCCTCCCCACTCTATCCTTTCTGTACAGCTTATACTCTTCAATGTGTACCGCCCAGTCATGGGTAGAGTCCCACCAGGTTTCTGTTAACCCCACTAAATCGTGTTTTCTGCAAGCAGGAGTGCTAGTTCACCCTGCTTGTTCCCCATGCTCCTAGCATTAGTGTATAGGCAGTTGAGCCCCGTGACTGGCGCCTTTGTTGCCCCCCGGCTCTGATGCCCAATGGGCCCCTTATTGCTTACCTGTGCTGTACTGCTCGACTTCCCATGGATTGCAGGTTCTTGATGTTCTCCTTCTGCTTCCCTGATCAGTTTCTGATCACTTAAAGCAGTTTATGTGCAATGGCTGTCCCTAGCCCTATAATTTAGTCACAGCAGCACAGCTCAAACTGCAAAGCAGGGTGTCATTTATGCTCTATCAGCCCTAACTAAGGATTCCAAAGGGGAGCCCTTCCCTGCTCTATTTTTAAAGTAATTATTGGCTATGGAAATAGTCCGTGACACTATATTTCCTAAGCCCCATCTCCAATGTAGTGTGCAGTTTAACATGTAAATTTACTCTAGGACAGTTTCATAGTTTCATAGTTGATAGGGTCAGAAAGGACCTGAGCAGATCATCAAGTCCAACCCCCTGCCATGGGCAGGAAGGAATGCTGGGGTCAAATGACCCTGGCTAGGTGATTATCTCGCCTCCTTTTGAAGACCCCCAAGGTAGAAGCGAGCACCACTTCCCTTGGAAGTTGGTTCCAGATCCTAGCCACCCTGACTGTGAAGTAGTGCTTCTTGATGTCTAGCCTGAACCTACTTTCAGTTGACTTGTGGCCATTATTCCTAGTTACTCCTGGTAGCGCTCAGGGGAACAGAGTCTCTCCCATTCCCCGCTGGTCCCCCCTGGTAGTTTATAGATGGCCACTAGGTCCCCTCTCAGCCTTCTCTTGTGGAGGCTGAGCAGGTTAATAATGTCCTCTTACTTATTTTTTCCCTGGTGGAGTTAAATAACCTTTTACATGGTAAGTGAATGGCAAATTGTTGTTGCTTTTAGATTTTAGTATTACTAGCAATATTAAACCCCATGCAGTACTGGGAAGCAGTAAAAGTGAGACAGGAGTGGGTACTCCATCATATTGACATTCTGTTGTGAACTTGCTTTCACAGTCTGCACTGATTGATCCAGACAGTTAGGCTTGAAGAGAGTCTTGTCTTGTTTAGGACTAACGTAATGAAAGGAAAGTTAGCTGTCATTCCTCCAGGGAGCATGCAGTTTAAAAGAAACAGATACACAAAAACTGGGCAGCTGATCTAGCTGGGAGGTGGGGGGGTGGGGAAGGGGGTTGGTTTGTGTCTCTGACAAAAATAAAGTAATAAAAGGCTTTAAATAACTTGCAGCAAACCAAGTGATCAAGAACAATCACAGAGAGAAAGCAAATGGCTGACCAAAGTATAGTAACCACTTCTGGGTGAAATCTCACTTCAGGAGATGCACATCCTCAGGCTGTTGTCCTCAAGCAACAAAACTTTGATGCAGCACAGAATTATTTTGTTCTGCTTCTTACAGATCGGCACCCATGAGAATAACTGGAGATACGGATGTTGCTAATTGGAGCAAACAACATCAAAGCTCTGTAACATGTATATTCTTGTCCTATTTTGCCCAAATTATTGGTCAGTGGTTGGATCTTGTAAAGTAATTTCTGTTTGGAGGAAACATTGATGACAGGAGTCAGGTATTTCTTAGGCTCTCTTTACCAGAAATGTATTTGGAGTCCTGTTTCCCTGAGCAGAGTAGAAACAAACAGGAGGCAGCTTCCTTGTTCAGAAATCCAAGTCTGCCTTTTCAGTGAGTACTGTGCCCCAGAAAAGTTCTGTCTCTTGGCTCCCTCTCAGAGCCACTGCTGCTCCCGCTGTCTGCTGGCTCTCTTTGCTTTCAGGTTCCTTTGACAAATACACAGAGATACACAGCTGCAGTAGATGCCCCAGACCTGTATTTGCAATCAGTCTCCAGGGAAACTGTTCAGGCTACATATATAATAGTTTTGCTTTTGCTCTGGCTTTGCCAAGCTGGTTTATGGTTTGGACACTTGTGCTGCTGTTTTAACTACCCCTAAATATTAAGGCACTTATGTGCTCCCTCTCGTAGTGTGAATTAAAGGTGCTTGGAAGACTTCCATAAGGATGTATCACCTTCCAGCACAGTACTATTTTATTTTTTTTTAAAGGATTGAGCTATAAATATGCTGGAGAACTTTCCTTGATAAAGATCAAATATATGGGGGTTTTTTTGGATAGTCTTTGCCACTCTTTCAAATATAGTTTGACCTTAAAATAATTTAAACAAAATCTTTATGAATATGTTGCTTGTAGAAATTTGTGGATTGACAATGGCGGCAAATGAAGACCTCTTTGGCTAGGGACAGACATTCAAAAAGCCTGAGTCTGAACTGATTCAATCTTTACAGGTTAGTCTAACCTGGCTAGGCTGAGCCAGTTTGTAACTTCAGAGACATCCCCTCTGGACTGAAAAAATTCAGGCATATTCCTGCAGTGGCTCAGGCTAGAAGCCAGGGGGCTCTAGAGCAGCTGTCTCTTCCCTTCCAGAGTACTGAGCTGAGAGGGGTGGTGGCCAGGTTTAAACCAGTTTCTGATCATCTAAACTGGTTTATATGTAATATCTGTCCCTAGCCTTAGGGACCTGATCTAGAAATTAGAGAGGATGCCAGTTAAAGCTGTTTTTGATATATGAGCTCTTTGAGCTAACTTCCCTACTGATATAAATTGGCTTTAATGGAGTACTGTCAATAACACAGGAATAAAATCTCATTTCTTAAATGCTTAAGAAAGGTATAGTGTCTATGATTTCCTATGTACAAAGAAGTTATAGTGTCTGTGTATTACATTTTTAATACCATAATTTCTGAACCTCTGCTCTTTGCTCACGGTTGTTTCATGCTAATAAGCTCGCAGGCCAGGCTGGCTGGACAAATCTGGCTATTAAGTCTTGTTCCAAGTTCCAAGCTCTGTTCCTCCCATTTTACTTCTAGGGACAAGGAGGGTAGAGGCCCAAGTGGGTTGGATTCTCTGGTCATTCTACCATAATATTTTTTAACTAACATCAGATCACTTACAATGCTAGAGGAGAGCATCTTGAACCATTCCCAAGAGGGACTGAGTTGTTAGCTACAAAAAATAAGCAAGAACAATTTTTAAAGCCCAGAATTCATTATTATATACAGGTCTGGTGCTAAAGCAGAAAGCCATGCTGACCATGGACACAAATGGAGAAGACACAGAACAGTCTGCTAGGGGTTATACTATTAGCTATAATCCTTCCAGGCTCCCCTGAAACACTGTACAGTGAAGTAAGTGCAGTAGATGGAAATGCCAAAGATGTACAGATCTGACCACTAAAGGCACAAATTTTGAATTTTGGGATTAAGAAAATTGGGCTGCAGGGACTGTAGAGATGTCAGGAAAATCAGGGTAACTTCTGTAACCTGGGTATTGGCTAGTAGGAAAATCTATTCTCATGATTAACTTAAACCTGCTTTGCTGTATGGAAGAATTTGAGAGGCTCATGAAGAAGAATGAAAGGAACAATTTAGAAGTTACTAGTGGGAAGGACAATGTTTTATAGCTAAGGAACAGCTTTGAGGGACTTAGGAGTTTTTGGTTGAATTCCCTGTTTGGCCCTAACTTCCTGTGTAACATCCAGGAGGTGATTTAACCTTACTGTGCCTTATTGTGAAAAACAACAAAAAACTTTATGTTGACAAAGGAACACTTCCTTTTTATTTGTAAAATATGTTGAGTTATTCTCATAGAAGGCACATTATTTATATTCCTCATGGACTGGAGGAAGCAAGAAAGAGTAAAACCTTGCCACACCAGGATCCAAAATCCAAACAAAAATTCTCCTACATGAAGACTGGGATTGCTGGAATGCGATCTCAAAAGATTAATTTAGAAAAAAAATGTAAGAAATGAAAAGTTAAGCACTTCAGGAAAGAACAGAGATGCTTCCTCTTATGAGCAATGCTCTGAGTAACTCGCTATAAAAATCATCCTCTTCTAGGATCAAAAGAGGTTGAGCAGATTGAGTAGAAGTCAGGTTATTAACATGTGGGTCCAAATGAGGTTGATCAGTTGATTACTGGCAACAAAAAATAGCTTGTTTTTGACAGGGATACTCTTCTAAAAATCTGCCCATAAACTAGTTTCCCTCCAATGGGGATGGTTTTACTTATTTTTGTGTGGCATTACCGTACATTGATAAACACCTGCTGAGTTCCACCATAGCACTAGAGGCATTGTATGACAGGAGTTGATTACTCCTATTTTACAGAAAGGGTTACTCAATGCTTGTAAACCACTTGCGTTCCTCAGATGAAGGTATTATAGAATGATTTTGGTGAGTAGGATAAGAAGCAGAAATTTATACTGCAGCCTCTTGTTAAGGAGTGGAACCACCAGTTAGGAAACAGGTGTGTGATTTGGGCCCTGGAGCGTTCCTATTTTGCAGAGGTCATAGCTGTGGCCAACAGTGCTTTCCACTCCTTGCTCCTGCCCTCCACCCCTCACCCATATCAGTACTTGGTAAAATTAGTATAACCCATTTACTGTAGTTATCCATGTCTTCTGTCGTCTTAAGATCAGATTTGTGTAAAATATGCTAAATGGGATGATACCATTGAAACATTTGGAAGGTGAAGCTGGTGTATGCTAGTATGCTATTAAACAGAGCTGTATGCCAGAAGAACATTAAATCATGATCTTGTACTTTTACTGACCTTCAAGAGCTTTTGGGTGGAATTCAAGGCATTAATTTTATTTATTCTACAAAACCCTCCATGGTTTGAGACACAGCTAATAGGCCGGTGCAAAGCAACTAGTATTCGCTTTGGATTCAGATTTGGCTGATCTGAGGGACAGCGATTTGATTTGGTGATTCAAATCAGTATCCCACATTGATTTGAATGAATCTGATTCAGAGATTCGGCCACTGCTGAATCAGCTGAATCTCTGAATCAAACAGGTCCTATCCCCCACCCGCTCTCCCAGCCCTGCACTCACAGGCTCCTGCCAGGCAGGGGGGGCAATCCCTGCTGCACCCCACTGTCCTGCGCTGCATGGGGGGGCTCTGCCATGAGCCCCCAGAGGCCCTGATGGTTGCTGCAGCAACTGGTGAATGTGAGGCTTTTTTTAAAAGAGCCGGGATGCTGGGGCCAGGTGGGGCAGCCATTGATGGGGCTGGGAGAGTAGGCAGGGGTTGGGGAGCACTCATGGAGGGTTGGGGGAGCAGGCAGGGGATGGGGCTTGGCAGGGGTCCCCCCCATGGTGCCTTCCCCCCTCCTCCAGAGGTGGATGTTTCTCAGCACAAACCAGAGGCAGGTGCTGGTGTCAGGTTTTCTGTGATAGACCCTCTGTTTGGTAAATGTCTATCAAAGCCCATCTCTTTGGGCTAAGGCTGTTACAGAGGTATGAACTGAGGTGGGTATGTTCACAGTGCGATTCTTAGTTCTTTGGGTTAAATGCCAGAGCACTGGGCACTTTTAAGAATTGGAAGAAATAACAGAATAATTAATGCATAGAGTTGAAAAGTGCAAGCCTTTAAAACATTCTTGAAGGGCTCTATTAAGAAAATATTCCAACTCAAATAGGGGGCTGGAAATAGATGAGCTATCTAGTCACCTTCTGCCCTTAAAATTCTTTTTCCGTTGCTCTTAGCACAGCATGTTTCCCTCATGTAAAGGCATTTTTGTCAGCAGTTTATTGTAATTAGCCTGTTTGCACTGGGAATGCCTCTTTATGAGCCAACTTGATGCTTCCTAGGTCTCAAGAGTGTAATTGACAGTGAGGAGCTGTGCATAATAGATGCAGAGAGGCTGGATTTACAATGCAGTATGAAATTTGTGTAAATAATTGTGTGGATTTGAAGCACATGTTCTGTATAATATTTCATGTTTTCAGCTTAACCCTGTGTGGCCAAGAAAAGAGAATTTTTAGTGCAATTGTAAGGCTTGGTTCTGCAAGCTGTTGAGGGCCCTCAGATCCCATTGGAAATTGCTTAGCCCTGGACAGAATAGGTTCCTACTACACTGTTACAGTTCGTTTTTCATTTCAGGGTTTTCATATGAAGCACATTTTACTATTTATTTGTTCTTAACTTTCTCCTGGAAAAAGAGGGCCAGAATCTTAATTGAAACCTTATTTTATGATCTAGAATAAACCAGTTTTACAGTTTTAAGCATCAAGATAGTATGCTGTCATGATTAGTCAATACAAACTTTAAAAAACTGCAGATCAGCATTCTCACTTGAATTGTAAAATCTTTGGGGCAAGCAAGGACTATCTTTTTGTTGCGTGTTTGAACAGAGCCAAGAATAATTGGCTCTTGGGGTGGGGGGACCTGAGGTACTACCATTTGGAAGCAAATCCTGAGGTTCGCAGTTCAAGCCAGACTTCCACTGACTCCAGCAGACTGTGAGATTCTGGCCTAAAATGCAGTCCAGATGTATGCTTTGACAACCAGAAGAAAACACATTTCTTTTCTGTTGTCATGACATTTTCTCAGGGTGCCTGTGGACAGTTAGTTTTCAAAAGAAAAATATTAGTAGATGACTTGCTTGTACTTTATAGACTTCTCTTCAGCAGCAGTCTGGAGTTGAAGTAATGTCCCTGTTACTCTACTATATTCTACTGGTTATATACTAGGGCTGCGCAAATCTTCAAGTGGTGATTTGATTCAGAAGAGATCCAGCTTGATTCCATGTCCAAATCTCCAGATCTGAATTGAATCAGGGGATCAATTAAAAGGTCTGAATCAATTCGAAGCTCTCCGAATCTTTGGAAAAGATTCAGAGAGTTTCGGGGATTCAGGCAGTCCCTGGTGGCTGCATCAGGGAGCTGCAGCTGAACTCTGAGCTGGTAAGTACTAGGGGCGAGGGAGGGTGGCTGGGGGAGGGGACCATGGGGGGACCCTTGCCAGGCCCCATGCCCTGCCTGCTACCCCAGCCCCTCCCCATGGCTGCCCCACCCAGCTCAGCTCCCAGCACTTGTTAAAAAAGCCCCAACTCAGCGGGTGCTGCTGGGTGGGGGGCGATCCCCACTGCCCCATGCTGTATGGAGGGCTCTGCACAAGCTCCCAGCCCCACCCCCCCAGATCTCCCAGGCCCCCTATGGCTGCCCCCCGCACCGTGGCTCCAGCCCTTAAAGAAAAAGAACAAACAAGAAAAACCTCAAACTCACCATTCCTACCAGTGGGGGTTATCCCTGCTTCCCCCCACTGCCCTGCACTGCATGGGGGGCTCTGCCACAAGGCCCCCACAGGTGTACTGCCCGGGTCAGCTCCGGCCCTTTAAGGAAAAAAAAAAAAAAACGGAGAAAAGCCCCAGGATTTACCACTCCTGCAGTGGCCTTGGAGCTTCGGGGGGCTCGTGGCAGAGCTCCCCATGCAATATGGGGCATCAGGTATTGCCCCTCACTGGCAGGAATGGTGGGTCTTGGGTTTTTCTTGTTTTTGGTTTTTTGCTTAAAGGGCCGGAGCTGTGGCGGGTGGGGCAGCCATGGGGGGTTGGGGGGAGCGGTCAGGGAGCTTGTGCAGAGTCCCCCGTGCAGCGTGGGGCAATGGGGGAAAGTGGGCATTGCCCCCTGCCCGGCAGCACCCGCTGAGTTGGGGCTTTTTTTTTTTAACAAGTGCCAGGAGCTGGGGCGGGCAGGGCAGCCATTGCCAGGCTGGGGGGGATGGGCCCGGCTGATTCCGAGATTTGGCAGAATCAAATGGGGACAGCGATTCGAATCACCAGATTGAATCACTGTCTCCTGAATCAGCCAAATGCAAAGCAAATACCAACTGCTTCACACAGGCCTATGATACACCCTCCGCATAATACAGCTGCATAATTCCTGTTAATGATAAGGATAGTTAGTTTCATTCTGTTATTTTTGCATAGATTAGCAGGTTCTGATTTAATCCTCACACACTGATTCCTGCCAACCCAAGAAAACTCAACTGTTTCACACAGCTGTAGCTAAAAGGCACTACTACAAGAACATTGCCTACTCCCTCCATGCTTTTATAATTCCCCTTCTAAGAGAAGCTAACTAGAAATGGTCCAAAATCCTGCCAGTTACACAGCAATACTCTAGTGAATTACATAGCAATGCTGTAGTGTCTTCACGTATTGGAGTAGTCAATTTTTTATATGAGCAAAAAGTACTCAAGAATATATCTTCCATTTACCCTTCTCTCAGCCAAAGGTTTTCTGCAGAAATGCTGATCTTTTGTTAAGAAGAAATAGAAGAATCATGATTTTTCTTGTCTTCATCCTGCCTTCAATACAAGCTTCTTCAATTAAAAGAATATTTTTCATTCTGTAGTAAAGGGAGGAGGAGGGGTGGAGACAAATTTAGTTCTTTTTCACCTTTAACATTTCCCTTAAATTTGTTGTTTCAGGAGTCAGACTATTCTAGTGTAACTTGGTGTTATTTCACTGTATTTGGTAGACTGTACCACACCGTTCTGTAGGACTCTTATATTTAGTGCTTATGAAAATCTTTGTTAAAGTGTGGTCCCCAGTCCTTTACAGACACTTATCTCTTTTTAAGGCTCTTGTTTTTGTAGATTAGCATCTGAAGCAGCTGGGATAGATGGTGGCACAGGAGTCTTTCCTGTGGGATTGGAGCCCTTTGTGAAATCTACTTTGGTTCCCTTGGGACTCCTTCCTTCTTCCCAGATTTCTCTGTCCCAGTGTTGAAGAGGCCCTCCTGTAAGTCATGTCCTCTTTAAGACCTTTTCTGCTGTTTTTCTGTATTAAAATGAAAAGTTTTGTCAAGTTGTTGACAGCAGTATAAAGCACAAATATATTTTCCTTTCAAGTCTTTTCTGGGGCTCTCTCTTTTCAGCTGTTCCGTTTAACTTTTGGTTCATTTACTCCTCTCTTCTTTTAACGTTTGATTTATTTTAGCAATTTAAAACATAACCATCCAGGGCTTTGGGACCGTGCACAAATATTTATAGGCAAAAACAACAGCTTGGGCTGATGTGCTGATTTTTGCTGCTAGGTGGTGGGCATCTAGAAGCAGCTGGAACCTACCAGAGGATCTCTTGGATTGCAAGCATGAGTAACAGGAGGCAAACAACCTCCACCAACCTTGAGAGTTGCTTATTGCTTCACCACGTCTCTGAAAATTTTCTCCATCTCATCAGCATAACTTCTGCTCTATCCTGGAAGCCGCCTCAGTGAACTAATTTTCCTTGAAAGCAACTAGTGAAGTGATATAGACTACACCCATCTGGGGAGGGGAAATGAGGCAGAAAGCTCACTGGTATCAGTACTACCAATTTTCTCATCTCCCTCAAGTCTTTTCTTTCTGTAAACCAAAGGGTGGTGACATGGAAATCTAAGATACTCTTTTTCCATAAGAAAATTTCACATAGGGTATCTGCCCACAAGGAGAACAATGTCATTCTAAATTGACCCTGTCTGTCTTTGCCAGGCAATGTAGTGGTGCTGTACCACTTCATAGACAATAGTATCAAAGGCAGGTCCCCTCCACCACCACTGGGAGGTTTTCAGCTAGTGAAAGCAATGCAGTCTCAGTATCTGCCCTTTTAAAGCTTTATCTGGAAACTATTTTATCCAGGGCTGCTAAGCTAAGAACTCCCCTGCAGTGTGCATGTCCTTAGTCAGCAAGCAGGGAAGAACGGTTAGAAATCAGACCAGGGGCCTGTCTTACTGTAAATCAGCAGCTATTCATAAGAATTGTGTCTTGCTGACTTTTGTAACAAGGTATTAAATTACAAAGCTGATTACACTTCTTAGAATAATCAAACATTCATGTGGGCTTCTGATTAAGTATAACACTCCCTAATGCCATACTTGTGCCACAGGTAGCCAGGGACTTGGTTACATCATCATTGTTTCTTAATCCCATTTTTACATAATTCAAATTTGTATATATGCTGGTATTGCAGTTCCATGGTTAGCTGTAGCTCAGACCCCTTTTGTGGTCTCTTTATATGCAACCCTTATGTCTGTGCCCTGTGTATTAATGCACCTCCAATAAAATTGCATGATTCCCCCACTAAGACAGTGCCCTGATCTATAGTGTAATCCATGTACCAATGCGTCTTATCCAACAGATCTGACTTAATTCTTGAACCAGTGGTTCCCTTTGGGAGTAGTGAGATGTGGGGAGTTCTCCCCATGAACTCTGGAGAAGGAAACCGTTAACACCTTGCTAGCATAAAATGTACTGAAACATATTACATGTACCTAGTCTGTCTTAAACTGGCTTAATATAGTCACGGGCTGAAACTGTTCTTCCACAAACATGGGTTGGAACCATCCATTTGTCCCAGAAACAGACTTTGTCCTGCATTCTTAGTCACCCAAAGCTCCCTCTGATGGGGCTTTCGAATATGCTTTTGGGCTCTTGGTCTTTCTTCATTGTTGTTATTTAGCTTGAAGAGAAAACTGAGGAATGGATTTGACAGTAGTCTTCAAATACCTGAAGGACAGCTGTAAAGAGGATGAAGATTAAACTATTTTTTGTGGCTGTAGGCGATAAGACTAGGAGCAATGGCCTCAAACTACAGAAGAAGAAATTTAGATTGGAGATTAGGAATAATTTTCTGATTTTGAGGGTGGTTAAGCATTGGAACAGGCTTCCTAGAGGTCCCATAACTGCTCTATCCTTGGAAATTTCAGGAGCAGTTTAGATAGATAGTCGATTAGAACGGATTAATCAGGGATGATCCTGTCTTGAGCAGGGGCTGGACTAGACCTCCTGGGGTCCTTTCCAGCCCTTCTTTCTTGTGTTACAGATATGAACTGGTTTCTGGTCACTTATACCAGTTTATGTGTAATTTATGTCCCTAGGCAAGGAGGCAGAGTGGAGTCCGATAAAGGATGGAGGGAACTGGACTGGAACAGTAAAGATTGTTTGGAGCTGAGCAATTTGTTCTGCATGTTCTCCCACTTTGAAAATGAAACCACCCCTCCCCTTGGGAGCTGACAAAAAGAAAGGAACTCTGATGGATGGGTGTTATGAATTCCTCGGGAAATCGGGGACAGAGAAGAGCCAGGGTCTCAAAGCCAGAGGCTCTCCTCCTGTGAATGCATGCCAAGGCTTCAGGGGGCACTTCAGGAGAGGGAGACTAAATAAGGAGAGTACTTGAAGTAGACCTTCCCCTCAAAAGCAGTGTGATCAGTGACAGGATGCTCTTATGTATCTTTGTAGGAGACAAGATTCACTGCTGCAATTGCTTTTTTTAGTTTTTAAAGGTGAAGCTCTTTAAAGAGAATCAAAGTTTGGCCTCAACCAAAGTTTGTTGTTTCTGATATAACACATTGCACAGGCAGTTGATTTTCAGTTTTACTGTATTCTGGTCACAAATCTTACTATGTGTATTATTATATTAAGCTTTTAGAACACCTGGCCAGTTGTGCTTGAAGCATACAGAGCTTTAACTGACCTATAAACAAGTGCTATTTTGTGTAGAAGAGCTCTAAAATTATTGTCTAGTGTAATTGAATTGATGGGTGATTCGGTTATGGCAAACAACCATGTTGAATGAGGGTCAGGTTGCTCTTTTAATCAAGTCACTTTGCCAAATATTTACTAAAATAGGACAGACTCTTGTAAAAGTATAAATAGTTTGTTACTTATTTAAATAAAAAGATCCTTACAAACCATATTTGGTATGGTTCTTTGATAGTGTTTATATTTTTTTTTATAGTAGGGTTTCCATTGTGATTTCCACTAGTAAAAAAAGAAATATACTTTCCAGTGGAGAGTTGTCTTTCATATAAAATTTGATAGGAAACATAGTGCTAAATAAATTACAAGAGACATTATAAACATATCAGACATGAGCATTTGCTAATTAAATGCTTTTTGAGTGGTAAGAATGCTGCAGTTTCTGGTGTAATAACCAGTACTTCAATTCTTGAGCTGAACAGCAGCTGCTTACCAAGAAATAGGAAAGGAAAAAACCTCTTGACAAAACTAGTAGTCTATGGCCAGGTACAAACATCGCACTTTTACTGGTATAAGTGATCAGAAACTGGTCTTTACCCAGAACAGAACAGAAGTTTGGCACGTACAGACTGGTTTAAAATGGCAGAACCCAGTCTAAGATTTGCCTCCTTCTCCAAAGGGTGCATGCGTGTTCTTTTCACTACTGACCTAAACTATGCTGCTTACAAAAACCATGCAACTTAGATCAACTCTGCCTCAGGCTTCTTGAATGTCTCTACCTAGCCAATATGTGCCCTCAATGTTATATTATGCAGATCAGAAACAATACAAATACAATGTAAGAAAATACATAAATGACAGAATAATAACTGAATGCAGAAGCTAGAAAAGCAAATATATACATTATCGATTTATTTTGGGGCCTGCCAGAGGCAAGAGGTCCTGTGTGCATGGCTTGTTTAGCTGTGTTGTGCAGTGAGACTTGTGGTATAAATTTTGTTTATGAAGGTTGAAATGTGCTTTTTTATAAACCACCTAAGCTGAAAAATGTTGCCAGGGTGGTGCCAGTGTATAGAAGTGCGGTCAATGTTTAAGCACTTAAGTAAGAAAGCTTAAGATGTTCACAACAGGCCAACTGATCTGCTTCTTCAAAAGCAGAACTTTTTTGCTAATGTAATTAGCAAAGTATGGTTAAAGGGAAAGTATTCAGGGGTTAGTGAATGACCCTGGTATCAGACAGAAAGCAAATAGAAAGAAGCACATAGTATGAATTATATATAATGTAAGGTAGAATTTATAAGGGATGAAAGGGAGTTTGAAAAGTAACCAAAGATAGATTACAAACCTCTGAGAATCAGTAGGTCAGCTGGAATAAAAGGAGCAACTGAGAAGAATGAGGACGCCAGAGAAAAGTTAAATACTTTTCTTTTTCTTCAGCTTTTACTGCTGAAGACTGGGAAGAGACACCCCCCCGACATTCCCTTTTTCATGTAATAAAAATGAAACTTCAGGTGTTAAAATAAGTGGTGCATGAATAAATATAACGAGTGAAAAAGGTACCAGACTACAGTATATTCATCCATGACTTCTGAAAGAATTCAAGGATTAAGTTACTCTGATAACAAAGATATGTAATCTTGTTATAATCTTACATTGTATTGAATGATAAGGGAGTGGTAAATTTTGTTCCTGGCTTTAAAAAAAAAAAAAAAGGCATTGAACTAATCCTGGTAGTCATAGACTTGTGAGCTTCACCTCAGTCCCATTGAATTTTTAAAAAAACATAGATAAACATGGTTTGGGAAGAATGGAAGTCATGGCTTCTGCAAAGGAAAACTATATATCCCTAATCGACTATGCTGCTTTTGAGTGTGTTAACAAGGAGATGGATAAAGGAGAGCCAAACGATATAACCTTTTTTAGACTCTCAGAAATCCTTGTCAAAATCCTTCACAGGAGGCTATTAAGGAAAGTAAGCATTTGTACGATGACTGGTAAAGTATTGTTAAGCTTTGGAAACAACTTAATAAGTATTAAACGGTTGTTTTGGAGTAGCAAAATGTTAAATGCTAGGATAGATGGTGTTTAATAGATTAAACAAGTGGTATGGAAAAAAGAGAGTTGGAACAAATTATAGGTTGTTAATTGATAAGGTCAGGAGCAAAGACTCCTCATGATTAGATACACTTCTTGTCTAATCTAATATTTAAATTTCTATGGGTTTTTTTAAAGCTCACACTGAGACAGTGATTCTAAACGAGGATGCTGAGAGATCCTTTGAAAGGTACAATATTAGCACTGTGAGGTGTGCAAACACCTACACATGGGGTGCATCTACACGAGACACTACAGTGCTGTAGCAATGAGATACTGTGCCATAGCTCATTGCTACCACACAGTAGTGTTGCCAGGCACTAACTGTGTGGTGACAGTACTGTGCGGTAGTAATGAGCTACTCGTTGCTACTGCACAGCAGCACTGGGCAAATATCATGCAGCAGTGGTACTGTGCAGTAACTCCTGTTACTGCACAGTTATTTAGTACTTGCTTATGCAAGTAATAACTGTGTGGTGGGCAGCTCATGTAGACATGCCCATGATTCACAAGATAAGCCCAGAGATTTAAATAGGAATCAGTAGTGGAAAAAACATTCTGATCTGTTGTGATCCTTCTGAGTTCTTTGCAACAGGAGAATTACTCTTTTTGCCAAAAACAAATGAAAGGTGAGGGCTGGCATTTTCTGAGGGGGGCCTTGAGTATAACAAGGGAGGTTCTTGAGCCTAAAAAGGTTGAGAACCTCTGATCTGAGGATTAACCTACAATACCAAGGTGCCTTTGAGTGAAGAATGCTCCTGGCTGAAGGTTAAGTTAACTTGGATTGAAAATTTCAGATGAAGAAGAAATGTTTTGTGTTTGAGCAGGACTAAGACAGAGACTCAGCTGTGTTTTCAGACAGTCTTGTGTATAAAAAACAGTTTGGCCCAAGAACCTGAACGCTGAACTGTCTGGCTGGATTGTTGAAAGTAGTACTATGTCTGTGTAAGTTGCAGCTATTTTTAGGGCCCTGATTGCATAACTTGTGTTGATGAAAGTTTATGTAAGTTTTTCCATTGGCTGCAGTGGGCTACTCGTATGAACATGTGATCAACGGGGTTCTATATTCAAACAATTAATGCTGGGTAAAAAAATACATGTAGGATGTATATACATATTATACTGAGGGACTGGCCATAGGATTGCATCCTCTCATTGTTTTCTTGGTGAGGAAGTAACTAGCTCTGAGCCCAAATCTTTCTGGACTGTGTAGTATTTGAATTGGAACTAGAAAAAAGGTCAGATCTTGGAGATGCCTTATATTGTGTGCTTGGGGTCAAAGGGAAAAGAAAGCAACCTGAATTCAAATTGCTAACTCTTGGATATTAGAACTTCACTTGGTAATATCAGCCACTCTGCACACTGACTATAGAGCTCTCCCCTACAACTCTGCCTGGCTCACACATTGCAAACAAGAAGAATTCCTTCTAGTTCAAGATAGAAACAAAGCGATTCTGATACTGTAACAAAAAAATAAAAGTATTTGGTATTCCTAAAAGAACTTAGAACTTCAAATGTTCAAAATGCATATGCAAGAGCAAAATGGGGCCAGCTAGGTATATGATTGGCAGCACGGTTTAGACTTAACAGTGCAATGTTGATTTGGGAGTGTCCTTGATTTGTGATGAGATGATTTGAGACTTAATGGGCACATCTACACATGCATTTGATCTGAGATCAGTTTACTTGCAAATAAACTACTTGTGAGTAAACGCTCCCTGGCAGGCACCTACACATGCAGGGACATGGGAGCAGCTTTTAGTCCAAATTGGTGCCATTTCCTGTGGTCCTGTAATGGCCTCTGCTGCCACCAGGGGGAGCTCCAGACTCTGGGTGCAGTTCCAGCAGCTGTCTCAAAGAAAACCCTACTCTCTGCTCCCTAGCCAGGAGCGGCATGCACAGCACCGGGTCAGCATGCTGCAGCTCTCTCCTCATTGTCTCTGCTTCCCTACGCCATGGCTGTTCCAGCACTTGCCCCTGACAGCGACAACCAACACCCCAGGCTCCTGCTGGCCACCACACTGGCCCTGCTGACCTGCTGCACCAACCACCAGCTGGCCCATGGGCATCTGGGCCTTTCCAGCTCCCCCACATGCAGCGACTACCTGCCCAGCCACAGCGTGCTGTTCCAGAGCCGCTACCTCCTTGCAGCTGCTACCTGGACCCTGTCCGGCTGGCTGGCCCTGGCAGGGACACATACGATGGGCTGCTGGATGCCACTGCTGGGGTAGCCCTTGCCCTCCTGGGCCTCCAGTCCTGCTGCCTCTGGGCCCACTGTGCCAGCCAGGACTGGTGGCTGCACGTTGTCCAGCAGACCTGAGATGACGAGCAGTGGCTGGAGGCATTCCGGATGACCTACACCACCTTCTGGGACCACCTGGAGTAGCTCTGGCCACACCTGGAGTGGCAGGATACTGCCATGTGGCTGTCTCTCCCGACAGACACCCAGCTTGCCCTTGCCCTGCTCAAGCTGGCCATGCCTGCCAGCCTCCACTATGTGGGCCATCTCTTTGGTGTGGGGAAGGCCACTGCTGTGGAGGCTGTCCTGGAGCTGTGCAGTATGTTCCAGGATGTGCTGGGGCACACGGTGCTCCACATGCCAATCCCCTGGTGGTGGTGGTGGTGGTGGAGTTCCTTGCCCTGGGATTCCCCCAGTGGAATCCCCTTCACCTGCCCACCTCATGGTGACTGGCCCTATTACAGCCAGGGGGGCTTTCACTCCATGGTGCTTCAGGCCATTGTGGATCACTGTGGTGCCTTCATGGGGGTGAGTGCCAGCTGGGAAGCCTTTGCGCACATGAGTGCCATGGCACCTGCATGGTGTGTAACTCTGCCCTGCCAGCTTTGGTGCAGAGCGACTGCTTTGCTCCAGGGGTGATGGACCTGCAGCTGGGCATTGTGGTAATTCCGCCCCTCCTCATCAGGGACCCCACCTACCCACTCCTGTTCTGGCTCATGCAGCTCTACACCGGCCAGCTGGACCCCTACCAGTGCCTGGGCCAGACTCGTGCCTTTGGCTGCCTTAAGTGATGTTGGCACTTCCTCACTACCCACCTTGTTCACTGAGGACAACCTCTCTGGCATCACAGCCTGTGTGCTGCATAACATCTGTGAGGTCCAGGGGGAGATCTTCTGTGAGGCCTGGACAAAGGAGGCATGGCGGGCAAAGGATGCTTGGAAGCAGGAGCATCACCTGTGGTGGCAGTGACAGAGGCACCCCCACATCCCCCGAGGCCCCAAGCAAGCCACACACCTGCCCCTGGGGGCCAGGGCACCAGGTGCAAGAGGCACTGGCCAGCCACCTCCTCCTGCACTCCCTACTGTAGCCTGCCTGGGCAGCTGCCCATGGACCCCTCACCCCACCCACCTCCTGCACCATGCTTGCTGCAGATATGTCTCAGAAAAACAACAGTTTTTATTCTTCTTACATCAAACAGACCTCTCCTCCCATCCCCAATAACAAACAGACCCCTACACTGCCCCAAAACCATAAAACATCCTTTTCCCTACTTAAACTATTTACAATGTGGTTTGTGTACCATCCTGAGTGAGGGCCTGCAGGTAGACGCCAGGAGCAGATGGCCAGCAAGCCTGGCCTCTGGCTGTTTCCTCCATGGGTGCACACGCCTCCAGCAGTTGGTGTCCAGGGTCAGCAGCATCAGCATGCAGTCCTGGCCCCACTGCAGGCAGTTCCAGCTCCATGCTGATATGGAGCCAGGGTGAGCAGCAGGGCTGGACCCAGATGGGGGAGGGGGCTGAGTTGTGGGGGACCTGGGGCAGGGGCTCCTGGCTGGTGGAGGCTGTGCTGGACCTCTTCCCAGGCCCAAGGTGGGCCCTGCTTCTGGCCATTAGGTGGCTGCCAGGGATCCAGACAGGGCTAGGGTTGGGGGCTGTGTAGCGGATGGTGCAAAGACAACCGCCAGGTCCAGCACGGTGTCCAGCACCCAGCAGTCATTGTCTGTGGCCTGCACAGCCCTGCCTAGGACTGCAGTGTGCTCCCAAAGGGTCTTCACCTGCTCCAGGGCCAGGAACTGTGCCTGGAACTCCTGATCCCAGACGATGGGGCTACATCCTCGTGGTCTACATCCTCTCCCCGCCAGGCCCATGCATCCACCAGATAGTCCTCCGACACCATCACCAGCCAGTCCAGAAGGATGATGTAGTTCTGAGTCCACCTCTGGCAGAGTTGGCATATTTTCAGGGCCCCAACTGTGGGTGGCCGTGACTGTGAGCCCTCATCCCAGCTACCAATTGTGGCCTTTCCCTTGTGTGCCGCTTTGGGGCCTGCAGAGCCATGAGAGAAGCTGTTTGTGAGAGAGTGCAACATTTCTGAGATCAGGTGCTCTGTACCGGGGCCATGTGCTGTCTGATCTTGGACTGGGGGTCAAGCATGCATGGGTGCCCAGGAACCATGGTAACTTGGCTGACCAGGGCCAGGTTTAGGAGGCACCAGCTGAGCCCCCTGCCCCCATTCGCTCCCCTGGGCAGGTGGAATGCTGGGTGCTGGTTGCAGCAGCCTGCCTCCCCCACCCTGTTCCAATGGTGGGACAGGCCTGGCTTCCGGCAGAACCTGCTGCTGCAGCTCAAGACCCCACTTTCCCCCACGTCTTCAGGCCAGCCTCTCTCCTAAGCTTCCACCCAGCCCATGGCGGCCAGGCTTGAGGGGGTGTGGAGCTCCCAGATGACTGGGACGTGGAGTTGGCACTTCTGCCCTCCCCACAGGGGGCCTCTCCAGGGAGGTGCCCTGGGGCTGGCCAGCCCCCCCCCCATAGGGCAGCACTGCACCCCCAAGTGTATCCCTGCTGCGTGTCATGGGTGGTGTGCAAGGAGCTGTTTGTGCAAACTGAGGGGTGTCCAACCCACTATGTCCTACTGCTGCTGATCGCCATGGTGCCCTGGGCACACTGGCATAGGGACCCTGAGCTTTGATGGCATGGAGGGCAAGCCCAGGCTGCCCTGCAACCTCTACTGCTATCCAGAGGACTACCCATGACTGTGCTATGTCTCTGCCCCCCACAGCTGTGGAGGACATCACCACCAGCATTGACACATTCTTCAGCACGCAAGAGGCCTGTGCCTGCCTAACTGCAGGGACACCGACTGCTCAATAAAGTTTTGCCCTGTCTCCTGCCTCTCTGTGTGCTGTGGTGGCAAACTTGGGGGCCAGAAGAATGCAGGTAGGGCCCAGGCCTGGGGCAGGGGCTGGGGCAGGAAGGGTCCTCCCCCGTTGCAGGGCTTACCACGTAGCAGGGGCCGGGGTGGGGAGGGTCCTCCCCACAGTGCAGGGTTTACCACATGGCACGGGCTGGCATGGCCAGCAGCTCTGCTCTGTCCGAATTGGTAGCAATAACGTGCAGCTCCACACACTGTCTTTGGATGTTGAGGCATAGCATGTGGGCATCTGGAGAGGAGCTGGTGCTGCTTGGTGGCCAGCCATGATATAGCCAGCTATGCCTCATGGCTGGGGCTGAGGCTGCGGAGATGTCTGGGCAGGCATTGGCCCAGGCTCCCTGAGCTGCTGGTGGAAGCTGCAGGTAGGGAGCTCAGTGTGACAGGCTGCTGGAGGCCTGAGGGTCTCCCTTCCAGTGACATGTCACTATGGGTGCCAGGCTAGGGGGGGTGGGCTCAGGCAGGCCACTCATGCTGCTGTACACAGCATGGCTGCAGTCTGGGTCCCAGGACATGAGTATCTCTGTCAGTTGCCACATAAAGGGCATGGACTGACCCTGACTGATAATTGTGCCTGGTGATGGTGATCCACTGTGCCTACAAGGCTCTGACCTTTATGTGGCACTGCCATGCTGACCAGTTGTGCCCGTGCTTCCACATCCAGCCTAAAATCTTCTCAGACATGGGCATTGGAGTGCCTGCCCCATGTGAACTGACACTGCACCTCTGTCTCACCCCACAGTTCCATGACATCATCAGGCTCCTTCACGAACTAGTTGGGCCCCACAGTGGCAGGCACTGGGGATGAGGCCATTGGGGCCCCCAGTGGCAGGCACTGAGGATGATGCCACTGGGGCTCCTGCACCAGCTTGCTGGGCTTCCATGTGGCTGTCTCTGTGCTGCCAGACCTGGGTAGCTGCCTGCAGTGCCCAGCTCAGGGACACTGCATGAGATTGGAAGTCATGAGATTGGTGAGCCATGGGCAGGTTGCTGGGGGTGGGCTATGGGCAGCTGGAGCTGGCTCTAGTGGCCAAGAGCTGCCTGCAGCTAGGTCTGGGTGCTGGCAGGCCTGGAATGAGCCTGTAGCACCTGCAGGCCTGGACGGCACTGCACTGGACGGCTGCCAGGCAGCAGTGCTGGGGTGCAGGCAGGCTAGTATAGCTGGCCTGTGACCTGCCCAGGGGGACATGGGCCTGGAGTGGCCTTAAACTGCCTGTGTGTGCCCCAGGCTTTTAAGGCCCTGAGGCTGGGGCTGCCAAAGAAGCAGAGAGGCTTTCAGCCCCAGAGCCCTGGGGCTCAGCTCTGGCTGGCCCCCTAGTGGTAGGGCTGATTGGGAGCAAATATGCTTCTGGTTGGCATCTACACATGCATTACTGAACAGTAACTACTCACAAGTAAATTTGCCACTTGCATGTGCAGGTACCAAATTTACTCATGAGTAGCGTCATTTACTGCACAGTAAGTATCTACATGTAGACACAGTAAACTACACTACTGCACAGCAAAGCATTTCATGTAGACATGCCTAATGTTAACAAAACAAGTGAGAACCTTTTAAGGGTCAGGAGATTAACCCATAGACAAAGCAATAGAAGTTTGTCAGGCCACTGAAGTAAAACAAATTGAGATGAGAAATAAAAAAACACTTTGCAGTTATGCTACCCGAAAGGGGAATAGATTAAATGCCCTCAGGACTGAAAAGATTTTTGCTGGGCTTGTCAGTGAAAGAAAACCCCATAAGTATTAAAAATGGAACAGAAATGTGATACAGTTGTTAAAAGGGAATTGCACAGTGCATATTCAAACTTGAGGGTTATCAAAATGCAATTTGCAAAATTAGACTATTAAATGAATGACAGCATCTAAGGCAATGACAGCACATGCTTACTCTGAAGTGGAGATTCTAACATTTAATTCCAAGTGAAACCCATGTGGCATATAATGACAAAGTGAATCGACTCACTTTGCAATAGCATTTGGGGCAACCATTATTAGACTGTAAACATCTGAAAAGTTAGTGGGGGAAAGCTGCACAAAAGTAATGAGGAAACAGTTGGGCAACAGTGAGGCCACTTAAGTTTGTTGATGTGTTTTGAAGGACTGGGTGTTTGCCAGAAACAGACACCATGGTCCCAGTTCAGGAAGATACTAAAGCATGAACATAACCCTCCACTTGTTAGTACTCTCAGTGATTTTAGTGTGCTTTTGTACCTGCGTGAATTGTGGCCTAATGGACTAACAGAAGAAGAAATGTCTGTAACTTCCTGCTGTGTGAAATATGCTAGTTCAGTTCAACTGCAAGATAGGGTGAGCCAAATGAAAGAAAATGCTGGTTTTGCTGCTGGGATTTGTTTGATGGTAACAGTCAAAGTCAGACATTAGCATAAACACAATGTCTAAAGATCCAAAGGATTCTCAAGAGAATGTCTTCATTTGCTGACTTGAATGAAATAGTGAGAAGAATGACAGGAGCCAAGTGACTCTCCAGCCAGATTCTTGCAAATACCATTTGATGAGGCAAATTCCAGAATGTGCACTGTAAATAAGTTATCTGGACAGCGTTGGTTCCTGTCTTCCATGTAGTCTGTGCTCTGAACCCAGAGTATTCTGTAGGATGCTAGAGCAAATGTTGGAAGGAATTCATGCTCTGTATTGACAATAACCTACATAATCCAACCAAAGTAACCTGACAAAAGCCAGAGTACTCAGAACTATGACAAAAATCAGTAGTCAAAACTGTGACTAAAAGGAAGGTTTTGAAACGCTTTGAATTTCAGTCCGTGTAGGAAAACATTTAATTCTGATGGAAGAAAACAAACAAAAAAATCAGAACAGTTGAAGACATGCTAAGTGCCTCAGAATCTAAAAAGCATGGCCAATTGGTGCCTCCAGAGTCTGGGGGGGCACCAGCAGCTGATTGCTGACTGGGGGAGTCCCCCAGCAGCCAATTGCAGTGTTGGTGGCATAAACCAGAACAGCCACCAGCACTTCTCAGTGCCAGCCAGCACCAATCTCAGGAGGGGTACTGGCTGGCGCTTCACACAGCACCCCCACTCCCCGGCTGGAGAGGGCCAATCTCAGGGGGTGCACATGTCCCCCTCCTCACGCATCACCTGTGCTAAGAAGTGCCCGATGTGTAGTGGGAATGGTTACTTTTCTGAGGAAGTATGTATGAAACCTGTTAACAAAAACAGTTTTGCTGTCTTCTCAGCAGTGGAGATGGATGGGGAGGAAGAGCTGTTTTGAAACCGTATCAAAATGACAGTGATAAATTACTTTAACACTGAACTTCCCATCTGACTCCACCGTTATCACAAATGGGGGAGGAACCATGAAACTGCAAAAGTAAAAGAGAACTAATTTCCAGTTAGCTGCATCTCAAAGGTGTTGAACAGAGCTGAAAAGATAATCTGTGCTTACAGAGTGTTAAAAAGGGCTACTGGACTGTACTTTGGAAATACGCTGTCAGAGTGTGTAATTTTGATTACACTCCACTCAGTCTTTGCACACACTTGCTGTCGGGGATTGTATACTTTGAGATACAGAAACTGTCTTTGAATGCCTTTGAGCAGGAATTCTGGATGCTGTTGTAATTAGATACTGAGCAATACAGATTAGACATTTGATTGCTTAAATACTTTTAAAAAATTGAACCAAAATTGACTTGAGGAAATTGATCTAAGCCTCTGCCATAATCTGGCCACAAGGGTAAATGCAACTTCTTCAAGATTGCTGTTGTAGTTTAAAAAAAAAATAGTAAAGCAGGATTTGAAACTAAACTATTACCAGGATCATAGCTGATCCAAACATTTCTGTTAGGCAAAGAGAATGAAGGGAAACAAATTAACAATAAATAAAAATTAATGTTAAATAAATATGCATGTAAACTTGTTATAGACAGAATGTTGGGTTGTGTGCAATGTAGAATATCATCGAGTGGGGACTATAAAATTTGAAACTGCACAGTTATAAAATACATTAATAATAGCAATAGCAGGAAGGGCACATCAGCCAATAATGTGCTGCAAAGGCACAAATTTCCAGCAAAGAAAGAAGCCCTGTTGAAAAGAAATTGTATACCAATTCCCTTCATTTAAAAATGTGTCAAGTTTTTCAGACAAGGTTCTTTGCATGAATCTGATATCTTTTATTAGACCAACTTAAATAGTTGGAAAACAATTATTAAGCAAACTTTCGGGTTCAAAGACCCTTCATCAGGCTAAGGAAGTTTCAGCAGTTGGCGTGTGCTCTTCCTGGATGGAATGAAAAGTAAAGAAGCCAGAGGCTGGGCTGGTCTGCATGCAAGACAGGCAGTCAGTGAAGATGTAGATTGAGGAGTCAATGGGTGAGAGACAGGCGGGGGCGGGGGGGAGTTCAAGTTTTTCAGTTCATTCTGGTACATCCTTTCTGTTCCAAGAGCATAAAGTGGGTGTAAAGTGGCTAGAACTAATTCCTGACATACTCATAGCACAAGGGGGAGTTTCCTGAGGGCCGGGATTTTCAACCTTTTTTGGTTGGTGTACCCCCGGCAGCGGGTTGAGAGATAGGGAGTCCCCTGATGGCCAATCAAGCTGGGGGGGGAGGGGGAGGGGAAGGGTCCTTTGGCAGTCAATTGACAAGTAGGGGGATGAGTCCCCCGGTGGCCAGTCAAAAAGTAGGGAGGAAGAGGGGGTCCCCCAGTGGCTGATCAACAACCAGGGTGGGGGTGTTCCCTGCACACCCATGCAGGGGAGAACAACAAAACCAGTGGTGGAAGCACCACCAACACGTGGCATCAGTGAAAAAAAAAGTGCTGGTAGTCTCATCTCCTGCTTCTCCTCACCACTACCACATACCCCCTGGGGCCTTCCCAAGTACCCCCAGGGTACATGTACCCCAGCTGACAACCCCTGCCTTAGGGGATGCAGTACTGCCTCAATCAATCTATGCCACCCTACACTTACACCCTTTAGTGAACAAGGAACTAATGAGATGAGACCAGAGCACATGGCATTCTGGGTAGTCGGAGCTTGCACAATGTCCTGAGGAAGCTAGTATAAAGTTTAAGGCAGAAAGGGGGAGAAAGGCCCAGCTTGGAACCAAACTATGGGAAAGAAACAAGAGCCATCTTTGTCCCCATACCTGCCTCCCTGCCCTGCACCCTCTATTTTTTAACTGTGCTTGAGGACAGAGTAATGAATTCTGATCTTTTAAATACTGTAACATCTGCATGACATTTTCCAGGTATCTTCTACAAAAGACTTAGTCTGATTATCAGTGTGGTGGTAATGAAGCTTAAACAAGGTCCTGTAAAAACCTGTGAATGTACATGTTTGGAAATGGCTGTTTTCCAGATTTTGAGCAAGATTGTTCAAGAAAGGGAGGTTTGATACTGGGTTGTAGTAAGAAGTCTCTTGTGATCAGAGAAGACTTCTTCATGGTGGCTGAACCATGACTTAGTTTAGTTCCTCCTTTGAATGAAGCATTGATCAATTGATCATTTTAGCTAGGGAGAGCCATAGCTGTCCATAACTAAGGACCAACCCAAATCACAATTGTGCATTTTTTGCAGAAAATGCAAAATCGGGTGGGCTCCCTGAAAAATGGCAGCCCCCATGATTTTGGCAGGCTTGCTGGAAAAAAATACAACCCCCAACTTACTAGCAAGGAGAGAAAATGGCAGGAAGCCCCGCAGTCCTGAAGCACTGTGTGGGGGAGAGAGAAAATCAGAGGTTGAGTCTGTGACAGGCTCAGTCCAGGAGCCAGTCTGGAGCCAGCAGGGAAGTGAGAGGGTTTTGGCGTCAGCTTTTAAAGCAATCACAGGTATTCTGGTACAACATGTGGCAGCCTGAGATGAGTTCTTTAGGATGAACACTGAGAAGAAATTCTCTAAGTCAACAAAATATGTTTCAGTGCTGGACCATGTAAGTCAGTATTCGGCAGGGATCTTGCACACAGATGGAGCAGACTGTTCTGTATCGCCTGCAGCATGACTCTGGATGCGTTGAGGAAAAGAAGTATAGGTTGACACTTATAATGCAAGGTGCACACGAAACAAAAAGCTGTTTCAGAGGCTGAAGGTCACAGCAAAAAACAAGCAACCATGTCCTTACTTTTTAAAAGGATCATGGAAAGCAACTTGGCAAGGCAAGAGGTGTTTTCCCTCATGGAAGCTTTCACAACTATCAGCAGTCCCCCTGGAGATACTTGATCACTGGAAGTTAAGGGACTACCTGAACCAAAATGTAGCAAATGCTGGCAGTTTTCCATATGCCAATAGACTTTCAAAGACCATCTCTCTGCAGTGATTGCTTCACATATATAGTCTACAAAGTCTGCACTGGTAGAGCATGAATCCTTCTCCATTGTGACTGATGAAGCCACTGAACCTCAGATAACTATGCGCTGCACGTTTTGTTTCTACTGGGGAGCTGGAGAGACCAGGGCCTGCCTATATTTCAAACAGAGCTGTTCCACCTCACGACTATCCATTTTTTTACCAGGTCTCAAGCCATAGTGAAAGTAATCGTCAACTATGGCTTATAATTTGACAAGATCTCAGCATTCCCATCAGACAATGCTTTGTACATGTGCAAGGCTTTTGCTGACGTGCTCCAAGGGATGCTTCCCAACGCAGTTCATGTCACCTGCAATGCTCATATTCTGTCTTTAATTAGTGACATCTGCTGCACACAGTTACCTGATGTATTTAGCCTGGAGTCATCCTTCAAGAAAGTCTTCAAGCAATGTCCAGGCTGTAAGGTCTAGTATGGGGAGTCCATCACCAGTCAAAGTGGGGACTCGCATGGCACTGTGTGCTGCCACCAGAGCCTGTGTTCACAAGGTGGAATTCATGGTGCAACATGGTCTTTTACCACAGGGGTTGTCAACTGGGAAGGCCCCAGGGGGTACACGGGGAAGCAGGAAGTGGGGCTGCCAGCACTTTGCACCGCTTGCGCCACTAAGCACTATGCATCGCTGGTGCTTTTGTTTTCACTGTTGCACGCTGTTGTCAATCAGTCCCATTAAACATGTTTCAAGTCAGCTTGCTCGCGCTCTGAATTTTGAACTGTTGACATGGATCCCCCTTGGTCTTGAAACATTTGAAATGACAATCAAAGGGGCTTTTAATCTCCCCTGGAACCAGGGATTCTGAAAACAATAGAGGTTAATATAAAATGAAATCTAAGCCAAGTACACTAATGTAGACAAAAATGAGTTGGTTGACTGAATAAAAAATGTCAGAAAATCAGTGTTGAGAAAAACCAGCCTTGAGGTCTTGCAATTAGTAATTCAATGGGAACCTTCATTAAGGCAAGACAAACAAATGTGGACTTAATACCAAATATATAACAGCTGCAGTGCTGCAAAGGTAGTGAGAGCTCATTACTAAAAAAAATTAAACAAAAAGAAATTACAAAAAAAAAAAGCCCAACCCCACAATTGCCTGAATCTTCAAATCTTACTTGTATGAGTAATCTTATGATCTTTAATGGAGTGAGGATTAGTAAAAGTTGAAAGATCAGGTACTTAGTTTGAGAAAAATATAAACTGTATCTGCAAGTCAGGATATAGACAACTGGAGAGAATTTCACAATACAATGAATAATAACAGTGATTACAACCAAAATAAATTTCTCTCAAAATCCAGATGAAAGAAGGTCTATTAAAAGAGAGAGAGAATTAACCTCTCATCAAGTGAACGATTATCTAATTTACTGGCTGAAATTGGTACAGATTAGATCTGCAAAAATCAATCAAATACTTGTAGTATGATCCTGTTAAAAGGTTCCCTTTTTATTTCTGAGATGATTAAAAAGAAGATTCTATCCAATTACCAAGGCAAAAAACTCCCTATATGTGGGAAAATTGAGGGTTGCAGCTAAACATTAATGGTAGGTATTGCAGCTGTGTGACTTGAGCTGCCAAGCAAAAAAAGAAACAATTTCTTCCTGTACCGCGTCAGTAAACAGACCTGTGGGAATAGGGGACAAGAGTGATTTGACTTCACCTTGATTCTCCCACAATTTCCATGGTTGCTGGGGGACAGTTTAGCCCCAACATAAATTAGTGGAGCCGTAAGGCTGCTTTAAAATGATTGCTGCCTGTTCTGAGGGAGAAGAGAGCATAGAGGAAAAGCTGTAAATGGAAAATGAAATAAAAATAGTGGGTTAGGTGATCTAAGCGTCAGTTGCAGCAAACAGATGAATCCTTTGAGAAATGCACACATTATGTAGACAAGTGGGATCGTTAAATTCTGAGTAGAGATTCCATATTAAACAACTGAGGTTTTTTACATGAAGGAGGAAACTAGTGAACATGGTATATTAATTAAATTTAAATGCCATATTCCCTTATCCCTTAGTTTACCAAGCTTCTTCACTTAAATGTAATTCAAACCAGTTCATGGAAAAAATCATAAATTAGATACCAGTTTTTATTCCTTTACAACCCTTCTTTCAAAATCATAAAGAAATATGTGTCCTCTTTAATGGTGTTTATTAAGAAAGAAAATTCTGATTGTCATGTAATACTCATCAAGGTAAAATATGAGCTAGTAGCTTAGCAGAATGGCTACTTTAGCACTGGGAATACCTTTTCTCTTCAAAATATTGACTTCTTCCCAACTTCTCCTTTAGAAGAAGATGAATGCATACTTGAAAACATTCATCTTTGCACGCACTAAATATATAGAATGGTAAACTTCAGTAGTTGTAAAATGTGCCAGAGATGATGGCCAGAGCATGGGTGAGTGGCTCACATGCAGGACTGGAATTCCAGGTTAGCACTGCCAGCGACCTCACTGTATGACCTTGGGCAAGTCACTCAGTCTTTCACTGCTTCGGTTTTATCCTCTATACCAGGGGTGAGCAAAATGGTGGATCTGGCTGGCAGCCAGACTCCATTTCCCAGCAGCCCCTGCCTATGCTGCTGTGGTCAGCTTCCATGGAGACCCCAGCAGCAGCAGGCCTGTGACAGGGTGGAGCCAGGGTTTCCATGGAGACCAGCCCCAGCAGTGCTGGCAGGGTGTGTGGCTGGGCAGGGACCTGCTCCAGGGCTGGGATCTTGCAATGGTGACAATATAGTCTGGCGCTGGGGCAGAGTTGCAACTTGCTGCCTGCTTGCCCCTGCCTGAGGCGTGCGGGCAGAGGGTTGCAGTTCTGCCCCGGTTCCAGATCACGCTGTCACCACTGCAAGATCCAGAGCAGCTGTGCACACAGCCATGCTCCTTGCTAGCACTGCTGGGACTAGTCTCCATGGAAAGCCTGGCTCCACCCTGTCACAGCCCAGCTGCTGCTGGGGTCTCCATGGAAACTGACTACAGCGGTGCAGGCAGGGGCTGCTGGGAAATGATGTCTGCCGCAGGCCTGATCCAGCCTGTGGGCCAGACTTTGCCTGCCCGTGCTTTATACTGTGGGAGCAGCCTCTGCACTGAGGGCTTTTTGTAAAGTACATTGTGAAGCATGGATTGAGTAGGTCCTATTAATAACTCAATTACTAGACTATTAATTAATTATCGGAAGCACTGGGAGTAGCTCAGCAATTTTGACGGAAGATTGTAAGGAAAAATATATTGGCCCATGTAAAAGCAAGAAAACATCTTCTAAGACTATCACTGAGACGTTCTAGTGTCTCCATAATTTGGCGTAGAGATTGAGCAGGGGGGCGATCTCCCTGAGGAATGCTTTTGCACATGCTCAGAGGGTCCCTGGATTTAGGCAGCTAAATTATGTGAATAGTTTGTCTATACTGGGGGTGCTTCACATTGACAAAGCTCCCAGGTGCTTACCAGGCTGCCCGTGTACCATCTCCACAGACTGATGGGGCCTACTTCATCATAGGGCCCAGGGCAGAGCTGAACTCTCCTTACAGCTGCTCCTCCTGACGGTCTAGGCTTCCTGTGGTGTTAGGCTCTAGACATGGTAGCATGGAGTCTCTCTTCTGTGCTCCCAGGGACTCCTTTCCTTAGTGAAGTAATGCAGCTAGACTGTCGAATATCTTTAGATTGTATGGAGACCAAAACAGGAGCCAGGGGCTAAAATAGAGAAGATCAGGAGATTTGAGAGGAGGGGCTTGGACTGCGAGACAAAAGGATTCACCTCCAGGATCCAGGACAACTAAATTTCAACATTCCCAAAAATACTTGTAAAATTCACAGAAAGTCTGTTTCGGATTTTGCTCGCATGACCGTTCCACACAGAAAACAGCAACCTATGACTGCAGGCAGAAATGAGAATTCTGATAACCTATTAATAGGAATAAAGAATAAGTGTTATTCTGCTGTTGTTCCTTATTCTGTATGTTTTTACCTCTTCAGTTGTGATGCTTTATGTGGACCAGTCATGAGAGCAGAATAAAAAGCACTTGCTGTAGGTCTTACGTATATTTTCCATTAATCATCAGAGTAATGTTGAGACTTATTCTATTATCACTTAACTTGAGCATCACTGGTCTATGCTTTAGCTATAAAGAATTTGCTCTCTGTGTGACCACTGTTCCACATGATTTATTTTTCTCCAATAAAATACTATTTGTAATGGAAACTTAAGATTGCAAGACAAGGACCTTAAAGATAGAAAATGCCAGAATTAAGAATTCTATTGCATATCTACAGTGTCTTCTCTCAGTAGATCTCAAAGCACTTTGTATTACTCCCCCAATCACTGAGTTGGGGTAGAGGTGTTAAGTGTCATTTTAGAGACAGAGAAACTGAAGTGAAGTGATTGTTGAAGTTCAAATAACAAGACGCTGACAGAGCTGGGAATGATACCTAAAAATCTTCTGTTCCCAGTCATGTACATCTCGCAGAGACCAATATGGAAAGAGATCAATACAAATCCTTCCAGTCACATGGCAATTTTTTTAAAGCTGAATTTAAAAAAGGAGGAAAATATGTCAATAAATGTGTCTGAGGGAAAAAGGGGAACGGGCAACCCTAATGTAAAGCCAAGGTCCTTGGAAACTCTCATAGACCATATTCAGGGGATAACGTACCACTATGGTGGCTATTCAAGCAAGTTAGAGCTGCTGCTGCCGCCGCCGCTGCCTTTTGCAAAGTTTCATGTATTGTAAACTACTGTCCAAAACGTGAATATTTCAGTTAGCAGCCTATATGGAAAAAGAGTGGGTTGACTAGGCACAGACTTCTTCAGTGTCTTTGTTAGAGGCTATTTGTTTCTTCAGTGTCTGATTGGTTGGAACCCTGCTCTTGTACATTCCACTTTAGCCCAGTGACCCACAAACAATTTGACCACAGTGACCCATAATTCATATTTACAATACCTACTGAATCCTGACCTACTTTACCATATTGGATTCCAGCTGAGTCGTCCTAGGCAGCATATTTGTTTCAATACCCTCCTTATTTTCCTTTCCCAGACCAACTCTTTTATGAAATAATTACCATACATAGCATACCCAGATCCAAAGTTCACTTAGCTACTCTACATTCCAACTTTGCAGGATTTAAAACTTGTAGTTGCCAAGTATGCTAGCTGAACACCAGTCACAGTACACAAAATTACTGAGCTCGTTAGCCCATACTTACATAATAGAAATGCACTGGATTTGGTGAAGTGTGTTATATAGAAGAAAAAACGAGTTAAATGGCACAATGAAGTTGTAACTAGCTTTGTAAAGTGTGCAAAAAGAGAATGGAAGAAGTCAATAAGAGGTATAAAATATTAAGTCAAAGTGGTGAAATAGTAGTATGAACAGTAACTCAAAAGTCCCTAAGGTTAGTTTTTAATAAGAAAATCTCAGAAACTGCATGGCCAATTTATTTGACAGCATGGGTTTAAATTACCTTAGCAGCTGGGTTAATAACTGTTGTTTTCTGAGAGAGAGAGGGAGATCAAGACAGCAATCAAGACAGCTGCATTTCTTCTTGAAGGCTGACCACAGAGGAGGCCATGGTTTATGTAGATTTAACAATACAAGCTGAAGAGGAAAAGTGACTATCTGGGCCTGGATCCCGTACTCCCTATTCAGTTCTAGCGAGCATTTACCCCTGCTATAGACCACAGGAAATAAGAATTATAGAGCAAGATACGGCTGGCACATCAGTGTATAATAATGCTTGCTGTTTATATTGAAATGCTTTATATTGTCAGACTTTTTTGAGCTTCACTCAACTTGTTCTGAAGCCAGGGGTAATTGATTTAAATCGGAGTAAGAACATGCCCCGTCTAAATCCTAGGGAGGATTTGGTCCCTGGCCTGTGCATGAGGCATGCAGTAGAGCAGAAATTGACAACCTACAGCCTGGATTTGTCCTAGTAAGTGATTATCTTCAGCCCACGAGGCCTGGACTTTAGCAACAAAGTGGTGGTTAAAGGAGGAAATGAGGGCTCACCTTTAGAGAGCTATGTTAATTTGCGTTGTCGCTCCTACAATGCTGCTGAACCCTGCAGTGTAGAGCATTAAGTACAAAGAAGATGCCTCTCGTGTGCTCCCTACCCCCTCATAAGAGTAGGCAACATTCAATCTAACCCCCATATTGCATGTGGAGGAACACAGGGACTGATCCCTCCTAAGGTTCTGCAGGACACAGACTTCTAAGGGTTTGGTGAACAGGAGAAGGCAAGACCTAGGCTTCAACCCTTTCCATATCCAGATGGTGGAGCTGGCAGAGTGGATGGAAACAGGATGCAACCTGGTACAACACAGTGAAGAGCATGCACATTCTCCCTGCTGCTAGGCAGCTTCAAAATGGCTGCAGAAGGGCCAGTCTCTTCTGATGTGCCCCATTTAAACTGGAGGGTTGTGCCATGCTTTCTTCATGATGCAGGTCAGTTTACTCGGTGCTGAGTTTAGCTCCACTAAGATGGCTCTCTTCCCTGAGCATTTAAAAGCAGTTGCTAATTAAAAGAACTTATACCTTGAAGGAGGCATGTAGCTCAAAATCTTGTTTTAATTCATGATGGAGATATTTGATACAGTGGGTGCATGCATCTACATATGCACTTTAATGTGCATTAGCCAATTTTAATGCACATTAAACCAACACAAAAACAGCACACTTTTGCTAATGTGCATTAAAATAGGCCAGGGGTTCTCAATCCCCAGGCTGTGGCGAGTCAGCTGCTGGTCCGTAGCACGGTCAGCTGCCAGACAGGAAGTGGCTACAAACTGGCAAACAGTGGCCCCCCAGAGCCGGGCATAGTTTCATAGTTTCATAGTTCGTAGGGTCGGAAGGGACCCGAGTAGATCATCTAGTCCGACCCCTTGCCATGGCAGGAAAGTGTACTGGGGTCAAACAACCCCAGCAAGGTGTACATCTAACCGCCTCTTAAAGACCTGCTTTAAGAGTTGCATCTGGACCTGCTTGAGATGCATTAGTGGATGCATGACAAGGTACGGTTGGCCTTCCTGACTGCATCCCCACACTGCCGGCCCATGTTCATCTTGGAGTCAATGATGACTCCAAGATCCTTTTCCGCCTCTGCACTGACAAGAATGGAGTTCCCTAACCTGTAGGTATGGTGCCGGTTGTTCCTCCCCAGGTGCATCACTTTGCACTTGTTGGTGTTGAATCCCATCCTATTGTCATCTGCCCACCCTTGTAACCTTTCTAGGTCCGATTGCAGCCTATTCCTCCCTTCTAGCGTGCCCACATCCCCCCACATCTTAGTGTCATCAGCAAATTTGAACAGGGTGCTTTTTACCCCCTCGTCCAAGTCACTGATGAAGATGTTGAACAGTGCGGGCCCAAGGACTGAGCCCTGATGAACCCCACTGCCCACATCTCTCCAGGTCGAAAATGACCCGTCCACCACCACTCTCTGGGTGC
>NW_017728993.1:39999993-40006270 GCF_001723915.1 Gavialis gangeticus | reverse complement strand
TGCAGGGGCCCCACATTACCCAGAACCCCCTATGTATTTAAAGAAGGACTTCTTGTTGTCCTTAATCTGGGAAGCTAGTCCCAGTTCCATCTCCGCCTTGGCCTTCCTGACTGCCCCCCTGCATCCCCGAGCAACTGCAGTATAGTCATCCCTGGTGATGGCCCCTCCTTTCCATTGGGTGTATGCCTCCCTTTTAGCTAGGAGACATTCCCGGATGCCTTTGGTGAGCCATGGGGGCTTGTGTGCCCTCCTGCTCCCCTTGATCCGCGTTGGGATTACCTCCCTTTGGGCTTGGAGGATCGTCTCCTTAAGGAGCGACCACTCTCCTTGGACACCTGGCTCCCCTCACCTCTGGGACCTCAGTGCTTCCCTGACTATTCTCCTTAGCTTGATGAAGTCCGCCCTCCTGAAATCTAGGGCTGCTGCCTTG
The DNA here is from genome assembly GCF_001723915.1 of Gavialis gangeticus. Taxonomy (NCBI): domain Eukaryota; kingdom Metazoa; phylum Chordata; order Crocodylia; family Gavialidae; genus Gavialis; species Gavialis gangeticus. Next base: position 40,005,840 of record NW_017728993.1, on the reverse strand, counting down.
TCACAGGCCTTTGCCACCTTGCGCTGGATGGTGAATTCCAGCAGGCGATGATCACTGTCGCCCAGGTGGTCGAGCACCCGCAGCCCCCTCACCAGGTCGTCTCCCATGGCCAGCACCAGGTCCAACAAGGCGTCACCCCTGGTGGGGCTGTGCACCTCCTGGGTTAGATGGAGGTCCTGTATCTCGGCTAGGAACCTACGTGAATGGTCAGACCTGGCTGACTGCTCTTCCCAGCAGATGTCTGGGAAGTTCAGGTCCCCCGTGACTACCACATCCTTTGGTAGTGGTAGAGAGGCCACGGCTCCTTCCGCAGAGCCTGCAGCAGCCCAGGGTTTGGCTCACCCTCCCACATGGGTGTGGGTGTATCCTTACCTGTCTTCCAGCTGGAAATTCTGGCCACGGTTGGCTGTGACTGCTGGACTGCAGTTTGCTAGGCCATGTCCACTTCTGGGCTGCAGTTTGCCGGGCCACGGCATAAAAACTTTGGGAACTCCTGAAATAAGCTAATGCACCTTTTTCTAGTACCTCACAATGGAGGTACTAAATGTAATGCATATTAGCAAAAGCACATCAATGAACATGTAGATATGCCCAAGTGAATTCAAAATGCTAACCCTGGTGGCAAGATGTGTGGAAAAAGCAGATCTGCTACATTTAATTGTTGATGAGTAAGAAGCTGTCTCTTAATGTTAGATAAAAATAGACTATTAGGAAAAAATCACAATACAACTGCTTTTCTTATGTGCCATTGCAGACTTGAAATCAAAATGGGGTGGAGGGGGGCAGGGGAGAGGTATAATTAATCTACCAGGATGCTGTAGTTCTCCTTTCACTTTACCACAGCAATAGCTAATGAGAATCCAGATTGCCTCTGAGCCCATGAAAAAATAAGCAGTTCCTGTATATTTCAGAAAACCAAGAATGCATTTAATGTTGCTTTGGGAGTTGGTCATTACCTGGTTTACCCAGTGATTGTCTTTGTCTTTAAAATAATACATTCTTGGAAGAGGAATTAGATCTTGTAGTTTTTGTTGTCATTGTTATTTTTTTTAAATGACGTGCCTTGATTATCATTATCCAAACAAAATTCTTACTAAAGGCTTTTTTTTTTTTTGCATTCTGCGATAAAGACAATAGCAGGACAATTGTTTAAACAAGTGAATGGTATCCTTGAGGTTGTACGCTAGTAACCAAGCATTGTATTTAGGTCACAACGGATTTGTTGTATAGGAATGTATGGAATGGAGTGGGCTCTGTAAGAACTTATTGGAATCGGTGTGAATGCTGTTTAATCAACAAGTTTGTTACAACTTCAAAATGGTTTTTAAAAGATGTACAGTGTCAAAAGCAATTGATCCTATTCTGTTGATGGAATTCCCTGGGCACTTCCAAGAGGCAGTTACTTTGGTGCTGAATATTCTGCTGTCCTAAATTCCACTCTATCTGAGAGTGCACTTACCAGTAGTAGGTCTCTGGAGATAAGGATGAGTGTCTTGCACAAGCCAGCAGTGTGCTGCTTCTCATGAAATCCAATGGAAAAATGAGATTTGAAAAAGGTATTATAGATTCCAGAGGCCTTCTCCAATTCCTCTTTAGAATCTTAATCTTTTCAATGTAAGTTTTCTGTCATTGCCTATTACAGATATACTGGATCCTGCCCTGCCCAAGTGCAGGTGGATTTCTTGCACTAAACCCAACTTACTGAAAATGATCAGTAGGAAAAGAACAGCAGAAAAGGTATAGGAGTTATCTATAGCTTTCTGGAACAGATGTTTTGTGAAATCCTAAACACTGCTTGCTTCCTTCATCTTTCACTGACTTGCCAGCGCTGGCAAAGTAATAGTACTAAGCACTTTTCCCTTTAAACTTACAAACTTGTATGTTAAAAAATGCATGGCTGTAGAAGATTTGGGCTACTTCCTGCTTACCTTTGCAGTAATTGAAAACATTACTGATCATTACAACTGATGTTTTGTTAAAGTCAGTATTCTTTAAGCTATAAGTATATTAGTTGATAACATTTTTCTATATGCTTAAAAATACACTGTGTTAAATTTATTTGCATCTGAATTTTAATAAGGAAGCATATCCCTTGCTCCCTTCAAACATGTACTGCTAGGCTTTGTGCTGTTGGTTTGAAGACTAGGAATGCAAGTATAAATGCTTTAGTACTTTATCAAGGCTATTGACTGACCAGAGTTTTGTTCATGTTCATGGCATTCAAAGTAAATGGATACTTGTATAGGTCAGAATTGTTTTAAAATCTCTATAACACTTATAGTTGCACTGAGAGAAATTTACAGAGGAGCTGTCTGACATCTGGCCAACAGAGGAGCAAGAGAACTCATTTTTATCACCTTCCTCACTCCATGCATCTTACAGGCCAAATATTTAAAATTCCTTCATTGATGAAACACCTGCCAATCAAAATATCTTCCAATCAAAGCTGTCCCTTCAGCTGGAGGGAGAACCCATTACTTTATTTCATCCCAAACCTTGCACTTGAAATGATTTCCTAACTCCTTTGACTTGGCAACATGGGCAGCAGCTGAATTCTCTACTGCAAGGGTGGGACTTTCTCCTGAAATCCTCTCTGCAGGTATTAGTTGCTGGCTCCAATCTTGAGGTGTTTGGAAAAGTGGTGGCAATTTTTCTTTTTTGAGATACACCCTGGAAGTATGACTCATTAGTCATTACAATACCTTTCATTGATAGAATAATAGAAAATTAAAGTTGGAAGTTTCCTCAGGAGGTCATCTAGTCCAATCCATTGCTCAAAGCAGGATCATCCCCAACTAGATCATCCCAGCCAAGGCTTTGTCTAGCTAGGTCTTAATAACCTCCAGCAATGGCGATTCCATAACAACCTCTTTGGATAGCCTGTTCCAGTGCTTTACTACCCTCCTAGTGACAAAGTCTCTCTAATATCTCACTTAAACCTCCCTTGCTGCAACTTGAGACCATTGCTCCTTGTTCTGTCATCTGTCACCACTGAGAACAGTCTAGCTCTATCTTCTTTGTCACTACCCTTCAGGTAGTTGAAGGCTACTATTAAATCCTACCTTAGTCTTCTCTTCTCCAGACTAAATAAGCCCAGTTCCCTTAGCCTCTCCTCAGAAGTCATGTGCCCCAGACCTCTAACCATTTTCTTTGATGGACTCTCTCTAGTTTGTCCACATCTTTCTGTAGTGGGAGGGGGCCCAAAACTGAACACAGTATTCCAGATGTGGCCTCACCTGTGCTGAATAGAGGGGAAGAATCTGCTGCCAACACTAATGCAGCTTAGTATGGCTTTAGCCTTCTTCTCAGCAAGGGCACACTGTTGGCTTATATTAAGTTTATTGTCCACTATAACCCCCAGGTCCTTTTCTGAAGAGCTGTTGCTTAGTCAGTCAATACCTAGCCTGTACCAGTGCATGGGATTGTTCTGTCCTCAGTACAGAACTTTGCATTTGTCCTTATTAAGCTTCATGAGATTTCTTTTGGTTCAATCCTCCAATTTGTGTAGGTCTTTCTGAGTCCTACCCTCCAGTGTATCTACTACTCCCCACAGCTTGGTTTCATCCACAGAATTGCTGAGTGTGTAATTCATCCCATCTTCCAGAACATTGAAGAAGAAATTGAACAAAACCGACCCTTTGGGCACTCCATTTGACATCAGCTGCCAATTAGACATTGAGCCATTGATTATACTGCCCTTTGGGCCCAGGGATCTTAGGACGCTTGTACATGTGATAAAATTGGCTTAATTGCCCTTTTGCACTGCTTTAATAGTGTCACTGTTTACACCTGTGGTGGTGTATTTCGTTTTGATTTCATCATGCTGTACATGTGTGGTGGTGTATTTTGCTTTAAAACACCTTGCAAGTAAAATGCATCCAACGTGTTTTTGTTTGCTACCTAACAAATTGCAATGGTGCATGGGGCGCTGGAAGCCCAGCTGTGCTCAGGGAAGCTCAGGCTTGGTGGGTTTCCAATGCCCCATGCACCATCCTCCCTGTCTTTTCCAGTTGCCAGTCCACCCAGCCACCCTCCTGCTGCCTTGCCGCACTTCCCCAGGGGCAAGTCAGCCCATTCTGGGGCTGTCCCAGGCAGTGGGGGAGGTGGTGGGGATGGTGCACAGGGCGCTGAAGCCTACCTGCCTCTTCCATGGCCAGGGGGTGAGCTGCCAGCGGGCCCTGAGCTGTGGAGGGGGAGGAGGGTCTAGTCCTTCCCTCTGCGGCAGTGATGCCCTCTGGGCAGCACCTGCCCTCTAGCAGCCCACCCATGTGGTCCCAGGGTGTGCCACTGCGTTGAAGAGAAGGACTGGGGTCCCCGGCAGCTCAGGGACCACTTGGCCCACTTCCTTTCTCAGTGCTCACGACCCCCAGGACTGCTAGGTGGGGTACTAGTGGGAGGGTGCTGCCTGGGGGACACTGCCACTGCGGAGGGAAGGGCCAGGGCCCCTTACAGCTCAGAGGCTGCGCCGACCTGGTGGCAGCTTGTGTAGGCAGGCTCCACTGAGAAAAGAAACCAAAAAGGTAGCAAGGGGCTTTAAACTTTTTCTTTTTTTCCTCCCATGGATAGGGGATGAGCTGCCTGTGGGCTGAGTGGTCCCTGAGCTGTGTGGGAGAGGGGGCGGTCCTTCCCTCTGCAGCGGCAGTGCTCCTTGGGACCACCCAGGTGGGCTGCTAGCAGGCAGGTGCTGCCCAAGGGGTGCCACTGCTGCGGAAGGAAGAACTGGGCCCCCCACACCTCAGGGCGGACTCTGGGAGAAAAAAAGGATTAGGCCCCTCACCGCTTTCTTTTTTTCTTGGTGGAGCCTGCCCATGGCAGCGGGGGTGGGGGAGGGGAGGTGGGTGAGCTGACGGGGGAGGCTGTCACAGTGGCATGATAGAAGTTTCTAAATTGAAATGGTGGATTTTTAATCAACACAATTAAAAACCCACCAGTTAAAAACCCACCATTTCAATTTAGGGACAACTAAACCCCCCTTCACTTGTACAAGTAGCCTCATGGTCCATTTGTTCAATTTGTACTTCCTTAGCTCACTGGTGAGAATATTGTGGGAAACTGTATCAAAAGCCTTGCTAAAATCAAGGAGTACCATATCCACTGCTCTCCCTGAATCCACAGAGCCAGTTATCTCATCATCAAAGGCAATCAGGTTGGTCGGGCTTGACTTGCCCCTGGTGAATCCATGCTGACTGTTCCTAATCACTTTCTCCTCTAAGTGCTTAGAAATGGTTTCCTTAAGAATCTGCTCCATGATTTTTCCAGGGACTGAAGTGAGGCTGACTGGTCTGTAGTTCCCTGGATCCTCCTTCTTCCCTTTCTTAAAGATGGACACTAATTTGCCCTTTTCCGTCATCTGGGACCTCTCCCGATCACTATGAGTTTTCAAAGATAAGGGCTAGCAGCTCTGCAGTGACATTGGACAACTCCATCAGCACCCTTGGGTGCATCTCATCCAGCCTCACAGACTTGTACACATCCAACTTTTCTAAATAGTCCTTAACCTGTTCTTTTGCTACCAAGGGCAGTAGTCTGGGTTACATGCCTAGCTATACCAAAGACTTTGTATGAGGCCTTAGCAGGTCATTTACAAGTTTTCAAAAGTGTGTGCTGATTTTGGATGGCTAACTTGAAGCACTAAGGGCTTGATTTTAGATGCCGAGCACCTATATTTCACTGCAAGGCATATAATGAGGCATTCAAAGTAAATGGATACTTGTAAGTAGGCCTGTGCAAAGTGGCTAGTCATAGAATCATAGAAGAAGGATCGGAAGGGACCTTGTAGATCTTCAAGTCCAACCCCCTGCCTGGGCAGGAGGAAAAACTGGGCTCAAATGATTCCAGCCAGGTAGG
>NW_017728993.1:39997946-39998942 GCF_001723915.1 Gavialis gangeticus | reverse complement strand
CTCGTTGAAGTTGGCCCTCTTGAAGTCTAGGGCTACCGCCTTGCTGTAGGCCCTTGACACCCTGCACTGGATGGTGATTCTTACTCTTCTTACCACAATTTAACAATATCTGGTCAAAGTCTGATGAACTATTTGCATCAAGTATCTTTTCTACAAAAACATAAATAAATAAATGTCTGACCATTGCCTGGCTATCTTTTAAAAAGCCGTCTAGTATTCACTTCAGATTTGGATTTGGCTGATTCGGGGGAGTGATTGGAATCACTGTCCTGAATTGATTTGACCAAATCTGATTGGGAGATTTGGCTGCTGCTCAATCTCTGAATCACACAGACCCATCCCCTCCCTGGGTCTCACAGCCCTGGCAATGGCTGCCCCGCCCGCCCCAGCTCCCAGCACTTTGAAAAAAAAGCCCTGACTCACTGGCTCCTGCCCAGCAGGGGGACAATCCCTGCTGCCCCCCACTGTCCCATGTTGCATGAACCTCTTGACCCTCCCACTGTCCCAGCCCCCACATGGCTGCTGTGCCCACCCCAGCTCCGGCACCTTTAAGGAAACCCCCCACAAGACTCCAGACTCACTGGTTCCTGCCAGGTGGGGGATGATCCCTGCTGCCCCCTGTCACATAGGGGGCTCATCCACAAGACCCCCGAAGCCCTGAGGTCACTGCAGGAGCTGGTGAGTTCAGGGTTTTTTTTCTTAAAGGGCCAAAGCTGGGGTGGGCAGGGCAGACATGGGGGGGGCTGGGACAGCAGGGGAGGTTGGGGGAATCATGCATAGTGCCCCGCACAGCATGGGGCAGTGGGGATCACCCCCCTGCCTGGCAGCACCCAGTGAATCGGGGCTTTTAAAAGCATGAGGAGCTGGGGCAGGTGGGACAGCCATGGGGGGGGGCTGGAAGAGTGGGAGGGGGTTGGGGGCACTCAGGCGTGTCGGGGAGCAGGCAGGGGATGGGACCTGGTGGGCCCCCCCACATGGTTGCCTTCCCCCTCCTCC
>NW_017728993.1:39996614-39997748 GCF_001723915.1 Gavialis gangeticus | reverse complement strand
AAAAAAAAAAAAAGACCCCACTAACCGGCTGTTGACAGGCAGGGGGTGTGGGGGTGAGCTATGAGCCCCCGACCTCCACCTGCTCTCCCAACTTCCCCCCCCCCATGGCTGCCCTGCCTGCCCCAGCTCCTGGCTCTTTAAAAAATTTAAAAAGCCCCAAACTCATGGGCTCCTGCCAGGCAGGGGAGCAATCTCCACTGCCCTGTGCTGCAGGGGGGGTGGGCTCTGCAACGAGCCCCCAGAAGACCTGATGGCCACTGCAGCAGCAGGTGAGTGGGGGCTTTATTTTAAAGAACAGAGAGTTCAGGCCAGGCCCAGGGTCCTCTGCCCCCTCCTCCAGCCCCCCCTCCCCTGCCCCCTACTTACCAGCTCCAAGTCTGTCTCCAGCTCCCTGCTGAAGCGGGCACGGACTGCCTGAATTATCCAAGCTTTCCAAATTTTTTCCAAAGATTCGGAGAGCTTCGAATCAATTTGGACCTTTTTATTGGTCCACTGATTCGATTCGGATTTGGAGTTTCAGCCTCCGAATGGGGCCAAATCTCCTCCAAATTGAATTGGCACCCGAAGCTTCGCACAACCCTACTTGTAAGGCTTTGATACTTGTTGAAGATGCTTGATGTCTTAAAGTAGCCTGAATTTTTTAGGAGGAAGTTGTAAAGTATATGAACACTATATAAATTGGAACTAAAAATATTTAGGGACAATGAACCGTAAGATAAGCCCTGCCAATATCACGGATGAATGAGCACAGTTAAATGGTCACTGACCATATTATGTGGCTGTAGTTTCCTGTAAAATAATAACATACAAGTGGCATTTGTCCAGTTCCTGCTGATGTCTTCAGCTTTGTCTTGAGTTTCTCCTTTCAGTTACTCTTTATGAGAGGGTTTTTTTGCATCTCTCTCTCTGTCAGGGTTTAATTTTCATAGTTTCATAGTTTCATAGATTTAGGGTTGGAAGGGACCTAGTAGATCTTCTAGCCCGACCCCCCGCCAGGGCGGGAGAACAACAAAACCCCAAAACAAGAAACGGGACTCAAATGAGTCCAGCCAGGTAGGCATCCAGCCTCTTCTTAAAGACCCCCAGGGTAGGGGCCAGCACCACTTCCCTTGGAAGTTGGTTCCAGCTCCTAGC
>NW_017728993.1:39995421-39995859 GCF_001723915.1 Gavialis gangeticus | reverse complement strand
GCCCTTGGTGAGCCAGGGGGGCTTTCAGACACTCCTGTCCCCCTTGCTTTTTGTCGGGATGGACACCCCTTGGGCCCTGAGTATCGTTTCCTTAAGGAAATTTTGGTAAGGAGGGCTGTTGATTGGCCCAAGACCCTGTCCAGAAAACCAAAGAGATGGAAAAATACATGTCTACTGTTGGAATTTGATACACCAAAAGGTAGCAGAATATCAAAATATGAAATTTCACACCTCTACAGCTTTAAGAAAGGAGGGACTAAAAATGGGACTTGAAGGTCTGGTTGAAGTGTCACCAGATAGACCTCTATCATGCACTGTTTTGAGCTGTATCAAGTCTTAAGGTAGAATTATCATCTCAGGAATCAGGTTGAGTACACCAAGCTGGCGGGGGAGTGGTGGGGGAAGCAGGTGGGGAATGTAGGGCAGGGAAGTTCTATA
>NW_017728993.1:39971477-39990421 GCF_001723915.1 Gavialis gangeticus | reverse complement strand
GTGGTGGGGGAAGCAGGTGGGGAATGTAGGGCAGGGAAGTTCTATAGCTCTTAATCCTGTTTCCCTCTATGTGTGGGTAACTTTTTGCACTAGCTCTGGCAAGTTGGAATTTATAGCTGTGGCAGATTTGAAGAAACCCCCAGAGGTATAGCTATGAACATTGGTGTGCTTGGAAAAGCCCTATCAGAAGTTTTGGGGGGGGGGGGGGAGTAGGAGGTCAATTTTAGCTGCTCCAGGAACCCAGAGTCCTCAGCTTTGGTTGCCAGGGTGTGGTCTGCCTCCCTGCAATTGCTACTGCTGCTTCCTTGGCATGAATTCCCTGGGCACGTCCAGACAAGCGCGCATGTGCCTCTTGCAGCATCTCAGCACCTTTTGAGATGCTGCAAGAGGCACATACGAGAATTAAAAAATGTTCCCTGTGCTGCAAATTTGCAGCACAAGGGCAAAATTAGAGCCCTGGATATCCAAGGGTCAAAAAATACCCCGGGGGAAAAAAGTGGAGGGAAAAAACATGAGGCAGCCGGAGGCACAGTCCTTCACAGAAATGCTCTGGTAGCTAGCCAGAGCATCTCTATGGCTGGCCCTCACCCCAGTGCTGAAGCACACTGCCTGCTCGTGAAGGGCAGGCAGTGGTGCAAGCTGCAGGGACATGGTTCTGGCTTCATGCCAAGTAAGTAGGGGGTTGGGGGGAGGGAGGAGGCGGGCCGGAGACCATAGGGGCATCCACCCAGCCCCAGCCCCCGTTCATTCCCCCAACTCCCTGCTTGCTCTCCTGGTTGGCCCCAGCCCTCCCACACTCACTGGTAGTAGCAGCAGTGGTCGTGGATGCTTGGGGCTTCGTGGCACAGCTCCCCTGTGCAGGGGGAAGCAGGTCTTGGCCCTCGCCGCCCGGCACCCCTGCTGCCACATTCTGTGGGTGTGCCCAGCGTGGCAGGGCACCCTATGCTGTCTCAGAGCTCTGGGCCACTTGATGAGTGGGGCTGAGACCCAGGTGACAGCCATAGCACCCCTGAGCTGACAGACAGTGCTTGGCACCCTGCTGAGCCGGGCCACACCCGCATGATGCAGCAGCTGCAGTGCAGGTGCCAGGTGGCCAAGGCCAAGCCCCACTGCCCCATACCATGAGGCCCTGAGTGGCCCTGACCGCTACTGCTGCTGGTAAGTTGTGGGTGGTGCGGGAGGCTGGAGCCAGGTGGGGGAGCACAGTGTGGGCAGGATCCGAGAGGGAGAACAATTAGGAGCCTGGAGCCGACCAGGGGAATCCCTGAATTATCCCTAGCCTCCTGATCACTCCCCTGCTTGTCTCCAGCCTCCTGCTCATTTTCCTGCTTGTCTCCAGCCTCCGGAGGACTGGAGACAGAGCAGGAGAACGAGCAGGGGGCTGGAGACAAGCCCCTGGAGACAAGCTGAAGACGTTCCCCTACTGTCTCCAGCCTCCTGCTCGTCTCCAGCCTTGGGAGGCTGGAGATGAACTGGGGAATGAGCAGGAGGCTGGAGACAGTAGGGGAAGTCTCCAGCTTCCTACTTGTTCCCCTGCTCATTCTCCAGCTCATCTCCAGCCTCCCAGGGCTGGAGACGAGCAGGGGAATGAGCAGGGGACTGGAGACTAGTGGGGGGGATGAGCAGGGGGCTGAAGACAAGCCCCTGGAGAGGAGCTGGAGACTTCCCCTGCTGTCTCCAGCCTCCTGTTTGTTCTCCTGCTTGTCTGAGGCTGGAGTCAAGCAGGGGAATGAGCAGGGGGCTGGAGGTGAGCAGGAGAACAAACAGAGGGCTAAAGATGGGGGGGAGTTTTTTTGGGAGGGTTGGGACCTTTCAGGCAGGGCAGTCCATGTGCTGTGTTGGGGGGGGCTCTGCCCTGTGGAGGGCAGGGGACCCACCCCTCATAAGCAGCCCCCACACCCACACTCCCCGCACACTGACCCACATCCCTCCACACCCACCCACACACCAATCCACATTCGCCTACCCCCATCCTGCAAACCCCACATCTCCCCATCACACACCCACCATGTGATAAGGAAAACAAAAGCAAACATTAAAACATATAGATATTTAGGACTTATTTTATTATGATGCTAGAGACACTGGTAGGCTTCCAAATTGCTTTAACATTGTAAATATAGCAGTAAAACATTGCCCATCTGATCAGTGTCTCTCTCCCCGCCCCCCTTTTGTTCTAATTGTGGAAGAACATGAATTTCAGGGTATTTTAAAAAGTGAATTTGGGATGCTGCTTCAGCAATCCATTTGGCACAAGGAGTAGTGTTCCCAGATATTAATTGCCCAGGCCCCAGAAGCTTCTGAGGGCAAGTAGCCCTGAGCTGCTAGCCAGAGCAGGTTTTTATACTGCTGGGGCTAGCACAGGTGCTGGCCGCAGGTTTTAGCTCCCCCTGGCTGCAGATCTGGGAGGAGTCGGGCAGGGTTATTTTGCCCCAAGTGGCACAATTTGCTTCACAACCAAGTGCGTGTCTGGGCATGTGCGCTGAGGCAAAAAGCCCTGTCTCAAATTTGTACCACTTCGATTTGAGATGCTGCAATTGCACATACTTGCATGGGTGGATGAGCCCCCTGTGGGCAGGGCTGCCATTCTGGCACCTCCTCTAAGTCAGCACTGGTACCCCACTTGCCTACCCCAAGTTATGCTACTGGAAACTACTGCATTCTGCATTATGCTATCCTCTCATTCCCAAGAGCTGTTAGATTTTTAATTCAAGTTTGCAGGAACACAAACCAGTAGAGAATGCCTTCCCTTGCTTAAATTAAATAGCCGGTCTTGAAAGGCGTGCTTATGGGGAGCCATACCTTTGGGGGATAGAAACCAAATGCCCTGAGAATAGGGCAGGCTCTCTGTCTATATAATCTACTCCAGGATTTGTAGTGTGGGGCTCTTCCTACAAGTCCTCTGTACTTAGGAAGGAAAGAACTGGGAGGCAATGCTGAATTTCTATTGTTAAATTTCCCATCCTCATATTTATTTCAATCAGTCATTTCTTTGCTGCCCAGCTTTTGGCCTCTAAAAAAAGAACATATTCATGCTAACTGAACATACTTACAAGAACAGATTTAACTAAGAGTGAGTTATGCCACTTTTCCTCATTACTGTGAGCCTGGCTTAGGAAGTCAATGTTCTGGAACAATGTCTCCTCTAGAATGGGATTAATTACAAGTCTTTGGAGTCACTGACTGTTTGGACAAAACAAATCCATAGCTGGGGCGGTGTAACTGGGGAGCACCGCAAAATAATACATCTCTGAGTAGTGTTAGTTTAATGGACTTTTAGAGCGGCGGGCAATCCTGGGTCATGCAAACACAACTGCAGTTGCATCGGTGTAAATGGGAAATATCATTCAGTCTACACACACCCTAGCTTAAATTGTAATTTTGCCCTTTCCTGGCCCCCACCTTCATATTTTTCTGTCTGTACAGTGAAAGATTATAAATAGGCTGTATACAGTTGAAAAGAGAGAAGCCCAGATATATCATGCCTACTTAAGCAGAGCACAGTGGCTCCATCTTGTTTAGATATGTTTTAACAGGTGCCATATAGCCATGTGTGACTACCAGTGATCAGAAATTGTATTGCATATGTCATCTCAAAGATGAACATTCCTCTCCCAGCATCCTTATTCACTTCAGATGTTTCAGTTTTGCTACCTGAATTTTTCTTTCGACCTTTTATTAATATAATCCTATTTTTCCAGAAGCATCTTTCATACTTTCCAGTAAAGTCATGAGCAGGAACTCTTTTCCAAAATTCAGACTGTAACATTGAATGATACAGACTAGCCCCATGTTACAATTAACTCAAACAACATGTGCTTGGCTGAAACAGTACCGTATTTCTCCACTTGATATTCCAATGCCTTTTTTTACATTACTTATTAGTGCTTCCAAATTATTTGGTTAGACTGGAAGAGAGGAGTCCCCTTTTGTGGATTATGGATAGTGAATAGCATTTTCCAATTTGTTTGCTGGAGATAAAGTGCTCACTCAGGTATTAAGGCTAGGATAATTCAAACAGGTAGAAGTATGTTTAAGGTGCAGTTCGTATTGTGGTTATCAGTTTGGAAATAGGTTCCATCATTTAGCCATTCCCTGTTTAAAAACTGAGCCCTGAAGCAAGTTCTCTCTCTCAACATTCCATTGGCCATAAAGCTTGGAGGTTACTGAGGCCGACTGAGGAAATATGGATTGTTCTTTTAAGGGATGGGGAGTTCTTTCAAATACTTGCTTTGCTAAAAAAGATTAGACAAACACTCGTCTAAGATGATTTAGTTGGGAATGATCCTGCCTTGAGCAGGGGGCTGGATTTGATGACCTCCTGAATTCCCTTCCAGCCCTGTTTTTCTATTATTATAAGTTGATTGCTTGACAATAATGGAGTTCAGCTTTCCTCACTGATAATGGCCAAATGATTTCCTGGAATCAGCACATTTTAATTTTCTAGTAAACTATATTTAACCTTGAGCCTTGTATCACAGGAAACAAGACGACTGTGAGGCGGGGGGGAGGAAGGAAGGAAGCACCTCTAAGCTATATTTTGATTTCCAAGGATCAGTATGTGAAAGTCTGAAGGAAGTTGGATAGCAACAGCCTTAGTTGCATGTAATCTGGCAATAACTAGAATGGGTACGTTAATGTCCCAGTAATGGCTACAAGACTTGTGCTGCTAGCGGTGAAATTCTTGGGTTAGGGTTAGCATACAATTTTATTCTTGAACTTGATTTTATTCAATTGTAGTGCAGGCCACAACTTTCATTGGAGTGATTTGTGCAGAAATCCTAAATGACATCCTGTTGTGTGTCATCCTAAAAGGGGCAAAAGAGAACTGCACTGGAGCAATGTTGGTCTTGGGTACATTCAGCTATTTCCAAAATATTTTACCAAGACTTTCTTTTTCTCCATTGTTACGATTGTTGCAAGATTTTGGTATGCATTTTAGATAGTCAAAGTCATTGTGTTCAGTTAATGAGATTACGATTTTTAGCAAGAAAAATGCATTTTTTTGCACAGAGAGTGAATTGTCTCCTTTATGGGAAAAGTGACTATAGCTATTCCAATAAGAGACTGGCAATATTTCAGAAAAGCATTCCAGGACACTTTCCTTTTTAGAAAAGGATTTGGGAAAATGCCTATAAATTCAAAATGAGTAGATGCTCCTATGCAAAACAAATATAACTTGTGTGTGTCAACCTGCAGTACACACAGCATGCAGGCTGGAGGGGGAAATGGGGCCAAACTGCTCAATTCTTGGTGTGCATAGTTAAGTTGTGAACAGTGTGCAATCACAGCTCCAGTGCATTGTCCATTTTATAAGCTGTCCCCTTAAAGCCAGTTATTAACTTACTAATGTGAAAAGGAAGAAATTGGATAGGAACCTGGATAAGGCACAGAAGACCAGGTAACAAATTGAATATCAGTGAAGAATGCAAAGTGGGGATAGTAGAAAGGGGAACTAGTTAACTGACATAAGAAAAACCTGGTAAACTACTGTTTGCCTCTTTTTACTGAGAAGATGATTGTTAGAATGACTACAGGCATGAGAAGATTTGACTAGTAGCTTTTGCACTGCTAGAGCAGAAGACTGTGGAGTATAAAGGACGATGAAAAAAATATTTGATATTTCCTAACAAGCACTCAGCAAGATAAGGATTAGGTGACAGGTAAAATTAGGATCCAAGCAATAAAGATAGGGTGGAGTCATTTCTTGAAGAGTTTGAATCACAGGAATGCAATTTTGCATCAGGTTGAAAGTCTGACAGGCATCCAGTGAAACAACGAAGTTCCTTCTACTTGTCCCCATAAGCAAAAACAACAGGCCAACTACAGCTTTCTGGACTAGTGTTAGAATGTAAGAAAGTGGTGAACTGGAACCTTGAAATGGCTGGCACAAAGCTATGTGTAACGATTCAGTGCGAGTAAGATTACACAAAAGAACTTGTGATATTGTTCTGTGATCAGAATGCAGTACAGGATAAAGAGGACTTCTTGGGAGGAAAACCAGTCTTCAAAATACAGTAGATGGTAAAGAAGCATCAGGAAGTGACAGGCAGGAATCTCAAACCAATGGGAAGCAGAGGGGTAGGTAGACTTGCCTCTCAAAGTAATGATGTTCAAGGTAGCAAAGGAAAAACAATATAGAGATATAAAGATAGCAAAAGACAACATTCTGGGGCATGCTGTAGTCTGGTGAATATGCTAAAAACCTTGCTAGAAGTTTTAAAAATACAAGCTAAGGAATACCGAGGTTGGAAATGGAAAGTAATCTGTTGTAATCTTGAGGCACTTGATTGCTACTGCTAACAAAATCCAGTTCTACTGGCTTGTGGCTTCTGCAAGGTTGATCCTGTAAATCTTTTTTCCCCTACCCAAACTTCACTTTGACTATTCCAGGATTCACAGATCCTTCTTTCCAAGCAACTTATATAAGGATGCAAAAAATGAATTACTCGTTATTTGTTAGAAATAGCTAAGATTGTGTTATGTAAGAAAACTTCTGAGTGGTTTGTTTAGATCAAATAGGTCTTCCTGTTGTAGTGTTCATGGAACAAAGACATACTTAGAGTTAAGTTTAAAATCTGACTTTTCTGAAAACCAGGAAAGAACTTTATATAAAAGGGTTATGAGCAAGATTTAACAACCCCCTCAAAAAAGACCCACATATTCCAAATAGGGTATTTCATCTTTCTGAGGATGGAATAAACAATACACTTGGGATATTCAGGCATGTTTACATTGGTTAACTTTTCACTTAGTACAATAAAGTATTATATAGGGACAGTGTTCTTGGAGAGTCAAAAGGACATGAAAACAAAAGGTTTGGGTCATAAAGAGACAGGGGCTGCTAAAACCAGGCACAATGGTACTATTTAAAACCCCAGATAATCCGAGATGTACCCTACCCTGCCAGTTGCTTCTACTGTTTTGGATAGCTTGAAACCCAAAGCAAATTAAAAGGGGTATGGGAGATGGCAAACAACCTGCCAAGAAAGTGGCCAAGAATAGTACTTCCTCATCATATCCTCTGCGTATTGTGAACTCTGTAGAAGGAATCCCAAAATGTACTTGCTCTTTAGATAAGAAACCAAATTGCATGTTTTTATTTACTCTAAAGTATTAAAATCTTCAAACAGAACATGTTACGGTGACCTCTGAACAAACAGTGCAGTGCTATGCATACTTACCAAATTCATAGCTGGTAATTACCCTTTTTACCATGTATCTTCCTGTAATTTCTGTTTCATGACATTATGACCTAAAACGATTTAGTGTCTGTCTGTTATGGGTTTGGAATAGCTATTGTGTGCCAACTCATATGGACGATTCTGTTCCACACTAAAAGTTGCTCTATGTTAATTAAAAGTATATTACGCTAAACCAAACATTGGTGTATTTCATGACAATTTCCTTATGGAGACAAGTCCTCTGTATCCCATGGTCAGCGCATCAGTGATACCAATCATTATACACAGACAATAACAACATGTTGAGTAGTGCTCAGGCCACCCTGCAAAACCCCACCAAAATAATTTACCTTAGGGGAAAATTAGCAATACCACATGGAAAAGAGTTTTCTGAAGACCACAGTACAACCTGACAAATACCAGTCAATTGGATAGTCACCTCCCTGATAACAAAGGCTTTTGGAATAACAAAATTATATATGCCAGCTTTTAGTAAGCAAATGATCAAAAAGACAGATGACAGTCTTATTTCCATCCATTGCACTCAGGCTGCCAGTTTAAATATTTACTCCCCTTTGAACTGGGCAAGCAGGAATGCAATTGTAAAATGAACATGAACCATGTATGTACTGCCACTGATCCAGTGTATGTACCACTTTTTGGAAAAAATACAAAGGGAATTTTGAAAATGCAAAGAACATAGTGTAGTTCCATTACTATAAAAACTTTTAAGCTGATCACACTCCAAGAAAAAATTGTTGGAATATTTGAGACTAGTGTACAGAACATTGTTTGAGTAATGTCTCGGAGAAATGTCCTCTTATACCATTCCACATGGAGACTCATCATTGTCTGGGTCTATAATTGAAGGGCTGGAAACTATAAACGCATTTTAAACTTTATTCCATTAAAAGTGTCTTCCAAGAACTTCAGTAAATGTAAGAGGAGACGCTACAAAGGGAGTGCAGAAACTGACTAAATAGAAAGCACTTTAAGTGCCTACAGTAAACAAATTCAAATCCAAGAAGGTTGATTTCCTCTAATCTTTTAGTTGTCTGCAATGTGGTACCAACATTGCACAAGAAAATTTCAGTAGCTTGACTCAAATTTTGTCTCTTTAATGTAAACTTTCCTCTGAATTTGTATCATCCAGTTTAGAACATAAATTCTCTCCAGAGCCTTTTTGGTATGAGACACCTACTGTATTTATATACTATTTTTGTAGTACTCTTACTGAGTGTTAGAATATAATGGTCTGAAAGATGCCAAAAAAAGAAAAAGAAAAAAGGAAATCATCATCATATAGGAAATGTTATGACAAATGCCAAGCAAAAGGTACCTGCAATGAAAAGTTTCATCATAGAGCAGCAGAGAACCTCACTGTAAGTAAGGTATGACATTTCGTTTTATAGAATTACAGTGCAGCAATTTCTAGATTTCATTTTATGCTGTTCAGGACTGTTGAATACAATAAATTATTATTCCGTATTAAAATCAAAATCCAGCCTCCTCAAAACAGCATTTGGCTGGGTGTTAGGGAGATATACAAGGGAAAAGAGAACAGAATTCTTGTCTGTCACCCCGCAGTTCAGGAGACGTCCCAGGCCCTAGCAGCAGCAGCCCCCCCCCAGAATACATGCCTTTCTGGGGTGCTTGTGAGAAAATTAGAGGATACTTGTAACCACATGATCTTTCCCTGACTCTCCTCTGCCAAGTGCGAGTACACATTGAACAGTGCAGATCATACCTCCTTCCCTTGCTCTGCACAGCAGGTTTGCACTCATTCCAACTTTCTAGCAGTGGAGAAATTGGAGTAGCCAGGAGTACAGCAGGACTGTCAAGATGCTCATGCTCACCTGCTTTCCCAATTCATAACTTGTTTTCAGTTAAGCAGAACCTTCCATTTCCCTCTGCAGTTGCCTTGAGTGAACTGCCTTTATCCTTTCTCTTCTCTCTCAAGTCTCAACACAAAAAATCAGACTAAATCCAAAAATCTTGAATTGCATTTTTAAATCATGTTTCTATTTCTGCATTTGTGCAGCTGTCATTGCTTTTCTTGTATAGCTTGTGGCTCTCTCTAGGAATGACAGTTCTACACCTTCCTCTGGTAAACCGTGCCCACCCCTCTCCCCCAACGGTCATTACTGAGGAAAAGAAAATAGCATGAGAGTTGGGATGGAGAGATGGGAAAAGCCCAGTAGAGATCATGAATTCCTGCTTTACCCTTGCTTCATTCTAAGAATAATCCACCCCTTTCTTCTGCTATGAGTGTGTTAATATTTGTAGTTCCCTATCTCCTGTGGCTTTCTTTGGTCAGATTTCATATGTTCATTTCACTCGGTCTCTCTTTACATCATGATTACCAACTCCATGATCATTTGTGTTGCCCCACTTTGATTTTGTTCCAATTTATTAATACTCTTTACATAGCATGGCATAGCATTTAAACCCCTCAGTAGGCTAACAGTGGCCTCAGTTGCTGTATATATGCTGCAGCAGTGGTTCCCTTATTGCTCTTTTAATACTTACACTGAGAAAACTCAGTGTAGAATAGTTTTATGGCAATAGCAGTGCCCTAAAGACTCATTATCTAACATCCCAAATCAAGTAACATGCTAACGGGGTATCTTGCAGCTCCTGTGTGGCTCTACAGGAAGGTTCTCTGGGTCCATTCCATGTATGAAAGACAGGTGGTCAACAGTTGTCACTCCTAGTCTTTCCTAGCGTGATTTTCTTAGCTGTTTTCTCCCCATCCTATAGCCAAACATTAGTTTACTTTCTTTACTATACAAACCAAGTTGCATTTAGCCTTAGGAATTAATACAGTGATATTCATTATTTTCTGTCCTCTATTCTTCCTGTGTAAGGAACTTTGAAATCTAGCCCTGAGGATTGCCACAAAAAGCTACCTTATCCTTACCTCTTCTAGCTACTTTTTATTTATGTTCTCCATTGCATTCCCTCTAGGTTTCAAATCACTGGCTAATTAAAGTAACAAGCTGCAGCTTTCTATAGATTGTGTTGAATATATTGTACTTAAAATGCCAAAAGAGGTAGTGTTATGCAAAAATTTACTTTGGCATAACATCATTAATAATTAAGCCCCTCCTCTCACCTTCCCCGTGTTTCAGTTAGTTCAACCAGTACAGCAAAAAATACTCCCACCACTTCTATTCACTGGCTACATAAAGCAGGAACTAGGTTTAAAAAAAACAAAAACAAAAACGAGAGCAATGTAGAAAGTTCGCCATAGCTGACATTTTTGCTTGGTGTCAGCTAGTATTCTAGTAAGACCACAGACAGCATGAGTGAACGTAGGAGGAAACAATACATCTGCAGACGCTGGCAGACAGCACTGCCTGCCAGATTTGGCCACAGTTCCTTTAGATAAATAATTTCTCAGTGACGTGCTGTGCTGAAATTACATAAACAGCAGAAATTACTAAGACCTGGGCCCCAGGGTTTTGTGGGTTTCAAAATTTTCTGCAATCAATATTCTGACATCTGCAAACATTTTTCTCTTAACAGTTGATGCCAGAAACTGTAGGAGATTACCATCACTTAGTAATTCTTAAAGATCTTGAATAAGTTTTGAGTATATTGAAATAATTGCTTTTTATCTACAACCCTGTTTCAGACCTTTTAACACTATCATAATCACCACCTTATATGGAAAGGATTTGTAAAAAAAAAAAAATTGGGTGGTAACCTTTTCGAAGAGTATTGTCTGTACCCTTTTATAGTAGTAACTCCATTAGTATTTCAAGAAATGTATATGAAAAGATGTATTAAAGTTTCTCAATAGATAACATCAGGTTTTTTTCAAAGAAATTTGTTCCTTTCTATTACGAAACTTGCAATGTTTTCACAACTTCTACTTATTTTATAGTTTCATTCTTTCACAATGTTAATGAAAGCTCTACTTTCTTCCAGAACACAGAGTATAGTTGTTGCTTTTGGCCCAATTCTGCAAGCACTAAGTAAGCATTATACTTGGTATTCCTGTGACTGGAATTGCCTGATGTAATAAAGCTCTTCTTGGTGATAAGTTTTTGCAGAATCACTCACCTAATCTATAAGGACTATACTTGTCGATAAGGAAAAAGCCCAGTAATCAGAACTGTGAGCATTTTGCCAAAATACAATAGAGGATGCAAAAGTGCTATTACTTTAGAGAATATTTTTCACTGAGCTATCATCACCAACAACTAGGGACCTACCAAATTTGCGATTGTGCAATCTTTGCGGAAACTCTGAATTCAGGTGGGCTCTGTAACAACCAGCAGACTGATTTTGACAGGCTTGCTAGAAAAAAAAACCTTCCTGGAAATAAAATGCTGGCTCCCCAGAGGGAAGCAGTAGTCTTCATAGCACTATGACCCCGCTGCACAGCCCGCTAAGGGGGAGAAGGGGGCTGCTGGCAAGATGGCTAACACCCCTTCCCCTTGCTGCTGATTGGCTGAGGATTGTCTATTATGCAGCCTCACCCCTCTCTACCAATCAGTGGTGAGGAGCAGAGCTGTATGATGGACAGCCCTCATGACCAATCAACTGTGAGGGGCATGGCCATCTGACAGACAGACCTTGCAATCAATCAGCTGCAAGGGGCAAGGCCCCGCCATGCGCAGCCCACAAAAATGGCAGCAGGCCTTGGGATCTGCCTGCAAAATCAACTGGCTGCCACCCCAAGTTAGGTAGACCCCTACCAATAATGTAGTAGGTACAAGGAAGATGAAGATGGAGGTTATTCAGATTTATACTAACCATTCACAAGTACTTGTCCTTGTTCTTGGCAAAGTCTTCTCAATGTAAGACCATCAGCGTGCCCAACCTTTTCACACCCAGCTGGAGGGCTCAGTCTGGTACACAGGGTGGGTGTAGTGGGGCCTAATGAGGCTGAATATGTGGAATGGTCTGGCCCTGATCCAAGGGGACAAGGAGTGCTCTGGCTCCAATCCAGCTGCATGGGAGGAGGGCAAGGAAAGGCAGCCTGGTTCTGATCCAGCTGTGTGGCAATGGCCCAGGCAGGGCTGGATTCAGCCTCACAGGGCTTGGTAATTTGGCAGTGGGGGAAGGGGAGGCAGCATTGATTGCCACCACTCCCCTGCTGCCAAACTTCCTAACTCATGTGGATCACTGTGGACCAGATGCCATGGCTCCATGGGCCAGATATGGCCCATGGGTTGAGCACTGAGCAGCCCCGTATTATACTATTATTGCAAAGACTTGGGGCTATTGCTCTTTCCTGAATTTCCCCGAAATGAAAACCAGAGCAAAGTCCAGTCTAAAAGTGAAAGACTTTAAAAATATCTATAAATACACAAATTAGTTATCACACGATCAGAGTAAGCAGTACCTCTAGCGGCTTATGAAACTGTGGGCAAAGTTAGTGATTTTGTAACCAGCAGAGGTGGGGATGTTGGAGGAGAAAAAAAGCTCTCACTAGACAGTAGGGCTGTGCGAAGCTTTGGTCCCTGATTTGATTCGGCAGAGATTCGGCCTGATTTGGTGGCCAAATCTCCAAATCCAAGGATCTTTTAATCTTTCCGAATCGATTTGGAAAACATTCAGTGATTTGGACATAGAGACAGCCTTAAATGTTTTTTTCTACATACCTCTAGGTAGCAGGTGGCTTGTGATCACTGCAATGCTGGGGCGCATGGAGTGCCCCACAAAAGCATGGGGGTGCTCCCCAGCATGCTTGGCAGCAGACCTGGTAGTGGAGCAATAGCACTTCAGGTCCACTTCTGGGTCCTCTGGGGAGTGCCCCCCTGCGTGCCCCTGGCTCAGCAACTAGTGCCTTCTGGATCTCGGGGGGCACCCAGGATCCCCCTGTGGCCAATTGCTGAGCCGGGTAGGTGCCGGGGGGCCCCCAGTGCGCTCCCCAGCGGACCCGGAAGTGGACTGGAAGTACTTCCGGTTCACTTCTGGGTTTGCTGCCAAGCACGTGGAGGACACCCTCCACTCCTGTGGGACACTCCATGCACTCCAGCATTGCAGCGTTCACAAGCCGCGCTCAAGGTACGTATCGACTCAGGGACAGTGATCCAAAAAAACAAGTTGAATCACTGTCCCTAATTAGGGCTGAATCTGAATTGAATAGGGCCTGCTTCGCACACCCCTACTAGACAGGTTCTCCCATTGACCATTTGATTTGCTCAGACGTAAACTCTTTAGAGCACACACTTTTTCTAATTCAGTATTTGTACAGTGTTTTAATTAGAGTGGTTCCCAGACAGCTGCTCTAATTGAAATGGCTCACCTTTGCATGTATTAAGCACTCCTACATTTGAAAATGGATGCAGGGGCGCTTTAGCTAAAGTTCATTCAACAAGGTATAATTAAAGCACCTTCGTGGCCATATTGAAGTGGGGGGGGAGTTAATACAGATAAGACTGAGGCAACGCTGGAGCATTCTAATTGGAATGTGGAGCAGACTCGATTAATTAATAGAATCTG
Organism: Gavialis gangeticus; assembly: GCF_001723915.1. NCBI lineage: Eukaryota > Metazoa > Chordata > Crocodylia > Gavialidae > Gavialis > Gavialis gangeticus. The sequence continues at coordinate 39,976,778 of NW_017728993.1, read as the reverse complement.
CTGCAATGCATTCCAATTAAAACGTGAACGAGCACACCTCTAGGCAACTATCAGTTTTCAAGTCTTGCCAAACAAACTAGACAGCTTTACAAAATGGTTGGAGCTCTGCAAATTTGCTTTTTCAGGTTAAAGTATGAATAATTAATTATTCTCATACAAGCCAGTTTGTGTGTGTGTTCAACTCACCAAAGGACAATAATATAGTGAATTGAGAAAAACAGCTTATACAACAGCTGTTACTGCTGGTATGATTTAACATCTTCATTATGGATCTAGAAACGCATTGAAATTCATAAAGGATGCTGAATTGAGGAAGGAAGGCAAGTTGTGAATACTGCTGAGGACAGATTATATAAGAATTACAGGGACACATAACTGGTATAAGAAACATTGAAAAGGCCTTTGGCAGTCTCTAACTAAAAATAAGATGACAATCCAACCTGCTAAATGGCAAAAAAGAAAACTCAAAAGCATTATTAGTTAAAGGTAACCACAGGGCAAGGAAAGACAGCATGTTAGGCACAGGTTTACTACGCAATTTACTTACCAGAAAGAGAGCAGTATGCTTTTTGGACTGTGCATGCATATTTAAACACTTTTGGTATAGGCAGCTAGGATATTATATTCATTCTGAGTGACCACATTGAGAGATTAATAGATAAGTTAATAGAAAGGCAACTAAAACTAGTCACTCCTGTAGTTTGATGAATAGATTAAGAACTATACAGTGCAAGGAGATGACACCACGTTTTTTGAGGGCCACAACATCCATGAAAGTGCAGTACACAGATATTAAGGCTGTTCGAAATTTTGAGGGGTATTTCGTTTTGAAGCTGTTTTGACTCATTTCAAGCTTGAAACAGTGAAATCGAAACAAAACGCTTTGCAACAGCTTTGAAAAGAAACGAGGGCAATCAAAAAGGCTTTGAAAGTTTCAAAATGTGTTGAGTTTCCAAGACAGCTTGCTTGCAGCTCAACAGAAATTAAGGATAGGGAGGAGGAAGAGGAGGGAAGGACTGTTCTGATATTGACATCTAGCTCCTGGTTCAATCCCCCAGCTCTCTGATTATTTCCCCAGCTGCTGAAACCCGGCACACCCATCTGGGGGCCCATGCCCCCCAGGAGAGCTGGGGAATCAAACCAAGAGCTCTGGCTGGCATGTGGAGCCGCCCCAGCTCCAGAATAGCGTGTGGCACCCTGCCGAACTATGCTGCACCTGCGCAATAGTGCAGCAACCCCATGGGTGAGGGGGCAGGGGAAAGCAATATCTGCTGCCCCCCGTGGCACAGGGGGGGTTCTGCCATGAGCCTTCAGAGGTCCCTATCACCTTTTTTAAGGCTCCACACTCATCGGCTGCAGAGCATGCAGATGACAGAATGCTGCCATTACTGGCTGGGGCCAGTGCCAGTACCCAAGTCTGCTTGGCACAGCCTGTGCCAAGTGCCAGGAAGAACCCAGTGCTGATGCTGGCCCCAGTTGGCAGCGGCAGCCTGCTGTCATCCTGCACGCAGATCTGGGGTCCTGCACCCCCCAAGATGGCTGCAGGGCTGTGCCAGACTCCTCCTAGGGGGTGCGGCCCCTGGATCTGCGTCCGGGATGACAGCAGGATGCTGCTGCCGGCAAGTAATACTAGTTTTGTTTTGAACAGTTTGAGGTGCAGTTTCACAAAACCCTCTGTCTCTATCTCCCTGAAACTTGGCAGGCTTCATGGCCTCAGCAGGGGCTACCATCCCTGCAATTTTCATCCAACTCATGCAGAAAATGACAAGGTTATAGGTATTTTCATGATTCCTCATTATAGCCTGCGGGCAAAAAGTTGAAACAGCGTCAAAAGTTTTGACGAAACAAAACATAACAGTGCTTCAAAACAGCAAAACCATTTTTGGGTTGGCCCCACCCCTCTGCTGCCTGGCTGCAGCTCCAGCAGAGACTGCATGTACAGTGGGGTCTGTCTGGCTTCTTCCTGCTCCCCCTCACCACTCCCTGCTGAAGCAAGGGTATCCCCCATCCCCTCTGCCTTACACAGACACCTCTCAGCATTAGCTAACATACCACATGCTGGCTACAGTCCATGCTGTGGGAGACAGGACAAAGGCAGGCAGGACAGTGTCAGCTTAGGGCTTTTTGGGGCTAATCAACAGGTAGCTGGTAATGTCCTTCCTTGGAAAAAGTTGTTTAAGAAGAGCTTGAACTAATGAGAAAGGCTTTTGTTTTCTTAATGGGTTGATAAACACTGAGTTAGGGGTGATAAACAGTGTTATTGACTCCCTGCTGGGGAGGGAACCCCTCCCTAATCAGAGCATCCTGCTGGGGCCTGACCATGCCCCCTCTCAGCTCAGCATTGTGGAAGGGAAGGGAGGGCTGCTTTAGCACCCCCCAGCTTCTAGCCTGAGCCACTGCAGGCATGTGCCTGTATTTCTGGAATGAAAAGGGAATGTCTATCCTCTTCCAAATTGGTTCAAGTTTTGCAGGTTAGATTAACCTGTGAAGACTGAATCAATTCAGGCTTTTTGAATGTCTGTCCCTAGCCTCATTGTTTGGGATCTTTAAAACAATTGGAAAAAAAATATTAATCTTCTGCAGAAAACATTCAGGGTCAGTGAACAGATTTTGCATCTCTAACTTCTTAGGGGAGCCACCAGGAGCACAACCTACTTTGCTGTCAGCCCCATAGAAGGAAGAAAGGAAGGGGTCCCCAAAGGGGAACCACATATGCCCTGCCAGAACCAGGAATAATGGTTGCTGAGGATGATTTTGTCTATGTGCTTGTTGTTCTAAGACAAAGCTTCCTGTTTGCTGCAGTAGTCATATTAAGGACTTGTCAATACTACAGCTCCTAAGATATGCACTATGCACAGCCCCCAGCAGGTGCCAACAGTTTTTCTGCCACTGTAGCTCCACCACAACCCTGAATGACATGTGCTTTTCTAGGCAGAGATGCTTCCACACCAAAGGATATTTTGACTTATTTAGCCAAATAACATACTGGTAAAACTTCTTAGAGTAGAATAAGCCTAAAATTGTGATGTTTAGTTTTGTAACCTATAATTTTCTGTCACTGGAGCTTTACCACATCCCTGAACAAAAAAAAGTTAAGCTTCTGTAGGCAGAGCTGTTTATAATTAGTTGCTCAGTTAAATTATATGTAAACAGGGTCTACTCTGTCTTCTGGTAACACATTGCCAAAATGTACAGTGGGGAAAACGAAAAGATAATGTCCCTAATCCCAGAGCTGATATGTGTGTGTGCATGTTTAAAACAGCAGTGCTCAACCTTTTTCCCTGAGGTTGCTCCATGGGCTGGATCCAGCAATGGCCCCAATCCAGCTCCTGGGGTAGGTGCAGAAGGACTCCATTCAGTCCTATAGAGGATGGGGGACTTGGCATGGCCCCAGTCCAGCTGCGTAGGAGAAGAGGGCATGGCACGGCCCCAATCCAGCCACATGGGGGACTGGGGATGATTTGCCCCAAATCTCACTTCGGGGGGGGAGGGGGGGAAATGGGAATTTGGCAGAAGGAAAAGGTGTTGGTATTAATGGTGGTATTAATGGCCACTGCTCTCCCACTGCCATATTTCTCAGCACATGGAGAGCCCCTTGGGCGAAATGCAATGGATCCACAAGATGCATTTGGCCTGCAGGACAGAGTTTGAGCACCCCTAGTTTAAAATGATCAGCAGTGAAATAATAACAAAGTGTGAGAATAATATTTTCTGATCTCAAAATACTTGTGCCCTGGGGTTGTTAAAGGCAAGCACCAAGATTCCTACAACTGAATTAGGGCTTATTTGCCTTTAACTTTTCTGTAGAAGTTTGTGGATAATTTGATTTTTTTTAAGTGATGCTCAATTGCACTTTCTATGTCATAATACATAGAAAAAACAGTCGTAACCTATTACAGTATTCACCCAAATGTAAGATAACTTTGAATTCCAGACGACCCCCAAATAAGTAGATTCTAGATGTGGAATATTATAAATTTGACTGGAGAGTCATCTTAAATTTATTCCCTCCCCCCTTGGTGTGGCAGGAAAAGTAGCAACACAGGGCAGATCTGACCCATGCCCCTTGTTCCTCTGGGACCTGTCCCCTTACCTTTACTACCAGTTCCCCTTCTCTCCCCACCCCCCACATCACTAACCCTTGGTGCCTCCCACCTGGTTCTCTCCTGCCCCACCAGCTACCACTTACTATGTGCAGAAACTTTGGATCCAGCCCCAGCCTTAGCCCCAGTCAGGTAGTAGTTACTACCTGGAGTTGGAGCCAGAGCCAGTCAGAGCAGCTCTCTTGCTGCTGCATGGTCACCCCACACTGTGCAGTCCCCTCTGAGCATCCCTCAGGCCATACATCACACAGTCTACCCTACTGTGCATCCCTTCCCCCTCTATCTCGACCCATGCTGCCCCTAGCAGGGTACAATCCAAGATGGGGCTTTTTTCCCCTCCATGTTAAAAGGAGGCTTATCTTAGATTACAATAAATACACAATATAGGGAAACACCCATAAAGCAGCAAAGTTGAAAATTAAAAAGGGGCAGGGAGGGGTATGCATAGAGGTGCCCCAAGATATTTGGTGCAATAGTTATAAGTCTTCCTTTTTTCAATAAAAAGGGCAGAAAAAAGCATCATTATTATTAGAAGTAATTAAAAACAAAACAAACAAACAACTCCACTAAAGGGAGTGCTCCATCAGAAAACTAATATAGCAAAACTAGCATGAGTAACATTGACAGTGTCCTTTCAAAGTTGACATTTAAACGGTCCAGCTTTCAAAATTAACACCTCATACTTCTTTTCTGTTTGGACTCTAATGGCACTGCCAGGGCCAAATTAATACTTCTGTGACCTTGTTATAAGGATAGATAAGAGACATTTCTACAGTCATAGCACTGTAATCTGGTATTAACCATTTAAACTGATACTAAAAGGGAGAGAATGTCATCTTACTTTGACTACTGCAACATTTTTCTCTCAAGGTCCCATTCTCTCCCCATTTATAGCTGCTCAAAATGCTGTGGATTTCCTTTCCCCCACTTTGAACCAATGAGTTGTGGAGGCAAATCACAACATTTTCCCCTGCAGTAGCTTTAAACTACATCTCTTAACCTGTAAAGTCCATTAATTTTATATTTTCAATTATAGTTTCATAGTTTCTAGGGTCGGAAAGGACCTGAGCAGATCATCTAGTCTGACCCCCTGCCATGGCAGGAAAGAGTACTGGGGTCAAACAACCCCAGCAAGGTGTTCATCTAACCTTCTCTTAAAAACCCCCAGGGTAGGAGCCTGCACCACTTCTCTTGGAAG
>NW_017728993.1:39961962-39970864 GCF_001723915.1 Gavialis gangeticus | reverse complement strand
CCCCTAAGCATGCAGTCCCCTGCTGGCCCCTCCTGGATGTGTGCCAGAATAATTTTCTCAAACAGCTTGCCTAGGATCGAGGTAAGACTAACTGGCCTATAGTTTCCTGGGTCCTCCTTCCTCCCTTTTTTGAAGATGGGAACCACGTTGGCCCTCTTCCAGTCCACCGGTACCTCTCCAGAGCACCACGAATGCTCGTAAAGCCGTTATATTTTCTCCTATTTCACTTCTCAAATTAAAACCACTGAACTTTATGGAATAAAAACTAAAACCCAATACCTTTAAAATAAGGCAATATTTACCAAGAAAAAGGTAAGTCTGCTTTAGCAAATTTGAAATAACGAATGCCTGCTTTTAGGTTGAGGGAATTTAGGCATTTTTCTGTGTAGAGCACTAGAGCCAGTTGTATTGTGAACTCTGCTTGAGATTAAGACACCCTGCACTATCGCAATCCTTAGTACAGTAAAAACAACTAAAAAATGTTTTCCATGAAGGGATTTATACAGGAGAACAAAAAATTCCATTATAATATATTGCTTTCTGCAAAAAATCCCTTTCTTATCTATATTTGGGCATTTTTAAAAGTAATACCTGTAACCAATCTTCAAAATAATAATAAAAACAAAACCTTTATTTAATGAAAATATAATTTTTCATAGCAGTTGTGTTTCAGCAACTATATGGCACATGACAGAATCAGCAAGGAGGTAGCTGATTCACACTGGTAGTTACTTCTGTTGCTTCACTTGAGAAAAATACAGGTTGTACATAGCAGGCAACTGCAGTATTCACCACTGCCCAAACAGATGGCAGGAAGAGAGTACACATTTCTTTGAATACATGCCTTTCTGGGGGTCTACTAACCAAACAATACCTGATCCTTGATTTATACAAAGCAAACGTCTTCTCTAAGGAAGTTTTGAAGAGACTACTATGACCAGTGATAATCTAACTAGGATCTCCAGTGTGAAAAGAACAGGCTCAGAAGTGAATAGACTCAAATGAACAGAACAGGGATGCTTGTGTATGGACAGAATAGTAACCAGCATGTGTTAACTAGAGTCATTTAATAATTCCTCTTGTTGCCATCACATTAGTTTTAAAAATTACCAGGAATTTTAACATAAACATAGTATTTGCCTGCTCCCTCCACCCCCCTCAAGCAATGCAGCTTTTCCTACACTTACTTCACCAACGCGCTTCAGCAATGGAGGGGGTTAAAGTGTGTTGATTATAATGCTTATTCAATCCTTGGCATCTGGGACTGCCAGCAGTTTCTTTTTTTTTTTTGTACTGTGACACTTTTCTACCAGACTTTGACTCCAACTGTAATTCACTCATGAAGCTAGAGGTTAGCAAACTTACTTAACTAGTAACAACCAACAGAGGGTTAGGAGGAGAATAGTTCCAAATCCAACGCTACCCGCCCATGCTGCCAAACTTTCTTTTGTAAATCTCTGGCAGTTTTTATAGCACAAGTAAAGTGATCAGTATGTGTCAGAAACTCAAAACTGAAGAGTGAGCATCTGTCAGCACCTATATTTCATTGAAAGATTTGTAGGTGTTAAAGATGGAATGTAAAATTAAATTACTACTGTACAACTGTATATTTTCATATAAAGCAAATATCTATCAAGGCAATAAGAGAACTGGGTATACTCTCACAGTCTCATGTCCTTAAAAAAAGGATGCATCAGAGCCTCTTTTGCAGTTATTCTTGTAGCGGGGTTCAGATCTAGTAGTTTATCAAGCAGGTCGTAAGCCTCATCAGGAACTCTGTCCCAGCCTTTTGTGTGCATTAGTTTCTCTCTAATCTTTATGTCTATACCACCACCATTTTCACAATGGCTGTCTTTCAGATGGTGGATTTCTTTTCTGAATGTCTGGGAACCAAACTCCGCTTTATCTGTCTCAACTGGCAAAGCAAGTTCACAGGAAGGGTTGGTGTGCATATCACCTGTTGATTTATTTGTTCCTCTCAACCTTTCACAGAGGATTCTTAAATCTTGTGCTGGGACTTCCTTGGTACACAGTATTGATTTACCTAAGAGGAAAAACAATAAGACTTTTTTATTACACTTGATATACAACTGCAAATTAATGTCAGTGGTACACATCTCAGTCGTACTAATTCTTTTATGCTTAATATCTTGCTTGCTGACTTAGTAGTCGTGACGTTTTATGCTATGTTAAAATGAGTGATAAGATCTACTGGTCCCATAGAAAACCATGGAGGAGTATGCTGAAGTGTGCTGTATTTCAGCTATTCTGGTCTGAGAAGGGAAGCTACTGCATATGTTCCAATATCAGCTGAAGCAGGGTATGCAGTAAAACCAGCGATGGCAACAAGACATCTTGATGAGTTTCTGGGAGGCAGTGTTAAGAACCTTAGTGGCTTAGAGAAGATTTTCTTTAACTGTATACACAAAAGTATAAAATAATTAAAACTGAAGTCCTGACCACTTCTGGTCAGATTCACTATCAAAATTAATATATTTTGCTTTTCTTTTCTCTTGCCACCACTATCTTGGATTAATGGAACTTGAGGAGAAAAAAACCCTATTTTCATTGTTAATGATATTTGTCCACAATCTACATTTCTCATTTTGGAGAATAAAAATGAGTGTTGTCAGTTTCTCCTTGTGCTATGGACAATTTCAGGATAACACTTAGATTAATTTAGCAAGGTTCTGTTGAATTAAACACTTCCTAATCCTAACTGATACCCACCCCCCATACACACTTTAAAAAAAAAAATAAGGTTACATCTTAATTTTGGACCAGAGTGATTTAAGATTAAGGAAGTTACCTCAAACATTCTAAGCAAATTCCAAGAGTAGTCATTAGAGAGTTATGTTCCCCCTCTCCCCCCACCCCCCAAAACTGATCTGCTTCCCCCTTCCCCCAGAGAAACTGATGTGCTTCTGTAAAACATGGTACAGTTTGTAAGCAGTATGAGAATTCTTTATAATGAAACTTACTATAGAAATTCAAATTAAAGATTAAATGGAGAAGAGAGCCTTTATAATCTTAAAACAAAAAACACCCTGTGTTTAGTATTTTAGTGCTTAGTATTTTCTTAAATTTATTCTATGCTAGCAGGTGGGGATATGACAAAAGTCAAGTCCCTAGCCAATGTAGTGATTTTTATCATAAACATGTAAACAGAAATGTATTACTTATTACAATGATTTGTAACAGACTAAACATACAGTTTTTTCTGCAATTAAAATTTACGTACCAAACGTTTTAGCAGCCTGAATGGTTTCTCTGGATCCACGAATTGTCATAATTTGTGCCAAGGCAGTTAAATCATCACTTGCTTTGTAAAATGGATACCGTCCACTGAGCAAAGAAAGGAATATGATTCCTGCTGACCACATGTCAATTGCTGCAATTGAAAGCGAGTCATAAACAACAATCCACACCTTTCACATCTGGAGTTTAATAAACACTGAATTTACCAAAAAAGCTGACAACAAGAGGACTGTCCTGAATTACCTACTGATTTTTATTTCATTCCAACAAAACACTCATGTTTTTGTATAGAATAATTTTAGAATTTGATCCTGAAGCTTGTGAATGATGATACTCATATGAACATCCCCAATACCTTCTGGGGGCCTCTTTTTATAAATCTAAATCTACCAAACAGAACTATATTCATAACTTTAAGCATGAAGTCATTCTCAGCATTCAGATCTACTTCTACCTAGTACTAAGCCTTTTGGGCTTGAGTTAAAATTAGGCCAGCTAATTTCAGAGCTTGCCTACAAAAAGGAGAGGCTATACAAAAAACTAAATTAATTTCAAATTGTGACTATGATAGTTTGGCAGTTTCAAATGGATTTGCGTTGAAGATGTGAAAGTGTTACTCGCAACATCTAAGTATGAAATCATTTGACAAGGTAACCCGTTTAAGAATTGAAGCAGTTTTGAGATGGTTCATCATTTTCATAGTTTTACAAAGAGTACTCTGGGTAAGGAGCCAAAGCTGGATGGAAATTTTGCAGCTTTAAAGGAAAGTTATAAGAAGACCTGTCTGCCATGATATTTTTTTGGCTCACTACTTTTTACTTTTTGAGGGATGGTAGGGGGAGGGGTTGAAAAGTTCTCAGCCTATTTTATAGAGAAAGTTTAACATCTCTGGCTTTTTTCTATGAAGACAAAAGTAATTATTTTCAGAAGAGCTGGCAATTCTTGTCTAATGAAATATACAATATCTCAGCTTTAATTATTTTACCAAAAATACTAATAGTACACTGCTTCAGAAGATATCAAGTGCCAAGTTTACTGTCAAAGACTAGTTTAATGCTTTCTAATGAAGAATAAGATACTAGCTAAACTGATGCACTTGCAAGCAGACAGTACCTTCCCATTACAGGATTTAAAAATATGTATTCTATCACTGTTTAATTTAGCAACACAAAACCTGGGAGAGGCAATTAAGTATTACTCTCATTTACAAGTAGGAAAGAATAGCCACAGAAGAAGGCCAGTATGTTCAAAAGATATCTGAGCATTTAACTCCCATAGATTTCTATGGAAGTTAAGTGACTACCTTAAAGTCTTGCCCAAAATCACTTAGGCCACAAACTAAGTCTGGGACCAAGTTGGCATAGAACTCGTAATTCTGTATTTTAATCTCAAGATTATAACCTCCTCTCAGTGGCAGTCTCTGATTTGAGGATTTTTCAAAACATTTCTTCATATTTCTCATCTTTCACCAGTCATATCTCAGTAACATCACATTTTTGTATCTACTTATTTCTTAGTAGTCTTTAATTTTTTCATATAAGCGGTCTTTTTCATTGCATTTATATTGGTCCTCAAATTATCTTTCAGTTTGCATTTTATTAGGTTATCAATACTTCTATCAATCTGATACAGACTTGTTAAACTTCAAATAGGTTGATACTTTTCTGTATACAGCACCAATATATATATTAAGTCTAAATTAACGCCCCCCCTTTTTACGTTAAATCTGGGGTAAAAGGAGGATGACAAACTATCTATAAGCCATCTTGATTCGCTAAATATCAATTACAGTAGTACTAGTAAATCCGACATGCATTGATTTCCAGATGTTTGCAAATATCAAATAATCAGCATTTTCTTATCGTCTTACAAATCTGTTTGCAAACATACAGGCAAGTCCTCAGATTTACGACACAACTGGTTCTGAGAACCACGTCTTAAGTTGAAACGTTGCGACTTGGAACCGATTTTCCTATAAGAAACAATATTATAAATGGGGGATTGGTTCCTGAACCAAGGCCTGATACCCTATTTTCACCAAAAATAACCCAGAATTTTGTACTCGATCAATTATAGATGAGTACTATAGCTACATTAATGTATTTATATTGTAAATAGCAATCATATTGATTTGGAAGGACTTCTTTGAGGTGAATTGGCTGGACTTTTTGAAGGGTTGTTGGCTGGAGTCTTCTCAGGAGCCTTGGCTGCAGGTTTTTCTGGAGTCTTGTCTGCTTTCTTAAAGAAAGTGTCCAAGGAAGTTTGGACAGACAAGAGATGGGTGATGCAACGAACTTGTTCACTGGCGTGGTGTGGCATTGGATCAAGCGTTGTAAAGTCGAAACTGACATCAGAAAGTTGAAACTGTCAATTTATAAACGTTGCAACTCAAAACACTGTAAATTGAGGACTGCCTGTATTATGTTTAGTATATATACTCTGAAAGCAAATATTGACAGAATCTTTCTAAGAGCCTCTGAACTGCAAAATGTGTGGTTATTTCAGGATTTTTAATCTGATAGTTGGAAAAGAGCGAAAGTTCAATTAAAAACAAAAACAAAATCTCATTGTTTTCCTTACCTCAAATGAATTAAAATATATTCAAGTTTCAAAGATTTGAAAGTATTTCTAGCTTGTTCTGAGCAATAAACATTTAATAAAAAACAGGAAGTATTTCAACAATGTGAGAAGGGACAATAAAATGCATTCCACATGTAAATAGAAAAGGCTTCCACATTTGTACATACCAGTTGATTTTATGGAAAAGTCTCTAATTTTGGTCATAAGTAGTACCTGTTGTTTGAGTGGGGCACTTAGTTAATACTTCTGGTGCTCTGAATCCAGGTGTACCTGCCCTAGGGGCAACTTGCTGACGCCTGTATAATAATAAAAAGCACATTATAACAGAATACATAGATCAGGAAAATGTCATGGATACTACAGGCTAAAACAGCTAACCACTTCCCTACAAAACATGTCTAAAAACATTTAAAAACGTACTTCTCTAATTAGATGTCAACAGTTTCTCATTCCCTCTATTAAAATTTTAAACAATTCATGTTAGATGCACTGAATGTACATAGTAGCTAGGGTGAGATAACAGTACATAGACCTAAACTTGCATACTTGAACAATGAACTTTACAGTGTAATTCAATGAAGCATGACTTCCATTTAAAAAGTGTGTACATAGAGATGCTTTGGAAAATTAAAATTAACCAAAGGCATGGTATTATAGTGTGTTTAAAATAACAGTGGATGCTTTCCTTCCTCAGGTTAAACTGCAGGTAAGCAAACCTGTTTTTCTTATGAACAAGGGCACTGACACAGGAATTTAATATGCTTTTCCTTTATTTAGTTCATCTCCTCTTGTCCTCATTACAGTGATCAGTTTTATTTTCTGAATGAATAATTTTAACCCCTTATTCTACATTCTCTGTAAAAACAGAACTTTTGAAATGCTAAAAAAAAAAAAAATCAAGAAATAGCTCATCTGAGTGGAACTTAACCACATGTGGAATGGATTTGAACTGAAATGTCAAGTTATTTGGCCAGCGTAAGAGGAATATCCCTCCAGTTTCCTTAATCAGGGCTCTTGACTTTATATGTGCTCTAATTAGAAGAAAAAAATAAAACCTTAACTTCTCTCCCCCTCTTAGTACTAAATTTAATTTTGAAGACTAAGTATAAACAATCACACGTACAAAACCCCCATTTTTAAGCCACCTTTAAGTGAGTAAAAGTCTCTGGGGAAAAAAAAATTAAGCTTGCTTTACTTCAACTTTTGCCAACATTTGAATTTGAATTTTTTGAGTTTGAAATTGAGTTTGAATTTTTTCATACTACTAGCAGACATACCTGTGCCATGAAGTTTATGCCTGCAAAGAGATCCTTTTCATGATGTAAAATATTCTCTTTAAGAAATGGGTTCATGATTTACTGGTAAAAGAACTACAATAGGTAAGGGATTGCTGGGATAGCTTTAGCAATATATTTATGACAACATAAATATACCAGTATATTTATGATAACAAAGCCTTGTAAATGTGAACAGGGTTTATCAAAAACTTCTTTCAGGGTTCTCAGAATGCAGAGAACTTTTAAGAAGCTCTTTTACCTCAAATACATTAGGAGAAAAATACCTAAAAGTAGGAATCTCTCCACACTAGTACCCCATATGTTTGGCATAGGCCTATAGTTTTATTAGGCAACAAGTGTTAGAGCAAGAAAAAAAGTCAAGTGATTTTTTTTTCTCTGAGACTTGGAGTGTGGGATATTTAAATTATACATAGAATTATCTGCAATAGGAAGTTTAGAACTGCACAGAATGCCATACAAGATCTTTGTGTCAGCTTAAAAATAACATACATGTTTTAATGCTTGCACACTGCACGAGTCTAATGCTGTCTTTCCCTTACCTAAATCAGCGGTCTAGTAAGCCTTGAATTTATAACCTAGCTTGATAACACAGTAGTTAGCTTTACAATATCAAAGCAAATTACCTTGAAAGGCAAATACTGCAAACTCTGTCTGTTGCAAAACAGTCACAGTTTAGGTTAGATGGGCAACTGCTGGCACCTTTCCTGGCTAAACCGTTGTTCGCTGTTTTTGTAGAAATGAGCTTCTTCTTTGCTGCTAATTTTCTAGATGCAACATCTATCACCTTTGGTTGCTTCATGAGCTGCAAGATGCGTGTTACATTTGTAAGTAACAACATTTTAAATACAACTTTCTTTATGTATTCACCCAATCTGCAACCAAATACTAAGGATGTAGAAAGTATTAACAGCAACATATTGCCAGTATTAGCAGATGACCAATCTTTCTAATATCCCAGTGGCTATTAAACATAGCCATATTTAAGACTTCTGGACTTTGTGATTTTCCTGGGAAATCAGCAGTCATTGCAGGGTGAAAAACACTGATTCATTAATATGTACTGTGTAAATTTGTGATATCAAAAACAAATAAGCATTTGTCAGGATAATGGAATTAGGTCAATGACAAACACTCCTCTTAAAAAAAAGAAAAAAAGAAAGTTATGCAGAATTTTGAGTGGTAAAATACTATATGAAATAATACTTCAAGAGGTTAACATCCAATTCCATTTCATAGCTCAAGCTATTACTGTTTAAATACCAGCATTGGTCAAAAGCCGTTTTTCCTCCTAATGTCTAGTTTTCACTAGACATTTTACCTATTTTTATAAACAATAGAGCAAAATGTTTAATGGACTTTTTTTTATGCTGCAGTTGGTGAAACTAGAGAAAATAAACTAAATTTCACAAGTCTTTTAGCATAATTTCTCAATTAATATGTTTTTCTACCCATGCATGTTTAATTATTACCATAAATAAGATCAGTTAAGGAGACAGATGCATCATAACAGGAACAACTTCTGAACAAACATGGTTAGGGCACAATTTAACAGGTATTCAGTAAGTGTAAGATTTCTGCTAAAATTACTATTCTGTTCATTAATCTCTGATGCTGCAATCTCTGATTTACGACCAGGTCACTAAATCATTGGATGCAGGGGTGGCAGTGGATATAGTTTTCCTAGACTTCAGGAAGGCTTTTGATACTGTCTCTCACCCCATTCTCATTAGGAAGCTGGGGGACTGTGGCGTAGACACCCATACAGT
>NW_017728993.1:39957152-39961574 GCF_001723915.1 Gavialis gangeticus | reverse complement strand
ACTTCACGGTCAGGGCGGCTAGAGTCTGGAACCAGCTTCCAAGTGAGGTGGTGCAGGCTCCCACCCTGGGGGTTTTTAAGAGGAGGTTGGATGACCACCTTACTGGGGTCATTTGACCCCAGTGCTCTTCCTGCCATGGCAGGGGGTCGGACTAGATGATCTGCTCAGGTCCCTTCCGACCCTAGAAACTATGAAACTAAGTCATAGAAAGTAGTAGTTAGGAGTTTCTAGGGTTAAATGTGTTGAAATAATTTAACTACTAAAATATTAAACTGATTGTTTTAATAATGGTCAGTGTTGCTTACTTTCACTGTGGGGCTCTCCTGGTGTGTGGAGCTATTAATATTGAAATTTCTCTCTCCAAAAACAGAACGCTGGATAGAATGGTGCACAGACCCTTCCTATAAATACCAACAAAAAGGACAATAAGGATTCTGTCTTACACACTGCGGGGCTGTAATTTGTCAGTTTTAAAGTCATTTCACACTCTTAAAAATAAAAGCAGCTGCATGCAAGTCATTTTCAGGCATCAGTTTACTGTAGTTGAAGAAAACTTAGTCTAGACAACAGTAAACATACTTACAAAATAAATCATTCCTCACAAGTACCCCAAGACAGCCTTGAAGGCCATCTGTATAAGAACTGTATTCTGGTATATAACTAAAACAAACTAGAAACTCTTCTGGGACTGGGAATGATGCTACGATGCCTGTTACTAAAATATTAAATAAACCCTTTTTGGGTGTGCACAGCATGCAATGTTACATGAAAACCCACTAATGTCAAGCCTAGATGTGAGAGACATTGAACGATGTGCAGTAATGTACAAAGCTAATGTCGTTGTACAGAAAGTAGCTCAATTTTTGTGAAAAAAATAATTTTTATGCAACATATAAAACTATTGTGTAAGTGCACACACATTATTTGAAGATTTTGAACTAAAAACTAAGTTCTGTTCTAGTATTACATCTCCCCCTGTTGGAGGAAGTAGTACATTAAAAATAAACTTATACAGCAATATTAATGAAAGAGACTCAGAACCTTTCCTTCTCTTCCTTGTTTAAGCTGTATTTGTGAAAGTGAGCCGGATCTTTTATCTGATGATTTTGAGGCTGACTGTTGAGCTATCTGTTTAGGTGATGTGATATTGATAGAAACCCCACTTCCTATGTTTATATGGGGCGTATTTTGTGAGCAACTTCCCTGCTGGCCTTCAGACTGGATAGTTTTGAGGAGCTCTATTTTTGTCTCAGGGGTTCCTTGTGCCAAACCAAAATCTACCAGGGCATACCTAGAAGGAATAAATTTAAAAAACAAATTAAAGAAAAGCTTACTCAGACTTTACAAAAAAAACCAGTTTACCTTCTGTTCTAAGGAAAAGGTTTATATCCCCATTAAAGACACGCTTGACGTGCACCGAATAAACAACTCAGTGGTTCTCAGATAGGGTACTATGGCACTCTGGAGTGCATCAAGGCCCCTTTAAGGGTGCTATGCAATACCAAGTGTGCAAACACCTACCTGTGACTCACAAGATAAACTCAGTAATTTTAAACAGGAAACCATAGTGTCAAAAACACTCTGAGTTCTTTGCAACAGAAGAATTACTGTTGTTTTTCCATAGTCAAGAAACAAATGAAATCTAAGAGCTACCATGTTCCAAAGGGTGTCTTGATTCTAATGAGGTTGAGAATCACTGGACTAACTGAATCAGGGAATTACCATCTGGCAAAGGGAGTTGTTGTTCATGAAAATGTACGCATCTCTGATAGTTAGTCTTGAAGGTACACCCTCCATCCTGCTCTCTGCCTAATTCATTCTAACATGGCTAATTACCTTTCTCCATACAGCATAGGAAGACAGGATAATACAATACATTTAATAAAAATAAACCTCATAGCCAGTGCTGACCAAATACAAGAAAATTTGATAAACACGAGTGAGAGCTGATTAGCATTCAGTGAATACTATTCAACCAGTACAGTTTACTGCTAACCTTGCACCTCTTCCATTTTCTGTTGTTTGTGGTAGACTGTTTCCCTCAGCTTTTCTCAGTGGCTTTGCCTCTTTTATGTACTCCTCCCTCTGAAATTTATATATACTTTCTCCCCATCACCTCCTCTCCCAAGCAAGTGTTTACAATTCCTCCCATCAACCTCACTTCTGGGTCCTTTTCCTTAGCCAACACCACCTTCATAGCTCAGAACTACCCAAGGCAACAGTGGAGTTAATCTGACTTGATCCTTATTGATTTCATTGCTGTCTGCAGGGTACCAAAAAGCAGTGAAGACTGACACAACTTCTCCATTTTCAGAACGCTGAATTTGGGCAAAACTCAGCATCATCACTGGAGCTGGCTGCACACTTCAGAAGGTAGGACCGCATTAGTTTAAACTCAATTCACATTTGACAAAAGTTTTTTGCAACCATTAGAACTACAAGATTTTTTTTTTTTTTTTTTTTTTTTTTTTTTTTTTTTTTTTTTTTTTTTTTTTTTTTTTTTTTTTTTTTTTTTTTAAACAGACTGACTGATTTGCAATGAACTTTTGTGGAACCACTCACCCAGAAAAGCTTATTATTTGGCAAGGATGAATAATTCTGGGCCATCATTTTGTTACTTAATTGCTATAGTTGAATCACAAATTCAGAGAATGCTCCACTCTTTAGAAATTAAAGAATGCTGGTCTAAAATGCCTTTTGGTAGAGTAAATGAGCAACACAGTAGGCACTTATCTTCTGAGAATTAGCAGCATCCCTTCTACAGGGTGTACACTATGTGGAGAGTTAGGAAATACTCACCAAGGCATCACGCTGCTAAGATACTTCCAATAAAGGCAAGGCAGCTATTGCCTTTTTCTATCTCAGTACCTCACAAATTTGGAAAATACAACATTAGCACAGCTTTAATTTGATTTACTTGCAGACAAAATAAAACCACCTGGCTTTGTTTGAAGAAAAAAAAAGCAGTTTAGTACAAGAGAGAAAGCTCAAGCACAATTCTGTTACTATGCACATACTATGAATGATGCAAAATACAAACAAGTCAATAAGTACACTGAAAATCTATACAGTGCAAAAATATAAAGATTAATATTAGCAATATTCAAGCACATAGTGATTTTATTGAGATTAATTTCACCCTTCAGCATGCAACAACTTTACAGTTTTATTCAGTGATCTTAAATTCAGTTATTTTTTTTAAAGAACAATATTTGCCACTTGAATCCGGACCATTTCTTTCCAACTTACTATATTATTTCTTCTCCTCCACCCTAACGAAATCCCTAAGCACTAAATAAGAAAAGTTACATACATTTAGCTTTCGTGTTTATGCACATGGTGTACAGCTGGAAGGGAAAAAACCCCAAGAACTTAATTTACTATGCTCTGCCAAGGCATGTATTCCCAAATGAGATCTCAATAGTCATCTGGGCAGACTTACTCTTTCAGCCGCCTGTTGTAAAGGAAGTTACTGGGCTTGACGTCACGGTGAACAATACCAAAGTGATGAATACGCCTCAATGCTTTAAACAGATTAAACATATATTCTCGTACTTCTTCAAAAGACAGTGTGTTCAAAATGTCCTGAAAGATTAATTTGAATCCTGCAATTATGCAACTGTTCATAATTAAGTTTTACTGTTCAAATAAAAAGAAGGCTGAGACTCACCAAAAAGGATTCATGTTCCAGATATGGCATAATAATAACCACATGATCATTTTTTCTAAAACAATATTTAACTCCCATGACATTATCCTGTCCCCTGTAGGAAAAAACATAATACCACCTGTGAGTGGAAAGGTAGAAAATAAGGGTTTACATTAAAGGCTTGTAGACACAAATAGAAATAATGCTTTTGGTAACAGGAACTCTTTAAGATAATGGGTGTGTCTACACATGCATTCGATCTGGGAGCAATTTACTGATGAGGCATCTACATGTGTAGGGAAGCAGGAGCAGATTTGCTGCCAAAGGCAGCAAACTGCTTCCACTTCCTGAGGCCCTGCAATGGGCCTCTGCCGCCACCAGGGACTGGTAGGGAGCAAAGGGCCAGGAGATAGCTGTCTCCTGGCCAGGGCTGGGACATCACTGCCTACTTCTGGGGTGGGGACAATGTCTCCTGCCCTGGCAGCATGGAGCTCCTACTCAGGATCCCTGATTCGGGTAGAAGACTTGGAAAGAAATTCCAGGAAGGGGAAGGTCCCGGCCTCTACCCCTTTCCGCCAGTGGGACAGCTAGCAAATAGCTCCACAGTTCCCAACCCCCACTCTGCCATCACAGGGTGGAGGTTGGGGATCCTGCTCAGCTTCATGACCATGCAGCTGGGTGGGGAACAGGTGGGAGAAACCACAGAGCTCAGGCTGATGGTGAAGTGGGGGCTGGGAGATAAGAATCTCTTAGACCCAACTCTCCAATCACAG
>NW_017728993.1:39941646-39952152 GCF_001723915.1 Gavialis gangeticus | reverse complement strand
CAGAGTACCCCTTACTCCTATCTGCTGGTGGGGCAGCTAATAGCAAGAATCCCCACCCAGCCAGGGTGTTAACTGCCCCACCAGGGGATCAGGGCAGAGGGTTGGGACCTGCCCCACTTCTGCAGCACTTTCCAAGCCCCGCGCCTCAATCACCCAGTGGGGCTGGGACCTGACTTTGACTGAGACAGTTCCCAGGCCAAGCTGCATGACCACAGGGCTTGGGCTGAGAGATCCTTTTCTCCCAGCGCCAGCTCTGCAACTGAAGCCTGTTCCCCACCCAGCTCCGTGACTATAAAGCTGAGCAGGGAACAAGCTCCCCAGCCTTTCCCTACCCAGCTCTATGATCACAGAGCAGAGTGGGGAACAGGTTCCCCAGCCCGTGCCAGCAGGGAGCTCCCAGCTCCGGCTCTGCAACTGCAGGGCCAGGTATCTCCCAGTGTCAACTCTGTGACTATCCATACCCCGCAGCACTGACCCTGGGGTTGCGGAGCTAGCACTGGGAGATAAGGATCTCTCAGCCCAGGTTTTGAAGTTGCAGGAGATAAGAATCTCCCAGGCCCCACTGGGGAGGGGCTTGGAGCTCCCTGCTGTTGGGCAGGGGGACATAGTCCTGGCCCAGGCTCTGGTGGTTGATCCTGCCCCTAAGAGCTATCTCCTGCACCCTGGTGGCTGGCTGACTGGGAACAGATTTGCTCCTGGTCAGGCATCTACGAGTCCTACTGTGCAGTAACTAATTGCAACTGAATTTGCTACTTGCATTTGCACGTAGCAAATTTACTCGTGATTAGTGAGATTTACTGTACAGTAAGCATGTGCAGATGTACATGCTTACTTAACTATGCTACTGAGCCGTAAAGAGTCTCATCTAGATGTACCCACTGTCACTTATTTTGAACAGCAGTTTCTTGACTGTTTTGCTCAGATTTTGGTCTTCATTTTGCAATGAAGGCTTCAGCAGACCATTTGGGCTTCACAGCCTGCAGTTGAGCATGTCCTGAGTAGCACAGAATGGAGCCCATAGAAAGCAACTGGTTTAGAACAAGCTTAGGAAAGACTTGCAAGTATAAGATATCTGTGTTCCCAAACCAGTAAAGAGAACTCTGCGCCACATAAATGATGAGTAAGCATTTAGAGTGGAGGGGTACAAATGTACACCACTGATGCCACTGCCCCCACTGCTTCTGCCCACTGATGCAGAAGTCAGGGGGGCACATGCCCCCCCTCCCCAACGTGCTGCCAGTGTTGTGCCAGGTATCTATAATTTTGCATTGGTAAACTTCTATCATTGCCATTCCCGGGCTAAAACACTTTTATGAGTGCACATACTTATTGTGCAAGTCTTTTCTAGCCAATACAAAATGAGCTTCAAATTGATATAATCATAAAGCCACAATGGCAGTGTAACTAACATGTTCCATTTCTGGTTTGCCCTTAATAAAGTTGTTTTTCTTTTGTTGTGGTCAAATATCTCAGTGAAGTGGCAAAGCTAAAAACTAGATACAAATTTAGAGCCTCAGAAACTTCCATTACATTCCTAAATCCTTTGCTAACTCTCAGGTACTATATTTTGGTTTACCTACCCGGCTATTGTAAGGCATTGAAGTTCAGCAGCAATTCGTAGAGGATGACTAGTTGGAATCAAATGTTTCAAAGCCATTTTCTCCTCATATCCTGCTTTCAGCTGTGCTGTGGCCAAGTAAACAGAACTAAAAGTACCTGTAAAAATGTTAGTTTTCAGCTTATAAAGTGTATAAATTAACACTTTTATCTTATGAAGTGTATACGTTAACACTTTTAGATTAGTTCTGTTTTTGTTTTTCAACTGATAGTATTTTTCCAACTCACATTAGTCTTCTGACTGCCACAGCTAGAGAGAAAGATGTCAAGTCACATTAAAACTGTACTATAAAACTGGCATTAAAATCCATACCAATTCTTCACTATAAACTTGCCATATTGTGGGGGTAGGAAACAGATGAGAGCAAATAAGGTTACTTAAGTATGTGCTTATATTTTGAACGCAAAAAGTTTAAACATTCAGAGGCAGCCATTAAAACTGAAACAAATCTCAAAGAGACTAGACAGTATGTTATTTTGGCACGTAAACACAGAAGTAAATCATCAAAAGGTGGTTTCTGCACTGATAATAGTTGCCCTCTTTTATTCTAGAAATCTGAAGGTACAAAATAAAGAGCTTTTCATATGAGTAAACTGTAAAATAAAATCTACAATAATTATATAAGTCTTCAACTGTACACAATGATCAGTTGTTAGCAGATTCAACACCTTTTCCCACAAGAACACAGTCTTTATCACTTGAGTTAAAAAAAAGTATCTCCAATACCTGTTAATAATTGGTAAGCAGTTTACTGGGCAAGGAATGCTGCTGCAAAGAAACATGATCTGCAGGCAGTCAGCAAAAGTAGAAACTTATCTTTACAGAAGATGCAGAACTGCCAATGTTACTTTCTAGCAACATATTCACTCCCAGTAATAGGGTCATAAATGAAACCAAAAACCTTATTTAAATATGTTCTATGGTTTATTCAGAAGACAAGATTCTGTATTCTTTTGAACTTTATCAAGTTAAATATGGAATTTTCTTTTAATTAATTTTGCACAGTAAGAAGTTAAACATGTTGTCAGTTACCTCAGATAATGCAATCTCAAAGACCTGTTAGAACAAATTTCTAGTTAAATTTCTTAAAATTGAAAATAAAAGAATTTTTTATGTCAGTTCTGAAGTGAGTGAAATTTTCTAAGCTGTCTATGGCTCTAATCTTGCAAACATGCATCTCACCATGTATTACTGACAGTCAAATATAGGTAGATAAAATGTTATATGGTTACACTGAGTCAATTACTCCAAAAGCCACAGGAACCTGTAGTAGATACTGAGCACGGTTGTTACTGAGCATAAAATTTAGTACCTCTAATATGAAGTACTAACTAAATGTGCAGTAATTGGCACTACTACGTATTAGCCTGGTGCATGGTCTTTGTGACACTTAATGCACAGAAGACTAATTTTATTGCACATTAGTGCATTAGCATATTGTGGCAAAGCCATACTAATGTACAGTAGAATTAATCTGTGCTTTAAAGCATATGGCAGTCTGTATCAAGCAGGTTCTCTAAAAGCGTATTTATACCAGAGGTTTCAAGCATCTGGTAAGAAAATCTCTTTAAATGCTGTAATTAAAGATATTTCATACTTGCAGTTGAGTTAAAATTCATCTACTTCTAACAATACTAAAAAGCAAACCAAAGCCACCATATAAAAATCTGCAAATATTGGACTACACTGGGTAGTTTTATAACTTGTCAAGTTAGATGCATGTAAGTTTAAGATATACAAGTTTTAAGCCAAAACAAAAATACACATTTACCTTCTCCAATTTTCTCCTTAATTTTGAAAACATTTACAAGCTGTGGCACTACTTCATAAAGTTTTTCAATATCCTTTTTTACTCCTGTTGAGAAAATAAAGGAAGCAGTTGGAAAATGTTTGGCTTAACTCAGTTTGCTTTTAATGTTTCAGACCACAAATTATTCTTTAACTAATGTAAAAAAGAATGAAATTCACTTTACAAGTAGCACAACACAAACTATAGCCATGTGCCAATAGCCCTGTTGATGCTAATAAGACTTGAGTTCATGAAGGTAAGCATGAGTTTTTGGGATTCACAATTGCAGATGGAAGTGGTAAAGCTGTTCCAGTTAAACTCATGCAAGGCACCTGAGGCACTTCTGTAAATGTTTGTAGCACACATATTCAAAAACTATACAAAAGCTTAAAGGGTGAATGAAAAAGCAATTTAGTTAGGCTTCAATTAAATAAAATTAATGGTCCACAAATATTATTTTTGCTTTCTTTTGGTCTAAACCTTTATTTCATGGCTATGATACACTCTCAATATTAAATCTCATTTCAGATTACTTAAATTCTGCCTCTGTTGACATCACTGCTATTTGCACAGCTATTCATAGTATTGCTATCTCTTGTCTTTAAAAACCGTTCCATGACAGCCACGTCACACAAAATGGGTAAGGGAAAAAAACCACAGATAATAATACCTCAGTAACAGCTTACTGACATGTTCATGGAGTTTGTGATTGTCACCATTTCACAGAGGCAAAGCCACAATAGCTGCTGAGAGCAAAATATTATGTCCAAGAGGCAAACTTAGAGGAATTAAAGACAGACACTGGAAGCCTTTAAAATTAAACTATTAGGAAGGCTTAAATATATTTGCTAACATACAAAGGATGTTAGATCTAGCAAAGAATTATGTAAGTATTTTAAGTTGCTGCATTTTGTACTCCAAGCACTAGATGGCATGGCAAGGATGTTATACTGCATTCTTTCTGATAAACTCTGAAATTTCACTCAGTTAATGAGCCCTTGTTATTTAAGGCCCTTATCCCACATTTATGTAAAGGTGCCATGGGGTCCGATCCCAGATCCCAACAAGCACACCTCCTCCTGCCTTGTCCCATGTACATGGCAGGAGGCAGAATTGTTGGGATCAGGAATCAGATCTCAGTTGCTCCCTTTTTATTTGCCAGTGCAGGAGGAGCTTGGGATCCAGACCCCAGACTCCCCTTGCACTGGCATGTTGAAAGCTGGGTGCCTGCAGCCCAGCCTGACCAGGTGTGGTCCCAGGGCCTGGGCTGACAATCAGCTGATTACTGGCCTCAGCCCTGACCCAGGGGCAGCCCCAGACATGCCACACATTCAACTTAAGGTGCTATGCAATTCAGTCATAAAAATGTTCTACAGTATATGCGGAACATTTTTGACTAGTCTGACATTTTAAAACCCCTTAAATTGGGTGCACGTGTAGCAACTTTGCCATTTATGTCATGGTTAACACTTTACTTTGCCGCATAAATATAACGTATACAGGGCTGTAAGTGTTCCTTATTGGAGCACATGTGGATGCCTTGTCCAGAGGCACACTTTTTGAGGTCTGCAGAATTATCTTCATGCAATATTTGGTGCATTCTAAGTTCTAAGTACTGTCATGCAAGACCAAACTCTTACGCTGCTACTAAAATATTAATCTGTAAAACAAAAACTATAAAGTGCAGATGAAAATGTATATTCAAAACTGAAATCTCTCTATAAAATTTGGGCTCAAGTGGTGTCATTCTTCCTTTTACTGCTGTTGGCGTGTTAAGTCTATATTTAAGCAACAAGATTTAATATATTTCAAAAGCAGAGAAAAACCAAAAAGCTTCTACTAAAGTCATTGTCTCAGAATTCTATGCAATTTATGCTAGTTTTCTGTAGTGAGAGTAAGAGGTTTTTATCATAGTACTGTGTCCAGTTTTGGGCTCCACAATTCAAAAAGGATGTGGAGAAGCTTGAGAGAGTCCAGAGAAGAGCCACGTGCATGATCAGCGGTCAGGAAAATAGACCTTTCAACGACAGGCTGAGAGCAATGGGGCTCTTTCGCCTGGAAAAGTGCAGGCTCAGGGGTGACCTGATGGCCACCTATAAGTTTATCAGGGGTGACTACCAGTTTCTGGGGGAACGTTTGTTCACCAGAGCGCCCCAAGGGATGACCAGGTCGAACGGTTATAAACTACTGCAAGACTGTTTCAGCCTGGACATAAAGAAAAATTTCTTTACTGTCCAAGCCCCCAAGGTTTGGAACTGCCTGCCAGAGGTGGTTCAAGCACCTACACTGAACACCTTCAAGAGCAAATTGGATGCTTATCTTGCTGGGATCCTATCACCCCAGCTGACTTCCTGCCCTTTGGGTGGGCGGCTGGACTCGACGATCTTTCGAGGTCCCTTCCAGCCCCAATGTCTATGAAATCTTTTTCAAGAATGCTTTATTGCTTACATGTAATAAAAATAAACCACGTGAAATTATGTTGCGAACCAAAAGAAAAAAATACAAACATTAATCTATTGTGCATAAAGGAAAAAGGAAACCCCTTTTCTAAATTCAATTAATGGATATCGTTCCAAAAAAAGCACTTAAATATGACTCATGAATGCTCTTCTTCCCATCAAGGACCTGAGAGTTGAGCTGTTAGACCTCCCAATTACATTTTCAAAATGTAGCAAAAGGCATTGGGGCTTTTTAAAATAACTGTATATACTAAAAAAACAAAACAAAACAACCCACTGTTCTTAAAATGTTGCTTCCCACACTGGGCACGTCTGCACCACCTGAAGACCATGCATGGTGCTGCAGGAAAGCAATTACATTACATCTGTTTTGATGGCATGGCATGTTTTATTTCTGTGACCTCCTGAGACTGTATACTTTAACCAGTCATTTTCTCGTGGTTTTCCTTAACAACCAAGATGTTTCCTTCCCTTCTTTTAAAAGGTCCTTGTTAACAGCTGTTACCTTAAGCTTTCGTCTGCATTACACAAGAAATCTATGTGAAACTGAGTTAATTTGTGCGGTGTTTGTTTGTTTTAACTAATGTTCATTGCCTGATCAATGATGAAAAGGCAATGTGTTGATTCCATTTTGGAAAACACATTGTATCATTGTTACTTTAATGAAACGTTTAAATAAATATGTTAAACATGACTAAACTGTCCATATGGTTTGTAGGATCTAAGCCTAGTAATAACTAACCTTCCTGGTTGCAGCAAGGGAGGTTTAAGTTGGATATCAGGAAAAACTCTCACTAGGAGGGTGGTGAAGTACAGGAACAGGTTACTTAGTAAGGTGGTGGAGTCTTGGAGGTGTTTAAGGAGGTTTTTAAGGCCTGGCTTGACAAAGCCCTGGCT
The DNA here is from genome assembly GCF_001723915.1 of Gavialis gangeticus. NCBI lineage: Eukaryota > Metazoa > Chordata > Crocodylia > Gavialidae > Gavialis > Gavialis gangeticus. The sequence goes on along the minus strand of NW_017728993.1, from coordinate 39,945,389 downwards.
GGAATGATCTAGTTGGTCCTGTTTTGAGCAGGAGTTTCGACTAGATGACCTCTCCTGAGGTCCCTTCTAACCTTAATTTTCTATGGTTCCATGAATACAAGAGGCAAAGTTGTTAAGTAAAGCAGCTCAGCAATGCTGCCATCTTACAAAGTCATGGTAAACTAAGTACAATAGCCATTTTAGAATTGATAAAGTTCTGTCAGTGTTGTTAGTCAAAAGTAAAACTTTAGACATTAAGACTGAACATTTGAGAACTTACTCCACTGATGCCCTACACAACTAACAATGAAGTGTTAACAGCATAGATGTTAAACTTGTGTTAGAAAATTTGAGTAAAAAAAACACTTATTAAGCAGAGCAGAACACAATGTTTTCCCTCTTCATTTACATTTTGCTTTTTGTATTCGTACATAATCCAAGTTCTTTACAGCAAACAGATGCTTATCATTTTGTGACAAGAAATCTTAAAACAAAGAGAGTTTTCTAAAGTCTTCAGAAGTTTGATTTAAAAAAATAAGTTAGGGCAATACATATCTTGGAAATGTTTGTCTAATGTAAGATGAATATGAGAGATACATTTTCACTCTTTGTGGCACTACTTATTTTTCAGTTAAAATGCACACAATCTCCTAGAGACTCAATTCTTTGGCTACAAATGATAAAAAGCTGTATTTCTCATCACAATCCTTTTCATCTACCACCTCCTTGCTTTAAAGCAAAGTAAATATTTAAACTTCCAGCTAGTTACATATCAGATTGCTTTGCCATCAGAGATAAATTAACAATTCAAAGACTAGAATAGTAGATTATTCTTCAAAATAATATGGTTCAGGTTTAGAATTAAGTTGCTGTAAATCCTACTGCAGCTGAAACAAGTACCTAAAGTTTTGTTCTGGATGCTTAATCTTACTGTGCCTGGGAATTAGAATCTTTAAAAAGTTTTTACTAAAAAAGATAAACTTCCTACCTCAAAAAGAAACCTCTTTTGTTAATGGAATCCCTTCAAAAAAGTCTGGAGCTTGGACAAAAGAACTCCCCAACACTGGCACAACATACAGATTGTTTATGACCTGTATCCCCACCCCAAATAACAGTTTAGCTTTAGCCTATGAACAGATGGCAACTTTAACATCTCTGAAAACAACAGCCTTCAACCTCTTCACAAGGTTTCAGATTCCTTTTAAGACCAACCTAATAGTCCCAAGGTAACTTTTCATGCTTTTTTTAAAGAAATGCTAGATAAATAGTCCACTCAGCTTGACTTCACCAAATGTCTAAGCCAGAAGTCTGTCCAGACATAGCTCATGCTACTAGAGCATGCTGGGGCACTACAGTGGCAGGCTCTAGCCTAGGGGTGGGCAAAATGCAGTCTGTATCCAGCCCTCCAATTAATATGCAGCCCACCAATCACTGCTAGGATCCTGAGGAGGGAGGGCTGCACTCTGTGCCCTAACTGGGTCTGGACTGAGCCATGTAGACTGCAGACTCCTCCACCCCCCTTTTCCCCCCAGCACCTTCCTGTTGGCGCTGCAGCTGCTGGAATGGGGTACAACGCAGCATGCCAAGTAGCTGTCCTGCTTGCCCACCCACTGTAATAAGCTGCTGCCACTGCCACAGCACCAGCAGGAAGCGAGTCTGTGCTGGCTGTGTGGAGGGTTTTCAGGTTAGGGAAGCCACCCCCAATGTTCCTAGTGCCGTGTGATGGCAGTAGCTCATCACAGTGGGCCGATGGGATGGCTAGTCAGCGCCCTGCACTGTGCCCTCTGCTGTGCAAGCCTGTTTGTCAGCAGCTGCAGTGCCAGGACTACACAGTGCCAATGGGAACTGGAGCAGGGGCAATGGATATGGGGAGCAAGAAGTCTGCGCTGCGTGGCCTGGCTCAGCCCAGCCCAGCCCAGCCCCAGATACAGCAGAGTGGAGTGGCCCAGGGTGCAGCCCCTCCTTCTCAGGCTCCCAGTGGGTTGGACAGGATCAACTGGCATCTCCCCCCATGCCTCCCAGCCCTCTGCAGCTCACCAGAACTTAAGTAGCCTTCCAGTCCAAATAACTGCCCACCCTTGTTCTAGCCAGAGAAGAGGAAATAGATGGCAAGTACTTGTAAAATGTGCTGAATCAATATAGCCCTTGCTATCATGGATCCTTCAGGGTTCTGGCCACAAACTGAAATTCACACTTCATGAGAGCAGTAGAGCAACCTCTACCTGTCCTCTTTTTGCATTCCATGCCCATTTAGCATGGAACTTGCTCCACGGTTACAAAGAGATGGAAATGACAACCATAGCATTAGCACCATATAATCTAAAGAGTCCTGCAGGAAGTTTCCTGAGGTTAGATTTTAAAGACATTTCCTTATCTTATTAAAATTAACTAGATATGCATTAATTTGTGAAACAGAATGGGGTTGGAGAATATTCTCCTTCAATTCTACAAGGTACTGGAAATGATTGAGCAGTGGACTGACAATGCCTCTTACTTTTAGTCATTGTTTTCAGTTTTTAAATCAAGCTCAAGCCAGTAGTAACCTGAAGTCGTTGTTGTAATAGAGGCTAGCCAGTTTATAAGAAACAAGTGGGGGCTGAACCTAGTTTTAATAGTGTTTTTATTAAACAACAACAAAAACACTATTGACATTTTTACAGAAGCTGGAGACTGAGAACAGGAATGGGATTTCAGCCAGCCTGGCACTTCCATAGGTATATAAAGGACAAGGCTGAGAAGTGTTATGGGGAGGACTGGAGAAGCAGCTCTCTGTTTTTTTCACTAGGAGACTGAAGACTGAAGTGAAGACCCACCAGTATTGAAGTCACCAAAGAAAATGGCTGTTTGAAAAATCCTCTTATAATGATCTATTATGAAATAAATATTTAAAAAGGATGAGGGCAAGGATTCTGCAAGGCACTTTATAGTCTGCATGTTGTGCAGAATTAGTCCTGGAAATATGCGTGAAAAGTTTAATTCAAAAACTGTTAAATGAAGAATTCATATAAACTAGAGGTGCACTGCTACATCGGTTTGATATCAGATCGGTACCGATATAAAGAAAATTGTCTACATCGGATATCGGCCTGATGGGCCGTTAATTTGGCCAATAAATGCCCCAGCACAGAGCTGGCAGCATGAAGAGCTGTCTCCAGCTGGTAAGTCAGAAGGTGAGGGGGGAGGGAAGGAGCATAGTGGGGACAGATCAAGGCCCCCACAGTGACGGAAGGGCAAGGGCAGGTGTTGCCCTGCCAGGGCAGGGAGGGGGGCCCAGGCTGGAGGCGCGGCTCATGAGGTGGGGGCAGCTCTTGCCACTGCTTGCACCCAGGTAGGGCTAGGGTGGCACGTGCCCCCGGATCTGCGCGGTGCAGGGCGGGTGGCAGCTGCGTGGTGGAGCTGGAGCCGGCACTGCATGGGGCTTTTCTTGGCGGGGGCTGGGCTTGGAGCAGGCTCCGGCGGCGCTGGGAGGAGGATGCAACCACCCCAAATTTTGCCACAGCTCCACTCCTCACCCCATGCCACTGCCCAGCACAGCCCGGCTGAACACCCCACCTCGACTGAAATACCGGGAAAAGCCAGGGATGCAGTGCAGGGCTGGGAGCAGAGCTGTGGCGAAATTAGGGGTGGCTGTAGCCTCCTTCCAGTGCTGACGGAGCCTGCTTCCAGCCCAGCCCCTGCTGAGAAGAGCCCCGTGCAGCACCAGCTCCACCCCGCAGCTGCAGTATGTGCCGCGCTATGCAGATCCGGGGGCACCCCCCTGGGTG
>NW_017728993.1:39931781-39941620 GCF_001723915.1 Gavialis gangeticus | reverse complement strand
TGCCCCTGCCCCCCTCTCACTGTAGGGGGTGATGATCTGCCCCCCCACACACCCCTTCCCTCCTCTCTCCCCTTCCACTACATAGGACTAACATCTGATGGCAGCTGTATCGTATATTAAATCAGTATCAGCTGATATAGCTCTTTAAATATGGGCTATCAGTATCAGCCCCTCAAATCTCTATCGGTGCACCCCTAATATAAACAGGACTGTATCTAACAACAACATACCTATGCAGGCATACCTCGTTTTATTGCGCTTCGCTTTACTGTGCTTCGCAGATATTGCGTTTTTTACAAATTGAAGGTTTGTGGCAACCCTGTGTCGAGCAAGTCTATCAGCGCCATTTTTCCATCGGCGCCATTTTTCCAACAGCATTTGCTTACTTCGTGTCTCTGTGTCACATTTTGGTAATTCTCGCAATATTTCAAACTTTTTCATTATTATTATATTTGTTATGGTGATCTGTGATCTTTGATGTTACTATCGTAATTGTTTTGGGCCGCCACGAACTGCACCCATATAAGACAGCGAACTTAATCAATAAATGTTGTGTGTGTTCTGACTGCTCCACCAACCGGCCGTTCCCCCGTCTCTCTCCCTCTCCTCGGGCCTCCCTATTCCCTGAGACAACAATATTGAAATTAGACCAATTAATAACCCTACAATGGCCTCTAAGTGTTCAAGTGAAAGGAAGAGTCAATCGATGTGGCAAACTTCATTGTTGTCTTAAGAAATTGCCACAGCCACCCCAACCTTCAGCAACCACCACCCTGATCAGTCAGCAGCCATCAACATCGAGGCAAGACCCTCCACCAGCAAAAAGATTACAACTCGCTGAAGGCTCAGATGATGGTTAGCATTTTTTAGCAATAAAGTATTTTTTTACTTAAGGTATGTACATTGTTTTTTTTAGACATAATGCTATTGCACACTTAATAGACTACAGTATAGTGTAAACATAACTTTTATATGCACTGGGAAACCAAGAAATTCATGTGACTCGCTTTATTGCGGTGGTCTGGAACCAAACCCGCAATATCTCCAAGGTATGCCTGTACATTACTATTAATCAAGAGTTTCCAAAAGGAAAAGAAGGAGAAGAGAGATTAAAATAGTCTAATTGATTGCCTATTGTTCAAATATATACCTGAGAGTTTACTATTCTGTTCATGTTTCTTTTGAAAGTCTTCAGCATGCTGAGGGTGCTGCTCATTCTGATGAGCCTTCAGTGCTGTTTCCATCACAAAGGTATCTGAAAGTAAAATGCCAGGGGCTGAGGGCAGTGGCTAAAGACTCAAGAAAAAATGGGAACAAACAGATACGAGGGATAGTACTCTCCAGTGAGACTTGGGGAAGGTGACCTGGGTAAGTCCTTCACTGCTCACTAACATCAAAATCTCCTCTGATGTGGCCAGAAAGGGGAACACTACCACATGTGGCCAGATCTACCTCTTCTATAGCAAAATGGAGGATGAACAGCCAAATTATGCCTTTATATATTCCTAAGAGCATTTAACAGGCATCAGTATCCTTCCTTAGAAAGGATACTTACTTCAGGGTGGATAAAAATCAACAATTTCTAAAAAACAAAAACAAACAAACAAACAAAAAAACACACAAAAAAACCCCCAACCAACCAAAAAAAGGATTTTTAAAAATTTAAATAAGATTTTTTATTTAATTGTATTTTTGGTTAAGATGCTTTTTAAAAAAAATAAACTTATTTAAAATTAAAACTATCTTTATATATGTTAAAGCTCAAAGATATAATCATGGAATAGGGATTATAACTTATAATTATATACTATTTGATACAAAATATCCATGTAACTTTTTAAAAAGTTTTATAAATAGGTAACAACAGACTGTGGACTATATTGGGGCTCAAGCTTATGGGGCTCCCAGAGGCTCCTCTACAGATTAGTAAAGATTAAACAAAAATCACTCTACCCAATGGGACTCAGTGCTCAGTCTAAAACAGTGATCCACTGGTTGGTGACCTCAATCCACCAGTAGATCTCGGAGTCTCTTGTGGTAGATCTTGGAGCCTCTTGGAGTCCATACAAGCCTGGGGTGGGGGGCTGAGTGCCCATATGCATGCATGTGCACATACTAGCCCAACAGGTCAGTCTGTGGGGGAGGGAAGGGGCGAGGGCTAGATCAAGGCGCCCTGCAGTGAGGGACAGTGCCAAAGAGGCAGGAGCAGGGGTAAGTTGAGTGGGCCTCAGCTGGGTGGGACTTGGCTGCTGGGGAGGCATGCCCCCCCCCCAAATAATTTTTTCCTCCCTCTGCCTTGATCTGCCCCCCCCTTCCCTCCTCACAGACTTAGTTGCTGGGCAGGAAGAAGGGGGCAGTGCACAGTAGATCTTGTATTGCTTTTAAATGCCAAAGGTGATCTCCTACTTAAAAGTTGGAGACCACTGGTCTAGAAGATCCCATTAAGCATCTCTGTGATGCTTAGTTTCAGTTCAAGCTATGGATTTGTGTCTCCCGAGATCTTAAGTAGACAAGGCTCTTTGGGTAGATGTGATATCTTTTATTAGACCATCTACATAGTGGGAAAAAGTGTTCTTTGCAAGGTTTTGGGCACAAATGCTTCTTCAGGCATAGGGAGAGTTTGTTGATCCCAGAAATAACATCCTTGCTAACAGCAGTATATGGAGATGAGACAACAAACCTGATTCCCCACCCACAAGCCCTATTGTCTCTGTGCAAGTTCGTGTACACACAGTCAAGCTCTTACCCTTCTCTAAAAGTGCAAAGTTTCAAGAAATTAAATGAATAAAGGATATCAAACAACCAGAATGCAGTTTTTGTAGACAGCAATGATTAAATCTAAGCTTCCTGACCAGTGATTTAGATCAAGTTTACCCTAGTAGATAGCCCTGCACCTTCTGCCAGCAAGGAAGGTCCCTTTAGTGGCTGTGCCTATCCAAGGGAGTCCTTTGCATTCTGCCAGCACAGATGAGTCAGCGGAACCGCCTGAACTTGGGAGGTGCCGTACAGCTGAGCACGAGCCCTGCAGCAGCTGTTCTCAGGTGCTGGTCGTTCCAGGGGCAGAGCAGCCGGGTGTAGATAAGCCCTGACATTGGATGAGGAGCTTGGAAAAGAAGATGGGAGCCAGGGCAGACAGCAAACAGGCAGGGAACAGATGAGGAGTTGGCCAGGCACCCTGCTCGAGCACAACTTCAAATGGCCAAATAATGAGACAGGGAGTCTGACAAAGCAGAGCTAGGAGTTGCTGGGCAGAGACTGAGCACCCGGAGGGCTGGAGACAAGGAGGAGCTGACAGAGGAAGCACAATTTGAAAAGGAAACCAGGGAGTGTTCAGAGGGAGGGGAGAGCATCAGCTGCACGAGGGAAAGAGGGCTGCTGCTTATTGCAGCTGACAAGAAAAGCAAACCGCACAAAGGGGGATGAGGCTGGGGCAGAGGCTGCGAGTGCCCAGTTCAAACACGCTGGGGCAGGTAGTATTAACACCTTCATCCCGGAAGGGGAAACACTTGTTTGATCTCAGACTATTTCCTCTTGCGTCCAACCCGGGCCTGGCCAGCGCGGCACGGACACGTGATGGGACTTCGCGTGGGGCAACAAGGCTCAGCAGTACCCGGAGGCGAGCAGGGCAGACGCTAGCAGCGCGGGAGGCTCCCAGCATAGGGACAGGCCAGACCCCCGTCCTGGCACGCGCGCGGACCGGAGCGGACAGAAACCGCCCGGCCTGTCCCCGGCCCAGCGCCCTCCCCCTCGCCCGCCGGATCCGGGCCCCTGCGGCGCCGTACCAGCTTCCCCGGGGCAGGGGCAGGAGCGGGCACGAGACTCACGGCGGCTCCGCGACGCGCTCGGCTTCTTGCTGCTGCTCTTTTTTCCGTTTGCCTGCTGCCGCCTTTTGCCAGCGGACCTCCAGCAGCCAATCCCTGCGCTTGTTAGAAGCGACTAGCCGGAACGGGGGTAGCGGCCATGAGGAAGCAGGGCTGCCATTGGCCAAGGCCCGCGGGAAGGGGCGGGCGCCCGGAAAGCTCGGCTCGCGCTCAGCGCTTCGTCGCCTGACGTCAGGAGCCGTGCGCTTTCTTACTGTGGAGTGACGCGCGCGAGCCCTTGGGCTGCAGCTCGGGGCCTGCCCGGCAGGGTCTCCTGCGTGCCCCGTTGCAGCTTTGCATATGGGCGACTGGTATCGCCTTAGGAGGGGACACGTGCTCCCCCCTGCAATCAGTCCTGCAACCTGGGGGGATCTACCTCTGGCCGATCTTGCCACCCAGGCCCCCCCCCGCAGCCAATCCCGAGACGGCCGATCGTAGCTGCTTCTGGGAGTGCTCCCGCTGCCTAAGCAGGGAGCTTGGCCAGTCAGGGTGTGCACTGGCACTCTCGGGGTGCACGTGCACCCGCTACATGTCACCATTGGCTGCAGAAAAGGACCTGGGGGTTACAGTGGACATTAAATTGTATATGAGCCAGCAGTGTGCCCTTGTTGCCAAGAAGGCTTATCAGTGATCCCTCACAGTCAAGGATGATCACTCCCACTGGTCAAGTAAAGGGTTATAGATAAATGTTGGGAATGTTCTCCTACTCACCTTAAACCAGCAGGAGAAGCCTGTGCCTGACTCCTTTTCTGAGAGAAGGCTGTTGCTCATTGACAACCACAGGGAACTCGGTGGAGGAGAAACCTGTGATGAGAAGATCCAAGACACCTGGGGTTACTCTTCCACTGCAGCCTACATCTACCTTCACAGCTGTTGAGAAGCACGCCTTCTGCATCTGCCTGCTCCACAGTTGAGGTCTTTCTGTTGTGTTGGACTGCTGTTTGTCTGATGCCTAACCTTTGACCTTAGTGCCATAGGTGACCCTACCAGGAGTACAGGACTCCTGACAGTGTGACAGTGTTGTTTTTAGTCATCTAACTGTACATGCAAGTCTCTCCACCCCATCAAGGTGGCCGTCCATGGAGAGGAACAATGAGGCTGATGGTGATGTCAATCTCTAGGGAGGGGTGGGACTTCTGGGGCCTCTTGGCCAATCAAAGGCATGGGGGGCCCTCTGCGCTCTGCTGTGACAATGGTGCTGGGTGCTGCACGCAACCTGTGAAATAAGAGTGCATCACCCGGAATTCAGTAGGTCCCTACTTATGAGGAGAAGCTGAGGGAACTGGGTTCATTTAGTCTGGAGAAGAGAAGACTGAGGGAGGATTTAACAGCATACTACCGGAAGGGGGGTTCCAAAGAGGATGGAGCTGGACTGATTTCAGTGGTAGCAGATGACACAACAAGGAACTATGGTCTCAAGTTGCAGCAAGGGAAGTTTAGGTTAGCTATAAGGGAAAACTTTCTCACCAGGAGTGTAGTAAAGCACTGGAACAGGCTACCCAGAGAGGTTGTGGAATCTCTGTCCTCGGAGGTTTTAAGACCTGGCTAGATAAAATCTTGGCCCAGGATGATATGGTTAGGGATGGTCCTGCTCTGAGCAGGGGGTTGGACTAGATGACCTCCAGACATCTCTTCCATCCCTAATTTTCTGATTCCAAGATCCAAGAGAGAATGTACATAGTGAGGCTGTCCATAATCTGAAGCTATGTTCTGTGCAAGCCTGGAGCTCTCAATTCCAGGCAGATTTTGCTGTATACAGCAGGCCACCACCCTTATAGCTTTTATTCCTTATGTGCAGTGACTGAAAGATAATCACAACCTGTGCATCAAATTGTGCCTTCACTTGCACTGATGTATAATCCTTAGACAGCCCCTGTGATGCTGAAATTATTCCAGATTTACTCCAGTAAATTTTGCTTCCTGTCTTATTTTACTATTTAATTATATAGCAGAGAACATTGCAGAGAACAAAGAATCAAAAAATACCACAAAATTAAACAGCTTTAGACTTTGGTATATATAGTAGTCACTAGCCAGCATCCATAGCATAAGCAGATACAGGAGGATCATCCTAGCAGTAGGAGGTTTTGTGTAGTTGCAGAGAGTGTATCTATACAACCATTTACCTGCTATTAGTGTAAAGGACATAACTGGAGGGAAGGGTACATGGCCAGGATATGTTTATACCTAATGAATGATTGCTATTGATCCCCTGCACGTTAGAGTTAAGAGCATAGTTAGCTGTGGAGGTGATTAAATGCTTCAGCGTTGCGCTATGTATTCTTTAACCTGGCAGTAATTTTGGGCCTGTATATTCTGTTTTATGTCAGTGACCAGGGCCAGGAAGAGAGATTGAAATAAAAATAAAAAAAATAAAAATTCTAATCTTATTTGCATTGATGCATTCTAGCTGAAGTCAGTAGAGAGGTATATTGTAAATGAAAGAAGGATTTAGCTCTTAGATTTCTTTTATCTATAACTTTTTTTTTTACCATAGCCTCTTTTTTTTGTACTTGTAATCAAAACTGTGTGTCCTGCAGAGGATTAGGCCACCAGCAGTTTGATACACAACTCTCCTGCTCCTTAGACCATGAAAAGGAACATTCTGTTTATTGTCTATACCATGCAGAGGACGTTAATTTTATCTATTGTATCCTGTGCAAAGGTTGAACCTAGAAAAGTTCCTTGGGCAAAGTTGTAGCACAGTCATTACAGTACGGTAAGCTTAAACTAAAAAAATTCTGAAATTTAATAACCCCCCCATATTCTACCACTGTTATTCATACTGAGTAGTCCCGTGCTCTACAAATAAAATCATAGAAAATAAGGATTGGAAGGGACCTCAGGAGGTCATCTAGTCCAACCCCCTGCTCAAAGCAGGACCATCCCCAACTAGATCATTGTTGAGCCCAGCCTCTAAACCTCCAAGGATGGAAATTTCACCACCTCCCTCGGTGTAACCTGTTTTAGGGCTTCACCACCTTCCTAGTGATCGTTTTTTCCCAATATCCAACCTAAACCTCCCTTACAGCAACTTGAGACAATTGCTCCTTGTTTTGTCATCTGTCACCACAGACAAATAGTTCCTTTGCAGTTCAGAAAGGGAGGATGGACAGTGCCTTTAAACCTTTTCTGTGTTCCCCCGTTTTCTCTTATTACTCTAACTTATACTACCCGCCTACAGTCCCAAAGAACTGTTACAGCAGGTAGGGATCAACAGAACAAGAGTAAAGATCATTATATCTCAATTGTCTGAACTAAGGGTGAAAGCATTCAAGAACAAATTATAGGAAAAGTTAATAAAATGAAGAATAACGTGAAGGAAAATAAATCACAGGCCAATCTGTTCTCTCTTACATTGATGTAATTGTATGAGAGTTAGTTGGGTTGTGTAGTTGTAAGCAAGAGCAGGATTTGTTTCAGTATTTTTATTTTAATAGATAAAAAGTGGTATTTAAAATCATATTATCTGTGACAGCCCTCCCATATTTGTTTCTAAGGTGTGCAGTATCACAGTGTTATCTTGCTAAAGTAATGTTTGTTGAAAACTACTTCAAGTATTTTCTTTGTCTGATTACTTTTATCTACCCCTTCACTCCAGTCTTTTCTTCTGGTCATTCCAAATCTTAGCCAATCTCTCTGATCTGTCTTCCTAGACAGCTTCAAAACAATTTTAATTACTATGGCCAAAAATGAACTCCCTGCCACTCAAGATTTATAGATAATCTCAGACTCCCAAGGTATAATAAATTCCTTCTTTTCATTTACCTTCCCGTTCAGGCTATATCTAAGTTTTCTGTGTTTCCCAGCACAATACCTTAATTTGTTCTGTCCCAATGCCTAAAATCCCTGATCATCTCCTGTTTTGACTCTTCATCTTCATGATGACTGGCTTTCACATCATATCCTTGAGGTTCATCCTCTTGACATCCAGCCAGAAGTTAGCTGCTGAAATGGTCTTGCCTACTGATCTAATCACATCACTCTCTTGCAATCTCTGTACTAGTTCCGCCTTCCCCAGCACATCACATTTAAACCTGTCTTCATCCTCAAGCTCCTGGATAATTGCATCTCTGTTTTATCTAATGTCATTTCATTTTACCACCTACCACTTCCTGCTTTGCCAAAAGTCTTGGTATCCTTTTTCCTATGCTCTGCAATTGGTATTTCCCATGCTTCTGGGCTTTGCTGATCTTTCTCTGCCTTTCTCCTACATATATCAGGGTGTTTTTAACCCATCTTCAGAGGCACTGGGTGTTGGCTGCAGCCAAGGCTGGGAATTTTGACTGGGGTGTGCCAGTGGAGGTTCTTGGCTAAGGGGTCTTGCCCCTACACTCAAGGTCAGACCAATAGCCATATTTGGGGTTAGGAAGGAGTTTTACCCAGTGGTCAGATTTGTATGGACTGTGGGGGTTTTGTCTTCCTCTGTAGCAGGGGGTGTGGCCTTCTACCTGAGATCTCTTAAGCATGTATTAATAATCCTGCTTCTATAGAAGCAGGATGTTGGCTGCTGCAGTTCTCCTGCTTTACCTGTGGCAGAACAGGGTAAATTTTTGCTAAAACTAGAAGGAGCCCCCTGCCCTTTTCTTTGTGCTTGGACAATGGAGCAGACTACCAGAACTCTACCAGCTAAGGACTACTGCTCCTTAGCTGGTATAGAGAAAGCTCCAGTTTCTGTTTAAATCCCTCAGACTTAACTGTCCATATTAGCTAGGAACTCAGAAAAAAGAAACTGTACCATTCAGGTATGATAAAAAGGCAACATGTTCAGCATTTCTCAATCTGTGGGTTGCGACCCAAAAGTGGGTTGCAAGAATATATGAAAGGGTCTCAAATAAATTTTAAAAATGGATCCTTCTTTAAAGGAGAAAAATATGGGGACATGTGGCTTTTCCCTTGCAGGGTGACAGAGTTCCAGCCTGTGAGGGGCTACTTGGGGGGGCCCCCCATACCCCACTTCCTGCCTCTCACACAGGGGGCAGGGGACAGTGGTTCAAGAGTGAGGTCACTGGGTCAGGACTGGCTATCAATGTTTACAAATGGGTCCTGGAACAAAAGAGGCTGAAAACCACTCTAAAGGGAAAAAATAAAGTTTCTGAAGTGTGATTGTGTGAGGCAAGTCAAAAAATGAGTGCAGGTTCCCTGCTTGTGAAGTACACAGGCCTGAAATCTCCTAAATAGATTTTCCATGAAAAAAGATTATAGTTGGGAGCATAGGCGATGTGTAGCAGGGGATAATGTGCCCACCACCCCCCCAATTGGCTCTTGCTGGCTGGGGAGTAGGGGGTAATGGTTGGTGCCCCCTCCCCCCCCCGAGATTGTGGGGGCACCAAGAGAAGTGCCGGCAGCACTTCCGGTTTTGCCGCTTGCACTTCCAGTCGGCGATCGGCTGCTGATGGCCCCTCCCCAATGTCAGGAGGCACCAGTCGCCCATGGTTGGGAGATAGCTGATAAACTTATCTGTCATTGGCAGAGGTACAGGAGCCTTATTTCCTTCCTATGTTGTCTGGAACACCTGGCCATATGTTATTGCTTTGGCAGTATGTCAAAGGCGTTATATCTATGAAAATGCACTTCAGTGATTAATAAGTGACATTATTCATCTTCCATCAGCCTAAAACTCAAATATAACAAGGACACTTTGGTATGTGTTTATATTTTTGTTTGTTGTTTGGAACTACTGTCTAGTGACAAGTCTTGCCCATCTTTAACAGCAGCTTGAGGCAAATCTCAGTCATGCAAAACTCACGCCTAAAAATTAGATTAGTTTAAAAGCCATTAGAGTTTTTAAAAAAATTGTTTGCCGTGTAATTTGTTTCATATTTTTCTCAGTGCAAATGTGGGCTAGGTATTTATTTAAATGAAATCTGAGATTGTCAAGTACAGGCTTCCCTCACCAACCACGGGGGTTAGGTTCCTGAAAGTTCCCGTGGTTGGCAAAGCTGGCAGGGCTGGAGGAACAGGGGCTGTGGGTGGCGG
>NW_017728993.1:39916117-39931689 GCF_001723915.1 Gavialis gangeticus | reverse complement strand
GGGGGGTGAGGGGCACCAGCAAGGCTGTGGGGGCTGTGGGTGGGGGGAGTGAGAGGCATGAGCAGGGCCAGTGTGGCCATAGTAGGGATTTTCCAAATGGTACCCCTCCACACTGCCTTCTCTAAAGCGTGGATACTCAAGACCATGGTTGACAAAGCTGCGGTTGGTGAGGAAAACCTGCATTTCCTTGCATCTGGGAATTTGTGCTTTAAGAAAAACAGCAAGCATCATGATATTCGCAATAAATTCAGTAAAGTTGTCAGTAGGCCCTAAAATAATACATACTCAGGTGTGGATGTGATTATATGGACCATCATTTTTCCAGTCTGTGTGTTACTATCCCCAGCTGGGTAATAAGGTAATGATGTCACAGGATAATTACCAAAACTCAGCATCCTTTATGACTTAGGTGGAATGAATTAGGGGAAACAAGGTTATATGGAGGAATTGCGTATTTGATATGCTGTGCCTATTCAAAATTTGTTTTAATAAAAGCAATTTCAGTAAGTTTAAAAAGTATAGAGGGGTCATAATGGACAGGCACCTGCATGCAAGTGCTGTGCAATTATGTAATAATGATGGCTATTGCAGTCCTTGGCTGTGTAAAGAGGATAGCCCAGAGCAGGGGTAAGCAACCCCTGCACAGGTGCCAGTGTGTGGCTCTCGAAGGCATTTTGCTTGGCATGCATGCCTCAGGGTGAATGGCATGGAAGGGGCCAGGGCTGTGCTGCCACAGTAAGGTTTGGGCCCCTCGCAGCTTCCCCACTGTCCACCCCTGGCATGCCACCATCTTAGAAGTTGAGGTTGCAGGTGTTTTTGGCACCCTGCCCAAAACCATTGCTGACCCCTGATTCAGAGTATGATTTGTGAAATTGTTTGTTCTCTGTATATGACGTTAAAGAGGCCAATATAGAAATACTCCATACAGTTTTGGAATTTCTCTTTCCCTTGTTTGTTTTATTTGAGGTTGTTCTTTGAGCCTACAGAGCTGCAGTTTTCTTTATTCTCCAAATTTTTCCTATTTTGTCATTTTTTCCCTCTTGCCAACCTTCAATTTCTATTCCCCTAATGGGTACGTGGATAGCTTTTAGTTCTTGGTTCAATATATGACATAAGGTTGAATCTAGTAACCTTATTTACTTGGCAATTTCACTATCAGTGGGATTATTAACATGTGCAAAATGAGCAGGATTTGGCCCCTCAGTTATATATTTTATAATAAAAGATAAAATGAGATTTTAGGAAGCTGCAACTTATGGCCTTAATATTTATGACAGTGTCAGGATTGCTCTGTAAAAATTCATATTATTTAATTCTGCACTCTGACACTAAAGCATCATTTCATTTATATGCAAATAAGACTGTACTCTACTGCTGATTCTCTACTATAGAAACAGTTTGAATTATTCACATTTTATTACCAAAGCTTCATAAATAAGTATTTTTCTGCTCAATTGGTAGTGGCCAGAGGGAGAGAATCTATTTATCAGACCTTTGCTATTATGATCTTCATAACAAAATATGATGATTTATGGAGTATGTAATTAGTTGTTCTGTGGTTGTAATGTAATGGAAACATTAAGTTATCCAGACAAACTATTCTTTGTAGAGGTGTTTTTTGGAAAATGGGCTAAAAATGTAACAACATTCTTCAAACTGTGTTTTGAAAGAAATTTTACCATCTACAACAATATATGATGACATAATTTTATATGACCTTTCAGTCTATGGGTCTGATTTTCAAATATAAGTCTGATGGCTACCACCCTAGCTTACCCCCTAGCAAAAACCCTCAGAGCTGAAAGCATGATTACAGCTTAAGTCAAGCTCTCAAGCTGATGGCTGCCTCAGATATATCTTCAACAGAACAGTTTCTTAAGATGCACTCACCAGGGGTTACCTTAAAAAGATAGTCGAGTCCTGTGTTCTTGCCCTTCAGTTAGCAGTTAGGAATACACAGTAAACATTTGGGCTAGTGCAATCAGGACTGAGATGGGTGTCTTAGATATCCTAGACAATCATACTTTGGGATAGTTTGCAAAGTTCTGATGTTATAAAGGAATTAGATGTAAAGTAATTGAAGTTTTTTGAAAGGTGCTTTTGTATATTGTGTGCCTTCATGATCTGCAAGAACCTAGCACAGCTGGTTTCTGGCTCAAGTACTATTCCAGGACATTCTCTGGGTCTTCTTGTTGGGATGGGTTCAATAATAAAGATGTATAATTTTAATGTCCTGATCATCAATATTTCCTCCAAGCTAACATCTAAGCTTTCCCTCATTCGTTTTGGTATCATAGACCACTTTTTGTGGCCCACCCTTCGATATTGAAGGAGTGAGGCAGAAGGGGTCTTTAGTTCAGCCTCTGTCTGGGACATTATTAGTGGCTAAATGTATAGTGGAATAGCATAATTGTGTCCACAGCCAATAAAGAGTAGCAGGTGGATGGCTAATTATGAGTAACTGATTAGGTCATACAGGTTTTGTCATCCAAGTCATACTAATTTGATATGGTTCCACCACACAGAGCTTTCTTCTTGCTATCTCTGAAATCCAAAGCAATGAAGTAGCATAAGTTGGGAACAGTGTCCTAAACCAGACTGGTTAAGCATGGAAACAGACTAGATTATGTCTCGCTGTGAAATCTGGACAAGACCAAGTGGGCATTCATTGATTTGAATGTATCTACAGGAGTGAAGGTGGCAGAAAGCTTTCAACACATCCCAGTCTTTAGAGAATCAGAAATGAAGTTTTAGGGTACTAACATTCTGATTGTATAAATATTATTTTTCAGGGTAAAATTATTTTTATACCAACTTTTTAAAATGAAATAAGGCAAGCAATTCTGCAAGCAGCTGAGTACTCTGGCTCTGATCCAATTTAGCACTTAAGTATGCATTTAACGTTAAACATGCATGTAACCTCGTTGAAGATGCTGAACTAGCCTGTGCACTGCTGTGAGCAGCAAGTGCTAGCAGGGACATGGTACACCTGCACAGAAGAGCAGAAAAGAACATTCCACAGTGATATTACTTCGAAGAATCCTATGCTGCCTGCAGAATTATTGTAGCAGAGGATGTTGTGGAAAGTTTCAATTACACAAAGACACATTATATGCATCTATATTATGCTCATCAGATAGAACAGACTGTCCTTTCTGGTTGTAAGATAATGTAGAATTTATTAACAGATATTTAGAACTCTGAAGTCCTTTAAAAACAGTGACTGTCCTTGTATTTTATATAACTGCATATTTGTTTATTTACAGGTATTTCATTTATTTTGGTAACACTGAACATACAAGCACTTGTTTTGGAGTAACACTCTTTACTAGTCTTACTTGCATTTCCAAATTTCATTTAAAGAATTTAAAAACAAGTTCAGTGCTAGTTTGTTTCTGGAAACTCTTTCATGCATGTATGAGAAGAACAAGTGGAATCCACTGTCAACAAAAGAAGACTCTTGCTGTTATCTTGTGGGTGAGTACCTGTTGCACTCCATGTGATCTATACAGAATAGATTGAGATTGAAACACAAAATGGAAATATATATATTTCTTTGGGATGTCTCTTAACAGCATTATACTATAAAATGGCCACCATTTACATTCTAGAAAATATTTATTATGGCATAAGTTGTGTTTGATTATAGGTTCGGGTTCCAAATATTAAAACATTTATGATGCTTTCCTTGGCAGAAAGGCACTAATGTTATGGTTTAAAGGTAAAGAATACCATAAAAGCATGAGGGATCCAAGAAATGTAACAAAGTATATTTGAAGAGCATATCAGATATGGTCATCTTAATTCTGCTTGGCTGAAAGTGGAATAAAAGAAACAAACCTCAAATCATCTAGAAAAAAATGTTGCAGATGGTTTTACAGTGTCCCAGCAAATAATTGGGATTACAGGTTAGAAGAAATTCAGAAAATATACATATTGTGTAGTTCCATAATTTGACTTACAGAAATAGCTAGAGTAAATCTAGAATCTTGAGGCAACTAGTTTGTTCTATATGTTAAAGTATTTAGGGAACTACTAGTATTTATTGAACATGAACTATGTAATAATTTTTTTTTCTTGGTAAATGCCAGCAGCTAATATTTTTTTCTTTGAAATCAGTGGGAATTTTGCATGGAAATTTGCACTTGATATATGTATCCAGTAGGATGAATCAGGGATATTCTTTTTGTTGTTGTTTTTTGTTGTTGTTGTTGTTGCTACTATAGAAAATATTTCTTTAGAACATTCAACTGCTTTTTGTGATGTGGGCGAATCTTTTAAGGCTGTTATGAAAGACAGAACCAAGACATGATAGTTAGGGACCTACTTAATTCGCAACAAGACAAAGAAGTATTTACAGTTTGGTCATGTCACAAACAGCCAATTTCATGGGCATTTCCTGGTCACCCTATGCCTCCCTGCTGACTGGCAGAGAGGCCAGGGGGCAGAAGGCATGAGGGGGCGGACACCATCTTGGCTGCTGGCTGCCCTTTGTGTGGCCCCACCCCTTGCTGATTGGGGGAAAGGCGGGGTGGGGGGATTAGGAAAAAGGGGGTGGCCATTGTCTTGACTGCTAGCTGCCCTTCATACTACCCTGACAGCCAGCACCTTCCCTTCCTGAGTGGGCTGTGAGGCAGCATTTTATTTCTATTAAGTTTTTTTTAAGTTGACTTTGTGGACCGTCTCAGATTTCACAGTTTCCACAAAATCTGCAAAATCACAAATTAAATAGGTCCCTAGTCATAGTCTTAACTCTCCTTTGTTTTCTGTTCTTTATATGTTGGATGCACACCTGACACGGGTGGTTCAAACAAGGAGCCGTTTGATCTATACCTTTCTGCACAGACAGGGCTAGTAAGGGATTGTCTGAGGGGAGAACAGAAATTGTATCTGGTCTTTAGGTAGAAAGTGCAAGGTTGAGGAGAGCTTTTTGGCTGTAACATCTTTCCCTCCCTGTTAAGTCATCTTTTGTTTCTGCATTACTATGACTTTATAAATAAATTGGGCCTTGCTTCTCTTTGTAGCAAAATTGTCAGGAAAGGTCATAATCTGTAGTAATATAATACAAATACAGAATGCACAAATGTCAATGAAAGTACTATAAATTATCAATCATATGTGGCGTGCCGCCTCTATTCAGGAAAAAACCAGTAATGACAGACAGCATCTGTGGTTAGAAAATGCATGTTGTATAGAGCTCAGAAGAGCGTGTTCCCTGAGCCAAATGATTGTTCCAGTGGAGAAATCTATGGCTAGATGTGGTAGCTACTTGGCAAGGTTCCTTTCCCATTGTCCCCTTTGAGAGGTTCTGAAGGTCAGGTTTCTGTATCTGAGAACTCACATGGCAACCAAGAGAGCCCAGGTAAATAGAGAGTGGCTCCTCCATGGATCATATTTTCTCCTTCATCTACTTCTGCTGCCCCGCAAAGGCCAACTACAAAGTATGCATGCAGAACAGGTTTTGTGGAGAATAGAGTATAAGTGGAGACACTGCACCCTTGACTTCGACGCTGCACTTCCATTTTTCATTTTCTCTAGCCCCGTCACTTGCACTGGCAATCAGGCACATCTGCTCCCTCACTGAGGCAAACCAGAAACAGTATACAGTTACATGCATGGCCACATCAGAGCAAAGGGCAAGAACATTTTAAAATATTACTTCTAAGTAGATTTCTCAGAAAAATCCACTAAAAAACTATATTATGCCCGGATTGAGATGCCTATTTCTGCTTGGAGCCACAGGAACTAGGTATCTATTTTCTGTAGTAGTTTGTTTTTTTTTCAGGGTGGCATGTCGTACATTGGCTTTTCCTACATTCCACCCACATTTCCTTTAACCACAACACCATTTTAGGAGTTTGAGGATCTCATTCATATCCTCTGTAGGGAAACATTTTACTGCCGTAATTTGGTATGGCAGCATTCCAAGTAGAAGGTTTTGGCTTGCACATGAGCTTTCTAGGCAAGATTTGTATTAAGTTCTGATACTTTCTTCACTCTGTGGTATACAAATGATTAGAGCATATGGCACAAACTATAAATCTGTGCACTGTTTGTACAACTATTTTTCATTTTAGAGATAAATACAAAAATGATAAATAAATTGAAGGTGATAGAGACTAGGATCAAGAATAATGTAACTATTCAAGAAAGCAACAAACAGACAACTATCTGTGAAAACTGAAATGTTACTGATACACATTTCCAAGATACTGGATTTAAAGGCAAATAAAAGAAATTAATATTTCCTAATTTCTAAACATATTTAATAAATAACCTAGAAAAGGTACTGTTATTGTTATGCCTGCTTGGAAAAGGATTCCAAGGAGCAGGTTTGAAAGCTGAGTGATTCTGACCCTGAAGTTTTTGATTATGAGAGGAGTAGGCCATCTAGTGGTAAGCATATCTGTTTTCTGAAATGGAGATTCTGAAACATTACCAGTTATTTGGCCGTGGAGTTGATAGCTATGTCTAGACATATTAGTTCAGGGTACCTTTGTTACATAACTGTCTACTTTAACTTTCTTCTATATAACTGTGCCTTAGCCATTCCTTTGCTACTGGCCATGTCTCCATGCAAAGCTTACCAGCCTGGCAACAGAGCCTTCAAGCATGCTATGATGCTTGAGCAGGCGGTTTCCTAAACTGAAAGAAATGTAGCCACATCTCTTTAGCACTTCAGTTAGGCTAACTAGCAGAGAGTGGCAATTAGTCAGCTCCTATGCTAATTAGCTTGCCTCTGATGGCATGCAGATGGAGCTTCTGGTTTAGGAGGCAGACCACATGAAGAGGTACAGCATGCTTAAGGGCACTGCTGTCAGGCATGTTTATCAAGCAGATACTGCTTTTCATGTTGCCTTACTTCCCATTGACTCACTCCAGAATGACCCCTGAGCATACAGGGTTCAGGGGCATTCAGAAGGGATGGAGCTTATGACTACAATGTGGTCCCTTTGTGACGGAGCAGCCAAGGGGGCCTAATTTTCTACTGGCTTGAACTTTGTGCAGTTATTTACATTAGTTGTAAGGTGTAAAATACATTTATTTGCACGAGTGTAAATATTTACACAAGGTGCAGGGAAATGGAAAATTGGGTGTTAGGATGATGAGACATGATGGGGGTCATGGAGGTGAGAAGGACCATTTTGAACTTAAATTAATAGAGCTAGTAGATACGTTTCAGCATGCTGATTGTTTTGTACTGTAGATTCTTTTTAAAAAATGGTAATTCACTTTAAAGTGGCTAGTCTATATATTAAGAAGTATTCATGTTAAACATTTTAAAAGAGGGAAATGAGCAGCTGTAGGAAGGTTATGACAGAAATCGAACCCCAGAGGAGAACTTACCTGGGGGGATAGATGAGTTGGAGCCAGCACAAAGCCACACCCAGCTGAAGGAGCAATGGGTGCGGAGCCACAGGTCAGGAGAACGCTGTGCCAGATGGGGAAAAAAAAGCAAAAAGCAGCCGACCTGGGAGGAGCTGGGACTAGCCCTTGCGCCAGTGTAGGTGCATTTTATGGCTGTGTGCCAGCACCGATTCACCAGCTGGCCCATTGAAAAGGGAATAAAAACCTCGCCAGACAGGAGGTAGGGGGAACCGGAAGTGGGTTCCCTGGCAGGCAACGAGCAACCCAGAGCAGAACAAAGCCCCACTGAGGGAAAGTGGTGGCAGCCCCAGGAAGGGGCTTTTGGAGATAATTCAAGCCCAGAAGAGCTATATTACTTACCTGAAGCAGACCTGTGGACTCCCGATGTCTCCCAACTTGATTGGAGCCACCAGGAACCTGCGGAGAGAAGGAGAGACAGCTGTGCACACCACAGCAACTACAGGCCAAGGAGAGTGGAACTGACACCAAGAGATAAGGGAGATTAACAGCAAATAGGTAGAAACCTTTTCTCTCCAGCACCACCTGGGGTGACAAGGAACAATGGTAATAAGCTGATGGAGAATAGGTTTAGGTTAAAGATCAGAAGGCAATTTTTTACAGTTAGCGTGGCCAAAATCTGGAACCAACTTCCCAGGGAAGTGGTCCTCGCCCCTACCTTGGGCAAATTCAAGAGGAGGTTGGATGATCACCTGTCTGGGGTCTTGTGAACCCAGCATTCATTCCTGCCTGTGGCAGGGGGTCAGGCTAGATGATCTGTTCAGGTCCCTCCTGACCCTAGCTACTATGAAACTATGAAACCCGGGGTCAGAAAAAGGCTAGGCCAGTCCCGCTATGGCCTAAGTAGAGCGGGACAAACTGACATCCAAATACGTGTCTTGGCCTTCTGAATAGGTATAAACATATAACAGTACCCTAACCAAGCCCAGAAGACCGGGACTCAACTTCATTGGCTGGCGTTAGTTGGGGTGTAGGGGAGGCAGAGCCCCAGAATGGAAAGACGGATGGGAAGATTGAAGGAGGGGACCAGGAGGGATGGAACATACATTTTCCTCCCTACTAAATACATTTATTACAGCAAAGACATGGCAGGAAAGAACCCCTGAGGATCCTCTGGAATCTGACTCAATAGTAGTCCATCTTGTCCTCAAGCAACAGCGACCACCGAAAAGCTTGTACAGACCAGATGCACTGGTGAACAGCACAGCCGATTACAGGTTGATGAATATTCAGGTACATTCACAGTCTATCCGCTCATAAACAAAATGTATATGTATAAAATGTTCCATTACTTAATTCATAAAAGATTTCAGTGGAGATGGAGTCAAGGCACTGGGATAGACAGACAAAGCAGCAGACACGGTGATGTGTAGATTTGTGGTACCTGGAGGTGTAAGAAGGGAAGGAAATTTCAGGGTTAAAGATGTAGTCAATCCTATGGACAATGGAAACAATGTTGAAAATCAGGACACACAACAAATTTGATTGTATGGATGAATTCTGATCCCATTTATATCCATGCAGCTTCTTTGGCGGTGTTTAACATAAACATCACTTTTAATATGACCTATCAGTGTACATGCTGTTTCTTATTTAAATGTTCCATTCTATTATATGGTTTTTAAACATTTATAATTTGACTGTTAGTTATGTCCTCTTTGACCCTGATCCTGAACTTTCTTCTCTTCCATATCTTTTGTATCTGAAAATAAGCCAATTTAATTTCTACAACATCTCTCAGGAAAAATATTCACTTCTCCTAGTTAAGGTTATTCTCCAAGTTAAAGTTTTTAATGAAATGTGGTATTTTATACAATATTATGTGGCAAAATATGATGTTTTACATACACATTTAAGGAGTTGTATGAATTATGAGTGAATTTTTAATGTTAAAATAATCCATATTTTAACTTCAGTGGCATAAAAAGGAGCAGTGAGTTGAGAATCAGCTCTGTTATGTCAGTAAGCTGCAAAATTGACTGCTTGAAAGCTACTTCTTACAAAACCTTTTAACTTTCAGGTCCCACATTGTTTTCTTTGAAATTGCTCATTGCAATGACAAAATTACTTTGAAGCATCAGACTTTTTGTAGCATAGATAAGCCAAGCTGCTACCATTTTATGTATGTATCCATGTGTGTAGAAAGGTTTTTACCTTGAAGAGCAGGGGAAGTTAGGTGTTTACATTTTAAATTGCTAGCATGTTTTCTTATTATTATTGCTTGGCAAAAACTAATTTATGCACCATTTTTCAGATAGATGAAAACTAATGATAAACATTTCTAAACCATCTATACATTTCAGAAATGCTAAAACACATTACAAAGGCCTTAGTGGTTACACACTGTTCTTTTTCTTTTCACCCATAAGAAATTACGTATCTTGCTTACAAACAGCTAAAAATGTGATATTTCACTTAAACTTACTATACAACCACTGACTTTGTTATTCTCTTCTTATTTAAATAGATCTTACATCTGTTTAACCCCACTGACTTCAGTGAATTTACTCCCTTTTTATACCAGTGTAAGCGACAGCAGGATTAGGCTGTCTTCACTCATTAGACAGATGCAGCAAAGAGCAATAAAGGCACGATAGCTGTTGTTTTCAGTTTGTCTGCCATACTTTCAGTTCTAAAGAGCTACCAACAAAAGAACAAAGAATTAGAGTTCATAAGAAAACTGCTTCATACCCCTATACAAAAGAACAAAGAAATATATACAAAGAAAATTGTGCCTTACCCCCAACTCCAACAGGCCTAGCTGAGGTGTGCCGAAGTCCCAGCAGGCTGAGTGAAGCGGTTATGGTGCCCCAAGCAGACAGTAATGTTGGGGCCCTGAGACAAAAGCAGTCCATCAAAGACAGAAATTTTGTACTGAAAGGAAAGTAATACACATATCACTTAAGGCATCTGGCTTAAAATATTAAAAAGGAGGACAGCGCAACAGAAAGGGGTTTTCTTTTAGAAAATTGCCTGTGGACTATATATTAATGTTCTGAAGCTGCTCCCTGAAGCTACTTTATACAATACCCAGTTTTCTCCTGTTTCAGAAGTACTAATGATTCAATGGATGCCAAATCACAGAAAGCTCCTGGACTCTGCTTATACCCCCCTCTACTCCCTTGAAGTCCTATTTCCAGCAACTGACTTAGAACTATATAATATTAAAAAGGAAAATAAAGCCTCTAAAGTATTAACTGATACCTTCTTTGTAAGGGTTTCATTTTAAACAAGATAAATTGGCTGCATTTGATTTAATATTTTGTATCTTAGAATTGGTTGAATACTAACTAGCTACCTGTCTTAGTGTAATTGTCATAGTCATCTAATTTTTTTGTCTTTGTACCTGGTATCTATCCTCTGCTTTTACCATAGCCCTCACTTGTTATATTGCTATTTCTTGGATTTGCTTTTTATTGTTTAAAATAACTAACTAAGGAAGTGTTGAATACCTGATTTAGATTATCCAAAAAAAAAGTTTTAATAAAGCAATTTTAATTTACTTGGACAGAGCTTCCTAAAGCCTTTCCAAAGATATGGAAAAATCCCCATTGTAATTTAAAAATGTAATGGGCAAATGCAGTCTCATGCAAATTGCAACAAAATCAAACTCTGTACATGCATACTATATATTCTGTCAATGCACATAAATCATCATGGAAAAGATTGCTTGTTTATGACAGCAGAAAATAATATTGCCCAAATATCCATTAATATAAATAAAACTTCAAAAAAAAGTTGGTAATGCAAAAACAAAACAAAAACAAAACCTGGAATTACAAAAGGAAATGTACATTTGCAAGGTATTAGTTTAGCATCTTACTCTTTTCAAGAACCTGTTCAATGGAGACTAGAGTTTCTCAAAAATTGTGGCAGAATAATTTTCTATTGGCAAACAGAGTTTTATCATAAGCAAAATATTCCACAGGATGGTGCCAATTTCAACAGCATTTTAATGGAAAAGTGTTGAATTGTTTTGACTTCCTTTTTTTCCCCAGTAAAGTTGCAATATTTAATTTTGATAAGGTACAAACATTTGTGTAGACTTTATTTTGCATTTTATTTTGATGTGTATATTATAATAATTTTAACACTTTTGTATTGTTTTAATGGGCTGACATAATCAAAATGTAAAGTTTTTAGTGTCAGTGAATCTAGGTCAGAATATCCAAAAATAGTATCCTAATTATATCCACAGGATCGATTTAGGTTATGTTTGTATCTACCTCCTGAGCCAGGTGTTGGGCAGTCAGTGGAAGCCCTGCTCATTGGACATAGAAACTTGTAGATTCCTATGGTCTTAGCTAGGTGCCTGTCTGATTTTCAAAAATGCTGTAGACTCAGCAGTTGACAGTGAAGCCAGCATAGCAACTTTAACTGCTGAAAACCAGGCAGGTGCATATTGGAATCTAATTTTTTAGCCACTTTCTTTAAAAGCCTAGGCTTGTTGTAAAATCTGCAATATGATCGTTAGCTATAATGGAGAGGGAACCAGTGAGGCAGCAACTGTGTCTATCGGAGTTGCGCTGAGCAAGGGGATATATAGCAGGCAGTGGAGAAAATGTACTCAGAGGAACAGAGGAAGGCATCTGGTACCTGTTCCCCTGTCTTTCCCCTCTTCTATCTTCACTGGGTTCAAAGACAGTGGGAAACCTTGATCTATCGCTGACACTGGTAAATGCTAGGTCACTAGCTATTTAAAACAGCAGTCATCTTCAGCCTCATTCAAGATATAGTCACTGACCTTGTATGCATTACTGAGACCTGGCTGGACTTGGGCTGGTGGTTGCCCAGTTAGTTCCAGTTGGATACTCAGTACAGAATCAGCCTTGGAATGGGGGATGGAGAGGCAAACTAGCATTGGCCTTCAGGAAAATCTGACTCATAAAAGGTATCCAATTGCCCAGTTTGTCCAGTATGGAGAGCATCTTCCTTATGCTCAAAGGTAGGGATAGACTGGAGATTCTGCTGATATACCAACTGCCCTGCTGCATAGCAGATTCCCTGACTGAATTGGCCTCCGAGGTGATGTTGAGGATGCCCATACTTACTGTCTTGGGGAACTTCAACATCTATGCTCAGGCTGGCTTTTCAGGGCTGGAGCAAGACTTCATGGTACCTATGTCAATCATGGGGCTATCCCAGATAGTAACTGGGCTGATCCATGAAGTGGGACATGTGCTGGACTTAATGTTTTGTACCTGCCTAGATACAGGGGCTCTGAGTATCAAGGATGTTGTCAAGAAATCTCTGTCACAGTCAGACCACTGCCTTCTAACAGATCTCTGTTCTCTGTCACTGCCCCCCCCACCCAACCCCAGCAGACTCATGGATCAAATGGGATTCCAGAATTCCCTGGAGGACATTCCTACTGACCGTGACAGCTACGCTGTTGACCTGACTGATCTGTGGAATAGCACACTGACCTGGCCATAGACAGAGTGGCATCCAAGCATCTGCTCCTACTGCTGCAGTGGCACAGGACCTCCTGGTATGCAGAGGAACTGAGGCAGTTTGAGCGGAAAAGTAGGCAGCTGGAGGGCAAGTGGCTCTCAGCTTATGCCAAAGCCAACTGATTGTGGCACAGATCTTTCTTAAAGGACTATGGTGTAGCAATGGCAGCAGCAAAGCTTTTCTTCTCTACTGCCATTACATCTGGAAGGTGTTATCTAATAGGGCTGCACAAAATTTCAATGGGTGTTTCATTTCAAAGCTGTTTCAACTTGTTTCGAGCTTAAAACAGCAAAATCAAAATAAAACAAAAGGCTTTGAAACAGGTTTGAAACAAAACAAGGGCACTCAAAATGTTTCGAAAGTTTTGAGACATTTTGAGTTTTGAAGCTGGCTTGCTTGCAGCTAAACAAACTAAGGAGATGGAGAGGGGAAGGACCGATCTGATATTGACATCTAGCTCCCAGTTCAATTCCCCAGCTCTCTGATCATTTCCCCACCTCTTCCTGGGGGGTGCAGGCCCCCAGTCTGTGTTGGGTTTCAGCAGGCTGCTGCTGCAGGCTGGGACCAGCGGCAGCTTCTGAAACCTGGTGCACAGATCCAGGGGCCTGCATCCCCTGGGAAGAGCTAGGGGAATGGTCAGAGAGCTGGGGGGAAGTTCAAGTCCCTGAACATTCTCCCAGTTCCCAGTTCAGTTCCCCAGCTCTCTGACAGCTTCCCCCAGCTCTTCCCAGGGGCTGCAGGCCCCCAGATGATGCAGGATAACAGCAGGCTGCCGCTGTCACCTGGGGATGGAGGTGGCTCTGGGCTATTTTTCCCCAGCCGGCAGCAGCAGCCTACTGAAAGACTGCGCACAGATCTGGGGGCTGCGCCCCCTGGGAAGAGCTGGAGGAAGTGATCAGAGAGCTGGGGAATCGAACTGGGAACTCTGACTGACACATGGAGCCTCCCCAGCTTCAGGACAGTGTGCAGCACCAAGTCACACTGCACCTATGCAATGGTGCAGCTGCTGTGTGGGCATTGGAGACGCGTAGGGGGTGCAAACAGGTGCACATGCACCCTTTGAGATTGGCTGTGCACCCCCTGGAAGCACCAACTGCAAAACCCAAGTACCACCGGAAGTGCATTTCCAGTTTTGTCCGTTTCACCGCTGGCTCGGCGATCAGCCACTGGGGGACCCTGCCCACCCCGTCGGTGATCAGGTGCCTCCTCACTCGGGAGACACCATTCACCCATGCGCATGGGTGCCAGGTGGGGAAATGGGGGGCAATCCCCACTGCCCTGTGCTGCGTGGTGGGGGGGGCTCTACCATGAGCCCTCAGAGGCCCCAATCACCAGGCACCAGGAATAACCCAGTGCTGGTACTGGTCCCAACCGGCAGCCTGCTGTCATCCCACACACGGATCCAGGGGTCCATGCCCTGCCAGGGAGGGCTGTGGGGCTGTGCCAGACTCCTCCCAGGGGGAGCTGGCCCCCAGATCAGCATGCGGGATGACAGCAATCTGCCGGCACCAGCAAGTGATATTAGTTTTGCTTTGAACAGTTTGAGGTGCAGTTTGACAAAACCCCCTGCTTCTATCTCCTTGGAACTTGGCAGGCTTCATGCCCTCATAAGGGCTACCATCCTTGCAATTTGCATATGAATCAGGCAAGAAATGACAAAGTTATAGGCATTTTCATGATTCCCCATTATAGCCTATGGGTGAAACATATCAAAACAGCGTCAAAACAGAGAAACAGTTTCAACTAAACAAAACAGAACAGTGCTTCAAAACAGTGAAATGAAACACTGTCCCTGTGAAACAGAAGTCAAAACGAAATGGTGCTGTTTTGTACAACCCAGGACTCTTCTAGGTGGTAAATGTCTTCCTTGTCTCTACCTCAAGACTTAGTCTTTTTCAGTTAACTGTGACGAGCTTTTTACCTGCTTTGTAAATAAAATCTCCCATCTCTGGCATGGCTTGGGAACTGCTTTTGCTGCAGAGTCAGAATTTGGGGTTGACAGCTCAGTCTTGTCCTGTTTATATGTATCATTGTAAACTGTTATCACTCACTGGTGCTGAAGATGTGCTTGGAGGGATGAGGGCAACCAGCTGTGAACTGGTAGGGCTGTGCAAAGCTTCGACTTAATATTCAAGTCGACATATTCGACCTTGAAAAGTGAAAGTCGAGTCGAATAGCAGCTAGTCGAATAGCTGTCGAATCGAATACTGGAAGTCAAATATTAACAGCATGGATCGAATATTCAACAAGAGTCGCATATTCGACTTGCCTATACTTTCCTCCCCGCCCCCCCTCCAGGAATCCAGTAAGGGGGGGGAGGGGGAAGGAGTGCTTTCATGACTGAGGTGTGGCTGCCCAGTGACCTGTCAGCATTCTCTGAGGTCCTTTCCAATCTCAGTGCTCTGGGGGAGGGCCAGAGAAAATGCATAAAAGGCAGCAGTTTTTCAGCTCCCCTGCTTTCTGCCTTGGGGTCAGTTTCTGAGCTGCTGGTGTTCTCCAGCACCTCTGCGTTCAGACCACAACGGCTGGAAGCCCTGATCTTCAACAGATTTCCTGCTTGCAACGCTAGCAACAGGGATTTCTGAGAACTTGGTGCTTTTATTTTATAACTACTTTTCATATTAGTTTACATTGGATATTATTAGTTTATATTGGATATTAGTTTATATTGGATAGGGTTAGTAGTAGCCTAGGATCTATTCTATACATAGGAATTTAGTTTATATATATTT
>NW_017728993.1:39910228-39911117 GCF_001723915.1 Gavialis gangeticus | reverse complement strand
AGACCCCAGGATCAGGCAGACAGCCCTCACACCGTGGTGTCTGCCTATCTTGCCGAGCCCATGGAGCCCCTGGACCCCTTGGCCTACTGGGCAACCCACAGCCTGATGTGGCCAGATCTGGCCACAGTTACCTGGGAATACCTGTCCTGCCCACCGACCAGTGTGCCAAGCGAGAGGGTGTTCAGCATGGCTACGGAAGTTGTGACACCCCACTGTACCTGCTTGGATCCTGGTTTGGTGGAATATTACTTGCTCTGCACAGCCCTATGGACTGGACCTGTGTGCATCTGGGCTATAAAACCCAGCCAGGAGAGACTGAGGCCACTGCTGGTGGGGGTTGTCGTCAGTGCCTCCCTTTAGAATGGCAGGGTACCAGACACTTAAGTCTATGCTTGTCTGGCCCCTGCTCAAGAAGGCATCACTTGATGCTGATTCCCCATCCAGTTACTGCCCTGTCTCCAACCTCCCTTTTTTAGGGGGGAAGATCACTGAATGGGTCCCAACAGTTCCATGTGCATTTAGATGTCATTGATTTCCTAGACCCTTGTCAATCTGGTTTTCCTCCTAGCTATAACACTTGTGGCCTCAGCTGATGGGTCTTTGTCTAGAGATCAACATAGGAAATTGTGCCCTGCTGATCTTGATCTTTCATCAGCCTTTGATACAATTAACCATGAGGTCCTGATACAGCATTTACGTGACCTGGAGGATATTCACAGAACAGCTCTAAATTGGTTTTGCTCTTTCCAACAGGGAAGTCCCAGAGGGTGGTGATGGCTCTCAGGGATCCTGGTTTTCTCTGTTTAAAAATTGCAAATTCTTTGATAAAAATCATAAATTCTCTGATTAAAAACCCTAAAATCCACAATTAAAATGAAATGTCACTATA
>NW_017728993.1:39903992-39905228 GCF_001723915.1 Gavialis gangeticus | reverse complement strand
TTAAAATAAAATGCCACTATATATATGTATCAATTGAACACAGTGTTTTAGTGATATATTTACAAATTTAAACCAATTTGGAAACCTACCAGTGCCTCAATCACTATAATAAAATAAATTCTATAAATACCTATACATTTTGGTATATATAGAATACCAAATATTTGATTTCGGGTTTTTTATCATGGAAATTCAGAGCATCCCCTGCCCCCTTCACTGACCAAGACACAGGTACAGGCCCCTAACTCCCCACCCACAGCCCCCCGGCCCTGCTGGTGCCCCTTACCCCCCACTTACAGCCCTCTGTCCCCCCAGTCCTGTTGGAGGCAGCCCCCAGCAGCCAGGGACGTGGGCCCGTAGCGCCTGAGCCCTGCCTGTTGCCCACAGGAGGCAGTGGCTGCTGCAGCAGAGCAGAGCACAGAGTCCAGCTTCCCTCACTGTGGGTGGTGTGGCCAGAGTGGAGCCCGTGGTGGGCACAGGTGTGGGCTGCCCACTGTGGGCTCGGGCTCCCTGTCCTGCTGTCTTCCCCCTGGGGCCTCTGCAGCTCAGCGGGTGGGACCTGGTGTGGCAGGGCAGAATGGAGCTGGACAAGGAAGTTTTCTGCCACTGCAAACGCCACATCACCATGGCGAGGCACCTCCCAACCGGCAGCAGTGAGGGGCACAACTCCACACCACCAGCCCTACTGCTGGGCAGACAGGGGGCACTTTGCCAAGGCAGTGTGGGGCTTGCAGTGGGTAGGAGCTTCCCCACCTGGTCCTGCTCTGCTTTCCGGGCTGTGTCCCACCTGCTGGGCTGCAGAGGCCCTGTGGGGAGGGCAGTAGGGTGGGGAGTCTGAGCCTGCAGCGGAAAGCCCACCCCTACCCCATGCACAAATATGCACACGTGCCCCCCATGCACAAATATGAGGGGCGTGTGTCCCCCTTCCCCCCCCCTTGGGAGTGCACACCATAGCAGGAAGCCAACCCCACCCCCCCAGTGAGTCACCATCCTGCTCCCCCCCAGGTTCTGCAGCCACACATTCCAGCCCTGGGCCCCAAGCCCCATGCACCACCTGGCTGGGCAAGAGTCCCAGCCCCAGCCCTACCCAATTCACTCCCTACTTCCCTCTCTATGGGGCCTCAGTCCTCCCTCCCTCCTCCACCCACCAAAGAGCAAGCGGGGACCACCCCCCATCTTGCCAAAATCCTCATAATATACAAAGCCCAGGAAACTGCAGAAGCAGAAGCTTTGTTC
>NW_017728993.1:39838322-39898992 GCF_001723915.1 Gavialis gangeticus | reverse complement strand
GCAAAAATGGAAAATCCATGCGTTTCTCCATTAAAATGAGAAATTATGTTTTTCTCAGTTAAAAGAGGAAATCCATGGGGGGGGTTGGTTTCTGTTTTTTCTGTGGGAAGTGGAAAACCCAGATCCCTGCTCATCATCCCACTGGGGCCTTCCTTGTGGATTCCCTCAGGGCTCCATCTTGTTGCCTCTTCTGTTTAATACATTTATGAAGCTTCTGGGTGAGATTGTGTAGAGATCTGGGGTGAAATGCTATCAGTATGCTGATGACACCCAGCACTACCTTTTCTTGTCCTTCAGACCCTGGGCCTGCAATCTCGGTTCTTTCCCAATGCTGGGCTGCAGTTGGGGACTCAGTACCAGTGAACCGTTTGAAACTGGATCCAGACAAGAGGATAGTGGTGGTGGTGAATCCAGACAAAGTGATGGTGGTGGGCGGACCACGTGATTTAGTGGGGACTGGGACACCTATCATTGCTGGAGTGCAGCCTCCATTGTCACTCAGGTTCTCAGCATTGGGGTGCTCCTGGATCCTTTGATGCATCTGGATTTTTACATGGAAGCTGTGGCTTGCTTTGCCTTTCACCATCTCCATCTGGTAAGAAGGCTGCAACTTTTTTTTTTCAGACTCCGATCTGGCCACAATAATCCATGCCTTTATAACCTCAAAGCTAGATTACTGCAATGTGCTGTACAGCAGCCTGCCTTCTGATAGGGGTGGGTCACCAGAAGCACCTAACTCCAGTGCTCCAGAGTCTGCACTGACTCCCAATAGCTTTCTGGGTGCAATTCAAAGTGATGATTTTGACCTATAAGGACCTGAACAGTCTGGGCCCTATGTATATAAGGGATTACCTTTATGCCCTATCGTGATCCCTAAAGTCAGCTAAGAGCAATGTCCTACAAGCCTGCTTGGCAAAAATGCACGAGAGGATATTCTCTGCAATTGTTTCTCAGCTGTGGAGCTTTCTTTATTTTCAGCCTTGCTAGAACCCAAGCCTCGATATCTTTCAGAACTGCTATAAGACCTTCCTATTTGGGCAAGCATTCACCAAACAACTAGCTTGAGATGTTGTTTATGGGTCTGTTTTATCTTGATGTCCTTTTAAAGATGTTTTGGTCCTCTTGTCACCCTCCTGTTTTTAATTTAGTCTGTTTATTTTTGTAAGCTGCTCTGAGCCTTTGTTGGGAAGGACAGCATATACATTGAATAATAAATAAACAAACAATGCCTTTTCAAACTACATACACACAAAGAGTTAATTATAAACATCACACATTTTCATTAAATTATTTTCATGCTGGAAGGTGGTTTCTTGTCTGTACAGGTAAGCACCGCTATTTCCTTGTTCCTAGAACTATTCACTGAAAAATATTTCCTTTTAAAGGTGTGCGTACATTAAAAAAAAATTGAAATTAACATAAGTGAACTATACTTTTTTTTGTCTGTATTTATTGTCAGAACTGTTTCCTATTCTGTGTCTGATAGGAAGAATCAGATTGTATCATATGGTGTGTCTGCTACAACTTCAACCTTTTGAAACATTTCTATCAAAAAAGCCCATGAGGCTGCTTCAAAGATGATAAGCAATAAGCCTTTCTAAAAAACATTACCAAATTTAGTAATCATTTCCCCAAGCTCAACAGTAGTGATTCAGTCTGAGGAAATGCATATTGTCTACTTCTGAAATATAAACACTTATGAGTAGGGACCTACCTAAATCATGGCGAATGTGCGCTGCGCAGTGGCTCTTTTAATCTTGCTGGTTTTGCTGTGTGCCCTCTCCCTCTCCCCAGCACTGATTGGCTGAGAGCCTCTGGTGGCCCCACCATTTGCTGCTCGCTGCTGATTGGCCAGGAAGCAAAAGCCACAGTTTTAAATATGTCGCACTTTTTGCTTCCTGGCTGATCAGCAGCAAGCATGGGGCAACTGGGGTCCCTCAGCCAATCAGCAGTGGGGTGGCAGGGGCATGTGGTGAAAAGAGCAAGATTAAAGGAACCATATCTAAAATCACAATTTTTGCCTCCCAGCTGATCAGCAGCAGGACAGCCAGGGCCCCTTGGCCAATTAGTGGCGGGGTGGCAGGGGCATGCGGTGAAAAAAGCAAGATTAAAGGAGCCTTTGCACAGCACACTTCTGCTGAGACTTAAGTGGCTCCTTACCTATGATCCATTAAGGGTCTTGGCATTAGAAACTTCTATGGGTATGGGCTTAAATGGGTTCTGTCACATGGTCAAGAAGTGCAGGGTAGGTCGGCATTTGTTCCATGTTACCTCAAGGTAACATTTCTACTTTTTTCTTCTGTTACCCTTCTGCTGAGCACCTGTCAGCAGCAACAAGGGCCAGATTCAATTTTGGGGATACTAAATATATTTTATCTTGGCTCAAGCCCCTTCTCTCCTTCCCCCGCCAGTCTACCTGGGAAACACTAAATCACTAGGGTGTCTAGTAAAACCAATAACCCTTCCCTCACAAGCAGTATGAACAGAAACCCTTGTTCAAGCAAAACAAATACACTGTCCTGGCTCAAAATATACCCGGGATCACCCCTACCCCTACTGGGAAGACTTTGACCCCAAGCTTGGCAGTTTGAGTGGGGAAGTCTCGACGCAAAAGAGGTTAGTCCCTGGGAATTTGGGTGTATCATCTCCCTTGCCATTGCTGTCCGCTGTGGGTGCTGGTCCCTCTACCTTGTAAAGGGCTCTTTGGTGAGTTGATGTAGCTCCACCGAGATCCTCAGGCAGGGGTAGGCAACATTTTTTGGCTGCACTGCCCTGCTGTCTGCCCTGAGGTGTGTGCGCAGTCACCGCCAGCATGGAACTGATGCTGGGGCTGCGGAGCCCGGCGCAGCTTTTTGCAGCCTGCCTGCTGCTTGCTGCAGCTGCCCAGAGCCCAGGTTGGCTACAAACAGCTGTGCCAGGCTCCAGAGCCCAGTCACCAGCTCTGTGCTGACAGTGGGGGAGAGAACAGGGTTGCACTGCCTCAGTCCCCTCCCGCATTTTCCCCTCCAAGGCGCGTGTGCATTCATGGGTACAGAGCTGATGCCGGGGCTCTGGAGCCTGGCACAGCTGTTTGCAGCCTCTCTGCTGCAGCCGGCCCCGGCTCTGGGTAGCTGCTGCCAGCTGGGAGCCCAGGCTGCTCCCAGCAGGCAGCTGGGACGCTGCCAGCCCTGCTGGGAGCAGCCTGTGCTCCATCGCTGGTAGCAGCTACCCAGAGCTGGGGCTGGCCATGGCATGACAAGCAAAATGGCCTTGCATGCCATGCTTGGCACGTGTGCCAAGGGGTTGCCGACCCCTGTGCTAGGGAGTGCCAATTTCTGCTCCTGCCCTGGATTCCCATTGATGTGACTCCACCAAGCTGCTGTGGAGAGCCAATCTCTGCTCCTACCTGAGTGGCTGTGGGGGTGAGCTACCAGCTCCTGCCCTGGACTCCCAGTCCAAACCCCACATGGCTACTGAACTTGAAACCCTGGCTCTCTGTACCACATGGCCTTGGGATTCAGCAAACATTCCAGTGTTCCTCCTCCCCTCCACAGGGGACCCAGAAGAAAAACAGAGAGCGAGCCCCTGAGCCCAGGTGGCCTGAACCTTAAATAACTTTTCTGACCTCATCACAGGGCCCCAGTCAAGAGGCAGCCTCACTGAAACACTGCTAATGCAGACCAATCAATTCAAAGCAGGTCAGCACATTTGGCCAGTCACTAAACTGGTTTTACAGGTTCTGTTGAGGAATCTTAAGACAATGGTCTGGGTGGGATGGGGGTGGAGGTGGGGGTGAGGGGGCGGAGATGGGAGGTGGTCCTCTCCAGTCCTAGAGAATGCACAGTGTACAAAAATCACACAGAAAACACAATTATGCTTTACAGCCAAATAAGATACACAGTGACATGAAATGCACTTCATAGCATGAAATAACTTGCACATTGTGGGTGTGCTACACTTAGAAAAGCTCCCATTTCTGATCTAATGACCATTGTTATATATTATGGCCACTATAATGATGATATAGTACCTATTTCATGGCTTTTGAAAGATATTGTAGAGCATGAACTGAGGAACAGCAGACCTTGTTAGACCACGACAACAGACTGGGAACCATATAAATATATACTATAAAATGCACAAACATTGAGCTTTGACTTGATGGTTATTTACTAAATTTTCCTTACTTGGTTCCTTATTTTCTATTGCTGCTGAAAGTGCAAACTCCATCTGCCAGATTGATGTTTAAGTTTGAAACTTCTCTGCATGCTGTATTTTATTCACAGAGGAATACATTTATTATCCATAGGCATTTAGTAGCTAGAAGGAACAGTTTGGCATCATGATTTTTCAGAAGAGATTTATCTTAACACTTTGTTTTCTCTGATTCTCCTGCTGTTGCCACTTCTGTTGCCCAAGGGAATGTTGCTGTCTTAAAACCCTCCTCAACTAAAGACTCTGAACATACTTAGAATATAGGCCAAAGATCACTCTTTGGATAGGAGAAGCAATGGAGAGAATAGGATACATGACTAAACACAATAAAGAGGTAACTTGCTGCAACTTACTAGCTTATTATATACAGGAGTCCTGATTAGATGAGGACTTGTCCTTTCTGGGGGGACAAGAGATGGTTGGCCCCCTTCTGGGGGGAAATTAGAGATGCTTGTCCCTTCTGGGCTTAAACTCTCTGACTGTGAAGGGAGGACAATACAAAATATTTTAAAGTCAAAGAAAGTGATCTGTCTTAACAGCAGAGGGAATGCTGAAAATATCAGTCATTTTTGTTTTCAGGTGATATATTTTCTGGCTAATCAGTGACACTGCACTCTAGAATTTTTTACTTAAAAATCCAGCAACCTTTTTAAATGAATGTAAACAATTAATAGATTCTAATAAACGTATTTTAAAACAATTGCATTTTCTGGGTAATGTATCATAGTAGTGCTTATAGTGATACTATAATAAAGGTTGAGCTAACCATTATCTTCTAACCTGCTTTTTAGTTGTTAATACCATTAATAGAAACATGCAATTAAGGTCATATAAAAGCTGAATATTCCTTGAAGTTAAAATGTATTCCACCAGTATTCAGTTGTTTAAGCTTGCATAAACTGTGGTTTCCACTTGAAAATACTGTTTCAAGTTTGTTGGGTCTCCTTTAAGGTCTGACCCAAATTGTACTGAAATCACTAAAAAGACTTCCATTGGTGGGATGGTAGTTTGACTGGGCTCCTAGAAACAAATGAACTGAGTTTTCCCTATCTACAATTGGTGTGATTTTTTGTCAATTGACTTGAATGGGATTTCTTATCTAAGGATGCAAGATTGGGCCTTTTTTCATTAAATGTAAATGGAATTATTTTGTAACGTGAGCAGCAACTATGAATGAATCAGACATACACATAAGGCAATACATCTAAGCTCTTGTGTTGAGTAAGCTATGAGTTACAATAACTATGTTGCTGATACTATACTTTTCAAGCTAAGCAGAAAAGGGTTAATTAGTGACTTCTATTGAATATGCAAAATACAAAGTTTTTCTTCATGATTTCATACGAAAAAATGTTTAATAACTTGATCAATGTCACAGATGTCAGCCAGCATTTCTCTGTGAAATCCTGAAACTGTTCTTTCATCTAGGTTGTAAACACATCAACAAGTATGTAGAATGTCTTGACTGTGAAATGCTGTCACCTACTTTCTACATGGTTGTCAGCAGTCAGCTTGTTATAAAAATGTTTCGTTTTCAACTCTGTTCCTTTTGGTAGTGTGTCGACGTACCACATTCTTCAGTTGTGTTCCTTGCAGCTTCCTCCGTTTTTATCAAAAATTTAGTATGACAGAACTTTCTCTCTTTCTTTGCAACATGTTGATATCTCAGGTTCTTTGCTGTCACCAAGGCAGTTGTGTTACTTTGAGGATAAGTTGAGAGTGTGTAAACTATCTTCAGCATTTTGTGCCAAAAGCACAGCAGGAAAGTGAACTCAAATGTTTATTTGATGATAAGAGATCCCTAAGCTTCAGTCAGGTTCAGCCACTGCTTTTGCCTTTTAATTTGGAATGTTTCCAGAACGTGCTTAATCTAATACTATGCTGATTCCTTACATATTTGGCAACATGGAGTCCACTTCTTGTTGGAACTTGCACACCTGGTGACAGACAATTTCTGCAGTGTGTGGGTACTCATGCCACTAAATCTGCTCCTTTTCTGGTAGCTTTCTCTCTTCATTTGAAGACTACATGTCAGAAACCTGTACAATGCCTCAAGTGTCCCAGTTAACAGCTGAATGTCTGTGTGTAAGATGCAACAATAACTATTTTCAGCTTTAAATTATATTTGTTTCATAAGGATATTCAGTTCAGAAATGCAAGCAGACATTAAGTTGACACCAGTATACGTTTGACTAAAACAGAAGGAAATACTTTGCTCAAATGCTCCCAAGATTTTACAGTTGGATTTCTTAAGTTTATAGGTGCTGATCAGTGCAACTCATGATTCATTAAATTACATTCATTAACTGATTGCATTTTGCTTGTATTATATTAAAAACATCTTGTTGCAATTGAGAGAGGGGTTCTGACCTTCAGGGTACATAATTGTAGTTGGATAGCTTGTAATGTTGATTTATAAACACCTGATGATAGCATTCCTTTTACTTTATTCAGAACAGCACCAGGTTTGTGTAGCTCTCTAGAAATTCACAGCTGTCCATCATGTTTTAAGCTAAATCAACTACTAGAGATGCAAATTGCATCTGTGTTAGTGGAGGCCACTATTCCCTCTGCATTTTGCTAGGTGAGGGCAGCTTTTCCTTACTGTTTCTTATAGTTCTTTACAGTTCCTGATAAGCCCTGCTTTAGATACTCTCTGGGGGATAAAATGATATGACTCACCTCCCAGCTACCCTAACTACATGCTGGCCCTAGCCAGCACTAAACAGGCTTGCAGATCTGCTGGTCAGTAGGTGGTATCTGGGTAGGGAGGTGTTTTGGGTAACTGATATTAGGACTGTGCGAAGCTTTGGTAACTGATTCAATGTGGCAAAGATTTGGCCTGATTCGGTGGCCAAATCTCGAAATCTGAATCAAATCAGGAGACCCTTTAATCTCTCAGAATCGAATCTAACCCTCCAAATCAATTCAGAGAGATTTGGAAAGATTCAATGATTCAGACATAGACACAGCTTTAAATGTTTTTTCTACATACCTCAAGGTACCAGGCAGCTCATGAATGCTGAGATGTTGGGGTAGATGGAGTGTGGGGCAGCAGACCTAGAAGTGGACCAGAAGCACTTCCGGTCCACTTCCAGGTCTGCCAGGGAGCATGCAGGGGCCCTCCCCCGGGGCCCTCTGGCTTGCCGACTGGTGCCTCCTGGGTCTGGGGGGGGGCACCCAGGATCCCCCCCATGGCTGATCACTGAGATAGGTGGTAACAGGGACCGCCCCCCTGTGGGATGCTCCATCTGCCCCACCATCACAGCATTCACGAGCTGCACTGGTACCTCAAAGTATGTAGAAAAAACATTTAAAGTTGTGTCTATGGCTGAATTGCTGATTCTCTGAATCAGCATCGAATCTTCAGATTTGGATTTGGCTGAATTGAATCGGGGAAAGTGATCCAAATGAACTAATTGAGTCACTGTCCCTGATTCAGGCCGAATCGGAATCCAAATTGAATATGGCCCATTTTGCACATCCCTAATTGGTATTATTTATTTTGAACAGACTTTATCTGTGGCAGTTTCAGAGTTAATCAAAACTCATGATGCCCATGCAGAAAATGGTGCATATTATTAAGAATTTTCTCCCTATCTAGTTGGAGGGGAAAAAGTCATAATGCAAACAGTAGCCAATTTCCTAGAAGGGCCCCTGTCATGATAGCTTCTTGTATCAGTAGAATCCAAGTATACAGAAATATTAGGTGATTCTTTTAATATATGATGTGGAATCATGAGAACTGAATATTGCAATATTCAACATGTTTCATCTTACCCACCAGGATACGAAATGTTTTCAACGATTGTCATTATATTATTTGAATTGCAAAAGTACCAAAAGGTCCTTATAAGGACTAAAACATATTGTAGTAGATTTAGTGTAGTATCTGTCTTATTATAAGCTTACGAAACATGTAAAATTATTATATTAGCAAGTTCCAAATGTTTAATTGATAATTATTAGATTAAAAGCAAGCAGCCCAGGAAATTGTTCTTTGTGTTCACAGACACTATGGTTCATAAGTAGGGAAGAAAATAATGCTTCATATTATATCACATGCTTCATATTATAGTAAGGTAAAAAGAAACCTCTTCATTTCTGCTAACGGACCACCAGGAGAAATCTTTCTTTCTTGTAGCAGCGTTGATTACATTTCTCATAACTAACATATAGAAATATTCTTTAGTTACAGTATGTTTCAAAACCAGCCTGACATGAATCAGAGATCAAACAAAATCTGTATACATGGACCTACTTTGAGAAAGCTACGGATCTGCAGGGTAGTCAGATCATACAGGC
Source organism: Gavialis gangeticus (assembly GCF_001723915.1). NCBI lineage: Eukaryota > Metazoa > Chordata > Crocodylia > Gavialidae > Gavialis > Gavialis gangeticus. The sequence continues at coordinate 39,890,493 of NW_017728993.1, read as the reverse complement.
TATAAAAATTTAATTGGCACATTGTTGCTGTTTACCTCACACCTCACAGCACAGCTATATTGCTGAACTCTAGTGACAATAGCAGATTTAAGTTGTCTGTCTTCATGAGTAGGAAGGTCAACATTATCTGTTATCTCTAGAATAAATCCACAAATTGAGGTTAGCTGCATTAAACCTTTAGTAATGTTTCTTGTGCTTTTGTAAAATTCAGTTTAAACTTAGATTAAGCTAACTCACTTAAGCAAGCTTTGTATGGCCAAAGCAGACATTCTGCCTTGTTTAAATTTGGAAACTCTGTACTAACCTCTATCTACTCTACCATATTCTATGACTAAATCAAGTTTAAGAAGATCTAAAATAGTTCATCTGATATCTTCATAGGGTTCATGGGCAGAAACCAGTCATTAGACTAAGTTATAGATAGAAGATAAGTTAATGAACTGATGTTCAGTTCTAGAAGCAACTTGGAAGTGAATAGACATTGAAAGGAGGACGAAAGTGAACAAAGATGTAACAATATGTATGGATCAGCCCAGCTCCAAAAGTTTTCCAGTGGAAGCTGAACCAGGAGCTGGAAGGTCCAGGTAGCAAGATTGTAGCTGATGATATCCTTGGCATGGGAGAAGGGGATGATAAGGAAGAGGCAATCTGTGACCATGATACCAAACTGCAACAACTCCTTAACAGATGCCAGGAAAGGAACATTAAACTGAATGCTGACAAAATACAGCTGAGAAGAACAGAAGTACCCTACACTGGACATCTGCTGACTTTGGAAGGACTACGGCCAGACCCAGAGAGGTGAGAGCCATTATGGAGATGCCCAGGCCACAGAATGTCAAAGGAGTCCAGCACCTTATTGGGATGGTTAACTATCTGTTCAAATTTTGTGCACACTTGTCTAATGCTTGTGAGCCACTCAGGTTGCTAACACACAATGATGCAGCCTGGGAATAGGCACAGACCCAAGAGGAGGCATTCAAAAGAATTAAAAACTCATCAGCGAGACCACAACACAACACTGAAGTACTACAACACAGCTGAGCAACTAGTACTAGTGTGATGCATCAGAAGGAGGTCTGGGGCCCATAGCTTTTGCTAGTAGAGCAATGACTGAAACCGAAAGGAGGTACGCACAGATTGAAAAGGAGTTACTAGTGGTGCTGTTTGGACTGGAATGATTCCATCAGTTCACCTTTGGACAGAAAGTAGATGTGCAATCAGATCACAAACCATTAGAGATCATAATGACAAACCCTTGTTGAGTGCTCCTAAGAGACTTCAACGCATGCTGCTGAGACTCCAGGCCTATGATGTGAGTATAAAGTACTACCCAGGGAAGTTCCTGCAAGTGGCAGATGCACTAAGTAGAGCATACCTTCCAGAGTGCAGCACAGATGGATCTGTAGAACAGAAGATAAGAGTCTGTTAATATGGTACAAGACTTACCCATCTCCAAAAGCAGTCTCAAAGCACTACAACAGAGCATGGTACAGGATGATGTGCTACAAGCAGTTAAGTGAACCATCCTAGAGGGTTGGCCACAGCACAAGGCACAAATACCACCAGAAGTTGCCACATACCACCCATGGAGGGATGGACTATGTACTCAGGATGGAATTCTGTTCAAGGGAGACAGGGTAGTGATCCCAGTACCTCTGTGGCGAGACATCATGAACTGACTCCATGCTTCACACATGGGAATAGAATCATGCCTGAGGAGAGCACAAGAGTGCATCTACTGGCCAGGCATGAATGCCCACTTGAGAACATACATGGAGGAGTGTGAGGTGTGCACAAACAGCAAAAAGAGACATTGACTCCTCATGACATCCTCTCTTGGCCCTGGGAGAAGGTAGGGACTGACTTGTTCAATGTCAGTGACAAAAACTATATGGTCACCATAGATTACTATTCCAATTTTTGGGAGGCGGATTATCTCAAAGACACTCAGGCAGGAACGGCGATCAGGAAGCTGAAGGCTCATTTTGTGCAGCGTGGGATACCTGACACTTTGTTCTCAGACACTGGCCCACAATACACCTCAAGAGAATTCAAACAGTTCTGCACTAGATGGGAATCCCAGCACAAGACATCATCCCCTGGGTACCCACAAAGCAATGGGAAGTCTGAATCAGCAGTAAAGACAGCCAAGAGACACTTGTTGAAGGCAAATAAGACTGCAGTGGATCCCTACCTGGCTGTACTGGACCATCGCAACACACCCTCCCAAGGAACAGACAGTAGCCCAACCCAAAGATTAATGGGCCAGAGAACTGAGACATTACTCCCCATGAGAGACTGTTTGTTACAACCCCAGCAGGGGGAAGGGGCAACCGTACATGGAAGCAGCTAAAAAAGCAATAGACTCAGCAAGTATCACAGTATAACAAAGGAGCCAAGGACCTGAGACCACTGTGAAGGGGGCAGAAGGTCTGGGTACAACCAGTAAGTCCACATATGAAAGAATGGTAAAAGGCCACCATTGAGGGTGCAGTGGGAGATAGATCCTATGAAGTTTTCACAGATAGATCCTATGAAGTTTTCACAGATAGTGGACAGCGACTAAGACATAATTGGAAGCAGCTGTGGAGCGCTGGCAGAGCGGAAATACAATTGAGCAAGAGATTCCAGGATCAGGCCCAAGACAACTTTGACAACTGGTCAGTCATCAGTGAGCCCCAGATAGGGGAGAAAGATGCCATGGACTCCACAAAGGAAAGAGATACACAAGCAGAGGCGCGCCTGCAAAACTAAGACATGGACAGAACAGAAGCAGGCGTAGCACCCAGAAAAATCAAACAAACAAGAAGTGGGAGGCTGGTGCAATGACCAGCATACCTGGATGACTATGAGCTCTAAAGAACACAGCAAACCAGCGGTAAAGGCTCCGTCTCCATGGTGGGCTATGTGCTAGCAACCTCTGTCCCAACCAGGGGAATAACTTAATAGATTTCATAGACATTAGGGCTGGAAGGGATCTCGGAAGATCATCAAGTCCAGCCCCCTGCCCCAGGGGCAGGAAGTCAGCTGTGGTCAAAGGAACCCAAGAAGATAAACATCCAAATATTTCTTAAAGGAGTCCAGAGTAGGTGCTTGCACTACCTCTGGAGGCAGTCTGTTCCAGGTCTTGGGGGCTCGGACAGTGAAGTTTTTCCTTATGTCCAGTCTGAAAGTTAAGTTAATTAGCCGTTTTGAACTGTTGAAAGAAAAGATGTAACAATATGTATGGATCTCAGAGGCAAAACTAGCAGCAGCAGAAAGAAGGAGTCCGAAGGAGGAACAGGAAGTGAGGGGGAGGAGACAGGAAAAAACGAGAGTTAGAGAGGCTGGGGGAGAACAGTAGGCCCTGTAACAGCTCTGTAAGAAACTGCTATAATAAAGACAGTGTTTATATTAAGTAGGGAGCTGTTCCTTGATTACCCATACAGGGTCACATGAAACAAAGAGAGTAAGTTCAGATGAGAAAACTGGAACAAGCTGATGTTAAACAGTTTGCAAAGGGTCACAGTGTCACAAACAGAATCCAGGTTTTCTGGCTCCCAATCTGTTGTTCAACTATTATACACATCACCTGCCAAAGTATTTCATCACTTATCAGAGCATTAACTCAGGCAGTGAGGCAACAGAAGGACATGTAAGGAAGAATGTACTGTAAAAGGTAGTATTATTTTAGGACTGTACACAAATCTTTGAGATTTTCATCAGTCATTTGAACAGATAGATGTCTCTGAGAGATTTTAAATCTTCTGTAACAGCCAGCTTTTCATGTAGATTTTCAGTACCAGAAAAATTATTTCCTAAAAATTTCACTTCCCAGCCTATTCTGTAACGTTTGCTTTTCAAACTGGCACTTCCTTTTTTCCTGCAGTGAATGGAAGCAGGAGTCTGACAAAGAAAATACTATTCAAATACTTGAAATCAATTAGAGTATAGATTTGATTAAGGAATGTTCATATGAATAAGGATTTCAAGGATCAGGCACTTCTACTTTTTGTGACAATATGACAGTCCACCCTTGACTCTGTAGGATCTTTGAAAGACAATAAGGATGGAATTAAATAATTAGTCAAACCTGGATACAACATGAAATTGATATACATGTATAATTTTAAAAGGTGGGCAAAAAGGGTGTTTCTGTCCAGAGGCTATATACAGGTATATTCTGTAAACAAGAAGGCATAATAGCTTGTGTCCCCTGTGCCTGTGCAGAGCATACTGAAGAATTATGGTCTCTAAAAGTACTTCATGTTAGCTAAATTGTTGGAATTCCTCACAACTTAGTGAAGTATTAGAGGAAGAAGTTGTGTAAACTTATGTTAATTCTGCAGATTTTATACTGCATATTTATGTAAAGTTTTAAATGTGGCTTTTCTATTTTGAAGGTTTGCAAAAGAATTCTACCTATAACACTTGAATTATAATTTCCAATTTGAAACAAGAGATATTTACAGGGAAAACTTAACAAGTTGAATGAACCCTCATAGCATCTGGAATCCAAATGTCAGCCATCTAATACAGTTCCATAAAGTACATAAGACTCTAGCAGAGAAAATAATAATTAATAAAATGGAACACCATTTTGTTGCATGGTGCTTTTTAATGCCTCTGTGAAAACTGGAACTCAGTAAAATATTTCTAGTTATAAGATACTTACAAACAGTACCGTAGCAAGGGAGGGGCAAGTGGGGTGACTGCCCTGGGCTGGGTGGCACACAGGACAGAGCGGTGAGCGCCTTGTTTGGGGAGGGGATGGGGATGGGGTAGCTCCCGCTACTGTGTGCACCCCTGGGGCAAGCATGGGCAGGGAGCATGTGCCCCCCCGGATCTATGCATGGGGCGAGGGCAGGCTGTAGTTGTGGGCTTGTCCTGGGCATCAAACTTCCTTGCTACGGCACTGCTTACAAACATTGCAAGTCATTCAGATACAGAATTGATTATATCACTAAACACTGAGCAATAAAGTAACGTGCACTTTAATACTTGAGCATGATGAGAAATGTTAAGAATGGAGGCTTAATGTGAATACAGAAAGTTCTTGCTTTGTGCCTTTTGTTAGGATATTATTATCCATTATCATATTGATTTTATTTTATAAAAAAGCATTCCATAATGAACAGTGGCTATTCTGTTGAACAGCTCAAAGCAAAAATTCACAGTCACAAATAAGACAGAATATGACTGTGAAACAGCAAAAAGAAAAAAAAACACGTAAAAATATATATAAAACTAGAATTACCCAGACCCTCAGGAAGAAGTGAACATTAACTCAAATGCGTTTATCTCAGACCAGCCATTTAGAAATCAGAGTTTAGGACCTGAGCTGCCTGGGTAGGTACTGGTTATGGTGCAGAAGCAGCAGGCTAGCGTAGCCCCTGGAGAAGAGTGCTTCACATTACTTCTGGGAGATTCCCTCTGGCTGACATGCAGAGTGGTAGTGCCAGGTTCCAGAGGGATCCGTGTTTAGCTCTCTTAAGACCTCTTAATCTTGCAAATACTTATGCACGTGAGTAACTTCAACTTGCATGAATAAGGTTAAGTTTTTCCAGGGTTTGTGAGATGTCAGGCCTCTCGTTGTCAATGCTTGTAAACATAAAATTGGAAGAACTCTCCCAAGCTGCACCCTTCTTCCAAAATGTATAATCTAATTGGATGAACATTTGCCACATTTTTATATCTGAATTTGTTTGAAAAGTTATAGACAGCTGCCAATATTTCTGGTTGTCTTGAATATGGGGGATGGAGGTTTTAAAAAAAAACCTCAGTAGTCATAATCTCGACTAGAAGATTTTCTAATACTTCAAAATAATTTCCATCATGTATAAAAAGGCAGAGGTAATTTATTTCTCAGAAATCATAGGAGACGGAGGGAGCATACTTATGAGTCATCCTAATTCCATCTTGGTGCTTTTCTGCATCTACAAACTGCTTTGCTCAATTTGTAACTTTCACAGAACTTCTGATGCTTTTAACAGTTTTATATTTGGTACAGCTATATATTATTCTACTGTTATATGGATCACTGACCAATGACTTTCTGGTGTTCTTGATTTTCTAGTCACATTGCTCCAGAACATGCAAGTTTATCACTTAGTATGTGATCTCTATGAGCTGGAAAGATTCAAAACATATGGCAGATCAGATGTTGGGCTTGGGGGAAATCAAAAATTAAACTGTCTCTGAGCTGTTGAGAGGCTCCTTTGCTATATATTTTATGTGATTTGTGTGTATGTGTTGAGGGAAATGCCACCTAGGGAAGGGAATCTAAGAAAAAATAGCTTTAAAAGTGAACTGTTTGTATTATTGGTTTAAACTTTAAAGTCTGGTCAGCTAAAAGCAGATGTTGCAAACTATGATGGAAACTTGCCTGAGGCCAGAAAAACTGGAGAAGGCATTCTCTAATAGTAAAAAAAAAAAAACATTCTTTCTGAAATGAGAATGTATTATAAGCATAAAGTTGATATCCTTTAACTTGGTTTTCTATTCCTTCCTTGAATTTTTAGATCACTGAGTAAATAATGCTTTTAGTCTCAGAATTTGATTTTATGATTCATTAGCAATTCTGAGTGGATTTCTACCAACTTACCATAAAATCTTTTGTGGTATTTTTTGGTGTCCAGTATCATATAAACATCATATTGGAATAGGAAGTATGAATGAGCTGAATTTTATCCTTGGATGCCTACTCAGTTTTTATAGAGGTAGATGTGAGTGTGTGCAAAAACATGGTGTAGGTTTTGGCATAATTTCACACAATACCATTCTGATGCAATGAGTACGTTCAGGGCTGAAGTTCCTATTAAGAAAATTATGAGAAATATATGCAGGCATTTGGAAAATGAATGTAACTTTTAATGTATTTTTTAATTTCACCAGTCCTCTAAAGTATCTAAGGATATGGTTAAATTACATGTACAAATATTTTTAAAGAATTTTAAATAGAAAGTAACATATTAAAAAATATTTTCAAGAAGGTGAAAAGAAAAAATTGGATGATAAAAATTATTTGTGGTGAAATCATCAATCAGTCTAAGAAAATCTTCAGTCACTTTTTTCATCTATTTATGTATGAGGCAATGTATGCTTACAGTATCTCCCTTGGTATTGTTTGTTGGATGCTAGACCGGTCCAAATCAGTTAAAAATGTAATTACCTTTGACAGTATTGCAATTAATTTTCCAGTTTACTATTTGGTATATAAAAAAAGCAATGCCCCAAGAAGTGCAATCCATAGTATCTAATTAAGGGGGGAGGGAGGATCTGTTTTCATATCAGGTAAGATATTTTACCTGATATTGCTTAAATTTCATTAGAAAATTCAGAGGCTTTTTTCCCCTTTCACTTTCAGCAGCAACAAGAAATATATATATATATACACACACACACTCTGCGTGTTTTATATTTTATATGGTATGGGATCTCTAGGAGCTGGGAAGATTCAAAACAAATTCCCGAGTGATGTCCTATGTACCAATCTAACATAATCTACCCATCTTTTGATCGATACATCTATAACCTATCCATCTTTTGATCAATGACGCTAAATAATGAACATCATTGACTTAAAGTCTAACTTCATTTACAGGTGAGGAGAACCGGTCAGAGCCGGGCCGGGCCGCGCCTGGACTGACAGTAGACCGGCCCGGCCCGGGGTGCCGGGGACCGAAACGGACACCAGCTTTACCTCAGCCCAACTCAGCGGAAGCATCTGGTCCTCCGTACCTGTGTGATGGTACCGTCTCCCTGCTTTGTGCACGTGTCTTTTTGTTGCTCGTATTTTGTTCAGTGACTGCTGAGTTGGGCATTGTTTTTCAGGCCCCGGGCACAGGTATTTTTGCACAAAGGTGGATTTTAGACTTTGCTTGGGAAGGGAAAGGGGCGAGCTATGAGGGCTGCCCGGAGGCAGGGAGCTTTGCCTCCAGGCCCTCAGCAGCCCAGTCAGGCCGGCTCCGGCTAAACACCCGAGGCGCGAATCTACAGACCCTGAGGAACCGGCCACTGTCGCGGCCACGTGTCGCCTCCGCTCAGCCGCCCCCGGGCCACCCCTGGCTCGGCGCTGTCGGCCGCCATCTTGTGTGGCGCGGGGGCGCCTGTTTTCCCGGGCTGTGCGCGGGGCGAGCCAGAGCTGAGGTAACCGCGAAGGCACCTTGTGTCGAGCCGCAAGAGCGGGCGGCGGCCGGGGCCGCCCTTGTAGCGCGGAGGCGCGGGCACCACCTGCGTCTTCGCGAAGGAAGCCAGTCATCAAGCAGCCCTGAAACGCGATTTTGCTGCGGATCCAAGCCTGGCCCCTGCTCCTGCCGTCTTCCCCCCCACCCCCGTTGCTTTTCCTCTCCCGCAGGCAGGGCACGGGGAAGTGTCTGCCCTTCCGACCTAACCTAGGGGTGCCTTTCGTGCGTCCACTGCCATGTTCAGCCTATAAACGTCTCCCCTCCGAGTACTGTCTGGTAAGGGGGATCTTTGCTTCATCGTTAGCCTTCTTCTGCTCACCCAGCAGCAGACCTGTGTGTGGGCAAGGCAGGGTTGCACATCAAGATGAACTGGTTCAGAGGCATGAGTTTTCCTAGGCTTTGTTTCTGACTTTGTGTGCAACCCAGGCTCCGAATGTTTCAGTGGGGCTGCTCCTGGGAGTGTAGAGAAGTATTTGCATCCAAAGGCCCATGTACTTTACAGTAAAATGTTGATTATATGGAACCTCAGTTAACCAGAAGATTTTATACTGTGCTAACCAAAACAAATGTTGTTTTTTCTTTTCTTCCCTGCGCCCGCACCCCTTGGACAAGCCTCCTGCACTTCCATCCTGCACCCCACCACCACCGCCCTGGCTGTGCAGCACTTGCCCGTGCCTCAGCTCCACTCCGTCCCTCACCATGGGGGCCTCAATCTGCCCCCCCCATGCACCCTTTTACTCCAACAGACTTATCAGCCGGAGGCTGCTCTCCAAGCTGCCCGGCTGCATATCGGCAATCCGATTGGTATCAGCCGACATGGCTGGTCAGCTATATCAGCGATTGGTATTGGCCCAAAAAATCTTTATCTGTGCACCCCTACTTGTTAGCAAGACAACTGTTTATTGCGTAGTGCTTTGAGATTTTAAAATGGCACAGTGATTTAAGTGGAGTGTGACAGTTACGCATTTAATCGTGGAACCAAAATAAAGGTATGTTTCTGTCTGGAGCAAAAAAGTTGAGATTATAGAGAAGCTAAAGAAAGAGGCATAAGCCTTAAAACTGTCAGATGAGTACAACGTCCGTCTTTTAACAGTTTACAGTTTGACAGAAAGCAGTGCATCTGTTATAAACTCTGTCAATCATGGACAGTGAAGGAGGATGTGAAGTGAGGAAATACATGAAAGGGCAGAGAATGCTACACTAGAAGATGCAGTTCATACATGATTTATTCAAAAGAGTTTAGGGGGGAACCAATACCTGTGCCACTTTTGTGTGACAAAGCCCTTGAGCTAAATCAAAAACTCTGACTATCAAAGCCAGCACTGAGTGTTTAAAATGGTTTGGCAACCTTTTCTGGCCATGGACCAGAGTGACCCACCCCAGGTCAGAGGTGGGAGGGTGCAAGGACCCACCTGCAGCTGGTGCTTGTCCCTGCAGCAACCCGGGGACCTGGGGAGAGTGACTGCCACTGAAGCCTCACATCTGTGTGCCAGATTTAATGGTTCTGTGGGCCAGATCCATCCCATTGGCCGTAGGTTGTTGACCCCTGGGTTAAAATATTTCAAGTTGTCTCTTAGATTCAGGGAACTGGAAATGCAAAGGGAAAAACTGTCTGTCAGCCAACCAGTAGTTGATTCATTCAAAAGGGTTTTTTTCTGGAAAGTGAAAGATATGACAGAAATTGTTTACAACACAAACAAAACCAATCTAAATTAGAAAGCTTTGCCTCAAAAGACCTTGGCCTCAAGGTGGGAAGCAACAGTTCGGGGGCATAAAGTAAGCAAAGATTGTATTAGTCATGATGTGTGCAAACTTATGTGGCTCTATAGGTCTTGGATTTTTTATTGTTAAAAATTCTGAGGTTTCCTTGTACTTTTAGAAGTGTTGCAACATTTTCAGTGACATACAGAAGTCAGAAAAGTTCTTGGGTTGACAGTAACCGGTTTCAGGATTGGGGTGTAAACATGTTCATTCCAGAAGTTCCAAAGCATCAGAAGAAAAACAGAAGGGATTGAAACGTTTTGCTAATGTTGAACCATTCCATCCATGTGAGGTGAATAAAGCAAATGAGAATTTCAAGGTTATTTTCCTCCTGTCAAATATTATGCTTATTCTTCAACCAATGGATCGAAGGGTGACTGTTTTCTAGCAGAAAACAGCTTCTGTGTTAGTTGTTTCTTATTGATGGTGATAATGAAGGAATGACTAATTTTACCAAAACATGGACCTATAAGAAGCCTCGTACACAATAGCAGACACTTGGACACCAGTATCATGAGTCATATTGTTCTGGGCCTGGAAAAAACATGTAGCCACCTGCCATGACACAAAGGTAATGATGATGCTAAAAGAAACAGAGGATCCTGCCTTTATATTGGAGTGGATCAACATGTTAGGCAACTCTCAGTTGTGAAGAGTAGCATGAAAATGTAGGTAGTTAGCTTTCCCTTGATGCTGGAGATCCAGGGTCCAACCTAATGCTCTCAGAGGTGCTCTTATTAAAGTCCCCAACTCTCCCCGACATCTGCAAAGCATGTGTAAAAACACCCTAAGTGTTCTGGATAATTGATATTCTTTTGTAAAGGGATTGGTGGGGGAAGTAAAATATAGGTTGTTTATATATTTGTTAGAAGAATCATTCTTTTTGATTGTAAAAGGGCACTCGAAAGGTTTTTATTTGAAACACTGAATTTCATAGCTCTACAATTTGCAGATAGCTCTGACTGTGTGCTGCACCTACAGCATTGTATTGTGAAGTTTTCACATTTTACTAGAAACACTCCTGTGGTATGTTTTGAAGTTTTGCAAGAAGGGCAGATGGAAAATAGTTTTCAAAAATGTTATTCATCACTGACAGTACACTGACAGTACACTGTTCTAGGAGTACTGTTAGAATATTAAAAGTGATTTTTTTAAAGATCTGATACACTTATTATCATTCATACTTGCTATCTTTTGTACTTTATATGAACAATGAAAGACAGTTTCTTTTATTTTATCATCTGATTTGGCTGTTGTTTTTCATGTACTTGCATAGTATTTTATCTGGATGTTCAGCCCATAAAAGTTTATTATTTTATTTTACTTCAGTTTGAGATTTGAACAATGGATGAAACACTGACCACATTGAAATTGATGGGAGTTTTGGCATTAAACTTCTACAGAGCTAGGTGTTTGCCTAATAAAAGCCATTACATGCATAACACACTGTGTTTTTAGTAACAACCAAAGTTAGTAACTAAATATGTTATACTAAACAATATGAACTATCATTAGCTCTTTAACTACACTTGCAGTAGGGTGAGGGAAATTCTTTAAAACATAGTTTTATCAGGAAAACCTTTTTAACATATGGAATTTTAAATAGCCTATAATGTTGAAGAAAATAGTTTAAAAGTATGTATGTATGTTAAATAACAAAAATCCGTCTCTGGACTTGAATTTTCAGACAAAACTCATTAAGGTTCTAGGATTCAAGCCACATCCATTTTCCAGCTATGTAATGTGTTCCTGTGTAGAAAGATTCTGACTCACTTATAACTTAAGAATTATACGCTTTAAATAATTGAATAGTTTATTTGGGTTTTTTTTAAAGGCAGCAGAATTTGGACCAAAGAAATTAGAGGGCCATTTGTAATGAAAATGAAAGAAAATCATACAATAGGAAATGTATAAAATTTATAGTCCAATAAAAATACATAAACATATTTTTAAAAGTTTCCTTTTTATTTCTGAAGGTGACTTTTCAAAGTTCTAACTGCACAGCGTTTTTTCAAAAGAAGAAAAAACTAAAACCAGGTATGTCTTAGAAAATCCGATATTTGTGATAAAATGCTTTGTGCATATTGTGGAAATTTGGTTAATCACTAGAATACAGGTACAGATTGATTAGGCCTTTGTCTTGCAAGTCTTCAGTACATACTTAAGAATGCCCATTGACGTTTGTAGGATTAAGTCATTATTTTTTGTCACATACTACTCTCAAAATTTTGCTTAGGAAAAGGGTTGCTTTTTTGCTTTGTTTTGTTTTTTGAAGCAAGACTGATGACACAAAAACCAGAGATGTAAAAGAAAATAAAGCTAATCAATACACTTATTTTTATTTGGTTAGAAAATATTGTGGTTCTTCATATATGTATCATTTTCTACAGTACCATTCCATTACTCATTGTACTGCTTTTACAGTCTAATGAAAATTCATATTTGATTTCAAACAATGCTGGCATCTACAAACGCTGTCTTTTCATTGGAAAGTTTATTTTATGAAACACCAGATACAAAGCAAAAGTAAGTCTTACCTTGTTGAATGTACATAAGTGTTTGTCTTCCTTTTCTGTACTTTGAGCCATTTGACAATAGAAAACAATTGTGGAATTATTTCCCCTGGAGCTGCAAAAAAAAGGACTTGGAACTTGCAGGTTTAGAACCCCATAATGTTTTGTAATAGTCAAAGTACACTGAATAGCGTGACTTTGCACTTATGCTTATATTGTATACAATATTAATCTTAAAAGCTATGGATTAACTGAAATTTTACCTCTTTAAATTTACTGCAACATTTTAAAAATTAAAGGGAAGAATTAGGAGAAGAAATGATCAGTTTGTTGCTTAAGATTAAGTTTTGAAATTAACTTGGAGAATGCAAAAGGAATTCCTTTACTTTGTATTCTTTGTAACAGGTATCTAGAAAATACAGGACCAAAAAATTGGTTTCTTGCTCCTGTTCCATCTATTGCTGAAATTCCAAGCGCTCAGGAGCTAGAGAAGGAATTGGAAAAAAATAACCATCTAGGTAAAATATATGCAATTCATTTTTTATTATGCAAACAAAATTAGAAGATAAATATCTGTATTCTCCCTTGCTCCATATGTGGAGTGTTAATGTGAAAAATGCATGCAAATTTAGAAAAATAAAATCCCTGGTTCAGGGTAAAAATATTATTGTTCATGTTCTTATGGGGCAAAGGAAGTGGAATCTAGACATAAGTCTGCTGAGAATTTCAAAGACATGAGGTTGTCGTGATAGTCATATACAGCCCTTGGTGTAGAGATTTGCAGTGTGTGGGAATTGGCATTTTGGGAGAGGAGAAGCATGCCCATAACTTTATTGGTTCTGGGTTGTGGTACAGAAGCATAGGAGACTGTGAGAAGCAGCTGTAAGAATGTGCTAATCCCCTTCTGGTTTATGGACCAGCACAGCATTCAGGAAATACAGAGATGATATAAATCAACCTTTTTCTGTCCGTATTTGGTGTGAGCCTCGGAAGCTGTACCACTCATGAGGGACAGCTTAGCATCTGCCTCAATAACTTTTATAAAGAATAACTTTTTCAGTTTTATCCTTTGGAGTTTCCACTATGGGAAATTCTTCCCATGAAATGTTAGTGCTCCACAGTCAAAAAATAAACTTGTGCAGCTAAATAAAGTTACTTAGGCTGATGAAAATAAGCTCTTAATAAGCTATTACGTAGATATCACAAATAGAGAGACTTTATTTTTTGGTTACAAATATATGCCATTAAATTACGGGATGGTGACTAATTCTGTCATTCACAACTTACAGGCGTAACCCAGAAGTGTGGCATAGGGACTATAGCTCTTGTTCTTACTAAGAACTTGAGGATTGATCTATGTTTTATAACGGGGTTGCTCAACTGGCTGCCTATGAACTGCATGTGGCCCCCAAAGGGTTAAGCTGCAGTCTCCAGGCCTCTGGTCCGGACCACTCCCTCCCCACCATGCCAGCTGCTGCTGCTGCTTCTGCCAGTCTCCCCATCCCTCCTCCAGCTCCCATTTGTTGCCTCTGTCTTTGGGAGCAGGGCAGCACAGGTCAGAGTGGAGCAGCAGATGGAGTCTGCAGCCAAGGGACTTGGTGGATCCCAGAACTTTACATGATGTGAGAGTGCAGTTTAGCAGGGGGGTGCCTGCCACATGGTGGTAGGGGAATCTGGTGCAGTTGGGGCTATGAAGCATGAGTGTACAGTAGACGGTTGATGGCATGCCAGCAGGGATTTAGCTTCTTTGACCATCGAATGTTCTTCCAAGAAGAAGGATTGCTGGGAAGAGATGGAATCTATCTGATGAAGAGAGGGGGAAGAGTGTCTCTGCAGACAGGCTCGCTAACCTAGTGAGGAGGGCTTTAAACTAAGTTCACTGGGGGATGGTGACCAAACCCTGAGGTAAGTGGGGAAGTGGGAGACCTGAAGGAAAAGCAAGCAGGAAGGGTGTTTTCATACTTCCTGAAAAATCAGGGCAATCAACTAGTTACATCAGGTGCCTGTACACAAAGGCACAGAGTCTGGGAAATGAGTAGGAAGAATTGCAAGTCCTCACACATAAACCAGTCGGCCTCACCTCAGTCCCTGAAAAAATCATGGAGCCAGATCCTCAAGGAATCCATTTCTAAGCACTTGGCAGAGAAACAGGTGATTAGGAACAGTCAACATGGGTTCACCAGGGACAAGTCATGCCTGGTCAACCTGATTGCCTTCTGTGATGAGGGGACTGGCTCTGGATGCGGGGAGACTGGAGAATGTGGTATACTTTGATTTTAGCAAGGCTTTTGATACTGTTTCCCATAGCATTATCGTAGGCAAGCTAAGGAAGTATGGGCTGGATGAATGGACTGTAAGATGAATAGAAAACTGGCTGGAGCTTAAGGCTCAGAGTAATAATCAATGGCTTGATATCTAGTTGGCAGCTGGTATTAAGAGGGGTAGGGGTAGGGGTAGGTCCTAAGGCCAGGTTTGTTCAGTGTCTTCATCAGTGACCTGGAAGATGGTATAGAGGGCACCCTCAGCAAGTCTGCAGATGACACCAAGCTGGCAGAAGTAGTAGATATGCTGGAGAGTAGGCCTAGGATTTAGAGTGACTTAGACAAATTGGAGTATTAGGCCAAAATAAATCTCATGAGGTTCAAGAAGGACAAGTGCAAAGTCCTACACTTAGGATGGAACAATCCCACGTACCAGTACAGGCTGGGGGCTGAGTGGTTGGGCAGCAGCTCTGCAGAAAAGGACCTGGGGGTTACAGTGGATGATAAGCTGAATATGAGCCAGCAGTGTGCCCTTGTTGCCAAAAAGTCTAATGGCATACTGAGCTGCATTGGTAGTTGTGTTGTCAGTAGTTCAAGGGAAATGATTATTCCCCTCTATTCAACACTGATGAGGCCACATCTGGAGTACTGTGTTCAGTTTTGGGCCCCTCACTACAAAAAGGATGCGGACAAATTTGGCAGAGTCCAGCGGAGGGCAACAGAAATGATGAGGGGCCTGGGGGACATGACTTATGAGGAAAGACTGCAGGAATTGGGCTTATTTAGTCTAGAGAAGAGAAGACTGAAAGGGGATTTAATAGCCTTCAACTATCGGAACAGGGATTCGAAAGAGTATGGAGCTAGATTATTCTCAGTGGTGGCAGACATTGGTGATGCATAGGAGGTGCATGCAGGTGCGTGTGCACCCCCTGAAAGAAGTGCTGGCAATGCTGCCAGTGGTGCCTGCGGGCAGTCGCTGCTTGCCACTCTCCCCTTGCTGCTGACACTGCTGGTGGTATCTGCAGGTGGTCGCTCATCACAGCTGCTGGTGGTGCCTGCGGGCAGTCGCCGCTCACCACCCCCTCGCTCCCCCCCCTGGCAACACCGCTGTGGCCGCCTGCGGGAGCTCCCCGCTCACCACTGCCACCACTGCCTGCAGGCAGTCGCTGTGCCCCCCCCAGCCTCCGGAGGCATGCAACTTTGGCTGGGATGATCTAGTTGAGGCTGGTCCTGCTTTGAGCACAGGGTTGGACTAGATGACCTCCTGAGGTCCATTCCAACCCTAACTTTCTATGATTCTATAATGCAGTGAAGGAGTGGGGGGTGCCTCTGCACTGGGCGTGCCTGCATGGTGCTGCACAATGGCGTGTGACCTGTGGTATGCAGCCCATCCCCCAAGCCTCTTGGCTACTCAGAATTTGGACAGCCCTGGTCTACAACATCCCATTTCTAGAATTTCCTCCAAGTTTTGGAGGTGTGATTGGGCCCGTGACCTACTACTATTCACTGTAATATAGAAACTACAAGTTCGAGAGCTTTTATTAATAGCTAAGCCTGTTAATATAGAAGTGCTGTGACCCCAGTTGCATTACAGTTTGTCCAGTTTTTTCAGTAGCCTGGTATCTTTTGTTTGTTTGCTAGGGTGGGTAGATTTTACAAAGAGAAGGATAACCTGCTAAAGATAGCCATTATTCCATGCAGATCGTGAAGTTTTTCATGTATGAAGTTTCAGTTGTCTTTGTGACAAGTGGGAAATGACTTGAGAGCAATCTTTTTCACCTGTGTAAGTTCGGAATATATATGATCATCTCTGCTTCATATTGCAGAGTGTCAACTGACCTGATTTTTGGGAAGCTTTTGGGTGACTGCATGCATCTACCTTGAATAGAAGGTTGAACTAGATGATTTCCTGGAGTCCCATGCAGCCCTACTTTTTCATGCTTCTGTGATGCATAGCAGTGGGTCTCAAACTTTTTTTTTCACGGAGCACTTGAAAATTGCTAAGGGTCTTGGCGGAACACTTAAACGTCTTTGTTCTGCAAATCAAAGCACACAACTCATATTTTAATATTAGTAGTCTTACCTTACAAGTACAGATATTCTTGATTGTTTTGCAACCTTTCTGTGGACCACCTGAATGGAGCTTGTGGGTCAGTGGTGGTCCGTGGACCACAGTTTGATAACCTCTGATCCATAGGATAGACATTGAGAGAGTAATAGAAAAGTACTTCTAATATGTATAATATATATTAAATTGATCCCATTTTACATAGAGATGTAATGATCTGATCAAATATTTTATCAGATATTTGATGGGTTATGTTGATATATCACAGCAGATTAGACCCCATTTTATGAGAACTATTAAAAAAGAAACTTACAAAATTTCAGCACAAATTCCTTTTGACTTGACCTCTAACAAGCAAGAAGTACTTGAGTTAAGTTTAGGAAAAGGAGATAAAAGTCATTTGCAACATGAAAGTCTGGAAGTTGTTTCATCATTTCCATATTCTGACCATGAAAAATATAAAAATGAAATCAGGCCTTGTCAACAACCTGATAGAAATATTTCAGAAACGAGAAAATTAATTAATTTTCCAGAAGATGATGAAAGTACCAACTCAACTTTCAGAAAAAGGTATGTGTTTTAAGTCAATCATCATAATTCATCAGCTATCAAAATCATATTATTATTTTAGATGCATTTGTCAAATACAGAGTTTTTGATCCTTGAAGTGAAAGTACTTAATAGAGCTCCAGGCAGTAATGTCGGGATTCCTTTGAATGTAAGAAAAAACACATATTCCCTCTTGGCAGTATTTTAGTACAGTAATTAAATTTGCCCTGAGCTCAACTGCTTCTACAAAAAAGTTAGGCATGGGGTTTATTTTATTATTTTAGAGAAAGTACTGAGTTGCACAAGCATTCTTAGATGCTAAAATGCATCCATTTGAAAGAGAGCTAGAAGACTCAGAATGCCATTTACATGTTCAGAGATCAAGTGAGCCAAGACTGTCCAGAGAAACCCTCTACACAATTTCAATGCTGCCTAAAAAGAGAGGTCGTAAATAGAAGCACCTCTTTGATGTCAAAGCTATTACTAATTGTCACAGCCTTTTAAACTTCATTTTTTCAGTTGTGCAGTGTAGCAGTTAGTCTAGTGTTAGGATCTAATATCTCTCCTGCATGGAAGCAAAGATGAGTTTAATAGTTTGCCTATGTGAAGTGAGTTAAAAAATAAAAAGAACTTTTCTAGGTGGAACTTCAGTTGGATCAAGTAAAGTAAGATGTGCGCTTGCCTAGAAAAGACAATTTTAATTTTTGTACTTAGATTTCCACAAACAAAATATATGTATCAAAATGTATATTCTTTGAAAATATCGGGAAATATATGATATATAGAATAACAAGTATTTTTGTGTAAATACATCTTTTTCAGCTTATTTAAAACAACTGATTTTACATATGCAAATATAGAACATAAAGATAATTTCCTTCATGGCAGTGGAACTGACATTTCTTGTAAGATAATTAAAAATGTAAAAGAGACTAAAAAAGAAGTGTTATAGAAAGATAATAGTATGCAGGTACTTCAGTATTCAGATTTCAATCTGCATAGTGTAAATGATGTATTTTCTGCTTGTGAAAATGGAAAAGGAGTCAAAGTACAATCATTTCTTCATGTTTCAGAGACTTCAATGTGGAAGGTGATTATAACTAGTCTTCATAATATTTCAGAAGAATATTTTCTGTGCTGTTTTGATGTGATATATGATGAATATTCATGTTCTAATGCGAAGGAGGATTCAACATATGTACAATAAATGTTACGAATTGTTGCATAAGATGAAGTAGAAAGACCACCAAGTCAAGAAGTAGCTTCATAGTTGGTAGGGTTGGAAGGGACCTAAGCAGATCATCAAGTCCTACCCCCTGCCATGGCAGGAAAAAGTACTGGGGTCAAATGACCCCAGCAAGGTGATCATCCAGCCTCCTCTTAAAGACCCTGAGGGTAAGAGCCAGCACCACTTCTCTTGGAAGTTGGTTCCAGATCCTAGCTGCCCTGACAGTGAAGTAGTGCCTCCTGATATCTAGCCTAAATCTACCCTCTGCCAGCTTGTGACCGTTATTTCTTGTCACTCCTGGGAGTGCTGGGGGGAACAGGGACTCTCCCAGTGCCTGCTGGTCCTGCCTGACTAGTTTGTAAATGGCCACTAGATCCCTCCTCAGCCTTCTCTTGTGGAGGCTGAACAGGTTCAGGTCTTGTAGCCTTTCCTCATAGGGCCTGCCCTGCTGCCCCCTGATCATGTGAGTGGCCCTTCTCTGGACCCTCTCCATCATGTCCACATCCCTCCTGAAGTGCGGCGCCCGGAACTGGACGCAGTACTCCAACTGTGGCCTAACCAGTTTCTCATAGAGGGGGAGGATCACCTCCTTGGACCTGCTTGAGATGCATCTGTGGATGCATGACAAGGTGTGGTTGGCCTTCCTGACTGCGTCCCCACACAGTTGGCCCATGTTCATTTTGGCATCAATGATGACTCCAAGATCCTTTTCTGCCTCTGCACTGACAAGAAGATATTTCCCCAGCCTGTAGGTATGGTGCTGGTTCTTCCTCCCCAGGTGCATCACCTTGCACTTGTCAGTGTTGAAACCCATCCTGTTCTCATCCGCCCACTCCTGTAACCTGTCTAGGTCCGATTGCAGCCTATTCTTCCCATCTAGTGTGCCCACATCCCCCCACATCTTAGTGTCGTCTGCGAATTTGAACAGTGTGCTTTTTGCCCCCTTGTCCAAGTCACTGATGAAGATGATGAACAATGCGGGCCCGAGGACCGAGCCCTGTGGAACCCCATTGCCCACATCCCTTCAGGTCAAAAATGACCTGTCTACCCACTCTCTGGGTGCAGCCCTCCAGCCAGTTAGTGACCCATCTGACTGTGTAGGTGTTGACGCCACAGTCCCCTAGTTTTTTAATGAGAATGAGGTGAGAGACAGTGTTGAAGGTCTTCCTGAAGTCCAGAAAGACTACTTCCACTGCTACCCCTACGTCTAAGGATTTTGTGACCTGGTCATAGAAGGCCACCAGGTTGGTCTGACAGGACTACCTCTAATGAAGTAGTCATTAGCAAGCTTCATCTAACTCAGATTAAACATACAGGTTTATTATAATTATATAATCTCCATCACTGGAGATTACATCATTTAGGGAATACCAGTATGTTAGACAATCACCTGGCTGGGATGGTGTAGACAAGGATTTCCTTAACCAATGATGGTGGATTACAGGGAGGGTATCAAACAGGGGACAGATCACTTCAGATGTATTTGTTTCAAGGCTGTCCCTCCATAATATCTATTTCTCCTACTGTTAGAGACAGGATACTGTGCTAGATGGATGGTCTGACCCAGTATGGCACTTAGGTTCGTTTTTAGGGTAGTTCTGCCTTGAGCAGGGTTTGAACTAGATGACCTCCAGAGGTCCTTTCCAGCTCTGTTTTTCTTTGTTTATATAATATAAAACTTTTTGTTCAGAGGTATTGGAAGTGGTGGTGGTATTAGCCTCTCTTTGTACAAAATCAGTTGCTGGGGTACTCCAACCAGAGCTGTCAAATCCTCCCATATCACCGCCATGCTGAGTTATAAGCTGGTGTGATAAGCATGATTGTATAATGGTATTTTGAAGGATATTGTTAGAAAACATTGATACCTATTTTTAATAATGTTGTTGCTTTTTTAAGGAGCTGTAGCAAAAAAAATGGAGGTCCTGAGAGCTGTTACAGAAATCCGTATCTTTTACATATTTATTTTTATTGTTACAGTTATATTTATTATAACTATTTTACATTTACAAAATAAATTATCATTTAAAATATCCCGTTTAGTTTCATTTTGCCCATGGGAGTCAATACAATTTATTGTATAGCTTTTGTTTCATAATAAGCTATGAATCAAATTATGAAATAACTTACATGTGTGGCATCCAAAACAGTGAAATAGGACAAATAAACATAGTTGATTATCCATTATCTAAGCAAATTTATTCTTTTTCATGTATTCACATTTTTATCTTCATAGAATCATTTGTTAATAAACACAATAGATTTAAAATGTCAAAGTGAAAATATTTACCTAGTTGAAATATATGTATTTCAAAAACAGCTAATGTAAATTAGCATTTAGATTCATCAGAAACCTAAACCTCATTTTTTGTCACACGAACCTCATTTTTTGTCACACTCTTTAAGTAAAAACAAGTTATTCAAACTTCATTTGATTCAATACTTACATCACCATGTGGATACAATATATTCCCCCCCAAAAATTTACTCTAAACATATTTTAACAGGCTTGCTCCCCTTTCTACCCTGAAATCCATACTATACTTACCTAGCCTTCTGTTTTTACCAAACTTTTGTTCTTCTTATGCTTTGGATCTATAGTATTTTGTCATGCTGCTAGGTTAAACATTTTGAGAAATGAATAGCGAAAATTACATTCCTAAATTCATATTTAAGTGTGTGACCTGGTTTTCCTAAATCCAACTAAGTATGTGACTTGGTTTTCCAAAACAGGGACCATTCTGTAGCTCCAGAGATGTTAATGAATGTTGCTAGGTCATCAAGTACATTTAAAACAAGCTGATTGTTTAGTGACCTACTTGGAGACCTACAACACTTTCGCAGCAGAATAAAATAACTTTATTCCATAGTAAAAATGGGGCATACACATGATGCACTGAGTCAGCAAGTGAAGAATTAGCTATATAGGAGTTATGTCCCCTTGTTTGCTCCCCTACTGAGTTTCACTTTTGGGATAGCCCATTTGTGCAATACAGACTGACTCCTCTGCCACCTAGTTGCCAAATGTGTTAGCACCTACTTTGGATAGCTTGAAAAAGCTGGTTGTGTTACTTGCTGAAGTCCAGGGTAAATTACTTTGTACTAATCTTGCAGTATGTCTGTCCTGAACAGAGGCACTTAATTTTGCAAATCTTGGTCCTCGTTATTGCAAGTGCACACTCAGTGGTACATACCTTTTGTGAAGTCTTAATTAGCCTTGCACGTAACTTGGTGTTTTCTTTTCATTGGAAGAAAAGTCCTAGTATGACCATTTCGTTTGTTTGTTACAACAGCAAATGAAATAGCAAAGCAGAAGTTTTAAAACATTATTTTTAAAATGTTTATTGGCATTTAGCCCTCTTTGAATCTGAAGTTTTTTGTGTTGTCAGAATAGGTATAGTACAGGCAGTACTCCAGTCTGCCCTATTAGACCTGTTCTGTGGAATAGAAGATAACTTCATTTGTGCTTCAGGGGGACCAATTAAGTGTTTTGTTTAGTCTCCATATCTGCTGCTTGGCATCTCTTGAGACTACCATTAGAGACCTTAATTAAAGCATCTTGAGATGGACTACTGTCCATAAGGAACTGAACTGAAACCATCAAATCATGTAATAAGTTAATTTTTGAGAATTGTCTGATAAATCTGTATCTGTGAACAATCCTTATTTAGGTATAAATGTATTTGCTATAGTTCTAAGGTAAAATAAGGATCTGTATTACATTCTTAACTGAGTTATTTGACGATGTTTAGCTTCTCCATTTAGAAATATTTTCAAGGATTTTCCATATTTTAACTACATACAATCCAAGGCTTTGGATGATGTAAGTATGGACTCTTATTTAATTGTATTAGCAAGTAGTACATAAAGCATTTAAATTAAGCATTTAATTTAAATGTAAGTAATACACAGAAGTGGCAAATGAGGTACACTATCTAAGGACTATAACTTTCAGGGACAAATGAGGAAAATAGTAATGAAATTTATCTAGAGAATGGTTCAGGATGAAATAAGCACTTTTACACATTTGGGTGTACTTATTTCAATAAATATTTATGTTAATTGTGATTCAGAAAACACGTTCACTTGTAGTTGAAAATAAAAAGCTTTTCCACAGCAAGTGTAAGAATCAAATTTTGGCAATTGAATAACATGGTTACATTACAGGAAAGTCCAGTCTTTTTTGGAAAAGGCTTTCTTACCCTTTATTTTTCCCCCAATATGTTCCCATTCTTTTATTCCCCAAAATTTAAATCTCCGTTTTGAAGCAACAGTCCTTCCATTTGCGGAATACTATTTGGTATTCCTGGGGGCTAGAGCAAGCATAGGTGTATGTATTAGAGATAGCAGACCCTGATTCAGCATAGCATTTAAGTCCTGTCCTTTAAACGGAATTGGAGTCTTAGGAAATTCTGTTTTGGCCTCATACCCATTAAATAACATTTTCCACAGAGAAACTGAGTGTTTGGGAAAATTAAAGTTACAGCCCAACTTGTATGTCTTTAAAATCCCTCCATATATGGATGAATAGTTTTCATATGTTTATGATGCTTCCTCTCTTTTTGTTCTCTTTTCTATCTTGTACATTTATTTTCTGCATACCAGTCCACTGTTTCAGTAAGGAAACTATATTGATTAATTCTAAGTTTATTTAATTTATGTATGAAAAGTAATCTTTGATTTTCATGAAAGAATGAAAAAAATCTTGCTTGTAGCTATACCCTATCATTATTTTACAAACAGAACTGTGATTTAAGGCACTAGGATTTTATATAACACCCATTAATCTTCAGGTGGTTCACAAGGTACCTAAAATGATTCAGTTACAAAATAAAGTTGCTGAAAACTCAGAATTCTGCTTATGATTTTATTACCAGTATTAGTATCTGTAGATACATAAATTACAAAAAGACAACTACTGGAATGTCTTTGAAGTTTTTGTTACAGAACAGTCAATACATCTTTATAATGAGCCTGTGTTTAATAGTAGTTGGATATTGACAATGGTTCATCTGTCATCTAAGACTAGAGACTAGCATTTTTGTGTAAATCTGTCATCTAAGACTAGAGACTGGCATTTTTGTGTTTATGACGACAATGTAGACATCACTGTGCAATCACGAGATGTACAGTACCTCTTTTATAAATGCTTCTGTGGCAGATGGGCATAGGGAAATGCATTCTTTCTTGATTGCTCTTTTGCCATTATTTAAAGTTCATATCTAATACAAAGTATCTAGTCTTTAGAAAATTCATACCGTCATACCAGCTGTCATTCACTATTGCATATATCATTTTAATAATAATCCCTTTTGTGCATTTCTTCTTGAATAGTTCTGTCAGAATGCATGAATAGGTATATTTAAATATCTTTTTTTTTGTAATTCTTTCCTAGCTTCTTTACACAGATAGGAATTTTGTGATTTGTGCTCCAACTGGCTCTGGAAAAACTGTAATGTTTGAACTAGCTATTACCAGGCTACTAATGGAAGTGCCAATGCCTTGGTTAAATATTAAAATTGTATATAGTAAGTATTAGACTAAGTTTACATAATTCAGTTTTAGTGGCAGTGATAGAAAATTATTTCGTCCTTTGCATTTCGTTACACACATTTATTGGCTTCTTTTAATAAGCTTGAAGTCAAATACATAAAGACAACATTTACTTTGTAAGACTCTTTCAGGATTTATCACTGTTTATTGTATTGCCATAATAGTTATTACAGTTAATGCTTATTAGTAGAAACACGAAGGCACCTCAGTGCTATGTTGTTCCTACTGGCTGTTTTTATTGTAGGTAGTCTTCTCTGAATACAAAGGACAGAAATTGTTCCCCAAAATGTTGCTTGTAAGAAGGGTATTGGTCTTACCAGTTATTGCTGTGAATGAGTTTCACTTGTACTGTTGTTTAAAACTTACATTGCATAACTGAGATTGAGGCCCTGTTATACTAGGCTCTGTCTGTACACAAATAGACAGTCCCTGCTACAAAGACATTCAGTAGTCAAAGGAGACATACCCCAAAATGTAGAGTTTGTAAATTAATAAAATATAATTGGTGTAACAGAGAGCAGTCACATACATATTGTTGTCATCTTGGGGTTTTTGTTTCTGGAGAATGGAATTAATATCCTCTTGCATATCAAGTGAGATGGGTGATTTCATGCTAGTTTTAATGTGTCCATATTTTGATACCACTATAAAGCTTGACATAATTGAATATATTTGTCATTCTTACACATGGTTGGCCTTTGTTTTACAAAAGTTACTAAGTTAGTTTAGATATGAAATCTATGTATTGTAAGCAAAGAAAACCTGTCAGATATTTGTACTATAATTCCTCTCAGCAGATGGGAAACAAGCACTTGAATTTATGGTTATGACTTCTTGTACTGTTAAAGGGACTGGCTTTGTCAGAATTGACAGAAAGTGACCTGAAGCTTGTGAAAGTCTACCAATCAAGAAGTGTACTTTTTCTGTGTTTTCTTGTGATTGTGGGAGAAAGTTATTGCCCGGTCCTATCATCTGTAGGTTCCTGTGGGAACCAGAAACAACTGAAGATTATGTGAAGGCACAAAGAGTATTCATAGAGGGAGATGTCTGACAGAGGAATGTTCAAGTATTCAGATTCCATTTGCTGAATGGGGAATGGAGAAACTATGGCCTACAGGTCAAAATTGTTTTTTTCTTTAATGAGCAAAGTTGAAATCTGAAGAATTAAGTTAAAAAAACTTTGAAGCAGCTGCCTTGTTTAGCATTTTAAACAATACAATTGAAGAGTAACAAAAAAAAGTCCTTTGCTTTTCTCAATTTTGTTTTTTTTTTAGTGGCACCCATAAAAGCTCTGTGTAGTCAACGATTTGATGATTGGAAAGAAAAATTTGGACCTATTGGGCTTAGCTGTAAGGAACTGACAGGAGATACAGTGGTGGATGATTTATTTGAAATACAACATGCTCATATTATTATGACCACACCAGTAGGTTCCATATGTAACTTGCTATTCCTTCTGTTTTTTTGGTTTTTTTTTAATTTTGAAAGTTAAAATTAAAACTACTAGCTTTTTGTATGTTGCCTTGAACTTTGTTTTGTGACAATCAGTAACTTAGAAACACTTTAAGGTCTGTTTATTGGCTTACATACTAATAGTGTCATATGTAAACAATAGTAATAAAATGCTACATGAAATTTGTTGCATTTGCTCAGAAGAACTTTACTGATTTTATGAAAAGATTTTGGTCACATTAAGGGGCTGTCTGCACCACTGCTTTGGGCATCTGTTGCCTTAAAATATCTTTCAGCTGTTCATAATTTTTTTTTCACTAGGAAAAATGGGATAGTATGACTAGAAAATGGAGAGACAACTCTTTAGTCCAGCTGGTACGATTGTTCCTCATCGATGAGGTAAAAAAAAAGATTTTTATTACTTGTTTTTTTCCTTGAAGATAAAAGGAAACCTTTTAGAAAGTAGAACAGAATGTCAGAAATTTATTTTAATATATTTATAGATAAATGGAAGAAACAGGTGATCTTATTCTACAATGTTTTTAATAGGTACATGTTGTGAAAGATGAAAGCCGGGGTGCAACACTCGAGGTGGTAGTCAGTCGGATGAAAACTGTACAATCTTCTGTTTCACGTAACTCAGAGAATCCCAACACATTTCCTTCCATGAGATTTGTGGCTGTTTCTGCAACAATCCCGAATGCTGAAGATGTAAGAATACATTTTTAATTATATTCTTTAAAAAATATGATTTAAGTAGTCGTTGCTCGTTTGAGGTCAGTTGTAGAGGCCGAAATTTAAGTAATGATATGGATCCCACTGTAGTTCCTCATGTGCTTTATGCATGTGAAGCAAAATTCTTTTGGCTGGCTGTCTCTCTAGGATATATATGCACTGAGTATTCCATTTCTATAATGTTAACTTCTGCATAGCCTTCCCATCTTCCTGCAGATAGCCTGGATAATGGCTGGAGGAAAAACACTAACAGAAAAGTCTTTTCAACAAGTTCAAAAGCTCATTGTTAAAAACAGGAATGCTTCTACCAGAAGATCTTCTATACATAATAGAAAAGATTTTGCCTTATGGGCAGCTGAAAACAACATGAATTTGGTGGAGTCTCTGATTCCAACTATTCTAGACTGTATTTTTGTTCCTGCAACAGGTGGGATTGGCACTTAACCTTGGAGTCCACCTGGCAGGAATATCACTATATTATATTCCAGTCAGATCTCAGTTTTCTCATACCCTACACTGTCAAAATTAATCAGAGGTCATCGTCACACCTAGTTCTCTGTCATTAATTTCTCTCTCATCTAGGACCCTAATGTGGTCTTCCTGCAACTCATGGAGCCTCCTTTCAATTCTCTGTCAGAATGTTCTTTATACCAGCATTTCTCAACCTGAGGGTTCTGACCCAAAAGTGGGTCACAAGAATATATGAAAAGGTTGCAAACAAACTTTAAAAAATGGATCAACAATCTTTACAAATGGATTCTCTTTTACAGGTGAAAAGTGTGGGAAACCGTGGGTTCCCCCTTGCAGGCTGGCAGAGTCCTAGCCTGCAAGGGTCTGCTTGGAGCTGGGGGGAGCGGGAGGAGGGCAGTCAGGCAGGGGGCACCATGTGTACGTGCATGCACGCACATGCATGTGGCAGCCTGGCAGCGTGAAGAGCAGCTCCTGCAGCTCCCCTCAGGTAAGTTTATTAGGGGGGCGGGGGGGCGGACATAGACAATGTGTAAGGGGGTGTGGGGCACAGGTAATACTGCCTACCACCCTACCTCCTCACCAGGGTAGAGCCGTGGCCTGAGGGGAGCGGCAAGTAGGCCATGGTGGTGGGGAAGAGCTGCAGCATGGTGCACAAGCAGCTGGCTGCAAAAGGTGAGGGCAGCATGGGCCCTTTCCTCCCTGCCCGCATCTGTTGCTACTCACACTGCTGGCAACATGGCTGGCACAGAGCTTCTGGTGACAGTGGTAGCAATGAGTCTTGCCTCTATGCTTTGCTCTCCCACTCTGAAGCCCTCCCACTGGGCTGTGAAGGCAGCTTCTGCCTGTGCCAGTCCAGCCAGTCTGCAGCCCTGTGCCCACTGTGGATGCACAAATCTGGGGGGGTCACATGCCCCACACTCACCCCTTTCTTGCATATCCACTCTTTTCCTCATATGCTGGGGGCTGGGGGTTGAGGGCAGCAGGCCAGGAATGAGAGGCACTAGCAGGGCTAGACAGGTGGGGGGCTGTGGGTTGGGAGTGAGGGGCACTGGCAGGGCTGGAGGGGCTGTTTTCTATTTAAACTATTTATTGGGTTGGGACTGGCCATCATTGTTTACAAATAGGTCCTGGTACAACAGAATTTGAGAACCACTGCTTTATACCATTTTACTACCAAGGGGTCATTCTAGAGGTCATTCTAGTTGCCATTGTGAGTGGGATGGGCAATCTTATCCTTGACTCTCCTTTATACTCACCTGCCATGACTTGGATGAATAGGAAAAAGAAAGGAGGTTAAGGTCTTAGTTATTCTTGGACAAAATAATGCCACTTTGATGTTAATTGCTCACAGTGTAAGTTTTATTGTAAGGGTTAACAGTGCGAAAATGACTATGTTCTTGCCAATTGCTTCATTGGCAAAGTAGTTAGTGTTTCAATCAGAACCTCTTCGAATTAGTTACTTTGTATGCGCAGGGTAGAAACTCTCCACCGCCAATTACCTCATTAGCGGTACACTCCCTCCACTTCACTCATTCTGTGTGTGTGTGTGGTCCAGGGGCAGTCTCTGGCCATTCTCTCTCTCCCAAACATATTTTCCGCTCCTGGTTTCCATGGTCCCACTGGGAGCCAGTCTTGGGGTCAACCCCAGTCCCCTTCAGTGAGGGCACAATCTTTCCTCCTGAACTTTCCTGGGGAAGTCATTGCTCGGTGTTTCAGGCTTCCCCTCCACCATACTCACCGGCTCCACAGGAGTCACTGGCAAGGCAAGCCCGTTTTGCCGCACCTCTCAGGAGTCCACCACCCAGCCTTTCAGACTCCCCCTGCACTCACTGGCACCATGGGAGCCACCGGAAGTACAAGCCTCTTTGCTGCTGTCCTGCCGCATCTCGGGGATTCGCCATCCGGCGTCACAACTCCTCCTGCCCACCAATTCAACCAGGTTCCTGGTAAAGTAAACCTTGTTGGCACTGACTTGCCATACACTTTGGGAGTTCCACTCTCCTTGGAGTTTTATTCCTCTCCACGGCAAGTCTCCTTTGCCTTTTCTGCAGAGCGCCGCCGCTCCTTGCTCCTTCTGGTGCCTGAAGACAAAAGTCTTTTCACTGCTGCCATTTTTATGCTTCGTATGACAGGCTAATCTCCTGTTTTTTTCCCAGGTGTACAATCCCTTCCACCTGGCAGGGTTCATCGTCAGGTCAACCTGACCCAACCTTGTCTAAGTAACAGGGCTCTTGCCCGAGTCTCTGTTATAGCCATCACTTTAACTCAGCGTTGAAAAGATCTAAGCCCCTATGGAAGAACTTAGATCCATAAGCCTTATAATGCAACTGTAACCATTATATCACAAGTACAAAGTGATGAAACTGCATCTTAAATTCATTCCCAACATGGTCTCAGAATTCTGACTCAATCAGTCACTTCAAAAATCTTCCTGAAACCATGCTCCTCATTGAGAAAAAAGACGTGATAGACTTTAGACATCTTCAAAGCCCTACTTTACTACTTAGCCCAAATAAAGCACTTCAGATACCCTTCTGATATTTTTGTGGCCTATTCAGTGTACTGAGAAGTCAAACATTCTCATTCCAAAGACTTAAATGGGTGTGATCCAGTTATCAGCTGGCTAGCAAGCCCTACTTGTACCTTGCAATTAAAACAAGAGTGGGCAAAATATTGCCTAGGGACCAGATTTGGGCCATGGAGGGACTTTGTCTGGCCTATGGTAGGTCCCGTTTGGCCCAGGCACCATCCAACCCATGGTGTGTCCCACCGCCCTGGGCGCACAACAGGGCTGGGGCAGCTCTGCAGCTGGACTCCAGCCTCAGCTCCATGAGGACTGGCGGGGACCCATGTGCACAGCCATGGCACTGGCCCTCCCTGCACCTACCCTGTACCTGCCCCAGCTAAAGCATACCAACCAGGACCAGTGTGCACAGCCCCAACTCTGGCCCAATCCACGCCCACTCTAAACCCATCTGCCCAAGATGGGTGGTGGTAGCAGGGCAGAAGCTGCTGCTGGCTGCTAGGGAAAAGTGGCTGCCTCCCCCTTGCTGCTTGCCACCCCTGGGCTGCCCTGCAGCTCCTCTGCCACCACTACCAGCACTACCTTTGGGCTGCCCAGCGGGGCAGTGGTGGCAGTGGAGGGGAGCTACAGAGCAGCCTGGGTGCGGGCTCTGGGCAGCTGCAGCACAAATGGCCTGGCAGCTGCAAGGTGGAGGTGGCCATTTTTCCCCCATGCCCAGCAGCAGTTTCTGACTGGTTGTCAGTGCTGCTTATCATGGGCAAACCAGTCCAGAGTAGGAACGGGGTGGGCCAGGGTCAGGGCTGCGTGTCTGGGTCCAGCTGGTCCACTTTGGCTGGGGCAGGCCCAGGTCCAGAGCAGGTATGGGTGGATCGGGACTGGGGCTGTGCATGCAGGTCCCCACCACTCCCCATGAGACTGAGGCCTTACACAGCAGGGCTCTGTGCTCAACTGCTGCCATGGACTGGTGGTGGTGAGGAGTCACAGGGTGCAGGTGCTCCAGGCTGTTGCCAGGGTGGTGGGGAGAAAAGGGTACTGATCAGCCCACGACAGCTCCCCAAAACTGCCTATGTGGCCCATGGGCCCAAATAATTGCCTGCCCCTGGTTTAAAGCGTAAGTAACATCCTGCTTCAGCAATGTCTTTGCAGCTTGCAAGGCAGCCAGAAGAAGTAACCAGCTGATATGCTAGATGTCATGAACTGAATGTGGCAATCCACATATTCCAGTTTAGAAGGGAAGTGTCTGTTTGATCAATGATGGTTCCTCAATTTTACTGTATTGGGCGTGGATGCTGATAGGAATTCCTTTATAGTGGAGTCCTCCCTGACATGCTCAAAGAATAAAATGGTTACCCTATCCTACAGTAACTCTGGTTCTTGGAAGTGGATCTGCCCTTGATGCCCTAATTCAGGAGCATGTGCAGTTTCAGGGTACGTGTGCATTTTTGTTGGAAGCTGTTAGGTCTTATGCATATGAGGTGTATATACACCTATGATATGATTTGTAGTAACCACAGTATCTCCAAGAACCTCAGTTACTGTAATATAAGTAAAACAGCTTCTTTTGTTTCTTCAGTTCATTTCAGTATCCTGAAAGTTTGGATAAATAAAAGTCAAAAGAAGTTGT
The DNA here is from genome assembly GCF_001723915.1 of Gavialis gangeticus. Taxonomy (NCBI): domain Eukaryota; kingdom Metazoa; phylum Chordata; order Crocodylia; family Gavialidae; genus Gavialis; species Gavialis gangeticus. The sequence goes on along the minus strand of NW_017728993.1, from coordinate 39,859,589 downwards.
AAATTCTACTTTAAGTGAGTTCTTACATAAAGCTATCATTTCTGAACTGTTGGCTGATGGTTACTATTTTGATGAAAACAAATATAATTTATGATACAGCCATACAGAAGTTTTAGTCTAAAATTAACAAAATACTACAATTCTGTATTTTTATCAGTGTATTTGGTTGTAAGCACAAGTCTTACTAGGTTGTGGATAGATTTTGATCTTAATTATACCTGTCCGATTTAAAACTGAATTTGCCTTTTTTAATTACAAAATGGGCATGTCTACACGTGTTCCTTTGGTGCCTTTGTTACTGTGCCATCATTTAGTACTTTCAAAAGGAAGTAGTAAATGATGGCACAGTAACAGGCGGCACTGCGCGCTGCACGTCATACAGTTATTTTTAGTTGCTATGCCACCATAGCAATGCACTATAATGAGGGAGCATGTTGCTATGGTGATGTAGCTGCAGTGTCACAGTTTGTAACTGCTGATGCTATGGCGTCATGGCGTGTTGCTACGGCGACATAGTGTCACATGTAGATGCTCCCAAAATGTATTTTAAAATGTTAATACTTTTGAAATGGCAAGAAGAATTTAACCGGTTCACTATTATCTATATTGTTAGAGCACAGCATACTTAATGGCAGAGCTATCATTTTCAAGCATTGTTTTAACATACTTTCTTGTTCTTCAAAGATTGCAGAATGGCTGACAGATAGTAAGAAGCCTGCTGTATGTTTGAAAATAGATGAGAATCACCGACCAGTGAAGCTTTGCAAAGTTGTTCTTGGATTTCCCTGCAGTGGCAACCAAACAGAATTTAAATTTGACTTAACTCTTAACTACAAAATAGCAAGCGTTATACAAACATACTCTGAACAAAAACCAGCACTTGTGGTATGTTTTTCTCTTACTGGTTTTAAAAGTGTTTGTTTCACAGTACAATTAATTCAGAAAGTATTCTCTTATTTATAGTTTTGTGCCACAAGGAAAGGAGTACAGCAAGCTGCTTCTGTTTTTGCAAAAGATGCTAAATTCATAATGACTACAGAACAGAGACAAAGGTATTTTAAATATTTGTTTTAAGTTAGTAATCGGTGTCTGATATTCTAGCCAATCTTATTACTTATGAAATGAAAGTTGAGGGGATTAGTACAGTTACTGGTAGAAAGTTGTTTGTCATAAAATAATTATCACAAAAAGGATTCTGAAAAATCTTACTAGGGGCTATGGACTATGGCTATAGAGTCCTTTACTAGGACAGTTGATTTTTTCGGTAGTGGAGATAATCCACTTGCAGGAAATCCAACCTTTGCTTGTTTCTTCTAAATAAAGGAAATTATTCTGCAGTAATATATTTTGGGTGCCTTTCATTAACATTAAATTCATTAAATTTTTTCAGTGCAAAGATTTGCACATGTGATAGTCCTATGTCATATGTGGTCCTGTTGGACTGTTCACACTAAGTTGCATTAAACACATACCTAAATTTTTCAGGATCAAGTATCTTAGTAAACACTGCCCAGATTTTTGTTTATGATTACTTACTTCATCAGGGAGTTATATCAAAGTATTCTCTATGCCAGGGGTAGACATCCCCTGGCAAGAATGACAAAGTCTGGCATGTGAAGGCATTTTGCTTGGCGCACACACTTCAGGAAGGGACCAGAGCTGGGCTGCCACAACAAAGATTGGGCCCCTCGCAGCTCCCCTCTCATCTGTCCCTGGCACTCCAACATGTTAAAGGCAAGGTTGCAGGTATTTTTGTCACCCTGCCCATAAACATTGCCCACCCCTACTCTACGCTACTATTGGGGATACATTTTCAATTTAATATATAATTTGTTTTTACCAATAAGAACATTCTTTTGTCTAATTGAATCCAAAATGTTTTCATTAAGGTTCAGTTCAGGACATCATATCTAGATATAGGTGTTTAATTCCCATTTACATCAATGAAACCTAAGTACATGATTAACTGTTTTCCTGAACTGGGATGGACATATGCACATACTTATATGCTTTGTTGAACCAGGACCTTTGTGTTTACTTCAGTATTAACATTAAAGTTTATAAGCCATTCTTAAATCGTTTTAAAACAACTCTTGAGTTAATCCATAATTTTAGGTATTAATAATTAAATGCATTTCTGCCTTCTACAGTTCAAATATTATACCAAACAGTTGTAGTCCTCATTTCTTCTTCTAGACCACTCTTCATTAATAAGAAACAGACAAAACTCTAATTGAAGTAAGTGTTCTTTGAAGGCATGAATAGGACTTGGGGAAGTACAAGATAATGTCCATAGATACTTTCTTCTATTAGTTCAAATTTTCCACATCCTTTTTATGTGATAAAAATATTAAGATTTACAAACAGGCGTTTCTTAAAGAAGATATTGTTTATATTATGCATAAATAGATCCAAATCTACAATACTTATCCAAAACCAGATGCTCCTCTTCACTTTCAGTAATAGTGGAGAGAAACTTTCACAAATGAATGGGGGAGCAATGGGAGTTCTGAAGTTCTATTCCTGAACTTCTGGACACTTCTTTGTAGAGGCACTGTAAGGATTTAGGACTGTTGTTGAGGAGGTAGTCTGATATGATGGAGCTGGTGAGCAGTTACATACTGAATTCAGGTTTTACTGACTTAATGTACAGAAGTCCAGAGCATGTCAGTGGTGCCTTTACAAAATATATTTTTATCATTACATATTATTTATAAATGAGGAAGTCTGATATGTAAACTGTGTGATTTAAAAAATACTAATAATTTTTATCTCTCCCTTGTACAGATTACAGAGGTCTGCAAATTCAATAAAAGATTCCAAACTAAGAGGTAAATTGTCATTTTACCATTTTAAGTCACAGGACTTAACATTTGCTTGAGTAAATTTGTGAAGATAATTCATAGTATTTCATTTTCAGATCTCCTAATATATGGTGTGGCTTATCATCATGCTGGTATGGAGCTATCTGATAGAAAAATAATTGAAGGAGCATTTACTGTGGGAGACTTGCCTGTACTTTGTAAGTAAATTTAAACTCTGAAAGTCAAAATAGTGTTCCTATGTTTGTTTCTTTTTATATACATTTGGTAAAAGTAAATATGATTCAAACATTAATATTTACTCTTAGGTTAGTCTGTGAAAACAAGCCTTTGTATGAACAATCCATTTGCTTTGATAAGTAATTAGCACAATTTGAATGCTGTCACAAAGTTAGTAGTAGTAAAACTCCCATGTACCTGCATGATTGGGCTTGTAATTTATGGTTGAATCCTGAATTTGCAATGCATCTATAACTATCATTAACTTCAGTTTTTGTTTTCCCTTCTAAAGAAATAAGTTCATAAGAGTAACCTACGTATATGACAAAATATGATAATGATGTGCATGGTGCTTTACAGGCAAATAAAAAAAATAGTCCTTAAAGATATTGCTATTGCACAAAAAGAGAAACTCATGACTGTATTCAGACAGTGACTGGATTTGAATGAACAGCAATTACTGATTCAGTTTTGGTATCCAGGGAATGGTATACAAAGAATTTTATCTGTAAATAGCAGAAATATTTAAATACAAATGTGTTGGATGAATTTAGGTTTTAAAATAGTATTTGATAGCACTTGATATATTGATGATCAGATATAGTGAAAAACTGTATATCGGGGTGCTGGGGCTGGACTGGGGCAGTGCTGGGCCTGATTCAGGTGCCAATCTTGCAAGGTATCTGGCTTGCGGACTGGCCCTGTATTCCTCATCTAGCCCACCAGGCTGAAAGTTTGAGCATCTCTAGTATGTTTGTGTATAAATACATATAAAGACTATGGGCACATTTATGGGCACCAAGTACCTTAATTCCCACTACCTTTATTAAAAGTTGGGCATTCTTGCCACCTCATAAAACTGAGCCATTTATTTACTGCACTGTATAAAGTTTTGCTAATATACAGAAATGTTGATACTGTTCATCATGAGATTAATCTTTAATCTGATACAGTTACTACTAGTACCTTAGCTATGGGAGTAAATTTACCTGCACATCTGGTTGTTATAAAGTCCACAATGCATTATGTTGGAGGAATGTTTCAAGAATATAGTGAAACTGATATTCTGCAAATGATTGGGAGAGCAGGAAGACCACAAGTAAGTTAACTGTGTTTTGTATACATGTTCTCTAAAGATGAATTTGTAAAACCATATAGAGGAAGAGGTAAATGTACCCACAATTTTAGAGTAGCATTTGCTTCTTAAAGTTTTGTAATTTGTACCTGAATTATTTTTTAGTTTAAAGAAATATTCAGGAAAGGAGTCTGGCTCTCAGTAGATTGCTCAGTGAAGATCTCTCCCCAGTGTTTGTGGTAAAAAAATAATAAAAGTGCTAACTTGCATAAGAAATAGGATAGTGGAGGATATTATAATGTCTTCATAGAAATTGGTGGTGCAGTCTTGTGTGCAATAACTTCATGCAATAATGGCATTCCCATCTTAAGAAGAATGCTGAAGAGCTAGAAAAGGTTGAGAGATGGGTCATAAAAAATCCAGGACATGGAACAGTCAAGTAAAGAGAGATTGAAAATATTAGGTTTGCCCCTGTCAAATAGGAGAGAGGACACAAAAGGAGTTTATAGAATATTGAATGTTATAGAAACAATACCCCAGATTACTCCACATCTGTCTTCTGCAAAGGGTTCAGGAACTTCCTCTGAAGCACCTAGTTCTGGCCACTATTGGAGACAGAAAAAATGACTAGATGGGGCTTGGGTTTGAACCAGTATAGGAATTCATATGCTATTCATTTTGTCCATTAGAAAAAAACTACACAAGCTTACTTTACTAAAAGTTTTGATTTGGTAAAGTAAACTTTGATCATGTGCTTAAGTTATATTGACCATACTGTATTGTATTGACCCTATTATTCTCTAATGTATGTATACATTATAATTAATAATTTAGGATCATGAGCCAACTGCTAATAACTTTTTAATAAATCAAAGTGCAAATGAGTTTGTCAGGGCTTGCCTTTCAGTTATTAAAACATTTGCATTTCTCAATAGATTAAATGCACATTTTTTAAATTCATTTTAATTGTCTCAAGATGTGAGGGGGTGTGCATGCATGTATGTGTGTATGGAACAGTCCATATATAGGATTCCCAGCTAAATCTTAGAGAATGTATGTTTTTTTTTCAGTTTGACACAACCGCTACAGCTGTTATTATGACTCGCTTAAGTACAAGAGAGAAGTATGTACAGATGTTAAATGGTGCAGATACAATAGAGAGCAGGTAACCAAATAATTTGCCAGAAGGATGCTATGTGAAAAATAGAAATGTTACATAGACCCAGCAGCATATATTTGCTTGTTCTTTTTGGTTTGTTCAGAAGAAATTCATTTCAGTCAACATAAAAGATAGGCCCGTGGGGAAATCATACAGAGCTACACAAAGATGGAAATTTCAATTTTATATATTCAGCACCTCAGAGAACGCTAATAAATAAGAAAACCAACTATTTATCTAGCACTTTTTACAGCAATACAATCCCATTTTTGTGTTAATTATATTTTTAAAATAATTACACTTTTAATTGAAAAGAAACTGTTGCAACAAGAAAAAAGAGAAACATTTTACAAATAGATCTCTTCACCTTAGCAGTAAGGTGAAGATAGAGACTCACTGGGTGCTGGAGTTGCAGAGTTATCAGTTATCAAATTGTGCTTTGTCCTGACTCTTGATGATGTGATCGAGGTAGAGTCAGAATAGCAGTTCTGATGATGACAGCCTAGAAGAAGAAGGCAGCTTAGATGAGGCTGAAGCTGGGAATGAGATAAGTGCTGGGAAAGGGAAGACATGGTCTGGGTTCTGAAGCTTTAGCAGATCATGGAAGCTGAGGTCGATAAAGCGTTTAGATACCACAAGTGGCACTCTCGCTAATAAAGTTTGAGTGGATAGGGTAGTGATATGTGATATTCAATAAGACGCTATCCCTGCCTATTTATTTATGTATTCTAATTCACATAATCCATATAAATAATTCATTCATATAACTATTCATATACATTCTTATAAATAACTACTGAATTTGTGATCTATCTAATAAATAAAAACACCATATAAGAACAACTCCAAAATATTTATCAAGCACCCACTTATCTGTCCATTGCCTATTTAGCACTCCAAGAAAAAAAGCTGGGCTTTATAGCACTCTTATAAGTTTAACGTCAGTGCTGCTGCTCAGAAGTGGATCCAGGATTCTACAGATGTGGGAGCAGTGACTAGTCCTGTAGGGGTGGCTATATCCCCCCCCGTTCCCTGCTTCTTCCCTTTCTCTCTGCATGGAGGCAGGCAGATTGTGCCATGGGAGCAAAAGCAGGCACTTCTTTAAATCCCCAAAGCATGCAAGAACTTCCCCCCTTCCCCTTTTCCCTCCCTGCTCACAGGCATGTTCCCTCCCCATCTCCTGCCTTCTCTGATGTACCTACTGTCCTGGAAGTGAGGGGAGCTCCAGCTTGGCTGTGCAGGGACTGGGCTAGCCCATGGGACAGTGGCAGTGGGCAGAAGGGTTCCCCGCTTCCCCCAGCCTACTCCCAGGCTGATGGGGAACAGCCAGGAGAACCTGGCTGCCCACTGCTCCTGTCTTGGGCTGAACCCAGTCTCTGCACAGCCCAGCAGGAGCAGCTGTAGAGCTCCTCTCACCCCCAGGAAAGTAGGCACAGTGGCGGCAACAGATGGGGAAGAGGGAAGGAGAGGGGACATGCTTCTGAGCATGGGAGGGGAAGGGGATGGGAATTCTTACCTTCTCTGAGGACAAAAATCCCTGGCTACTTCTACCAAGTGGTCAAAAAGGGGGGATGCAGCTGTGTCACTGTACCCCTTTGGATCTGCCCCTGTTGCTGCCCCTTAAAACAGATGTGTGACGTGCTTCATAAGGACTTGCTAATGTCAACTGCTTAATATTAGAGATGAGCGCTCAGAAATTCTTCTGGTATATAGTTTCTGCTAAAATCAGCTGGTCAGTTTTGTTTGTAATAATTATGTTCTTATCTACCTAACCCACCATTCTGCTTCTGTGTGTAGCAGTTTGTTCTGAAATGTATCCTTGTAGATATATAGATACTCGGGAAAGTGCAAGTTGTGTCTTTTGGTAACCAGCAGTTTAAGACTGAATGAGTTCAGTCTAAATATATTTTCTATCCATTGGGATGCTCCTCATGCATTATGCTTAAAGTGACTTAGTTCTTCCTTAAGTGGTCAAGTTAGTTGCAAATATGTGTTGAAAGACCAGAAACAATGACAGAATATGTCCAAAAAGACAAAAACAAAACAAAACAAAAAAATAGAACCAGGCTATGCATTGAAGTTTTACACAAGAGAGTGCAGAAGATACTAGTTTATAGAACCCACTTGATATGAACATCTACAGAGAAAGAGATATATGGGAAAATTAGAAAATTCAGAACCATGGCAGAAATTAAAAGCTAAAATTGAAAATCTAAATAAAATCTAATTAATGCTTTCTCTTGAATAGCATTCAAAATATCAAGAATGTGATGTAACCTTTAAATATAGGCAGTTTTGTATACTGTTATATTGAGCCACAACAGTCAAAACCACATCTCTCTCTCTCCTGCTGAATTGTTGAGACATTATGTTTAAATACTGTGGGAGTTTTCATATTAAGTCCTTTAAAAAGAGCAGCAATAAGTGGAATATTTCCTATAACATACATTGTATAATTGTTGAAAAATAAATGTTGGTGGTTTTTATACCATTACTACATATTTAAATTCTATTTATAATTTGCTTATTTTATTTCTTACTAGTTTACATAAACATCTTGTTGAGCATTTAAATGCGGAAATAGTGCTACATACCATAACAAATGTGAATATAGCTTTGGAATGGATAAGATCAACTTTCCTATACATCAGAGCTTTGAAAAATGCAGTTCATTACGGTTTGTTACTTTTAAATTGATTAGTCTAAGATAGTGGATTAGATTATGCTATGTTATTATGTTATGTCCAAGATAAAGTAGGTTATAGTAAACTGCATTCATTTTTAGGAGTAATAATTTTCTGCTTGTAAGAAATTATATTAAATTAATATTAATTTTCTGTTATACAATGTTATTTCAGTCGAGATTAAAAACAAGCTATTAAATATAATTTGGAATATTTTTAGGAAAAAATAATTCTGACCCTATTAACCTAATTATCAGGCTGTTCAACATAAAGTACTTTTTCATTAACTGACATGCAAAATTTCAGTTTTAGGATTACCCACTTTCCACTGTTGAGAAAGCACAGCCCACACTAAGTCAATAATATATTACTATCACTTTTCAGTGCTGGGTATCTACCTTTGAGGTAAAGGTAAATCAACTTTTATTTAATATTGAATACTTTTTCTAAAGGCTTTTAATATCCTTATTTTATAGAAGATAAAATAAGAATATTAACATTCATAAAACTGCTTCATATAGAATAAAAACAGATCTTTCTTTTCCTCCCAAAGGCAAGTTTTCTGTTATGGCACTGATCATAGAACCTTTTCACACCACCAGCATATACATTCTGGGTTGTTGAACCAAGTGGGAAGTCAGGGATTAATAGGTGCATGAAGGACCTAGAAAAGAAATTATAGATATAAGAGCATTCAATAGCTTTTAGTGTGATGCCTGACTTTTTTTTTATTATGATTTTCTTCATTGTAAAAGTTTCAAGTTTTCAGTTTTACAATTCAACTAAAATATAAAATATTGTAATGATCACAAACCCAAGGCAATTATTAGGTAAGGCTTGTATTGTAAAGGACAAAAGACTTTTGTACTATTATAATCCAAATAAACAAATCTCACCAAATGTTTCATTTTTTTCCTTCCTGTTTTGGTAGGAAATGGAAACACCATTTAAGTGTTGCTCTTAATTTGTTGGGAGTGGGGAGTAGAAAAAGGTTGTATGCTGTTGGAGACCTGCTAGGTAAACACTTCTGGTAGGAAGCAGTGCTTATTTTTGTTTGTAGTTGAATACTGTTGTTTCCTGGGCTGTTTTACAAAGAAACAATAGTCCAGCAACAGTATTAAAGTATTTCCATTGTGTCATGAGGAGAAGAGTAACAATTTCATGAAGTTAATGAGAGCTTTGGTTACTTTTTGAAGAGTGGTAATATAACTCTAGACTGCAGCCTTCAGATTTAGTGTGTTGAGTAGCAAGTCACTTAGTATTAAGGAGAGAAGCAGCGGCAGCTAGGGCAGAGTGACTGGGGCAGCTAGCATGAGTTCGGGGGCAAGGAAGGTCAAGGGAGGGCAACTGGAAGTCACTGCTGCCCTGTGTATTGGCTGATTCTTACTTCTGACCAAATCAGGGATTATAAATACCTTGTACTAGTATTGTGTGTTTTATTGCTAAAATAACATAAAGGGATGGAGAAAATGAAACTGAAACAAGCAGTTCCATGTTCTTGCTTTATGTACTTTGAAACAGCAAAGCCCTAAATTTTATCTAATGGAATGTCTGTGTTAGTAAAAACACTCGAATAAATGAATGTATCTTACAGTGCTTTATAATTTAGTGGTTTGTTAAATGAACTGATTTTCCTCACCCTGTTTAAATGCTCTATTGTAAAAAAAGAAGTTGCGATTCCTGTTTTAACAGGTACTGAATTTGTAATTTCTTTTTCTAAATTGAGCAGATTTTACATGTTTTTCAGATGAACAGAAAAAGAACAGGGTAACATGTCTAGGAGAGTAATGTTGTTGCATAATCTAGGGCAGTGTTTACATTATTCATGCAAATGCATAGCAAACTATACTTATTATTTAAGTTGAAAAGATTTTGCTTTGATTCAGGGTATGTGTTACACTGTGTATCTTTTTGGTTATGCATTCTTTTGATTACTGTGGCCACAGACAGGTGTTCATTCTTGTGAAAATAGTTTCTCTGAAATTTCTTATGGCTAGAAAAATAGCCCAGGAGCTGAAGCATACATACATTCAAGCCCCCTGCCTGGGGGCTGCTCCCTGGGCCACCACCACCATTAGGAAAGCCCATTAACTAGCAGCCTGTCTTCTCCCCTACCTTGGAAGAGGGCAGGGTGTCAACAGGCAGACCCTTGGCTTTTAAATCACTGTAATGTGCAGCCCAATTTGAGCCTCCAACACCTACCTGGCTGGCATGGGCAGCAATGGGAAGCCAAGTAGCTATTACTAGGGCACAGGCTTTCCCCAACCTGGGGTCCCTATGCCTCCAGCTTACCATAGGTGCCTGTGATGCCCAACTGGCAATCTTCAGTTTGGGGAAGAGGGGGGAACAGCAGACCAGACTGGGAGGAGAGTGGAGCAGTGTACAGGCATTCATTCTTTCAAGAGAAACCCTCTTGCAAGGGAGATCTTCCAGGGTTCAACCTAGTACAGTGGTGCTCTCAACATTTTGGCCCCACAGGCCAAATGAATGGGACAGGGCTGGTCTGTGGGTTAGATCAGACCCTGCACAGCTGGATCAGATCCCACTCCCCCTGCACACCTGGATCAAGCCTGCAGGGAGCCCTGCAGGCCAGATAACCCAGTGCTGGGGGCTGGATCTGACTCATGGACTAGAGTTTAAGCATCCCTGACCTACATCTTTCTCCTGGAGAAAGCATGTTTCCTGTGGAAGAAATGGAACGAGTGTTTGTATGCATCTAGTTTCTATTGGAAGAGTGACTATTTTCTCTGTAGAAAGATGTCTGCAAGTGGTCCACAATATTTTGCTATGGAAAGTTTCCTTATACAAAGCGTTTGTGCAGTCTGTTCTAGGCTGCTTAATTTAATGTATTGTATTAAAAAATGTGTCATGTATCTTTGGTATTATGGTGCTAGTCACGAAAAAGGAAAGTTTTCCTTTTCCTATATAAGCTCAAGAAACCTTGATGGCAGTAAAAACACTACAGCTTTGTTGTGCATGTCTTTTGCCCAAAACACAGGAACACTTCTGCAGATTCCAGTTATACCCCATTCCCACATGCCAGTGTTACTGAGAATTAAATGTAAGAATATGAAAATTTAAAATTCCATTTGTTTTTTCTTGAGGTTTTTCACCTGGATTAGACAGAGTTGGAATTGAAGCAAAGTTACAAGGTCAGTAACGTTTCACCTTTTTCAATGTAAAATTGTATTTCCTACCAGATTCTTCCACTAATTTCAGTGGCATTACTCACAGAACGAGATATTATTTATTATGAATTGGTTGGTTAAATCAAGTACTTTGTGACCTGTTATTTAAATAGCCCTATTATTTTCACTTACTTAGAATTCTTTAATTATAAGTACTATAAAGATATCCTTGTAATACAGAAAAACACAAATACATACCCTTCTGTTCAAGCACGTGCTTGTGTGTCAGCTTTTTATGTACATTAATCTTAATAAAAAGTTGTACACAGACAGACTGTCTATGCTACTTCTCCATAAGACAGACCTTTGCATCAGTCCTTAACAACTTCCTGAGGAAGCTGAGAGAGGAATTTTGGACAAACAGTGACTGTAGCAGATCATGTTAAAGTGATGTGGGTTCACTAATTCAAAGCAGTTGGCTGAATATGCTACTCCCCAAGTTGCTTATGTTTGTGGGTGTGATTTGGCTGTTCAAGCAGTTTGACTTGAGTATTCCTTTCTGTTAGGCCATGATATTTTCCTGTGGAGCAAATATATATTCTTTAATATATACTCTGCTCCATTGCCTGATATTTGCACTTATTTCTTGAATTATTCATGTTGTTTAGGCATGTCAAAATAAATCTTATACCCTTTGCAAAATTTGTATGACTGGATATGATAAACATATGCATGTCTCAAACGTATTTAATATATCAGGTCTTCTGAGAATTATTTGCTATGGTACATTTATGCCAAACTTAAGTTTTATATTTACACATATATAATGCAGTATCAAAAACAAGGATGCCATCAAATTATTAAGATACTTTATATGTTGAGTTCTTATCCAAGTGGAAATAAACATTTGACTTTATGCATACAAAAAGATCACTTATATTCAGGATTTTTTATAGAACATGCTAAAAATTACCATAAGCATTTTAAAGAAGTTAATTTGTTAGGACTTTAACACAAGATAATTATTTTTTAGAGCCTTTAAATATTACCTCTCAGTTTATGGCAATCCCATAAAAATAGATGAAATAAAATAGGTTAAGTGTCAGTGTCGCTTATTTTTACAGTATAAAAACAAAACATACAATGTTTTATTTTATACTATTTCAATTCAAGATTTTTATTAATACAAAATAGGTCCTTGCTAAGATTTTTAATCTGGTAGTTCAATTTCATTGTTCTTATATACACTATAACTTGCCTTCCTTGCATACATGAAGTATTTTGTAGTAATGTATACTACTAGTACTATCTTCATATATTTTGCATGCAATATGGATAATTTTTTTGGTTGCTGTAGAAACTATACTTTTGAGTATCTTGACACATCTGCATTTAAAATCTCAACATTGTGTTAATGTCATTCTTGCATTTAATTTTCTTGGTTTTGAAAGAGAAAATCACAATAAAACACTTTGATCATCATTCTCATTCAGATATCCAGTGCTAGTGTCTAAATCAGTTCATTGGAATTTGTAACTAATGAAATATATTCTTATGCATTTAGTATAGTGTGCAAATTTCCTTTTACACACTTACCAACACACACAAATATTTGAATCTTGTGTAGTATGTATTTTTCAGGCCTGTAATTGAATGCTTAAATTGATACTCTAATTTTCTTGCTATAGTTTCTTTCATATTTGTTAGTATTTTTAAAGTTAAGATTTTTATGCTGAACTAGCCAACTGCCTGTCAGGAATGATGGGAAAGGGGGGAGGGGGCGAGTATGGAGTGCTGCCACCCACCACTCCACACTGCTGCCATCTCTGAGGGGAACCTTGCCCTGCCATCCCCTTGGCCAGCACCCCATGCCACCACTGCCTACTCTGACCGCTCCGTTGCTGCCTCCTGTCTGGAATACTCTTGGAGCACTCTGAATTGGTTGTTTCAGACAACCAGAGTACAAGTAAAGTGTTATGGACCGACAGACATACAGACTAAGGCTTTGATAATATTAGAATATTTATGCTAAGGCTTGAGCCTTCCTTAGTGATATGACAAGAAGTGTTTTCATTGAGTTCACCATTGAGGGTATCCATTTAGGATAGAGGCACTTAAATTTCTGGCCCTGTGGGTTGGATGAGTGGTGATGGGCTGGTACACAGGCCTGATCCAAGTCTTCACGTGCCAGCTTAGCCCAGCCCCTATGCACCAGCCCCATCTCTCACCGGTGTGTTCTATGGTCATGTCATCCAGCCCCCAGGGCCCTCCATTCATCCAGAAATTTGGCAGCAGGGGAGCAGCAATTAATGCAGCCACTGCTTCGAAACCACCACATTTCTGGATTTGTGGGGAGACCCACAGGACAGATGGCATGGCCTTGCAGGCTGCATCTGGCTAATGGGCCAGAGGTTGATCACCACTGCTTTAGGAGATCAGCTGAGTTTAGAAGTTTTGCTTTGGTTATACATAGTTGCAAGTTAAAGCATAAACTTTTGCTTGGTACATGGAAAAATATAGTGATTTTTTTTATGTATTAAATATGTATTTTTTAAACTGTGGACAGAATTGAGTTTGAAAAATGTGAATGATCTAGCTTCTCATGACTTGATCAAGATGGATGAAAAACTGAATTTCAGACCAACAGGTAACCTTTATTTTTTAAAGTAATTTTGACTAAGGGCTATTGAGTCAGTACTGAAAAATCTTTTTTTTTTTACCTTGTAAGGTTTTAAAAATATATATTACATGTTGCGGTTATCATAAGAAATTCTTATAGATGCATCAGTTAGATAATGAGAAGAAAATCATATATTTGTACTCGGGAACACCTGTGTGTATCTCCGTTGAAAGTAGGACATATAGCTGAGGGCAGGATCTGGCCCAGATTCAGATGAGCTGAAGTTTATTGATCAAATGACAGAAGTTTTATTTTCCTCATGTGAAAACCTGTGTAAATCCTCTGCATTGATGTCACTGGAAATTTGGTTGCAGATCAAGAGAAAGTATATCTGTCAGTAACACCCTACCATAAGAACATTTAAAAAATGCAGTTCTGTTGCATAAAAGAGGCAGGAACACTGTATCTCATTAAAAAAACAAATGAGCTAAAAAATCTAATATCTTTCTTCTACAGAAAATGGAAAACTAATGGCTTGGTACTATATTGCATTTGATACAGTGAAACAGTTTTCTACAATTAAAGGAACAGAGACTTTATCCGAACTGGTAATTTAATGTTTCTGTGAAAGTTTGTGTGTGTCCAGTTTAAAACAGAATTGAATATACGCTTCATTTGGTTTTCTAGTTACTCCAGCAAGTTCAGTTTTTTTCTGATGTGTAAGTTTCATAAAGTGTATCAAAATGAATCCCAATATTAGAGTTTTTGTATGTGTTATCCTCTGAGATCTTTCAATTCTTATTGTTTTCTTCCATCAGCGTTGCATTATTTCATCTAATCTCTGGATGCAAGTTGCTGAATTAATTTTGATTCCTATAACATTACATTGCCCTGTCTTCTATTATTTTTACTAGTTTGAAAAATTGCATGGAAATAAGATTTATTTTTAAGAAAACGTCTACATCTACTTTATTTGTTTCTGATCTCTGTTATTAACCTCTCTTTATTATATTGCCATTGTTTGTTCTAAAGTTTATAAGGTCACAAAGGAGTTTCTGATTTCAAGTGAAGAATAAGCATGTACAAATTATTTGTGAAGTAAAGTTCCTGTTTTCACACAGCTATCTTCACTACTAAAATGAGGAAAGAAAGTAATGGAAATATGTGAGGCACACAACAAAAATTGTTACTATGTAGATTACATTTCATAAAGTGTCAACAGTTTGATAAATCTTAGATAAACCCAAATGGAATAATTATCTTTCAACAGTTAAAGCAATATTTTCACTTTGCATGTCACTTAATGCCTGAGTATAAAAAAACAAAAAAAAGATGACTACAATCAACAAGAACTGTTTGATGATCTTTTAATTATAATAGTACAAGGGCAAATGGAAATAATCTAATAGTGTTAAAAGAAATCGGAAAAATAATGGGGGGAAAGGAGAAAGTGATAATGAACTAATAAAAACAATTACAATTGTTTCAGGTCACAAAGATATCAAGCTGCACTGAATTTTCAGATATCAAGTTAAGAACAAGTGAAAAGAAAATACTGAATGCTTTGAATAAGGACAAGAACAGGATAACTATCAGGTCCCAAAACTAAGTGTATTAGTGTTAAAAAAGAAAGTATTTTTTTTACTATTCTTTGTTACTCATTTTAACTATTTTCATGTACAGGTTTCCAATGGAAGGGAAGATAAAAACAACAGAAATGAAAGTAAACTGGTAAAAATGTAATTGTGTTACATCTCATTGTCTTGAAAGTAAATGTTCTGATCCTGCAGGCATTTAAATCATTGGTAAAACTATTAACTTCATATGTGCAAGATCAGACCCTGTATAAAATATTATTGCTTTTATCTTGAACTGGACTTCATTTTTTCATTGGCATCATTGGCTGTTATTGTATTATTGTTTATTTATTAAGATTAAATGTATACTAATAAATACATTTTTCTTGTTCAGTCTTATTCAGGCTCAGCTAGGATGCATTCCTATTCAAGACTTTACTTTGACGCAAGATATAGGCAGAATTTTCAGAACTGGCATAAGAGTTACTAAATGTATGGTAAAATGTATTTCCTTTTTTAGTATATTTAATAGTATACTGTATTATATTTTATTAATTTTTTTTCTTTATAGGGTTGTCTGACTTTCTGGCATCACAGAGAAACAGCTTTTCTGCACTATTAAACTCCTTAATTTTAGCTAAGTGTTTCAGATGCAAACTATGGGAAAACTCACTGCATGTTTCCAAACAGCTGGAAAAAATTGGTAGGTCCCTAGTGTGTAAAAGGTGATACTAACTTCACTGTAAATTTTAGAATGTCTGTTTTGAGAACTAAGTAAGTCTTCCAGCTTTTCATTTGCTAAAATCACGGTTTCTTTGCAACAGTATAATGACAATTAGTTGACAATTAGCTGAATCTATTCAGAATCAGTAAATTCTTACGGATTATTAACCAGTAGCTGCCTGGTAGCTTGAGGTATGTAGAAAAAACAGTCTTGAAATAAGAATCAAAATATGTGGCATCAATACGCAGTGAATATTTCCCAGAAACTACTCCATGTAAGATTCAGATACTGTAGTTTTAAAATAAAATTTTACCTAGCTCTACTCTTGGCAAAAACATAAGATTAGACCTTTAAAATACTGGTAACTTATGCAAAAAGAGACTTCAGTAAAAATCCAACTTCTACTGCTTTATTAATGACGTAAAAAATCCTGTCCTATTAGCTTAATGTTTTGCTCAGCAGTATAATTTTTTTTTCATTAGAAATCTATACATTTGGGCCACTTCCTTGGATAACATATTTATGATGGGTATCTGAGACAGGTTTTAAGCTATTAGGTAGATAAAAACTTAAGCAATAACCTGCAGAGGAAATACAGAACAAGTACTGCCATTTATTTAGCCTTTCTGACTGTATTTGTAGCTGATCTCTGGTTCTTTATGAGAGATAAGAAGTGCAACAGTGAATAGTGGCTTGTCGAAGTGTATCCCTTAACACCTCATCTGTTAAGTACCTTGCATTCCCTAACTGCACAATATTTAATAAGCATTGTGCTATAATTTAATATTTAAAATGTTTTAAAAATTTCTTAGATATCTTACATTGAATTCAATAAGCTTCAGTCAAATCCATGCATTTTCTATGTTTGATTTTGATCCCATTGCCTAGAATTGCAGTCCTTGGACTTCCATCACATGCAAATACAAACTTGAAGTGATCACAGATCTGATATTTTGACATGTCAATCTAAAAAGTTGCTAAATTGTGCTGAGGTGGTCAGGTCTCCCAAGAAAAAAGGAATGCATTTAAATTTGATTCTCACATATGGAAGAGCATTTATATGGTGTGCTAGCTTTTTTGCTCTGATACACTTCTGTCAGCTTCTATGCATCTTTATCATTTAATTCATATCAGTGCAGAAGGTGGGGCAGAGTGGTCCCTTAGGGTGCCTAGAGATCTGCAGGATGCCTGCTCCTATGCACTGTAATTACAGTGCCTTGGAGCAGACTCAGTTACTTGAGTCTGCTGGAGCATACTAATTAGCATGCTCCAGCAGCCTCAACGTCTCATGTATTTAGTGTCCCTGCACTTCAAAATGGTGTCAGGGGTGCTTTAACTAAAGCTTGTTGAAAGAGCTTTAGTTAAATTCCCCCACTGCCATTTTGAAACTCGGGACACTGAATACACAAGATGCTGCAAGCACTTTAATTAGAGCGGCTCCTGAGAGCTGGTCTGATTAAAGTGCCTCCCACTCCTGGAGCATACACAAAGATGCCCTGATAGATTAATTTGATCAGGAAGACACCACTTTGCCCTGTCTTCTGCCTATGTCAGACTAATGCAGCTAACTACCTCTCTGTGTTCATACCACTGTTTATTTGTGTGCAATAATGCAACTTGTGCTCTCTCTTTTTTTTTAAGACAGTCTTTCTTAGTAACTTTGGGTGTAGGTCTTGATGTTCAGTTTACTAAAAGGGCCCTTTACAGTCCATTAGCAGTGTAAATGATAGTAACTTTGCAGTGTAATTTTACAGGAGCCTTTATTCAAATGAATATCTATTCCACATTCTTTCCAGAAATTTCCCTCTAACTAAAGCAGTGCTTATTTACATACATTTCACTGTACTCCCAGTGTCTCTGAAAATTCATTTTTATTCAGGGGATATACATAGAAGTGCTTGTTTGCCTATTATTTTCTTATAGCTTCGTAAAGCTTTCTATGATATTTTCTTTTGAGCTGTTTCAGTCCTCTGGTCCTGCATTTTTAATAAGGGCTCACAGTGCTTTTCTTGTGTTCATGTATACTTTTACTGGTTATTTGCGTCATCTATCTGGGTGACATCAAGCAGAGCATATGCTCTTAACAGCATATCTGAAGTTACTAGATGATTTCCTGGAAGGAACTACAAGGTCATATTATTCTTTTGTAATTCAGAAGTAACCATGCATTCTCCATGTCACATCTCTAAGTCCTTTCTTGTATATTCTTGCATTCAGTAAGTAAAGGTCAGCTTCAGCTTTTCAGCTACAGCCCTACTAAAAATCATGAGACCTTGTATTGCCTCATAAAAGGCCAATATAGTTTGCTCTTTTAATTTGCTCTTGCATTTTTTCTGCTGCTCTCATAATTCTTGCAGCAGATATTACAGGACACCATCTATTTATGCCTCTAAAGCAGTATAGCTTTCAGGCTCCTTTGAAGTATGTGAGGATGGTTTGATCTGTTTCAGTGGGTCAAGCAGTTGTTAAACTGGTGCTGGTGTCAGTACATCCTTCAGATTCTTGTACTCATGCTGTAGAAGCAAAGCTCATTCTGTAACTTTGTGAAGTTAGGTGAGTTTAAGTTACATAGGTATGAATTTAGTGATGCAGTTCAATCTGATTTGCAGCCTCTGAATTTTATTTCCATCTATGTATGTTGCAGTTTGAATTTTAGAAACATTAAGCTGGATGGCCAGTTTCTCTCCTAAGGGGGTTATTTATTTATTTATTTTGATTGACATTTAGCCTTGTTCATTTTGGCTAGGTGTACAAACAGTCAAAAAGCCCAAGGGTGAATCAGTTCAGTTTTTGCAGGTTAGTCTAAGATGCACAGATTAAATTGAAACAGAAGTGAACAGACATTTACCTTTGCTTGCGGTGGCTCAGGCCAGAAGTGAGGGGATACTAGAGCATGGCTCTCTGGCTGTGTTCTCTTCCTTTTTCTGCTGTCCTTGAGGTCTCTGGGATCTGTAGTCCAGAATTACAGCAGCAGGACTCTGCGGGGTTGCTCATCACATCCTTTTCCTGTTTCCAGGTGCCTCTGGGATTTGTAGTCCACAGTTGCAGCCAGCAGTAAGTTTGAGCAGAGGAAGGGGTGTCTAGCCCCCCTCCCTGGCCCCAGACCCCAACCAGGGTTTGCCTGGGGGGTGGGGGGAGTAATTCCCCTCCTCCCCCCCCTCAGACTAAGCTGCATCCCCAGTCAGCTAGCTCTTACTGCTTTAGCTAGGGACCAGAGGGGTGGGGCCAGCCCTGCTCTCTGTAGCAGACAGCCCAGCCCAGGGTTGCAGACCATGCTGGCATGCGAGGGGATTGTGATTTAACTTGAACCAGGAAGGGGTCTGGGACAGAAGTTTCATAAACCAGTTTGATCCAAATCAGATAAGTCTAATACTACATTCAAACAGGTTTATCTTAAACCAGTTTCAGCCATTTTTAAACTGGTTTGTGTGCACTGAGCTTCTGTTCTGTTACAGATTTAAACCAGTTTCTGATCATTTAAACTGGTTTATGTGTAACTTCTGCCCCTAGCCTTTAAGGCTGTGTCTTGTCCTGTCACTGACCAAAATTACCTCTGATGTTCAGTAGTGATGCTGCCTTTTGTTGTCATGCCAGATGTTGGATTTCTCTTCTTTTGTTCTAACAGGGAGGATGTTAAGCAGTAACTATCCAAAATTTATTTTCCTTCCCTATTTCTTCAGTTTCTCTTGACCAGAGAGAGAAAGCTAAAGAAAAAGGCAGAAAACTCATGCATTCAACTGTCTCTCCTGCAAAATTACTGTTTCCTTCCTTCACTGACAGAAAATCATCTTCCATTTCAATAGAGCAAGGCATTAGTGAAACAATTTTAGGCACTGGGACAAGTAGAGCTAAATAGGGAAAGAAACGCATCCAAGAGGGCAGGGGTCTTGCTGATGCAGCAGCAAAGCAGTGTCATGGCTGATACAGTCTCCAGAGTTGGAAAAATCAACCTGCAAGAGAAGTTTTTCTGTTGGGAAGAGAAATTCTCCCCAGGTCAGACTCAGAAGATTCTCCATTTCTTCTACGGAAGAGTGATCTCTCTTTCTTGGACCCATGACAACACCCTTTTCCTTGCTCAGTAAACACAGAAATCTCTGTGAAGTTTAGTATCTGCTGAAAAGGGTCCCCTGGATAGGAAATACGCATATTTTGCTGAGAAATTATTTTATTTAAGTGCCATTCTGTTTTTATAGTTGCTTACTAATTCATATTCAAGTTAGTTAGTTCTAAGTTCTTGGCAGTTTTCTTGTGTAAAGCCTGTAGGAGTTGGTCCTTGATCTACTTTTCTTTGATTTCAGAAATTAATGAAGAAATTGTCATTCTCAAATTTTTCATATTTCATTTTACTGAATTTATGTTTTCTTATTTCTGTTGTAGCAGCTGAATTAATATCTAAGTAGAATGACCAACCAAAAGGAAATCATATGGAAATAGACAAGACAGTTAATTTATTTATGCTTTATATTTCCTTGCCACAATGCAGCTATGGAAAATAGTAACTTGGAATTAGGAACTGCTATCTGTAAAAATTAACCAGATAAAAATTTTCAATTTTCAACAGGTGTGATGCTGTCAAATGCGATGGTAAATTCAGGTCTGACATCATTTAAAAAAATTGAAGATACAAATGCAAGAGAACTTGAATTGGTATTTTGAAATTTTTTCTTTGTATATTCATATGATAAAGAAAAACACTTAACGTTAACATTCAATGAATTATGAATACGTTTTTACATATCTAATTTATAATCAGTAGATTCAGTTGTTTTGAAAGTTTTGTTTTCAAACATTTATCAGATTAAAGTAATATGCATTTATTTCACAAAATGGAAGTTGATTAGTTGGATTATTACGTTGATATTTTGTTTCTTTTTGAGGACTTTTTCAGTATTAGGAAGATAACAGATCAAATTCAGAAATTTCATCATCTCATGGGTAAAGAGGACAGTTAGTAAATTTGGATTTTCTTTCTGGGAATGTGCTTTATCATCTCTCCTCTTTGCCCATCTTAAAGATGAAATTCTGGAGTTTAAGCAATTATTCTTATAGTAGTAGATATGTATAAAGTGAAATCCTGGCCCCACTGTAGTAAATGAAAAATACTCCTTTTTATCTTTGGAACCAGAATTTTACTCCACATGTGGGAGGCAGCCACAGCCTCCTCCCAGCTCTGCTGCTGCCTCTCACTCCTGACACACTGCACCCCACCCCCCAGCCCTGCCTGTGCCCCCCAACTCCACCCTGGATCTGCCCCTGCCC